>NW_026691429.1:4503702-5103702 GCF_020826845.1 Diceros bicornis minor
TGAAAACTGCTTAGAAGAGGGCCTGGTACTTAAGACATCCCCCAAAGTATTAGTTTCTTTCCTCCCAAAGGATTTTATTTGGAAATATTAGGAGATATTGATAATATTTGAGCAGGAAGATACATCATTAACCGTTATATCCTTTAAAGTGTTTAATAAACTAAAGGTAAGTCTGAGACTGAAGTGTTGGAGTTGCAATCCCCTAGTTTTCTGCTGGCGGGTATATTTTATGCCTGGCACAGAATGGGAGTGAGTGCATTTTGAGCTTCATTCTCAAGATATTGTTCTACGGAATGCATAGACCTGCCCATAGATCTACAGGGCTTTGAAGAGTAGAAATAACTTATTGTCATCACATAGCAAAAGCATTTTGGCGTTCTTCTTTCTGTAGCATCTGCCCCAGAGGATGAAACCCTAAAAGGTAAAGAGGAGAGACCAAGATGCAAATAATTGGTCTTTGTCTCAGCTGTAAAGAGATGACCATTGCTGTCATAGCCAAAGAAAGGCAAGGCCAAAGGAGCTGAAGTCCCAAAGTCTTAGGACCTAATAGCATGAGCAGTGACGTCAGATATAAGGAGAAGGTAAGGAACAGCATCAGATGAACCTGATTGGAACAAAGGGAGGTGGCCTGGAGATGCTGGTGTTTTGTCTGGATGTAAGGGAGGAGGGAGCAGAGTGGAGGGCACCTCCTGCTTTCCCAGTGGACACAGGCTGAGTAAAGACTTGTCTTCTTCAGTCTCATCATAAATGTGTCAGCCTGTGATTTAGTTATCTGTGGTCTCTTCCAATTAAACAAGATATGTGCAGCCATGACCATCCTGGAGATGCTCATCCAGAAACTGTTGTTGGAGGATAACTGTTCACAAAGCTTATGTAAAAAAAAATGAGAGCTCCCTATAGGGAGGCTGAGTGGATTAGCGACAGCTTCCTCTCATCCTTCAGTCTCACACCATGCCAGAATAATCTTCCTAAAGTACCACATTGATCATGGGAAGCCCTACATCGAATGCTTAAGTGGCTCTCATTGCCTATAAAATCAGTCAGACTTCTCACCCTGGCATTCGTGGCCCTCGCTGAGCTGACCTCATTCTGTTGTGAGCCTTCTTTCTGATGACTCAGTAAACCATACTTTCTTCTTTAGCAAAACTAGTTTACTTGAGCTTTTATAACTTTTTAATTCTTTGTGCTTTTATAAATCCTCCTCATTCTTCAGGGGCCAATTCAAATTTATTTTCTGTCTTCCCTGAAGTTTTTTCTTTCCAGTCCAGCTTCCAGTATTTTCCTTCCTGTGAATTTCTGTAGCAAATAATTTGTTCGTATTTAATTTGGCAACTAATCTTGTGCCATCTTGTGATGATATTTTATGGTGGACTGTTGTTTACACCTTTTTCTCTTTGCTTACATTTTCATTGTTTTATTTTTTTATTTATTTATTTTTTAAAGATTTTATTTATTTATTTTTTCCCCCCAAAGCCCCATTGGATAGTTGTGTGTCGTAGCTGCACATCCTTCTAGTTGCCGTATGTGGGACTCAGCCTCAGGATGAACGGAGAAGTGGTGCCTCGATGCGCACCCGGGATCCGAACCCGGGCCACCAGCATCGCAGCGCGCGCACTCAACCACGAAGCCACAGGGCCAGCCCATCATTGTTTTATTTTTTTCTCCAACCAATTCATGAGCTCCTTAAGCCAGAGTCCCTGTTATCAAGTTACTTTTTAAAAGAATGAGGTTACTTTTTATGTCTCACTATATCAAGCTAATGATTTACAAGTAATAGGCCCTTAATGAGAGTTTCTGTGTGTGTGTGTGATTATATGTGTCTTTTGACAGTAAAAATGAAGATAAATAAAACTATATGCCAGAAAACATCAAGGATATCTTACAAAACCAAAGATTTTCCTAAGAAAAACAGAACTGAATTTTCCTGGAGCCAGACATGATGAGATGTTGCACAGAACTGAGGATGCCACGTCTACTGTGCAGAGACTGGATTGTTGGAGGCAAGTGTGGAAGCAGAGAGATGAGTGAAGAGGCTGTTTCACTCATCCAGGGGAGAGAGAATTGTAGCATATGCCACTGTGTTAGCAGCGGAACTGCAGAGAAGTGGATAGACTTGATGTGTAATTTTTGACAATACAATTGATAGAACTTGGTGATAGATTAAATGTTTGGGGAGAGGTAAAATCAAGGAGATGAGAGAAAAATCAGGGATGACTTTTGGAGGTGGTCAACATTGTAGAAAGAAAAGTAGGAAAGTGTCGGGTCATGAAAGTTGAATATAGCCAGGAAATCAGCTAAGATGAAGAGAAGAGCATCTATTGGATTTAGCAACGTGGAGCCCAGTGGCGATCTTAGCAGAAGATTTTGGGTGTGTTGTAGGAACAGAATACACATCACTGTGTGTTGAATAGTGAATGAAGACTGGGAGGGGAAGAAGTGTAGACATGGTGATGAGAGTCTTTGGAGAAGCTTGTCAGTGAAGGAGAGCAGAGAGAGAGCCATCACTGAAGGAAGCCAGAAGGTCAAGGAAGCAGGAGATAAGACAGGCTTACTAAGCAAGTCAGTATTCTGTGTCAAGGACCCCTTGTGGGCAGTGTCAGCAGAAACATGTGGACTGATGATGAGTAACGATGGTTTCTCCACCTTTGTCCTCCATGCAGATACATACCATGGCTCCACAGAAGCCCCCAGTTGAGGACACGGTCCCAGGGCCAGGGTGGACTCAGCCTCTGAATTGAAGGAGATTATTTCTGACACCTAGAGAATGGGGGATCCTAATAGACTTTAAGGTCCCAAAGAAAAAAGACAATGGCATGGTTTGCCACCTGAGCGTGTGCACTGAAATTTGAAACCATTACACTTCTGTGGTGTTCCCAGTGGTGTTCTTCTGTTATTTCTGCTGCCTGGACTCCTCCCCAACTTACATCGCCCCATCTCCACTTTCTGTCATTCAAGAGTCAGCTCAGTGGCCCCAACTTCTGGGGTGAGAGTACCCCTCCATGCTCCGATGGCACCTGGGTGCCCACTTCCATCCGACTTACTGTGTTGGGTTGGGATGGCACCCACCTGTCTCCCGGTGTGCATTCTCTTTCTCTCTATGCCCCATCACGAGCCTGAAACCTGGAAGCAGAGCAGCTGAAACACAGTTGACATCTGGCAGTTAGGAAGGAGCCCAAACTCCCGAGTCATATTTGAGCGCCACCATTTCTTGACTGTGTGGCCTCAAGCACATTATTTAACTTCTCTGTGTTTTGTTCTTCATCTGTAAAATGGGGGATACTAAAAGCACTTACCTCATAACACTGTTGTGAGGATTAAATGAAATAATACCTATAAAGCAGTAACAGTACCAGGCATATAGTAAGCGCTCAATAAATGTTGCTATCATTATTAAGGCATGGTAGATATTGATGCATTTTTTATTGAAAGAATAAATGAGTAAAGGGAAAAATAAAATCTGATGTGAAAGGAACCAGAACATGTGTCAGCCTGTTTTTCAATGCCTCTTCTGCCAGGCCAACTTGAGTATATCTCTGGTGAATTGCATAAGTTCTCTGAGCCAATTTTCAGGCCATGTACAAGGAGGAGTGAGGACAGACAAGCAGTGGTTTCCTGGGGGTGCCTGGAACCTGACAGAGCCGTCTGGCCAGTCTGATCAATGAGGATCAAAGGAAGGCTGCCTCTCCATGAGAAGGACAGTATTACTCATGACCTCTCCCTGCTCTCTCACTCCTGGTACCTCCCAAATTAAGTATCTATGTACAAGACCTTGTCTCCAGCTCTGCCTTTATTGATAAAGCTGAGACACAGATTGATAAAGGACAAGTATGTAAATATGATTGTGTTAATCAGCGTTCTCCAGAGAAACAGAACCACTAGGAGACATAGGAGTGCCATGATCTTCTGTCTGCAAGCTGGAGACTCAGGAAGGCTGGCGGTGTAGTTCCAGTCTGAGTCCACAGGCCTGAGAATCAGGAACAACAATGGTATAAGTTCCAGTTCAAGGGCGGGAGAAGACTGATGTCCCAGCTCAAACCTTCAGGCAGAGAGAGAGAGAGAGACAGAAAATTCAACTTTCTTTGGCATTTTTGTTCTATTCAGGCCCTCAGTGGGTTGGATGAGGCCCACACACAACAGGGAGGGCAATCTGCTTTACTCAGCCCACTAGTTCAACTGCTAATCTCTTCCAGAAACACTTTTACAGACACCCTCAGAAATAATGTTTAGCCAGCGATCTGGGCACCTCGTGACCTGGTCAAGTTGACCTATTTAACAGCCTAACTAATGATCACAATTATTAATATAGATGGGATATTTACGTATTTATGAAATGTGTATACCACTTTCAACTGTTCTTTGATAAGCAGGACTGTCTTCTGATATGAGTTTATGGCCTTTCTGATTTCTTGGTTTTAAATAGCTGTTCTTTTACAAACTGGCAATGATGATAGATAGTAGTCTCTTAAAAAATCTTGACTTGTCAAAATTAAAAAATCCATAACCCTACTTGGGTCTCTTGTATTTCTAAAACATTTAACTTTGAAGGGATATCCAAAAGACAGAACTCTTGGTTTGAGATTTGGGGGCCAAAGGGTATGGTGATGGACCCTGCGATGAGAAGCAGAGCCATGAGGTGGTGATGCTGGCCCGTCAATTTTGTGGCTCTTGTTCATGGAGAAACAGGCTAAAACAGCTTCAAAGCTGGTTTTGGCCAATGAAGAGGTAGATTTAGAGTGACAACTGGGCTTTTCCATTTTATTTTCAAGACCTGGTTGGTTTTCTATCTTGGCTGTATCCTGGCAGATACTTGCAGTTTTGTCCCAAGGTTTGCATGGCAAAGATGGTCCTACAGCAAAATATCAGCTCCCCTGATGTATGAAAAATGTCTGCTCATGTTAGCCAAGCTCAATTGTCCCCCACCTATGCTGACATTTTCCTGTGGACGTTCTGATTTCTTAGTTACTTTGGGGTAGCTGAAATTCTCTAGTAGGAAAGAATGAACTTAATTAGTCTTATGTATTTTAATTTTTCATTATACAAATAATATATGAAGCAGTAGCTTTGTAAAACATTAATTAAAAGTTATATATGGATCAAGCTAAAGGCTCCTTGAACCACAGCCCCACATATATCTGTCGCTGTAGAAAAAATATTCTTTTCTTTTTGTTTTGTGTGTTTAAAGACAATGGTATAATATGCACCTCATTCTGCAGCCTCCCCTTTTCACCCAAAACTATATGGGAGATACTTCTGTAACAATTTGCTTGGATCTGCTCCATTCTTTGTCACTCTGACATGTTACTATGAATAAACTACGTCTTGTTGAACCATTCTTCTTTTGGTGCACGTTTGGGTTGTCCCCATTTTTTGCTATTACAATATTATGAAGAATATTCTTATACATGTTTCTTTTTGCATCTGTGTGAAGGTATCTCCTGGGCAGATACTAACAAACAGAACTGCTGAGTCATAGAAAATGCTCATTTGAGAAATTCAACAGGTAATTTCAATTTGTTCTCCAAAAGTTTTGCCTCAGTACTGTATGAGTGGATTCATTTTTCCATGTAACCAACACCTGAAACAAACTTTGTAAATGTTTGTCAATCTGATATCTAAGGCATGTCTCTTTGTTGATTTATTTTGTATTTCTGTCATCTCTGGGAAGGTTGAACACTTCTTGGTTACTGGCATTTCATATTTCCTCCACTGAGAATTGTTTGGCTGTTCGTATCCTTTGCCACACTTCCACTGGATGGTTTGTCTCTCATTAGTTTACAGGAGTTCTTCATATAGTCTGCAGAGAAACCCTTGATTACATGTTGGAGTGTTTTCTTCTGTTTTTTTTTACTTAATTTACGGTGCCTTTGGTCTTACAAAGTTGTATTTTGCTGTAGTTAGTTTTATGAATCTTGTCGACTAGAGTTCTGCTGTCTGAGTCTCGTTTAGCAAGACTGTCTATTATCCAAGATATAAAGATGTTCTATAATCTTTTTAAAACAATCTAATACTTTTAATATTCATTCAACTTTTATTGTTTATTATATTCAGATTTGGAGTTGATTTTTAAGGAGTGGTGTGAGACCAAATAGAATATTTATTAATATTTTGTCAAATGAATATCTGATTGTCCCAAAATAATATATTGGCTATTACCAGACTTTATTAACATACATAGTGAATAGTTATGTCAAGTGCTGGTAGATCAAGTAAATCACAGACTGACAAATGACTGTAGGATTTAGCAATGTGGTGGTCACTTGTGACCATGGAAAAAAGAGTTGTAGTGGGGTGGTGGGGGTTCATTGGAATGGGTTCAAGAGAGAATGAGAGAAATCAGAGATGGTGAGTACACACAGCCATTCCTGAGGTCAATCAGTTGTTCTTTTAAACCAATCAGAAGATGTTTTTGACATTTTTAACAAATGGCTCAAAACCATGAAACTCTTCATGTAGATTTTAAAGCAGATGAGAAAGCCTTCCATGTTGAAGTTCTGAAGTATGAGTTTCATACACTCATTGTTTTTGGCAACAGAACAGAGTCAATCCTCCTTATTCAGTAATTTGATATTCGTGAATTCACCTAGTCACTAACATTTACAGGTGAATCCAACCCCAACACACACTGTGTTTTCCCTGGTAATTCCTGGACGGGTGCAGAGTGGCAGAAAGTGGGAGTTGCCTGAGGCGCACGTTCCCAGCTGAGGTAGAACAAGGTGACACTCTTGTTTCAGCTCTCAGGTCAACAAGTGTCCTTTTCCTGGTCTATTAAATGGTACGTTTTTCACCTTTTTTTGCTTCTTGCTGCTGTTTTTCCTCTTTGTAATGATCCGCAAACATAGTGCTGAAGTGTTGTGTAGTGTTCCTAAGCACAGGAAGCCTGTGATGGGCCATATGTAGAAAACACTTGCGTTAGATGAGCTTCCTTCAGGCATGGGTTATGGATAGTGATATTGGCTGGGAGTTCAAATAATGTGTCTACAGTCTATACTAAATAAGGTCTTTTCAAAAGAGACAAACATAAAACAAGGCTATGCGTTGACAGGTTCCCAAACATGTCACGACCAAAGACTGCAGAAACCTAACCTTGTCCTTCCCCTAGGAGCCCTGGTTCAGTCTGGCTCATGCAGTGTTTGCTAAAAATTAATAGAATGTAACTCTTCCAAATAGGGAGGATCAATGGTAACATGATGGAGATATTTTCAAACCTCTCTTTTAAAAATGATGTCTAAAAAGCAGGTAGTTTCTCAACTAATGGTTGACTTGTCATCTTTACTTTGAAAGGACAGGGTTTTTAACAGCATCTGCTCAGAAGCATATCTTTGATAGACACATAAAAAAATCTCAGCAAATTGGGGACAACTGTTTTTTGCAAGAGAAAATGTGTATAGAATACATATATTAACTTCAAGCCAGTAGTTACCTTTGGGGAGGAAAGAGAGAGGAAGGAGAATGGTGTCTTCCACTGTGTAATATTTCTTAAAAAACGACATCAATAAGGTGTGCTCTGTTAGATCTCAGCAAAGAGTAAATGGTTTCTGTTATCCTATTCTCCTTCTAAGTATATTTAAAATAAATATGTAACTGGAACTGAGATGAAATAACACTAACGTAATAGATGCTATTTGCTGGAGTGCTCCCACCATCTGATGGACAGCTCATGATGGGTTGGTGATGTCACTGACACCATCTAAAGGTCAGGACACGTTGTTTACCAGCTGTGGAGCTAGAGAAGGCTCGGTCACCAGCAGCAGAGCCAGAGTTACCTCAGCCTACAAAGTTAGAGCCGCATAGAAGCAGATGCTGCTCCAGCTGTGGGCTAGTGAGAGCTCTGGCAGCAGCTCCAGAGCTCAGGTGCAGCCAGCTCCAGAACGAGAGCTCCTCCAGCTCCCACACTCGACCAGCTCCAGAGCAGCAGCCATTCCCATCACTCGCTCCCGCACCACATCTGTCAATAAGGCAGAGCTAGAGTCAGTCTCAGGACCGGAGCCAATTCTAGAAGCAGGTCAGGCACCATCGCCTGAGACAGACCCAGCTCTAGCCCCAGCTCAGGTCCAGCTCCTGAGCCAGTTGCACAGCCAGAGCTGGGGGGATCTCCAGCATCAGCCACAGCAGTGGCTCCAGCACTAGGGCAGCTGCAGCACCACCCACATCGCCAGCAACTAAGGCCCGGCCGGCTCCAGCCCCCACCCAGAGATGTCTTTCCCTTTTCTATGTTTTATGATTTCTTATGTTTTATGTGTTCCAATTTAGATTCAATAAAGTTTAATGTTTTCATCACTTAAAGTTGTACAATTCAGGGCCGGCCATTAACTACATCCTCTATGCTGTGTACCGTCACCGTTATCTAGTTCCAGATCATTGCTTCACCCCACCAGAACCCCTGTACCCATGAAGCAGCCATGCCCCCATATCCACTCCCCCACCCCCTGACAAGCACTGATCTGCTTCCTGTCTCTGTGCATTTCCCTGTCCCTGGTGTGGCTGTCCTGAGCACAGGCAACCCTCCTTTGGCCCCTCCCCCCCATGCTGAAGACCCCTGAGGATGCCAATGTGTTCAGTGCCATGAACCCGATGCCTAGTATGACTTTGACCTGAGGAAGCCCACCGTCACCAAGGGGGTGAGGTCAGGCATGGAGCCAGCTCAACCCTGCTTCACATGAAGAAGAGGGACTCCATATTGCCAAGGGCACCTTCTCCTCAGTCCCTAGTGCTGTTTAGCCACAGGGCCACCCTCCCCAGGGTCTGGCTAGCTGGGGAGATGAGCACGTACAGACTAGAGTGACAAAAACCAGGTGGCCATCTTTTCTGTCCAACCAGCTGGCCCAGGCTACCCAGGAGCAGTTTCACCCTGAACCTCTCGTGCTGCAGGCCTGATGCCTGCCAGTCAGCAGGCTGTCCTGGCCTCCCGTGGACCACTGGGAGCCTTAGGTGCCTTCTGCCCTCTAGGGTCCAAAGGACTAGCTGACCTTTGCCAAGGAGTGCTGCCCATGGGCATGAAGCCCTGCCTGCCACTGAGGCACTGCCCTCTGTGCACCTCCCTCACACCTTCCCAGGTGCGGGTCACTTGCATCTGTGACTTCAGGTGTCCCAGAGTCCCCACTCACCCAGGGGGCGTGACCTCTGCAAATGCAGCCCTTCCATCCAGCCTCCAAGCCAACAGGCCCCAACACAGGCTTCAGGACCAGGCACAGCTCCCACTCCAAGTGCTGGGACACCTCAGGTGGGGCCAGGACCTCAGTGGCAGGGACATTGTCCAATGCTCAGCGAGCACTTGGCTGGTTCCTCCAGCTCCAAGGTGGAGGAGAGCAACATGAGTTTTGACCCAGAGTCCCCTGACGGCAAGGAAAAGAAGATGGCTGCCCTCCCCATTCTCCCTGACAGCTCGCTCCCAGTCCCTTCTTGCCCGGGACCAGTGTTCCCCAGCGACACCTACAAAGGGACCAAGAAGCCCAGGAGCTGGATGCCGGCCTGGGGTGTCCTGCCGGGTCCAGAGACTCTGCTGATCATGCCACCCCCACAGTTATGGAAATCAACCGCCCCCTGGTCCCCGATGGTCTCTGGTTTCATCTTGGCCTCCAGCAGCACCTCTTCCTCCTCAGCCTCCACCACACCCATGGCACCTTTGGTCACACACAAGCGTCGTGTCTCAGGCTCTTCAACCATAGCTCCTCGCTGGCCCTCTCCATCCACACGGTGGGCGATGCTGCATCATCCCTGTCCACCTGGAGTAAACAACAGCAACGTGGACAGGAGCGTCTTGTTTAGCCCACTGGTGGGACGTGCCCTTGGTCCCGTCACTCAGAGCTCTCTGAGCACAGACCTGTCCTGAATGGCTACTTTGACAAGAAGCCCTCTCTGGGCCCTCCAGGCAGCAAGCCCAGCCCAGGCAGGAGGTAGGCAACCGCCACAGTGCCCACTGTACACGGGAGGAAATGGAGGCAGCCTTCTCATCCTGTTGGTTCTTGGGGATCTGGGCTTGAGTGGAGGTGGATAAGGTGCCCACCAAGCTCCCTCCAAATCTAGGATCTAACCGCCTGAGGCTCTGATGAGACTGCTCGTTCAAGTCCAACCAACCTGTAGTGAAGCCCGACTCCTTGCCTGAGTCACAGCCCTGTGTGATCTGGTCTAGACACCGTCCCCAGAGTGCACCCCTCACCGTACCCCACCCTCCCTAAAGCCTTCCTCCCCAAGGACCCTGCCAAGCCCCTGCCCCCTTCAGAGCTCCTAGCCTGCAGTGCCCCTCCCCCGAGCCCTCATCCAGGATGGACTCACCTCTGTGCTGGGCTCACAGGCCACCTCCTCAGGCTCCTGTGCTAGCAGAGCCTTTAGGGTCAGATTGACCTGGGGTCAAACCCACAGCTGGGTCACCTCACAGCCCTGTGACAGGAAAGGTCACGTGGTGTCTTCTCGGAGCCTCAGTTTCCTCCATGAAAAATGGGGTCAGTGACTCTGACCTCAGGAGAGTGTGTTGGGATTCAAGCAGGGAGACGAAGCTGCCCAAAGTGCTTGGACTCAGGAGGTCGCCTGGTTGGGGGAGCCCCAACGCAGCACAAGGCCTCGATGGTCAATGCTGGGCTCAATGCTGGTGAAAATCAAGGATTTCTAGTCCCCTGTTCACGTCTGGACTTGGTCACTTAGAGCAGAGTGACCTTGAATGCTGGGACCACTGGTCATCTGTAAAATGGGGTGCAATCACTCAGCACCCAGTGGGCTCCCTAATAACAGTAACTCCCTCCAATAGTTGCCCAGCTGGGCTCCCTTCAGCTGCTCCTACACCCGCCAGGGCTGCAGGCAGGGACTGGCTGGACCTCATGTGGTAGGGAGGGGGTGTAGAGGAGGAGGGAGAAGGGCAGCCTGGCCTTCTCCCTGCCCAGGGTCTGTGTCCACCACTGTCTTCGTGTCCGCAGGACCAGCCATGCATGGAGCTGGACCCTGGGATGGAGTCTGTGGACCAGGACAGTGAGGTTGGTGTATATTCAGTGACCCTCACGTCCCCAGATGTCCAACCTACCCAACTGTGCACCGTGTGGCCCACCTGGCTTCTGTGGCATGTTCCTGCGATGTAGGGGATGTGAGGGTCACCGAGCAGTTGGCTGGGGAGGGGACAGACGAAAGCAGCCATGTCAAGGGACCGTTGTGTTACACGTGTGTGCTGTGAGCTGTGTCACCCAGAAGTGCTGTCTGCAGGGCCCCTCTGTGTGCCTGACCATGGACAGGAGGCCTGGTTGCCGCACAGGAGAGAGGCCTGTGAGACCGTGAGGGTATCCCTGCCACACTCATGTGGGCAGAGATCCCGGGCCATGTCCATGCTCATCGGGGCTGATGTTGCTCTGTGTCCAACCGTCACAGGACAGTTGGGAAACTGAGGCCAGGAGAAGCAGGGACAGGCCTTGGGGCCACAAGGTGGGCAGAGTCCAGAGGGGAAGAGAGCATTCCAAGCTCTTAGGCCAGCCTCAGCACTTCCAAGGGGTTTGCTTTGGGAATGAGAGCCCCTAATCCCCTGGGGGACCCCTGCCAACGCCCTCCCATGTAGGGCCCTTTGCTATACGCATCCCCACGTGGACACACTCACACACACAAGCACACACACACACTCTGAATGCCCAGCCCGGTCTCAGAAGGGAAGTGCTCACTGGGGAGGTGACAGGAGGAAGGAAGAAAGAGGTTGGAGGCAGCTCTGCCATGGGGCATGGGCATCCGGTCCCCTAACAACATGCCCAGGCCCATAGCATGAAGGGGAGAGATGCCAGACTGGTGGGCAGGGGGTCCCCAAGGTACACAGGGGGATGCAGGGGTTGGGGCCATCCCTAGAGCAGCCTGTAGAGAACCAGGTCTGGCGTCCTGTGGCCACCACTCTGGGCACCGGGAACTAGGATGTGACCCCCTAGGGGGGAGGGGATACAGCAGAGAAGGCTAGATCTTACGCCTCTGTAAATTGGGGTGCATAGATGGGGTGACTCTAAGGGTCCCACAGGCTTGTAGAAGAGTCTATTGACCTTCGTTCTCCATCCATGACCCACTGTTCTCTGAGTCCTTGTAAAATGCATTCCATTCCCTCGAGGTCTTGCTGAGCAGAAGGCAGCCTGAGAGCTTGGGGACTGGGGCCCCGGGCAGTGCAGAACATGGCAGAGCACTGGTCGACTTGTCTGGGGACCAGGGACAAGGCCATCCTTGTCGGAGCCTCGGGGGCCTCCTTTGGAAGTGAGGTGGAGTCATTGCCCTGGCTGGGGCGAGGAGGCCTTGTGAGTCAACGGGACACGCCACGGCCAGTGGAGGGAAAGCGAGGAGCAAGAGAGGCTTCTGAGGTCCCTCACGTCCCTCCTGGAGCCCACAGGTCCTGCTCCTTTGCTTCCTCGGCCCTGGTGGAACCACTGCCTTGAGGACCCCAAACAAAGAAAGGTGTGTGTTTTGCTTTCTGCTTTCCTGCCTGGGGCTGCAAGGCTGGGGCTGACCACCAGGGGTGTCCTGTGTCCACTCATGCTCAATGCAGCAAGTGGAGCAGGGAAGGGACGCCCAGGGCTCGTTCTGGGTGTTCCCCTGTCCAAAGCAACAGGCACCTTTGATTACTGGCATCCACGTCCACAATGGGAGCTGCTCAGAGGCGGGAGGGGACCCTGAGATCCTTTCATGATTCTTTCAGCTACTGTGGCCCCAGCACTCACCCTGAGCAGGGCCCATGTTAGTCCTGAGGGCAGTGCTGAAAGCACCCACATGGTCCCTGTCCTCCAGGAGCTCACAGCCTGGAGGTGGAAAGGACAAAATCATGAACAAATCCATGTGAAAAAGAAGAGAAGGTGCTACAGAGCAACGAAGCAGGGTGCTGGAGGAGGGAGGGCCTGGAGCCCCTAGGTGGGTGTAAAGGGCCCCCCTGGGGACATTTGTGCCCTGAGCAGGACAAGAGGAGCCAGCCCTGCATCTGTCTGCAAACAGCGTGCTGGGGGGAAGCTCAAAGGCACAGAGACTTGGAGGCAGAAGAGGATTTGACGAGAGAGGAGGTGAGAAAAGAGCCAGCGTGGCTAGAGTGAGCTGGGGAGGAGAGAAGTGAGGGAGAGAGGATGGCAGGGCCAGACCCAGGCCTGGAAGGAGGTACTAGCTGTCTATGCTGGGTGACAGCATTAGCCTCACTCAGCACTTACGAGACCTATCATTGAGCATCTGACAGTGTCTCTACCAGGGTCCAGGCTCAGGTCAGCTGGGAGGCTCCCCGTCAAGGTCTAGCAGGAGGCTGGGGCTGTGTTCTCAACTGAAGCTCGATAGAGGCAGGAGCCATCTCGGAGATCATTCACAAGTATCGGGGCAGTGGTAGGATTCAGTTTGGATGGGGGGTTTCAGGCCTTTTCTGTCTGTGGGCCGGGACCCTCTGCCAGTTCTTTGCATTAGGGGGTGTCATAGGGAAGGAAGCTCATAATATCTGATATGGCTTCTCCTGAATAGTGGATCAGAGAGACAGAAAGAGGGAGAGAAAGAGAGACAGTGACACACAGAGATAGAAAGATGGGGAGGAGAGACAAAGAGAGTAGACACAGACAGAGACAGGGAGACAAAGAGAGAGACAGAGAGACAGGGAGAGACCAAGAGAGATACAGACAGCCAGAGACACAGAGACAGAGAGAGACAAAGACAGAGAGAGAGAGACAGAGACAGAGAGATAGAATGAACACAGGAGAGACAGAACCACACAGAAGTCACAGACTTTTCATTAAGCTGACCGTGGAAGTGACATCCCATCACTCAGCCCTATTCTATTGGTTAGAAGCCAGCCGCAAAGTCCATTCTCATAGAGGAGCGGGGATTACATAGGATGTGTGCCTAGGAAGTGGGAACGCTGGGAGCCGTTGTGGGGGCTGCCCACCACATAGGCTGAGATGACCACCACTCAGGCACTTGGACCTGAGTCTAAACATAACAGGAGGCCCTGGAGGGTTGCGAGCCAGAAGGAGATGATGTCTGAACGTCATTTCATTTCAACCCTCCCTAGGAACACTGGGAAACAGGCAAGAGGGGAAGTGCCTCTCCCAGACGCCCAGCAGACCCAAGCCTCTTTGCGTTGTATTCTCTGCCACAGCCAGCCCTTTCTGTAATCCTTGCACTGCCAAGTCTGTGCAGGAGCTACGTGTGGGAGCAGCCCACGGGATTCACAGACTCTGAAGGGATCTCTAGGTCTATACACCTGATGACATCCCTAGGAAGTAGATGCTAGAATGACCCCCACTACAGAGAGGGACATGAACACAGGAGAGACCCTGAGAGGGGAGGCCCTGAGAGGTGCAGGGTTGTCCAGGGTGACATCACTGGCAAGAAGCAGGAGCGGGACTGAATTCAACTCTGTGTCCTCAAAGCTGGGGCCCTGGTTGCGTCCAGACCTCCCCAGAGGCTGTGGGGTGGACTGTGTCGGTGTGACTGTGTCTGGACAGGGTATGGAGATGGAGAGTGAGCAGTCAGCAGCCCGGGGGGCCCTTAGGAAGGTCTTGTGTGAGGAGGAAGCTTAGGTAAGGAGATCCCAGGAAGTGACCTCACAGAGCCCAATAGAACTTGGAACCCTGGTAACTAGGCACCCACATCCTAAACACAGCCCCCAAGCGAGCTCACTTCTCTAGCACTTGTCTAGAAGGAGCAATATGTTCAGTTGCTGCTTCCCAATGACCAGGGGCCGGAGCCCCAGGAAAGCCCCCAAAGACCGATGCAGATGCTGGTGCCCCTCTCACGGCCGACGGCTCTGGTCGTTTACCCGGAGGGACGGAAAGGTAACACCGGGAGGCCCAGGGAAGGCCATTCCAAACCAGGCTACCACTGTGGTCCCATCTGGGCAGCCCCACATCCCCTCCCCATGTGTGCCTGGAAGGGCGGGTTCATGTGGGTAGACCACCATGAGCAGGAGCAGTCGGTGAGGTGTTAGAAGCCTTGGGGGGTCGGTCAGGTTCAAAGCCCAGGTCAAGGCCGGCTGGGTGGGATGTGGAGTGCGGGGTGGTGCCCTTCTGCCTGAGGTTTATCCCAAGCCCCTGAGGTGTAGGTCTTTCCTCAGGGGTGGAATAATGTGCAGGCACAGGTGTGTGCCTGATCTGGGAGAATTAGGACCAGAGGGCAGAAGCAGCAGCAAGGACAGCTGGGCAGGGCTCTGATGCCTCTGGGACGGAGCCAGTCACTGTCTTTGCAGAGCTCCACGAAGAAGATCAGCGTGGAGCTGGCGGAAGGGGATATTCCATCCATCTCCCCGATGGAGGCGCCGGTGTCCCACAGGCCTGGACCAGCAGCTAACGGGAGACGGTCTGCAGTGACAGTGATAAAACCCTCAGAGCCACCAGAAGACCCAGCTTCAATCCCGGGAGAACCATCATACCCACCATGTCCTGCAGCAGAGCAGGAGGCAGCTGAGGCCCCAGCCTCCGTGCAGGGAGCGCCATCCCCTGCACAGTCTCCTGTAGGAGACCAGGAGGCAGAAGAGGCCCAAACCTCTGTGCAGGGAGGGCCATCCCCTGCACAGCCTCCTGCAGGAGACGAGGAGGCAGCTGAGATCCCTGCCTCCGTGCTGGGACAGACATCTCCTGCACAGACTCCCGCAGGACTCCAAGAGGCAGCTGAGGCCTCAGCCTCTGTGCAGGGAGAGCCATCCCCTGCACAGTCTCCTGCAGGAGAACAGGAGGCAGCTGAGGCCCCAGCCTCTGTGCAGGGAGAGCCATCCCCTGCACAGTCTCCTGCAGGAGAACAGGAGGCAGCTGAGGGCCCAGCCTCCGTGCAGGGAGAGCCATCCCCTGCACAGTCTCCTGCAGGAGACAGGGAGGCAGCTGAGGTCCCAGCCTCTGTGCAGGGAGAGCCATCCCCTGCACAGCCTCCAGCAGGAGAACAGGAGGCAGCTGAGGGCCCAGCCTCTGTGCAGGGAGAGCCATCCCCTGCACAGCCTCCAGCAGGAGAACAGGAGGCAGCTGAGGGCCCAGCCTCTGTGCAGGGAGAGCCATCCCCTGCACAGCCTCCAGCAGGAGAACAGGAGGCAGCTGAGGGCCCAGCCTCTGTGCAGGGAGAGCCATCCCCTGCACAGCCTCCAGCAGGAGAACAGGAGGCAGCTGAGGGCCCAGCCTCTGTGCAGGGAGAGCCATCCCTTGCACAGGCGCCTGAAGGAGACAGGGAGGCAGCTGAGGCTAATTTCTGCGGCCTGGGAGAGCTGGCTCAGGACCCTCCCTCATTAGCACCTCCAGTCCCACCTGTTCCACCTACTCCCTTACCACAAATTTCCCTCCCCATCCTCCTAATTGTGTTTCTCTATTTCTTGGTTTCTTTCATTGATTTTTTTTTATTGTTTATATCTTGATTATTTAAAATAAATTTCACTTTCATCTTTTAACAGTTTACTGTTTTTCATTTTAAATTGTACACTTCATGAGCATTAAGTACATGCACAATGCTGTGCAGCCATCACCGCTGTATGTGTTTAGAATATTTCATTCTCCAAAAGAACACCGTGTTCTAAAAGCACTCACTCCCACTTTCTCCCTCAGGCCCTGGCAACCCCTAATCTGTTTTCTGTCACTGTTTCCTTTTTTTTTAAAATCAGTTCAGGATGTTTCCTATAAGTGAAATCATGCCATAGGTGGCCATGTGTTTTCTGCCCATTTCTTTTCGCACGGCCTGATAGGTTTTCCTTTTCTGTTTTTATTTGAAATAGAATTTCTCTAATTTGATAGGAAAATCCCAGATGGAGTCTAGATTTGATGTATCAAAGAAAGCCCTTTCGGTAAATATGTGCATAATCTTGGGGTACAGACTGCTGTTCTAAGTGGGACACCAGAGCCAGAAGCCACACACGAAACGCGTTGCTCTTCCTGCGGCCTAAACAAAAGCAAGAAAGGGTAGAAAGCTGGAAAGACAAACCAAGAGGCAGCTGAGGCCTCAGCCTCCAAGCAGGGAGAGCCATCCCCTGCACTGGCTCCTGCAGGAGACAGGGAGGCAGCTGAGGCTACAGCCTCTGTGCAGGGAGAGCCATCCCCTGCACAGGCTCCTGCAGGAGATCAGGAGGCAGCTGAGGGCCCAGCCTCTGTGCAGGGAGAGTCAAGCCCTGCACAGGCACCTGCATGAGACAGAGAGGCAGCTGAGGCCAAATTCTGAGGCCTGGGAGAGCTGGCTCGGGAACCTCCCTCATTAGCACCTCCAGTCCCACCTGTTCCACCTGCTCCCTTACCACAAATTTCCTTCCCCATCCTCCTAATTGTGTTTCTCTATTTCATGGTTCCTTTCATTGCTTTATTTTATTGTTTATATCTTGATTATTTAAAATAAATTTCACTTTCATCTTTGAACACTTTACTGTTTTACATTTTAAATTGTACAGTTCCTGAGCATTAAGTACATTCACAATGCTGTGCAGCCATCACCGCTGTATGCGTTTACAATATTTCATTCTCCAAAAGAACACCCTGTTATAAAAGCACTCACTCCCACTTTCTCCCTCAGGCCCTGGCAACCCCTAATCTGTTTTCTGTCACTGTTCCTTTTTTTTTTAAATCTGTTCAGGATGTTTCCTATAAGTGAAATCATGCCATAGGTGGCCATGTGTTTTCTGCCCATTTCTTTTCGCACGGCCTGATAGGTTTTCCTTTTCTGTTTTTATTTGAAATAGAATTTCTCTAATTTGATAGGAAAATCCCAGATGGAGTCTAGATTTGATGTATCAAAGAAAGCCCTTTCGGTAAATATGTGCATAATCTTGGGGTACAGACTGCTGTTCTAAGTGGGACACCAGAGCCAGAAGCCACACACGAAACGCGTTGCTCTTCCTGCGGCCTAAACAAAAACAAGAAAGGGTAGAAAGCTGGAAAGACAAACCAAGAGGCAGCTGAGGCCTCAGCCTCCAAGCAGGGAGAGCCATCCCCTGCACTGGCTCCTGCAGGAGAACAGGAGGCAGCTGAGGCCCCAGCCTCTGTGCAGGGAGAGCCATGCCCTGCACAGGCTCCTGCAGGAGAACGAGAGTCAGCAGAGGGCCCAGCCTCCGTGCAGGGAGAGCCATCCCTTGCACAGTCTCCTGCAGGAGACAGGGAGGCAGCTGAGGCCCCAGCCTCTGTGCAGGGAGAGCCATCCCCTGCACAGCCTCCAGCAGGAGAACAGGAGGCAGCTGAGGGCCCAGCCTCTGTGCAGGGAGAGCCATCCCCTGCACAGGCTCCTGCAGGAGAACAGGAGGCAGCTGAGGGCCCAGCCTCTGTGCAGGGAGAGCCATCCCCTGCACAGTCTCCTGCAGGAGACAGGGAGGCAGCTGAGGTCCCAGCATGACCCTTTGAAGGAATGGAAAGAAAGTCAAAAGGGCTAAGGGTCAAAACAGTGTAGACAACACTATTGGTCACCTCTCCAGTAACTATTCCATCTCCTCTTCCTCACTCCTAACAGAATCACACTTGGGTTCCAGCAGCCACCCTCCTCCACACATAGTCATGTGCTTTAGAGGAAGACGACTCCATTCTTGATTTTAGGAAGTGGATACGTTGAGACTTAAGTCAGTCATGGCCACCTCTTTTCTCCCTGCCAGTGATTAGTTAAAGAATGGCATGAGTGAAAGCAGGAAAAGAAGTTATTGCATGCTCTAAACAAGAGATGGTGGTTTGGACCAGGGAGTTGTCAATGGAGATAGAGATTTGCACGGAGAAATAAGGTAGAGCAACGTGTACAGGATGTCTCCTAGGTCTTAGGCAAATAACGACCCATCTTTTCCATATAGTCAAAGCCAGAGAAATATTTTTTAAAAATTAAGAGTCTTATGTTATTCTTAATATATTTCACTTAAATAAATCTAATTAGAACTATTCAAGGATCATACCTAAAACATATCTCATCCTCATGCAGGATACTGGCTTCAGAAGTTCATGCAAACTTATCAAGAATGAATGAGGCTAACTAGATTTTGTCTTACAATACAAATCAATGTTTTCTAAAATTCTAACTTATAATTAACAATCCTGCCTACAAATAACATCAATTTCTGAATATCATTTATTTTGCCTTGCCTGCTTCAAAAAATGATTTAAGCTAGCAAAATGTCCAAATCAATTAAAAGCCAAGCCAAGAATAAAGTAGTCCAAGGATTTCTGACCACTCTTGTGTTATCTAAAAATAATTCCAGAGAAATTACATGGAGGTACCTAATGAATTATGCTCATCAAATTTATCAAATTAGGTCTCATAACAACAGTAATGAAGGTTCCTATTACACATACCAACAGACCCAGGCAAAAATATAACCTACCTTGACAAGTTGATGAAGTGCCATTTCTTTCAGAAGGTGGTGTACTTGGACTGTTGAAATGACGTGAAGCTCCTCAGTCCTCGCCATCGTTTGTAACACTCTTTGAGCGGCACGTACGACGACGTGACAACGGCACTTCAGCTTTTTCGCTTAAGCTTTCATCCGCTGGCTTCCCTCAAAGTGAAAGAACCTCTATTCATAATATTTCTAATTAAACAAACATTCATCATCCTCTGCAGCTAGAGTGAGCAACCACTCGAATTTGCCCAGGATTGGGAGGTCCCCCAGGCTGTAAGATTTTCAGGGCTAAACCTGGGAAAGTACCTGGCAAATCTGGACAAGTTGGTCACCCTATCTGTAGCATCAAATTAGGACAGGAGAGAAACACTTATGCTGTCAGAGACATTTATAGAGAAATTATCATCAACTTACATAACTTACAAAAAGATAATAGTCAAAGATTAATAATGTAATAAAGGCACAACCACTTGAGTATTCGTTGATATTGAGATTCATTAAAATATCAAGCAGGGAGGATTAAAAGAAAGACCAAAAGTATATTCTTAGTTACTGCTATTTCCTTAAATGAATCATTCTGGATAAAAAGTACTTTATTATATTTTTTTCAAGTCCCAATAATCAAGCTGAATATATCAACCACATACTTACACGAAGAAGAGACTGTCGCCACGCTAAAGCAGCACAAAGTAAGACTAAGCTTTTCCCACTTCCTGTAGGGCTCTCCAACAAACAATGCTGCTTACTTTTTAATCCTCGGACAATCTATTGACACAAAAACAATAAAAACAAAATCAGTAAACAATTTACTTCATTAGGGTCTGTCTGCATCACAAGTACAAACACAACAAGCAGTTGTGTTTTCTCGTTGATGCAAGGCCCAGCATGAAGTAGCACGGCCCTTCCTCACCTCGGAGACAGGCTGTCCCACTGCTGCTTCGTGCTCCTCTACCAGGACTCCTTGGCTACTTTATCCCTGCTTGTGGGCCCACGTGACCTCTGGATCCTTTTCTGCCGTGAGGAATCATTCCGGTCCTTGTCCCTTGGCTGGCTGTTTATGCGGCTTGTTTCTCCTCTTGTCTGTGTGTCTCTTCTACAGACATGTGGTTCGGTTTGTTTCTGGGTAAAATGGCCTTGAGCAAATGAACTAAGAGGAGACCAGAGGGGAGAATTTGGGCTCGTTATTATCTGTGATGGGCAGATAGTTAAGTTTGGTAGTGGGCCATTACGCGTTCTCAGGTGGTTGTATCGCTATACTGACACTTAAGAGAGGCGGCACTGGGCCGGCCCCCGTGGCTTAGCGGTTAAGTGCGCGCGCTCCGCTACTGGCGGCCCGGGGTTCGGATCCAGGCGCGCACCAACTCACTGCTTCTCCGGCCATGCTGAGGCCGCGTCCCACATACAGCAACTAGAAGGCTGTGCAACTATGACATACAAGTATCTACTGGGGCTTTGGGGAAGAAAACAAAAAGGAGGAGGATTGGCAATAGATGTTAGCTCAGAGCGGGTCTTCCTCAGCAAAAAGAGGAGGATTAGCATGGATGTTAGCTCAGGGCTGATCGCCCTCACAAAAAAAAAAAAAAAAAAGAGTGGTGGCACCTTGTAGTAAGATGAGCATAAGCTGTGGGGTTGAGAGGGAAACGGGTGAGAATTGCAGCTCTCCTGTTTATTGGCTGTAACCAAGTTACTTAGCTTCTCTTAGCTCAGTTTCCTCATATGTTAAATAGGAATAGTGATGCCTACGTGGTAGAGTTAAGATTAAATGAGATAATATATGTGCTGATCAAGATAACTCAATGTGCTATTGGAACGTAGGTAAGTTTTTAAGACATAATTGTTATTTTTGTTATGATGCTTAGTGATTGTACATGTAAATGTAACAGAGAGGATTTTTATCCAGTTTGAAACTCTAAGTGGTTTAAGTTCTTTTGTACAAAGACGTAAGAGATATATAAAACTGTCATTATGATAAGTATGTAAGATCCTCCCCAAAATTGTAATCAACTGTTACATAGAGATAGTTACTATGAAAAACAGAACCAGAAGGAGGGAGGACACAGGAGGATAAAAATATATATATATGTGATTCGTACATCATAACCCTTGGCATGTCAGATAAATGGGCTCAAAAGTAATGGGAAATTGGGAGAAAGCAGTGTCTGAGATTTCTGCAGCCAGTTCCAACCAGTCCGATTGTGCTAAGTGAAAACTGTCCTTCATGACTTGAGCTCTAAGTTGTACATATTATCTTAGGAGGCTCAGGGGTGGCGGGTGGCGTGTATCTTTAAGATTAAGCATGACTTTGGTAGGAATAGAACTTTAGTCCTAACCTGCACGTAAGGGGGTTGATGATACCAAATACATTTGGTGTGTATTTTTAATGTGCTGTCTGCCCCGTCTTCAGCAGAGATTCTGCCTTGCTCTAAATTAACAGGCGTCTCTCTGGGGTCCACCCTCCGCGTGGGATCCTCTTAGAAGGAGGCCCATCTTGGAAGTACGCCGGAAGCCCCCAGACTTGAGTTCTAGGCTCCGTGGTCCTCGTCCACCAGGCTGTGACTGCCTGGCCTCACTGTGATGGAAATGGAAGATGAATTATCTTCAGCCCCGCATTGTGTTTTGAAGTTCAAACCAGGATTAGCCGACCCTGGAGGCGATTTTAAGCAAGCGTCTTCATGTGTTCCTTTTATCTTAATGTTTGTCACTAAAGTGTTGGGAAAACTCTGTTCCTATCTGTCATTCATATAAAAGATCTGATAGCCCCACTTCTGATCATTGAAACCCCTCAAGACCTCATTAAATTAGAACTCCATCTGTCCAGATCGGAGTGAAGAAATTCCCTCGCTGCTTCTCCATCACTCCCTCCACCTCCCTCTTTCTTCCTTGGCTCATCTTACATAGATGGCACCCCTAAAGCTTTGGATTTTTTTCAGTACAACTAGTTTCTAACTTGCACATTTGGATTTCAGCCTGCCTTTTCAAAGCAAATGATGGCCACAGACCCCTCGAGCAGCTGCCACAGGGGCTGTGTTCCCCTCTCTCCCCTTTCCAGATAGCTTTCTACTTTCTTTCTGCCCCATCAGCTCGAGGATGGCTGAGAATAACAGTGACTTAATATCTATGGGTTATAACTGGTGATAGGTCCCAGAGCACTTGACGTCTTTCATCTCCTTTAGTCCTCACAGCTCCCATTTTGCTCATGAGAAAGTAGGAGACTTCCAAGGGTTACATCATAGTTCCCAGGTCACATAGCTCATGACCCCAAATCCAGTGATGGTTTGACTCTAAAATGCTCCCTGTCGGGACAAAAGGGAAGAGCCGTCTGGTCTGCCTCCTCACCACCTCCCCAAGCCATGGGAATACCTACCACCAGTTACTTGGGGCTCCAGATAGCAGAGCTTCAGTAAGGAATATGCAGTACAGTCCCCCGGGCTGATTGCATCTCCTGGGAGAAACGTCATAAGAGCTAAGTTAGGTTTTATGGCACCAAATTAAATGAGATAATACGTGTAAAAGAACTTTGTAAAACTTTTCCAGTGCTTTGTGCTGTGGCCTGGGGATCTAACTGCTTTTCAATGGAAATACTGAATTTTTGTAATATGGTATGTAACATCCTCTCTTGTGCTTTTTAAAACCAATATCCTCATGAACTATCAGGTCACTTGAATTGGCTTGACACAAGCGTGCATGATCTTTGCTTACAAGAGCGACAGCTTAAGCGTAGTCTCCCTTCACTTCTTGGCAGCGCCCCATCATCTCCATCTGCTGGGGACACCGGGACTCGTGGCTGCTGATGGCATCAGGACCAGCCCTGTACGTGGTCCGTGTGGAGCACCGCGTGTCCGGCCTGCAGCTGCTGTGCCAGCAGGCCATTGCCAGCGCCCTGCGAGAGGACAAGGATGTCAGCAAGCTGACCCCGCCCCCCCGCCTCTGCTCCCACCTCCCCACTGCCTTCATCCCCACCATCAAGGTGAAGCCCTTCCACTCACCTTCTCCTCCTTCCTCACTCGTGCTGGCTGCCTGTTCCCGAAGGCTCGCCAAGAGGAGGGCCGAGACAAGGAACACAGGCGAGAGTCCCAGAGCAGGAGCACAGAAGTCACGTCTGCTCCTCTGCAAGATGAAGGTGTGCGGCTCCGCAAAGTCCCACCTCGGTCTCCCACGCGCGCAGTCTGTCCCTAGCATCACCCTTAGTGTCCACAAGAGAGTCACCTTGTGTGATAGGCATTAGCTTTCTCATGGCAGAGGCAGTATCCCGAGCGTGGCTGCCATTGTCGTCCTGATGATCAGTCTGCCTTGTTCAGTCCTGACTCCCTGGCAGATGCTGCCGTTATCCCCTCTTGAGAAAGCAGGAAACGCGTTCTTAGAAGTGAGGGACTTGCTCTGTGGCTCGTTAGGGGAACGGTCAGGATGGGACCCTGTCAATCCCGGGGCCTGCTCTCCTCATCACTGTGCGGAGGGGCGGCCCTCACCCAGCCCTCGCTGTCAGCGTCCTCTATGCTGACTGGAGCTTGAGAACTGGTCTGTCGCTATGGTGGTATGTGGACTGGACCTGCCTGTGGCTGTTCCAGTGTGGGTTCCCCGTTCCCTCTGGCCCTCTGCATGTAGGTTGCTTCCTGTGTTCTCTTTTTTGTTTTCTGTCTCTGCTTCTAAGTATCAGATTGACTTCTTGGTTAATTTTTTCCTAAAACATCCGAGTTTTAGAATCTGTTGTGATATTTTCTTCAAGTTGCTTTACACTCTTGGTTCCACACCAGTGATTCTGGACCCTGGCTGCTCGTTAAAATCGCCTGGGGAGTTTTTAGAACACACACGTGCCCAGGCTCACCCCCACAAGATTCCAGTTCCATCGTCTGTGGTGGGATCCGGGCTGAGGTCTCTGAAAGCTGCCAGGAGGTTGTGACGTGCGCCCAGAGTTGGGAGTCATTGTCCCGCACCGCAGAGTTAACCCTCCCCGAGCCACCAGCCAGTGCTCCGCCAGGGTAATCAGTGATGTGCACGCTCTTTTCTCTCCACGTCCTGCCTCCAGCCCCCGATTCCGGACCATGACAACACGCGCGACTTTGTCAGCTGCCCCTCGGCCGGCAACGAGCGTCTGCGCCGCACCGTGAAGCGCACAGAGCGCGGCCCGGAGGTGGGCGGCCCGTGCCACACGCTCTGCCTGGAGCACCCGGGCGGGCTCGTGCGCGTCCTCGAGGGGCGGCGCGTCAGCCAGCTGCGCCGGAGCTCGTCATCACGGACCCGCGCTCAGACAGCAACGCAGGGGGGCGCCTCGCCAGGCACTGCAGACCCCTCTCGGGGGGTGCGGACTGGTATTCCTGACTGCCCACGCACAGGTAACGCCTATCTGTGAACGTTTGGCTAGCGTGGAACATCCCTGAAGCTACTCCGTTTCCAAAATCCTGCTGAAGTTACCGATTCCCTAAGTGGACTTTCCCACGGGTTTTTAAGAGCGCTCCTGAGGCTCCGCGTGGCTGGGGCTGTGGGGGGAGGAGACATCGGCTGTCATCAAGGGGAGGCTGGCGCGGGCCTTTTGGGAATGGCAGCCTCCTCTTTCAGTTATTTGTCAGGTATCCACTGAGGGCCTGAATGTGCTGTTGAGACCATCAAAACAGTAGTGAGATGCCGTCGCTGCCCCCCAGAGCGAGTGACAGGATTAAACGCTTCAGACCTTCAGCCTGCTCCTCAGCCTCCTGCGGGGATCCTGCTTCTGCGCTCGCTAAGCCACCCTTAGCTGCTTTTTAGCTGATGACCAAGGAGACTTTCTTGCTGGTCCGTAAAGATTTCGCATGACAGTCACTCCCTCCTTCTAAAGACTCTCTTATACCAATCTTCATGACTCCGTTGCAGTATTCAGGGGGCTCACTGCGCACCTCTCTCTGGGACCCTAGAGTGTGAGCCTCCAGGGAAGGGACTTTGCTCTTTTTGTTTGTAGTCACAGTCGAGGCCTGTGGCCTCTGTCAGCAGTACCTGCCGGCTCAAACGTTCCCCCGCCTCCCTGTGAAATCTTGCCGGTCACCTAGAGCAGAGCGAGCAGCTGTCCCCTCTGTGCCCATCGCCCCTCAGTCAGTTGAGCTGCTGGTATCCCTCGGGGCACACAGTCCCTGAATCCTGAGGGCCCGGAGGGAGGGAACTGAGTCATCTTTGTACCCCCAGTGCCTGGTAAGCGCCTGACCGTGGGACAATGTGGGTTGAATTAGATTTGTTTTCATTAGTTCATACTTGTTCTCTCCACTTCCCATCTCCTGTTCCCTCTCCCGCCCGTTAGACTGGCCTCTGCCCCCATTCTGTCCCTGAAGCCGCTGCGCCGTATAGCATCACCAGTTAGCCGAGTGTCACGTGCAATGGGCTTTTTCAACCTTGGCCTCAATTGCCCACCTCAGTATTTTACAGTCGATCCACTTGCTGTCTGCTTTTCTTTATTGGAGTGCTCCGCATCTGTAGCAACATTCTGCTGTCAGTGTTACCGTGTAAAATTGAAAGCAGTGAAACTATACTTTAAAAATTGGATATTAGTCAGTTATTTCGTCTTTTGAGTCATGTGATGACCTGGGACCAAGAGCAGGGAGAGCGAGAATTGGAGGCTGGTAGGGAGGCAGGTGGAAAGGAGGGAGAGGGAAGATTCAGAAGGAAGGAAGGCAAAGTGAGAGAAGCCAGAGAGCAGTGCACGTGAACTTAGAAGGAAGTTGCAGTTTCAGGGGAAGAGAGAAGACAGGAGCCATGGCGGTTAGAGATGACTGATGGGGGGACTTGGGAAAGGTCCTGAACCTGAGGGCGCATCGCCGGTTCTCAGCGGGGTCATTGTCTCTAAGGTTCCTCCCGTGTATGCAGTTTTATAAAACCTATGCTCGGATTCAGTGTTGACGGGAAGTTATGTGAAGAGCTTGCTTCTGTTCCCCCGCTCCTGTGCGTCAATTTCCCACTGAAGAACAGGACAGAAGCAGCGGGGGCTGTGCTGTAGGGACAAGGCTGCAGCCTCCTAAGACCTTGCTTGTGTGGACCTGACCTGAGCGTCCCAGCCTGCTTCTCCGTAGTGGTCACATTTGTCAGCTCCTCCCAACACAGGCTGGCCCAGTTGCTAACAGGCCTGTGGGGAAGGAGGTGTTGTGTTTTTATAATGAAAAGGCTGTAAAGCAAAGCAGATAGGCGGGACGTATTGAGTGCCTGCCTTGTACACGGTCCTCGGGTCTCCTGTGGTTGTGAAGCAGTGCCGGGGCATCTCTGCTTTCAGGGAGTTCATGATCCCTTTTGGGTGAAAGACAACTTAACACTTGAAAATTTCAATAAAAAAGTCAAGATTTAAATACCTCGAGACAAAAATAGACGATGTGTCACAAGGCAGAACATGACTAATTTCCAACCGAGTGGTAGACGTAACCTGGTTCAGAGAGGAGAGGGTTCCTGACTTTGAGAAGCCAGGACTTGCTCATCGTGAGAAGCTGATGAACTCTCTCAGTCCTCCATGTCGTCGTTTCTCAGATGTGGTCCATGGGCCACCTTCCCGCAGATTGCCTGGGATACTTACTTGAATCCAGGTTCCTAGGCCTGCCCCTTAGATTGGTTCAGCACGTTGGAGACGACGCCTAGAAATCTGCAACTTAGTGGAGGCCCCAGGGGATTGCTATGCTCTGAAGTTTTTGATCCCCTGTTGTAAATGTCCCCCAAGTAACTTAACAAATGTGTTTCTCAGAATTACCAGTGTGCGTTTTATAATACATAGCATGAATCCCAATAATTTTTGTTTAGCAAAAGTTCACAAATTTTCCAAAGGAAATCTTTAGTCAGAGCTTGCTATGGACTGAATTGTGTCCCCCCCCCAAATTCACATGTTAAAACGCCAATCCACAATGTGACTGTATTTGGAGATAGAGCTTTTAAGGAAGGTAGGGTCCCAATGGGATAGGATTGATGGCCTTATAAGAAAAGGAAGAGGGAGGGGCTGGCCCGGTGGCGCAAGCGGTTAAGTGCGCGCGCTCCGCTGCGGCGGCCCGGAGTTCGCTGGTTCGGATCCCGGGCGCGCACCGATGCACTGCTTGGTAAGCCATGCTGTGGCGGCGTCCCATATAAAGTGGAGGAAGATGGGCACAGATGTTAGCCCAGGGCTGTCTTCCTCAGCAAAAAAGGAGGAGGATTGGCGGATGTTAGCTCAGGGCTGATCTCCTCACAAAAAAAAAAAAAAAAAAAGAAAAGGAAGAGGGAGAGCTCTCTCTCGACACGCACGCGTACACTGGGGAAAGGCCACGTGAGCACACAGCAAGGTGTGCATCCACAAGCCGAGACCCCAGCCAGGCTGGCACTCTGACCTTGGGGCCTGTCAGCCTCTATTATCGCGTGAGCCAACTCCTTATGATCTCTCTCTCTTTTTCTGTATGTGTGTGTATATGTATTTGCCTCCTATTGGTTCTGTTTCTCTGGAGAACCCTGACTAACACAGATTTTAGTACTAAGAAGTGGGGAACTGCTGTAACAAATACCTATAATGTGGAAGCAGCTTTGAAACTGGGTCATGGGTTGAGGCTGGAAGGGTTTTGAGGTACACATTAGAAATATGGATATTAGGGCCATGTCTGGTGAGGTCTCAGACAGAAATGAGGAACATGTTATTGGAAACTGGAGGAAGGCGATCCTTGTCGTAAAGTGGCACAGAACTTGGCTGAACTGTGTTCTAGTGTTTTGTGGAAGATAAAACTTGCAAGCAAATGAAATTGGATATTTGAGAGATTTCTAAGTAGTTTTGGAGGATTGGCTTGGTTCCTCCTAACTGCTTATAGTAAAATGAGAGAGGAGAGAGACACACTGAAGAAGGAATTGTTAAGCAAAAAGGAACCAGAACTTGGAGATTTGGAAAGTTCTCAGCCTGTCCATACGGGCTGAGACGAAGGAAGGCTGTTGACTTCCTGGATTTGACAGGACGGGATGATGGAGCTGGTCGGATAGGAACATGCACTATTCTTCAAGAGGGAAAAATGACCCCAAAAGCGATTCAGAGGTCATCAGGGCCACTGCCTCAATTTTAGCAGGCCAGACAGCCTCCACCCGGAGACTTGAGGACAAGACCCCAGCCCCGCAGAGCCGTGGGGACCCTCACCTCGAGCTGTGTGGTGACACTGCCACCCCAGTGGGCCTGGAGGGCAGAGTATTGAACCAAAGAGGGTTATTCTCAAGCCTTAAGGTCTAGAAATTCGCCTTACTAGGCTTTGGACTTGCCTGGGGCCCTTCCTTCTCTCCTGTGTCTCCCTTTGGGATGAGAATGTCACCCTGTGCCTGGCCCGCTGCCGTCTTGTGTGTTTTGGAAGCACGTAACTTGTCTGGTTTCACAGGTTCACGGCTGGAAGGGAGTTTTGCCTCAGTGTGAGTCGTATCTTGGCTCTCACCCATTTCTGATTCAGGTGATATTTAGATGAGACTCTGGATTTTAGACATTAGTGTTAATGCTGGAGTGAGTTAAGACTTTTGGGAGTGTTGGGATGGAATGAATGTATTTTGCGTGGGAGAAGGATATGAATAAGGGGGCAACCAGGGGCGGAATGTATGGACTGAATTGTGTCCATCCCACAAGTTCATATGGTGAAGCTCTAACCCCCATGTGACTGTATTTGGAGACAGGGCTTTTAGGGGGTGATTATGGTTAAATGAAGCTGTAAGGGTGGGATCCTAATCCAGTAGGATTGGTGGCTTTGTAAGAGGAGGAAGAGAGATCTCCCTGCATACACACACACACACACACACACACACACACACACACGCTGAGGAAAGCCCACGTGAGGACACAGTGAGAGGGTGGCCGTCTGCAGGCCAGGAGGACAGCCCTCACCAGAATCTGGCATGCTGGCACCCTGATCTCGGACTTCCAGCCTCCCAAACTGTGAGAAATAAATTTCTCTTGTTTAAGCCACCTGGTCTGTGGTATTTTGTTATGGTAGCCCAAGCAGACTAAGACAGAACTTTTATTTAAAAGCTTTGAAACTGTGCTTAAAGATTTTTTTAAAATTCTAAAAAGATACCTGATTTGGGCTGTGTTTTGAAAAGGCCTCAACCCAGATGAAATAAGCATATTCTTGCAAACTGACAAAACTGGGATGTGAAGCCCCAAACAGTACAGTTCAGCCTTCTGTTCTCAAAGAGGAATATCAACTTACATTTATCTACAACTTGTATGTTTCTTCCAGAATTTTCATGATAAATTAATGACAGAATCTCTAGAAATAAGAGGTACAGATGTCCATCACCCCCAGGCTCCCTGGGTCTTACTCTGACGTGCTGCACTGAATTTCTAGTTGTTGACGACAGGGAGCAGAGTGATGAGCCTCCAAGTGTGTAACTGTAACACTGAACAAGCAGGACTTGGGGCTTGTCTCAGAAAGCAACTCCCTTCTTCTCACGCCGCCCCCTTTAAGTCCGTTCTATGGGGAAGTCCTTCTGCTCCTGGGCAAGTGGTTCTCAGCCCTGGCTGCTCATGGGAATCACCGGGGAGCCTTAAAAATCGACAGTGCCCGCGTCCACTCCCAGGATCCTGCTGCAGTTAGTCTGGGGTGCAGCCAGGCAGCAGGGAGAGACCTCGTTTTTCTTTCAGGAAGTATTTATCCAGTCTCTGCGTTGTTCTGGTCTCTAGAGTTACAGCAGGAGGCGAGACAGGCAACTCTCCTTCCACTAGTTGGGGAGACAGACAATAAAATAAAAGTGGTTATGAATGCTTATGCCCCCCTAAATTCGTATGTTGTAATCCTGATGCCCAGTGTGATGGAATTAGGAGGTGGGGCCTTTGGAGGTGATTAGGTTATGAGGACAGAGCCTTTATAATCATGAGATTATTGCCTTATAAAAGTGGCTCCAGAAAGTAGCCCCTTCTGCCATGCGAGGACACAGCAAGAAGTCAGCCGTCTGCAACCCCAAAGAGGGCCGTGACCAGAACCCCACCATACGGGCACCCTGATCCCGGAATTCCAGCCTCCCCACTGTGAGACGTAAATTTCTATTGTTTATAAGCCATCCAGTCTGTGGTATTTTGGTATAGCAGCCCACACAGACTAAGACGTGAGTAAAGGAAAAAAGCAAAGGGTATGACATCCAGCAATTACAAAACCCCGGCATCAGCAAGTCAATCAGATGTTGAGTGGACAATACATTACTGAATTTCCTCAGGTCGGTGAACTGGCTCTGTGCTCATGAACACAGAGGAAGCGTTCTGTGGGCTTATATGCATTTTGGAATCGTGGCCAAACTTCCTTTGATCTAGGGCTCCTAAGTTAAATAATGTAAAGCACTGCTTGGGCCGTGTGAATTAAGCCTTTTTATTTGATGGAACTCAGATGCACACCACTCCAGCTTGCTGGATTCACGAGTCGTGCCTTCTGATTCAGGAAGTAGTTGATGAAGAGGCCGATGTAGTAACACTGATCGGGCGTCAGCTAGTCTCCTTCCAAGTAGCACGCCAAGTTGTTCTGCTCTGCCTCCAGGGCCCTCAGAGAGGCCCTGTTCACAGATGTCACCTCCACACAGATGTCACCTCCACGTGTTCAGAAACAGAGATTAGTTTGGATTACAAACTCATTCTTTCAAATGTAAACAGCCCTTTTGAATGGTAAAATCGCTCATAGTCTATAAATTATTTCATTGTGATTGAATGATGCAGCTTTTTTATTGCCTGGCAAGGCTCTTGGAGCCTTGAGGGAATGAGGCTTTTGTCAGCAAAACAAAGTGATTTTGAAGAATGAGGTACTTCCAGTGAGGGCAGACCTGGGGTGGGGCAGAGCAGGGTTTGGGTGGTGAAGGGATGTGAGGGGATGTGAGGCCGTGTGAGGAAGGCAGCAAAGGAGAAGGGGTTTTGAGGAGGATGTTAAACATGGACTTCATCTACTCTGCAGTTTTGTGATCGCCCCGTTGCTGTGTCTGTCGTCTTCTGCCTTGGGGCCTCTAATCTTCTACCTAATGGCCAATTGACAAGGTTGTTTTGAGTGGCTTCCACGCAGGCACCCTCAGGAGAACCCAAAGCTCCCACTGAAAGTCCTGCCACACAGGTCTTCTTCCAGCCGTTGCTCGAAGCAGGCAGGCACCTCTAGCAGGTGGGATAGCCACCCCCCCCCCCCGGCAAGCATCCTTGTGGCGGTTCCAGGAGACGGTTCTGACACGCCAGACATAAATTTCTCGGAGTCCCTGAAATGGACCCAACTCTGCCAGGTCTTGAGTCCAGAGCAGGCCCAGAACCAACAAGGGCCTTCCCCGGTCCCAGGGCAGAAGCAGGTTCTGGGGGAGTCAGTGAGTCAGCAAGCCCCTTGACCGGCCTGGATTCCCAGGCTGCCCGTGTGAACCCAGATGGAGCCTGGTGTGTGGTGAGGCACAATAGCGCGGCCGTTTTGTTGCCAGGTTTGGCACAGTAAACAGTGCCAGACTGTTGTACATTCCAGAGGCATTAAAATTCCACGCCCATTTGCTAACCGCAGAAGTAATGGACTACTTTTGCTTAGAAAATATAATGGCATAAAAATGTAAAAGGAAGACAATGCTCTGCTCCTTTCTGTTTCAACCTGTAGACTTCAAACGGCTGCCTATAGGGTCAGGCTGTCCTTAGTTCCTAGTAATGATCGTCGTGAGGGTCTAACTGATGTCACTTCCCTAAAATCTACTGCTTGGTATCTTACCCGATGAAATCTATGGAAACAGCTTGATTTCTACCATGATCGACAGCTGCAACTGCTCAGACTCCAGTGACATCGAACTGAGTGACGACTGGGCTGCCAAGAAATCTCCCAAAATCTCCCGAGCTAGCAAATCACCCAAACTCCCAAGGTAATCTTGGTCTGTAGGGGCGTCCTCCCTTTTTGAGCCTCTGGAGGTGTGTCTGTGTTGTGTCTGCAGCAGAATCCCATTAACGCACACCAGAGGAGCATAGCAAGAGGCAATCCAAGTCTGTCGTCTGGAAGATCTGCCTGTGATAATTATAGCTTTCCTTTACTCTTCCCTTCAGGACAGCAAAAGATCCCCAGGAAGAAGTTTGCTGAACCCTCAGAACTTCTAGGGGTCAGCACTGGTGGTGGGTGGCAGGGGCGGCCGTAGCTTTCTGGCTTACTTGTTTTTATTTCTGGTCTGAGAACAGTAAGACAGAGGTTTTACAGTGTATGTAATGTGTTGAAAGGAATGCCGAATCAAATGCCTTTGATGCTGTAATTGGAAAAAATAGTATTCTAAAAAAAATGTTTGGGGGGCCGGCCCAGTGGCATAGCGGTTAAGTTCATGTGCTCTGCTTTGGCAGCCCGGGGTTCGCAGGTTCGGATCCCGGGCGCAGACCAATGTGCCACTTGTCAAGCCATGCTGTGGTGGCGTCCCATATAAAGTAGAGGAAGATGGGCACAGATGTTAGCCCAGGGTATCTTCCTCAGCAAAAAAATAAAGAAGAGGATTGGCATCAGATGTTAGCTCAGGGCTGATCTTCTTCACAAACACAAAAAAATTTCTATCCTAAGGGTTTGGCCTAAAGAGTGGCAAAAAGCTAAAAGCAGATGGAAGGGCCTGCAGTGTCATAGATAAAAAACCCTGCCTTGCTGGTCCTGACCCTGCCACCGAGGGCTCTGTAACCTCAGAATGTAACGTTGATCCATGACCTAGAGACCAGTTTCCTTGTCTATGAAGTTAAAGGGTGGAGCAGATCTTCACTAAGATCCTTCTAGCTCTAAAATTCTTGATGCTGTGTGAAATGATGGTCTAATGTACGTGCAGATACGTACCTGCCCAGATTGTAAACACATAATGCATTGTGCAGTTGGTAAACCAGTGTATTCACCACCCAGTTGAAGATAAAGAATATTTCCATCATCCCGGAAAGTTCCCTTGTACTTTTTCCCATTCGATACCCACTCCCTAGAGTAACCACTGCTCTAACTTCTGTCAGCATAGATGAGTTTTGCTTCCTCTTGAGCTTCATATAAATGGTGTCAAACCACATGTCCTATTTTCTTATTTGGCTTTTTTTAATCAACATAATGATTGTGAGACTCATTCATGTTGTTGCGTGTATCAACAGTTTTTCTTTTTTGCTCTGTGGAATTCCATTGTAATGAATATACTACAATTTGTTTATTCCGTTTACCAATTGAATGTTTGGTAGTTTCCAGTTTGGGGCTATCATGAATAAAACCATTGTAGACATTCTTCTACAAGACTTTCTATGGACGTATGCCCTCGTTTATCTCAGGTATATGCTTAGGAGTGCGTTGTAGGGCCACGGGGTAGACGTATGTTCAACTTTATTGGAAACTGCCAAACAGTATTCCAAGGTGCCTGTCGTACCATTTTAAATTCCCACCAGCAGTATATGAGAGTTCTAGCTGCTTCCATCTTCACCTACAGAGTATTGTCATTTTTTAAAAATAATTTTATCCATTCTGGTAGGTGTATAGTGGTATCTCATGGTAGTTTAATCCTAATATCTTCAATGATTGATGATGCTAAGCAGCTTTTTATGTTTATTGGCCATTTGGATATCTTCTTTTGTGAAGTGTCTGTTCAAGTCTTTTGCACCTTTTTTTTTGTGAGGAAGACCAGCCCTGAGCTAACATCCGATGCCAATCTTCCTCTTTTTGCTGAGGAAGATTGGGCCTGGGCTAACATCCATGCCCATCTTCCTCTACTTCATATGGGACACCGCCACAGCATGGCTTGATAAGCAATGGGTCGGTCCACACCTGGGATCCAAACCTTTGAACCCCGGGCCACCAAAGCGGAGCACGTGAACTTAACCACTACACCACTGGGCCAGCCCCTTGCCCATTTTTTATTGAGTTGTTTTTCTCTTATTTAGAGTTGTAGGAGTTTTCATGTATTCTGGCTATGAGTCCTTTAGCAGATATATGGATTGCTGTATAGTCTAATGTGAATTTCTTCTTTTATGATTAGCACTTTTCGTGTGCTGTTTAGGAAATGCTTTTGTCCTATTTTGTCTACCCTAAGATCATGAGACATTCTTCTATTCTCTTCTACAAGCTTTATAGTTTTAGCCTTCACACTTAAATCTCAGATTAATTTACACCTCAGATTAATTTTTGTGTATAGTCTGAGTTAGGGGTAAACGTTCATTTTTTTCCCATATAGATATCCAGATATCCAGCAATCTGTTCGATTTATTTTTTTCATCTTTATTCTAGGCTTGTTAAAATTACAAATAAAATTATGAACTTTTCTACACTTCTACAGTGTTTTGGCTTTTCCCATTGCTTAAGGAGAAGAGGCCATTTAATACATAAGCAACCAAATCTTTCACCTGTAAATGTCCCTGGAAAGCTCCCGGATGTTGCGGTCTCTGGAGCTGGTCCTCTTTCCTTCCGTCTTTCTCAGTGTTGAGTGCCCCTACGCAGCAGCCAGGCCAGTTGTCCTCGCTCAGAGCTTTAACCAGCTCGGTCCCCCTGTCCTCCCACACTTTGGGAGCCCTAGGTGTCTTATCAAGCTCTCAAGCAGTATCTGTGAGGCTTAATGCTTTTCTTTCAGGGAATGTCATCAACCTTACCATATTCACTTTTATAACACTCTCTTTGGGGTAGACTGCCGTTAAACACATGTGTCCCCATGTTATAAACAAAGGAACTGAGGAACAGAGATATAACATAGGATCAAAAGGCAGCAGAAAAACTTAGATCCACTGATCTGATGTCAATATTGCAGGGGGGAGATGCTAGGTAAGTCTGTTGAAATCCCAGCACTGTGTTAGGAACTGTAACGCCATTGTGGACTTAGGTGAGAAACGCCTCTTCCACCCGCCACTTTCCTCAGGACGAATTTTGCGACCCCTGGCAGAAGACATGTGGACGATTCCAAACTTACTATTAGTCAGTAGAAAGTTTTCAGTAGAAAGTTAATTCTCTGAGGTTCTTTACAAATGAATCACTCGATTGAACCTCACTATATTGTTGAATATATATTATTCGATATGCAGTTCTGTCCTTCTTTCCTCGTGTTCATAAGGCAGAAGCAGGCGGGCGGGGCCTGGGTAAATTAAGGGACGTGGCCCCTGGGAGTGGCACATCCACCGTGACTGGTGGACAGTGAAGGGAGTGCCAGGAGTGCAGGCGCTGCCCCCACCGGGGCGCCTGACCCTCGGGGCCTTGCCTCCGCAGGATCAACATTGAGGCTCAGAAGTCCCCCAAGCTGTCCCGGGAGGCACAGGAGATCTCCAGGTCTCCACGGTTGCCGATGCGCAAGCCCTCCATTGGCTCGCCCAGCCTGACGCGAAGAGAGTTTCCCTTTGAAGACATCACTCAGGTAGTGTCGGCTTTCGGGTGGTCCCCCAATCCAACGCTCCGCTCCCCTCCTCAGTGTGTGCCTGATGGCCGCTGAACCCTCGGTCCCCCCTCTCCGTGCCTGTCACTGCAGTTGCAGACACGGGCGTAGAGAACCAGAGCCTGTCTGCCCTCCTCCATGCCCCGTCACCTCCACATCCCGAGGGGCCTTCTTCCCACCTCGGGCATCCCCCTGTTGCCACAGGAATCTCCTCACAGGTAGCTCTGGTTGAGACACAGCCACACTTCTCACCTCTGCTCCCTCAAGCCGCTTCTGACCCTTCAGTGACTCCAGTGTCGGCAGGAGCCAATCCCTGGTCACAGCCCCACTGCCTGGCCTGGCCTGTCTTTCCCTCCTGTCCTCCTCGACGCCCCCTCCTCTCCAGGTGCCAGAGCCACACTGTTGACTCACCTCTTCCCGCCTTTGTGCCTTTGCCCTGCCTGGGTAACCCGCTCCATCTCCTCACCCTCCTTTCTGCCCACGTGCTTCCAGATAGAACTTCCCCTCTGTCGTGAAGGCTTCCTCCCCTGGCTCAGCTACAGTAATCCCAGAGCATCTTGTTTGTAACTCCCTCAGGACATTTCTCAGTCACTTCCTTGTATATAAATAATTACAGGCCTTCTCTCCTCCATTAGGTTCTAAGCTCCTTGAGGAGCTGTATTTTATTCATCTTTATTATTGCCCTTGCACACACACACACACTCATGCATGGTTTGGGCATAGTGATAACTTCTTAAATTTTTAAAAATTTGATTGAATAAGAAACAGATAATTGGGTAGTTTTGGGATATACTGGTATCAGTGCAGCTGATGTTTCCAGGAGAAATATCAAGGATGAAAATGGGTTCAGAGCCAGGTGCTCTCTCTGGTTCAGTGACTGGGAGGAAGGAGAGGTAAAGAAAAAAGCGCCCAAATCACTTTTGTGCCTTTTTAACCTACACACATGTGGACACACCGGGACACACCCGCCCCCACTCCCAACCTGAGAATGACAGCTCGCTGAGCCACCACTTGCAAATGGGCGCCTGACATGCTGTAGGCAGCTACTGGTCTTAAAAACAGTGGAATGACAGAGAGCGAATATTTCTGGCAGTGCCCACGTGTGGCCTTTTAAGCAAAAAGTGTTAACATCCTTACTTCTTGAGTGATCAATAGAAAATATGGAAATAGATTGTGATTTTTTCCTTTTTTTTCTCACAGCACAACTATCTTGCTCAGGTCACGTCTAATATCTGGGGAACCAAATTTAAGATTGTGGGCTTGGCTGCTTTCCTGCCAACCAACCTCGGTGCAGGTAAAAACTGCGTCCTGTTCTCTGCCCACTGTCCCGGTTGGAACTCAGGCTGAATAAGCAATTTCAACCTTTGGTGGCCTAATGTAGAAAATGAGCTCTTATGACACCAAAAGATGAGCATGTATTTGACCTCCAAAGTTTGACTCTAGCCACTCTGATTTCACAAAAATTAGAATTATCACTCAAATTGTTTTTTTGCCAGTGGTGTTTTCGTTTTTTAATACAAGCCCTGACTTACAAAAATGACAAAATAGCCGAAATCTCTATCAAAGCTCTTATAGGCTTCTGGTTACTTTGATTTGTGGCCTTTTACTGTGGACAGATTTTGGTACCAGTGTCTTTAGGTTCTTGAGTCAGAAGAAACTCCTGAAGAAAGTCAAGAAGAAAGTGTTCAAGACCTTAAGAAGAAGTTGGCTGACTGTACAGCCTTAGTGGTAAATCTTTTTTGATTTCATTTCTAAGTACCAGATAAATATCCCCTCCATGAGAAGTTTGAGTCAAGAAGAAAGTGTTCAAGACCTTAAGAAGAAGTTGGCTGACTGTACAGTTCTTAGTGGTAAATCTTTTTGGATTTCATTTCTAAGTACCAGATAAATATCCTCTCCATGAGAAGTTTGAGACATCGAGGAAAATGGAACCCAGGGAGAACCAGGCTGGGCAGAACCCAGAATTTGCCTTCTCTTCTGTATCTGCTTGAATGACTGACGTGTCATATTTACTAGGGGACCGTGAAGGAGTAAAATGACAGAAGGTCCTTTTCAAAGCAGCTTCATCCTAATGGCCACATCCCTGTGTGGGCTAAGGGCCTGTGTTGTCCCCCACCTTGCTACGTTGCCTGATCATCTAACACGCACACGTCTCTCTAGAAGGCCAGCTTAGCCAGTGGGGTTCACCGATGGCTGGTGGCCCCATCTTGAATGTGGTCTATGTAACCTACTAAAAATAGTTTTTGAAAAAATCTGGATCTGCCCATTAGAGTTGTTTCAGACACAGTTAGATCCTTTAAAACAAATAATTCTTGTAAAGCAGATGTTAAAAAGACCTGTTGCTGTGTATGCATCTTCAGAGACATTAAATGGTGCTGCATTTGGATTTTTCATTTTGAGGTTTCTCAGCTCAAAGGAAAAAAAGAATAAAAGTAAAATATAAAACTGACTTAGGAAATAACAATAGACAATCCATTCACGTAATGGAAAGAAATCTCTCATGTTTTCAACAGCCGGGAAACCCTCTCATGACCACAAAAGCCTGCCCTTCAGTAATTCAGCAGCACCCTCATGATATGTATGGTGATTCTAATAACCACTGTGTGAGAGGCATGGTTACCCCACACCTGTAATCTGAGAATTTAGCCATCTGCCTACAGCAAATGTTGAAAAAAGGAATGGACGTGCACCTATGCTCAACGGGTCTTCTCATTCTGCCCTTAGTTCTTGGATGTTGAGTAGATCCATAAAGAAGTCAAGGAGGACCTTAAGATGGGAGGGCCTGTATTAGGAATCTCAGTGCCCAAGACAAAAGCTTGGTGTGTGACCGCGGTGAAATCATTGTCCTAATCGCTGACCTTTTTAAAAAGAGCGTTTTCATTTGTCAACTAAAAGAATTTTCCAGGTGATTCTACTAGAGAGAAGAAATTAACTCTTGGATTCTAGAGGGTTTGTTACATATGGCGCCCTATTAAATAATCTTTGACACTCTGTTAGATTCAAAAAGTGAGTGCTGTTGGATATTTTATATTGAATAATTGGATAATTACATTGAATAATTTGTTTCCTTCAATTAGAATGATCAGGCTCATGAAATTTTTGTGTTTTTAATTTTTTGCATTTCTTAATTTTAAAAATGTGGAATAAATTCAAAATTCAAAAGATTTAAAAGAATATACAGTAAAAATCTTTCTTATCCTCACCCCCAACCACCTAGTTTTTTTCCCTGGAGGCAACTGATATTATTTTTTAAATCCCTCCTGAGATTTTTAATTTTACATCCTTTTGTCAATCTGAACGACAAAGAATAGCACTTTAATGCATTAATTCTTAAGCTATATGGAACCATCCAGAATTTTTGAGACAAAATTCAAACTCTCTTTTGTGGGCAAGAGAGAGGAAAACATGAATAAGACCTGTAACGACCCCTGGCGTGGAAAAGGCGTCTCAGCCCACTCAAGCCCAAGGAGCAGCCTTACGACGGTGCTTCAGAGCAGAAGGCCTGGAGCTGTGGGAGTGCTGGCCAGTCAGCCACCAGGCTGTGAGGTGACAGCCTCGCAGGTAGAACTTGGCTCATCTTAATAAAAAATAAGAATAGGAATAATTAAAGAACCTCTACATATCTCACAGCAAAGAGAATTAAACATAAGAGAAAGTTGACGGGACAGTTTCATCCTGATTTTAGCCTATTGTGAAACTTAAATTCAGATTCATTATTTTTTAACTTGTTTTGTCTTCTCTAAATATTTTAGTTGCAGTCTAGGCCTTCTCTTAAATGTCCCTGTTAATGAAATTAAATCTTAGCATTTAAAGAAACTGTGTGGAAGTTCTCCGCGATTCTCTATCCTGAGCATGAAACTGGAAGTCAGGAAGCCCAGAATCCAGTCCCGAATACAGCCCGAGTGTCATTGCTGCTCCCCGCGTAGCTGCCCTCCAGTAGCTGCTTGACTGCCCCCTGAGCTTGGCTCTCTGGTTATCACAACTGTTTCCACCAAGTTATCCTGGTGATTGCAAATGGGATTTTTAAAAAATACATTTGTCATAACCCAGCTCATTCTAAAAAAGAATTTGTCTAAGATAGGTTTTTAATTCTGGGCTAGACTGAGAATTTGTTGTTCCCGAATCCAGTCCGTGGCCGGGGTGGCCAGTCGTGCGCCAGGGGAGGTGGAGAGCTGCTCTCAGAGTCTCCGGCCTTGCCCACACAGGTCACCCCACGTCTCTTCCCGTGACTGTTGATGCCTTGGCTCTCCTCTGGCTTGTCTCTATTAACCGTGCTTTCCTCCTCCCACCAGTAATCTATAAAACCAGCCTCCTGCATCTCCAGCCGCGGCAGATGACCATCTATCTCCCAGAGGTCCGGAAGATTTCCATGGAGTATGTTAATTTACCTGTCTTCAACCCGAATGTTGTCAGTGAAGATGAGGATGATTTACCAGGTGTGTTCACACATCAACTGGTTTGTCACGAGCCCTCTGTTAGTGGGTCGCGACGGGGACAGAGTGGTAAGTAGTCAAGAATGCCAACATGTCAGTCCGTGCCTGCTGCCTCGGTTTGGAAAAGGTACAACTTCCTCAGTAAGGTTGGTGGGTGTGGTGGCGTGTCACTGGAGAAAGGTCACCTACTGTCACTGGTTTGGGGAGGAGGGGAGCTACCAGAGCAAGGACGATGAGGTGGCCATGATGGCTCATGGTCATAGAGCACTTCTACCATCTCACTTTATCCTCTCGGTAGTCCTCTTAGTCATATGCCCAGATAGGGAAGTTAACAGGACTCATCAGGACTCAGTCAAGTCAGGACTGAAACCCAGTCTCACTGACCCCAGGCTAGCCCTCATCCTTTCAATCCCTGCTTAGAGAATGGCATCTCCCTGTGGTGCCACAGAGCCCAGTTTCTCAAACCTGCCCCACCTCCGGGGCGGAACGTCTCTCTCCTAATGTGCAGAGCGTGTCTCAGTGCATAGAGGCCAGGTCTGAGTTCAAGGTCAAAGCTGGTATAAGTTTTTAAAATCTCAACTTACAAACGTTCAGATCCATAGCATCTTAATTTAAGTCTTTTCTACCGGGGGAATCCTATTTTGATTATTAGAATGATTTCTAAGTAGTCCACCAATTATTTATATATAACTATTCTCAAAAAAGTCCACCTGCAATTTTATAAATATAGAGGCTCCTCTACTTAGAACCAAGCAAGGTTCTGAAAGCCTCTAGCTTCTGAGCCAGAGGAACCGTACACGGCCACTGACTCCTCCTGTATCTTGTCATTCTCAAACGAGGGGCTCTGGACCTCACCGTGGGATGGGGAGGGACACGCGTCCCAACTCGGGCTCTGAACTTGGGGGCGTTGTTGACCTTCCTTCAGCCAGATTTCTGAGTGTAAAATTATTCTACTGTACTTTCTGACAGTAGCCGTCTTTGATTCTCTGATAGGTATACTTTCTCCTTATGGGTGGAGCAGATGTTCTGGACTAATGGGCGAGGTTTTGCAACCCCATAAACCTGCAGTTTGGTGAAATCTCACACATGAGCTTTATAGCAGCTCTCCTGCTATTTCAGAACCTTGGATTTAGAAGTGGCTTTCACACTTTCCCCTTAGCGCCCTCCGTTCTCCCAGAATGTGGCTAATCTAGCTCTCTCGTGCTCAGCTGTTGCTGCTGTTGTCGTCACTGTCTGTGCTTCCCAGAGAAAGGAGGAATGATTTGTCTCAGGGCTTACACATACTGCTGGTGACGCAACAGAGAGACTCTCCTTCGGCGGGGAAGATGCCTGCCCTCAGTACTCCATACGGAGGAGAGAGCATCTGGAAGAGGGATCTGAACAGGAATCATAGAAAACTTGAGACAGGACCTAGATTCTTGCAGCCAGGGGACAGTCACGTCTCAGTGGAGGACCCCAGGGAAGGGGGATGAGTCTGTCACAGGCACGAAGGGTGGGCTTAGCTTTTGATGGACTACTGGCTTCCCTCTGTAGTTCTGGTGAAAGGTCAGCCAGCCTGTGCAATTTCCTGTTAATGCCTGTTTCCTGCGCACGTGCTCATAGTCACGTGGCACTTAGGTCCAGATGAGCAGACCTCCAGTGCTCTGTGGGCTCTTTAGAAAGGGCAGTACTGAACAGTGGCGCTGAGGCCCTGCGTGTGGTCTGCAGATGATTGCTCAAACGCACACTCCATTAAACTCCTCCTGTGTGCAAATAGGGTGGATTTACAGGGTTTTAATCAGTGTGGCTCTAACTTATATACTGTTTGAAATGCTAAAAAGCAGTAAAGTTAGGAAATGATCCTTCCCCTCATATGCAGATCTGCCGAAGGATTCTTATCATTGGTTTCTCTACTGCATTTGACATGGTTCTATTTACAGAAAATTAATTTACGTACAAATTTCAGCTACACATCTGCCCCACGACACTTCCCACACTAACCAATCCAAAACCCTGGATAAACCTACTCAGAAGCCTAGGCATTGAGTCCTCAGTGGAGTTTCATACTGTACCACTGCCCTCCTCTTGCATAAGAATGGGCCGTTTTATGACCATCATGAGTAAAAAGTGTCCTTAAACATTTATTTGCCATAGTACCATTCAGACACGTGGCACCACACTCAGAAGGTTCAGAAGTATTCATTGAAATGCTCTGACAATGCCCTTAGCTCCAGAGCCCACCGATTGCCAGTGTCCTTCCAGAAACATCAGAGAAGCTTTGTGTAACTTGAAGGAAGGGTCCAGCTTTCCCCATGCAAAGGCATCTGTCTGTAGGAATTACAGTTTATACGTAAAAGGCCTAGATGAGTTGCTTATTCTGACCCAGTTTCATGGCACTGTTTTGTAAGCAGTTGGTTTTTCTAATCTTCCAGTGACGGGAGCATCTGGCGTGCCTGAGAACAACCCACCGTGTACCGTGAACATCCCCATCGCGCCCATCCACAGCTCAGCTCAAGCTATGTCCCCCACGCAGAGCATAGGACTGGTGCAGTCCCTGCTGGCCAATCAGAACGTGCAGCTGGACATCCTGACCAATCAGACCACGGCCGTGGGGGCAGCTGAGCACGCAAGTGACAGTGCCAACCCATACGCAATCTCCAACCGCTACTCCAACCCCGGACAGGTGATCTTCGGAGGTGTGGAGATGGGCCGCATCATTCCAAAGCCCCCTCAGCTGTCCCTGCCGCCGCCAGCACAGGGGGCCATCCAGCTGTCGGTGGTGGACCACGGAGACCAAGACCACGAGCAACTGCAGAAGCCAGCCAAGGCCCTGCGGCCAGTGCCGCAGCTGGCCGCCGAGGGGGACGCCGTGGTGTTCAGTGCCCTCCAGGAGGTCCAGGTGGCGAAGATGAGCCCCCCACCGCCCTACCCAGGAACCATCCCCGCCGCCCCCACCACGGCAGCGCCGCCGCCCCCGCTGCCGCCCCCACAGCCCCCGGTGGACGTGTGCTTGAAGAAGGGCGACTTCTCGCTGTACCCCACGGCGCGCACCATCAGCCGCCCCTGGGCTACGAGAGGATCACCGCCTTCGACAGCAGCGGCAGCGTGGAGGAGGTGTGCCAGCCCGGACGCGGATGCTCTGCGCCCGGAACACCTACACCCTCCCCGGCCCAGGCAGCTCGGCCACCCTGAGGCTCACGGCCACCGAGAAGAAGGCCCCCCAGCCCTGCACCAGCGCGACCCTGAACCGCCTGACGGGGCCGCGCTACTCCATTCCACCGGGGGACCCGCCCCCGTATCCCGCCCTCGCCGGGACGCTGGGCCCGGCCCGGCCGCGGCGCAGAGGCCGGACAGCAGCCTCATCCACGCCGCGCTGCGCAGGAACAACCGCGAGGCGGCGCTGCGGGCGGCGCAGCTGGCCGAGCCCCCGCGCGCCCCGCCGCAGCCGCCGGCCAAGCCCAAGGGCGCAGCGCCTTTCCCCGCGCGGCCGCCACCCGCCCTCTACACCTGCAGCCAGTGCAGCGGGGGCGCGGCCGGGCGCGCCGAGCAGGGCGCGGGGGCGGGGGCGCATGCGGCCGGCACGTCCCCGCTGTCCTCGCAGTCCTCCTACAGCCCCCTGAGCCCGCCCGACGGCACCCGCGAGCGCGCCCACTATGTCCACTCGGCCTTCCCCGAGGACGAGGCGCTGGGCCAGCACTGCCCGGTCGAGAAGCCCCTGCGGCACCCCGCGCTGCCCGAGGCTGCGGTGGCCGGGAAGCGGCCGCCCCCTTACCAGTGGAACCCTGTGCTGGGGGAGGACATCTGGGTTCCCCAGGACAGGACAGCACCGACTGCAGTGCCCAACCCCCTGAAACTGTCCCCTCTGATGGCAGGTCAGAGCCAGCACCTGGACGTGTCCCCAGTGCCCTTCGTCTCCCCCAAGTCGCCCGCCAGCCCGACTGCCACTTTCCAGACGGGCTATGGGATGGGAGTGCCCTACCCAGGAAGCTATAACACCCCCCCATTTGCCGGGAGTGCAGGCTCCCTGCTCCCCGAAAGACACCCTGTCCCAGACACAGTTTGCACAACAGGAGCCCGCTCTGATCCTGCAGCCCGCCTACCCGCCCCCCCTCTCCTACTGCCCCCTGCCCCCCATGTATCCAGGAAGCTCACGTGCTCGAGTTTACAGCCGCCACCTATCGCCTTGCACCCCTGGAGTTCCTACAGCGCGTGCCCGCCGGTGCAGAACCCCCAGGGCACGCTCCCCCCCAAGGCACGCTTGGTGGTGGAGAAGCCCCTCGTGTCCCCACCGCCCGCCGACCTCCAGAGCCACCTGGGCACAGAGGTGATGGTAGAGACCGCTGACAACTTCCAGGAAGTCCTCTCCCTGACGGAAAGTCCAGTCCCCCAGCGGACGGAGACATTCGGGAAGAAGAGCCTGAAGCGCCTGGACAGCTGAGCGAGGAGGGAAACGTTCAGGCCACCACAGAGGGCGAGATGAAGAAGGAGGCTGGGACGCAGAGCGACTTGAATTCCCTGATCTCCAGCCCCCGCCTGGGGAGGGAGAAGAAGAAAGAGAAGAGTCAGAAAGACCAGCTGAAGTGGAAGAAGTTGAATAAGACGAACGGGTTCCAGGACAGCTGGGAGAGCGAGCCCGGGCTGTGCGTCAGCGGGGACGAGCTGGTGACCCGGAGCCAGGGCGGCCAGACGGGCTGGAAGGGCAAGCGCAGCCTGCGCGCGGCCGGCGAGCCGGAGGAGGCCAAGGGCCGTAGGGCCAGCGAGCGGGAGGACGGCCGGCCGCGCAGCCAGGGCTTCGTGCACGTCATGGCCAACAAGCAGCCGCTGTGGACGAGGCCACGCAGGGGCGCCAGCTGGACTTCGGGGGGCGGGTGACCCAGGAGTCAGCCAAGAACTTCCAGATGGAGTTGGAGGGGCGGCAGGTGAGAGCCTGGCCCGGGGCCACGGCGCGGCTGTCTCATCCTGAGGGGCCTCTGGGGGCCTTCCAAGGGGGGGCGGGTATCAGTGCCTTGGCCTTGGGGGGGCGTTTCTCAAAAGGCCACAGGGGAAATGTGGAAAACAGCTGGTGTCTCTCGGGGCCAAGTGGAGTTGTGATTTTCAGTGTACCCCTTGCTGTCTTGTCTTTATTTCTCATCAGAGTAACACATGCACTGATTTTTTAAAGTCAAAGGCTTCTACAAGACCCGAGAGGACCACTAACAGGCCCCTGCGCGCTCCCAAACCTCAGCCTCCCCCAGAGGACGTGCTTCCACCTCTGTTGGCTTTTTTCTGGTATTTGCCACCATATTTGTAAAGAGCAGGGTGTCTACTATTTGGTGATTTTTCAGTTTTCAGCATCGTGTATTGACTTCTTCCTGAGGAACGTGAGGGTTTGTTTTCTTCACCCCCCACCCTCTGACTACACACACGTGAACTCTCCCTACCCCCCTTCCCAGTTGAATCAGTAGTCACTGGTCACCTCCTTATGCCAGTAAGTACCGTTCAGAGCTGAGCCATGTGATATGGTTTAATCACGTTTCTTTTTTTATTGGATAGTGGTTTTTTTCCCCCCAGACATCATAATTACCCAGTTTTTGTTTGCTTGCTTATTTGCTAATTTCTCTGTGTATTTATTATTAAGTCATTCGCGGATTCCCTGGCAGAATGCAAATCCCCTCTTGGTGCAAACACACTGGGTAATTTGTCGGTTCTTCCTGCTCCAACCTGGAACGGTTGCCCCAGCCCTGCTGTGTAGCTACTGTTCTGGAACTACCCTCCTCCACCATCCTGGAATTCCCTTCCCTTCTCCTATTTAAATCTCATTTTCATTAATTCACTCAACAAATGTTGACTGAGCACCTGCTGTGTGCCTGGCAATCCTCTGAGCCAGGAGTATGGCCCACAGGCCAGTCCGGCTGCTGCTGCTTTTTATAAATAAAGTTTTATTGGGACACAGCCACGCCCGTCCACTTAAGTATAGTTTACGGTTGCTTTCGCCCTACAGCAGCCGAGTTAAGCAGTTGTGACAAAGACCGTATGACCTACAAAGGCTAAAATATTATTGGCCCTTTACAGAGAGTTTGCCAGCCCTTACTCTAAGTGCTGAAATTAGATCGATGAGGAAAACAGAAAATCCCTATCCTGATGGAGTTTACAAAAATGGAAGAAAGACAATAAATAAGTGTACATGTTGTATAATAATACAGTGTCACGTGGTCCCCATGAGTACTGAAATGACAAGGGCAAGCAGGCTTGGGAAAGAGGCGGTGGCATTCTGTCCCTCTCTGAGTAGTGACATTGACAGTTGCAGTTGATATTTCTCGTCAGCCCCTTTTAGCCTGTAGATTCTTTTTCCTACTTGTTCTTCCTTTTTCTGTTTCCTGGATGAGGAAGCCCCTTCATTTGACGTGTGGAGCTTTCCATGCCCTGAAGTCTGCTCATTGTCTCCCCACTGCGTTGTTTAACATGTTCCTCCGCTCCTTTATTTCCACCAAACTCGTAGTTAGATCGAGAAGCTTGATCAGAGTCACTTTTGTTGGCATCTCGCAGGCCGTGCTATCTGCGTCCAACAGGTGCTGCCCAGACCCGGCTGCCCTGTGTCCCGCCTTGTTTGTGCTTTAATGTCTTTGCTTCCCTCCCTCGCCCCCCAGGTGACGCAGTTGGGAAGGATCGACGGCAATGCGTACATCCTGGACTTCCAGTACCCCTTCTCCGCTGTGCAGGCCTTCGCCGGCGCCCTGGCCACCGTGACTCAGCGCCTGAAATGAAGAGACTGCTGTGCGGAGGAGGAGAGGGAGAGGAGCCTTTCCAGAGGGGCCTGATGGAGATGCTCGAGGAGCCCGCCCGGGCCCCAGGGGCTGGGGACCAGAAGACAGGAGCAGAACTGGAAACGTCTGTCGGGCCCGGGGCAGGCGCTGACCTTCAGTTGCTGTCGTTTGTTTGGGCTTTTATTCTCCTTTATTGTCTTTCTTTCTTCTTGCTTTTTAAACAAAAACAAAACACAGGAGAGTGGTATTTGGAAGCAAAGGGTGCGAGGCACCTGGTGTTCTTTCAGGAAACGTGGTTGCTGTGGGAATGTCCTCCTGGTGTGCCTGTGTGAGCTGCGGGACGAGGGGCCCTTCAGCAGAAACATGGACTGCCTTCTGGCCTGCTATTCTTTTAGACTAAGGAGTATGCGTGCTTTTCATTCTCCACAATGTCTAGCTTTTATTACTCCTCCAACATCACCACTAGTGTAAAAACGAAAAACTTTTTTAAAAGACACAAGCGAAAATCCTGAAGGTACAGGTTCTCTTGGGGGAACAACATTTAGTTCACACATATTCTGTTACTCCCCCAGAGGTGACTTGATTAATGAAGGGTGTTTTGGCAAATGCACTGTGTTTGACTAATAAAAGTAGGCTTTGTATGGGGGTGCTATTACCCGGTATAAATAGGCGTCGCTCATGAGGATGTAGGGGAAGGGACGGCAGGTGAGGAGGAAACTCCTGCACATGTACGCACGGGCGGTTCACGCAGCGTGACTTGAAATCGTACAAGGGCTGCGCTCCTCTTCGGAGGATGTTTACATTGAAGACTCCACTAGTTTTATAATATGTCACAATTCCGTAGGCTCATTGACTCAGTATGATTGACTTCGGGAGAGGGTAGGAGACAGAAGTGGAGAGATCCTGGCGTGCGGTGGGGTAGCGATTTTCTCAGCTACCGCGGTGGCTAGTCACTGGATGCCCACCAGCTGAGAAGCAGCCTTTATTCCCCCACCCCTTTTATTGTTTAATCTGGGAAATGCAGCAGTGGACATTTTCTCTCCCGTGAGATGACACTGTTCTACCCTTTCTAAAAAGGCTGACGATACCAATTGAAAGCCCTCCTTTCCTCTTCTTGGCTACATTGAAATGCAATTGACTAGAAATGGTTTCCACTAGATTAGAAATGTAACAAAAAAATTTTAAGCATTTGCCAGGGTATTAAGGGAGAGTTATAGTCAGCTCTTTGACAAAAGTCTCAGAATCTTCTCTAGGGAAAAAAAAAGTTGTTTAGTAACTGTACAGACTGTTTACTGAGGAAATAAACTACTGGGAGAACGTGGTTAAATTATGGGACTTTAGGTAGTTGATTGACTACTCTTTGTTAATTGCGCCCAAAAAAAAAGTCCACTGAGATGATCTTCTGCCACCTCCCCCTCCTCGGGGGACGCCTTGGGCGGCATTCAGCTCTGAGAACAAGCCCCAGTTCCTCTTTTTCAGTTATTCACATCTGTAATGTTGTTTAGGTAGGGCAGGAGCACAAGAACTGTCTACTAGCTTAGGGTCCTAAATTTGGATTTTGTTTGGAAACAGACAAGTGGAAGATACTGCAGAAAAGTATTTTCAAAATATTTTTTTTCTAATTCCCTGTTTGGGTTTAAAAGACACTGGCCCGTTCCTTTCCCAGAGCAAGATGGTATCGCTCACCGTTCTCTCCAGACTGCGAAGAAACAGATGAGGTTTTAAATACGGTGAAGACCATCTTCCAGCTAATACCAGAGTTTCCCATTTTATATTTTAAAATATTGAACCTGATTCTTTGGTGGGTAAATTCTGCCAGAAAGAATTTAGCAGTGTATTCAGAATTATATAATTATTTTATGAGTTTCTGTAGCTTGTTACGATGTTTCATTGCTTATTATTAGTTGTGCAACAATGGTTATAGCCTATTTCTAAAATAATTTAAATGCAATTCCCCTGTTTTATTGTCCAAAAGATAATTATTTATCTTGCTTTACTAGTGTTCTTAGGAATTATTTTGTTACTATGTACTGGTGAGTTATGCCCATTTTATTATTTATTTAGAAAAATAGTATGTTTGTAATCACTTATTTGGTAGCAGTATATTTTGCTGCAAGAAATAAAGAGGATATGGTAGAAGGTTTTTTTGCTGGACAATTTATAACTTTTTCTAATTGGGAAAAAAATCCTATTAATCCTTTAAAAGTAACTCTTTTTTTGCATTTTGTGGTATTGATCATATACAAAGGAGAAGACTTCTTTGAGATAACAGAGCCTAAAATAATATTTCCCCTTCTCTTGGAAATTTTATTTTTAATTAAAAATAAAAGGTGATATGAAATGAGAGGAGACATTAGGAAGAGAGTAGCAGAGGAAGGAATTATTAGGAATAAGTTTCCGTTTTTAAAGTTCTGCCTGGTCTTTAAGATGTAAAGACCACGAAAGGGTACATTTTAGAACTTTTCTTCATCAGAGCAAATATGGGGGAAATCCTTGGAATAAAAACTACAAATACATGTTTGAAGAGCAAGTGAGTATGTGTAGCAAATAATTAACTAAACTTACTAAATTCTTAGATCGCTCCCCAAAAGGCCTTTTCCCCCCGGTAGAGACAGAGACCTCGGGCTGGGATGTTTTGCGTACATGCGCATCCGCCTGTGGATGAGCAACTGCCCAGCTCCCCTTGCTCCTGCCAAAGGAGGAGAGACTCTGGAAGGCCACGGCAGACGGCCCAGGTGTCTACAGCAGCTGCTGTGTGGTGTCTTTTAAGTTCATGGTGATGCTTTTCCTTGTTTTAAAAATTGTTTTCATTCCGTCAGTCCCAATTTATTAAATACTACTAAAGTCAGTACTTTAAACAGCAGAATTGTACATCCTTCATGTTTGTTAATAGCAGTTTATGACTATTAAGATACCTCATTGGATCCCTAAATTTAAAAACATTAGCCCAGTCAATAGTCAACTACATAAAGAATCCATGCCTTTTTGAGGGAAGCGATAAATTAACAAACATAAAAACCAATTTTAAATTAGTTTTAACTCTAACCTCATCAAACCAAAGGCACAGATGTGTGTACGGTGTACCCATTGAATGTATATCCCAAGAAAAATTGGCACCAAGGAGCAGGAAAATGTCAAAGCTCTCATGGCAGCATAAGTCAGGATTTTGTAGGTTAGTGTTTTTCATCCATGGCCACTGCTCCCTTGTCGAGTGTCCCACAAGGACACGCAGGAACGTGCACGTTCCTCTTGTTAGCATAGCAGAACGTCAGGAGACCCCAGGGTCTCTGTGCCGAAAGTTGGAGGGTGACCGTGGGCCTCCATTCGTCCATCTGTAAAATGAAAGGACGACCGGGACCGTGTTCTGAACTCCCCTCCACTCTAACAGCCCAAAGGCGCAAAACATGGCGCCTCATCCTTCCGCTGTACAAACTCGGAAGCTGTGTTCCCAAACATTGCCTTTTTGTAGAGATTTCTCCTGTATTAGTGAGCTATCTACTGAGTGTAAACCAGTGCATTTAAAATACTGTCTCGAGCAGGCTCACCTCTAGAAACAAATGCATTTGGAATTGCGATTGTTTTCAAAAATTACACAGAAACACCAATTCGAGCTGAGACAGAGGAGCCTCCCCATGAGTGTGCCCTGCTTGGTGGACGCCCTGGAGAACAGCCCTAAAAGAAGTCATCGCTTGCCCCAAAGACCAGAGAGTGGGTTGAAAAAAGAGCAAAGGAGTGTATGCCCCGGCTGGCTTGAATTCGAGTGTCCTCTGCAGTGTTGCGCTGTCTTCAGGTTCAAAGGTTTCTTGAAAAGGAGCCCATTGTGTCCCTGTGTGGGCCGTCCATCACTTGGCCAAGTCAATGGTTGTGAACCAAGTTAGTTGAGACAAAATGTGTCAAAAAGGTTGTTTAAGATCCTGGGATTTTGTAATAGCACAGAACTCAAAACTCTTCACCATTCTTTTATTTCCTTCTCCCCAGCTGATAAAACTCTGAGGGGTTGTGGCTTATTTTGTTTTCGTTTCTTTGGCTTCGTGCAATTTTCTTGTAACTTTACTTGTACCTATATTTTCTGTTTACAAGTTCTTTTAAAGGGGAGGGATAGGGTTCTAAGATCTCGTTGTTTACTGTAGATCAAAAAATTTCTTTTCATGTTGTAGAAAAGCATGGGTTATGCGTTTGATGAAAAAGGCACTGTATTATTTACCAAAGGGGTATTGTTGTCGCATTTGTTTATAAATGCATTATTTTGGTACTGTAAATTTGGACATAATTTCTGAGTTTATTACTACTGGCATTTTCTTTTCCCTTTTTTTTTTTTAAACTGTAAGTGCGCGATGCAGGTGCACAGGTCCCAGACCAAACCAGACCACCAGCATGTTCTCGTCCAAACTTCAGGGATGGCGCACGCTGCTGTGGGCGCCTCAGTTCCTCCACCGTTGGTTTGTTTGTTTTCAATTCCAGCATCCTGCTTTGTTTTGCTTTCCAAGCAAGATCTGTTGAGATTCCCCGTTGCATTCTAACGAGCTCACCCTTGTTTGCCTCTCTTATGCATTTGGTGTATCAGATTGTGCAGGAGGTATTCTAGAAGGCATCAATGGTTTGCATTCAAAATGGTGTGGTTTGTCCAAATTATTTTGTCTTTATTATTGAGATGGATTAATCTCCTTATGTTTTTTTTTCTTGATGATTTGAAGTTGTAAGAGTTGTCCAGCTATTGCTTAATAAAATTTTGCAAATCAAAAAAAATCAATTACTGGTGTGCAGAATTCAGATGTGGGTCTTGAGTCCTGTGAGAAGAAATGACCTTGCTCTGTTGGCATGGCCCATCCTCCACTTGCCCCTCCAATCCCTGGGTTACTGCCAGCTCCGTGAGTTACTGCTGACGGTTACTGGACACCCTGAGATCCTTATCATCATTGCTCTTTTCGAGAGGTCAGAGGCTGTGCTGTTGTCTTGACAAGTTGGTTTGAGTTTGTGTTTGTTTTTTCGTGTTTTATTAAAGGGGGCCCATTCAGGATGCATCTATCACAGTACCTACAAGACCAGAGGTGCTAAATACACTGACACCTTCTTTGTTACTTTGTAGGAAAGTTAATAAAACCAGGTTTTGAGCAATTCCACTATAAGTGCTAATAGAACTGTTCATTGTTGTTATTACTAGCGAGTCTTAGGGCACCTCCTTGCCCTGCCCTAGAGTTCCCTCTGACCATGGGAGGGGGCAGGGACAGGGGTCATAGGAGGCTCATCTGTAAACACGGTAGTTACATGCACATGTGCAGAACTGCCCTTTTGGTTTTTTCAGAGATAAAAATAAACGTGATCACTCAGGCTTTAGAGACAGAAGAACCAAAAACCACTGTTGGCTCTACCAAATTCTAATTGTGCATTGTTTTAAAATAATCATAGGACTATAAATCTGTGCTTTAAATAGCAGTAGCCATACAAAGCTAACTGACCTGAATTTTGTATAAGAATCAAAATATGTCTTATTTTGTTATGAAAGTTTGTGAACTTCAAGTTAACATTCATTGTATCTTCATCACTTAAACCAGGTAGCAAGGAGACGTTGTCGAACAAAAATGCCTTCTCTCCCTCCCCCCAAAAATACAAGAGACCCCAACCGGAGCAGCCAGGCCGTACCTGGGTCTGTGCTGCGGAAGAGTGTGTAGGAGTGCCGTCTCCACCAGCCCCACAGTCAGATTCGGGGCCTTTCGGTGTGAGCTGGCATCTCCAGAAGTGAGTTATTTATTTATTTATTTATTTATTTATTATTTATTTATTATTTTGTGAGGAAGATCAGCCCTGAGCTAACATCTGTGCTAATCTTCCTCTTTTTGCTGAGGAAGACCAGCTGTGAGCTAACATCTATTGCCAATCCTCCTCCTTTTTTCCTTCCCCAAAGCCCCAGTAGATAGTTGTTATGTCATAGTTGCACATCCTTCTTTTTTTTTTTTTTTTTAATTTTTTGTTTATTGCAGTAACATTGGTTTATAACATTGTAAAAATTTCAGTGCTGGGTATTTATCCAAAGAACTTGAAAACACCAATTTGTAAAGGTACATGCACCCATGTGTTCATTGCAGCGTTATTCACAATAGCCAAGACTTGGATGCACATCCTTCTAGTTGCTGTATGTGGGACGCGGCCTCAGCATGGCCGGAGAAGCGGTGCGTCGGTGCGCGCCTGAGATCCGAACCTGCGCTGTCAGTACCCGAGCGCACACCCAACCGCTAAGCCATGGGGCCGGCCCAGAAGTGATTTATTTTCAAAGCCCTGCTAAGAAAACTTAGCAAATCCTTTTCCTTCTACAAACTTATTTTGAAAAGGAAGCTTTCTATTTTTATTCTAGCACTGAGTATTCTTTTCCTGGTGGTGGTAAGAGAATCTGGAATCCATTTAGCTCTCATACGTTAGCCCCAAAACTCATTGTAGAAGAGAAATAACTGCCCCATGGAGATTGCATTACCATGCTCCAGGAATGCACAGCTGAACCTCCAAACCTCATTATCAAGTGGATACCTTTTGCCTTTCCTTTCAGAAGAAAATTGAAGCACTGAGAGGTTGAAATGATTTCTGGATTCCACAGCAGACACCGATGCTGAAATAGAACCCAAGATTTCTGGGTCCCATTAATGAATAGACCTCGTTTATCCCCAGCTTCTCACTCTGCTGCTTTGTAATGATTTGCCTGCAATGAGCTCTGAGCTACTTACACTTAGTCATCTCTCGAAAAAAGAGGCATTACAGGAGGGCCACCCTGGCGGGCAGCAGGTGAGCTCATCCGAGACAGCTGAGAGGGAGTGCTCCTTCTCGACTTGTCAGAAGATGGCATATGTGGCTCACAGGCTACATTACTCACCGGGCGTCACAAAGGAGCAAGTGTGGTGTGGACTTGTGTCTCTGCGTATCTTAGAAACAGTTGCTCCATGTGCCAAAGGATGTGAAGCCATCCATCTGAAGAACAGGCTCATTTCTTAAATCTGCTTAAAGTTCTTGTTAGAATGATAGCTCCAGATAACAGAAGGTGCACCAGCATGGACCCCAGTGGGAAGCTGGGTGTCAGGTGTGCAAAATTGTCATACCTCATCCCTTCTGCTCTCCTTTTGCTCTACACGTCACCTCTCTCTACAGGGAATGGGTTCCCCATGCTTCAGATGACGTTAAAGCCACCTCTCTTGACGCTTCTCTCGAACGGGGATGGGAGCCTTCAATGCAGTTTCAAGACTTGATCCTTGAATCCTTGTATTGAGGCAAAGTAAACATTCTTTGGGAAACTATAAAACTATAGGAGTGAAATTATGAGTTTATCTTAAGGAGAAATTGGTCTGAGGGATTTATGACACTTCGGCCACCTCTCAGCACTGTCCAAATACCTTGCAAAGCATTTTCCTCTCTGCCGGTTGAAACGTCTGTCCTCTTCCCAAGTTGGTGTCATCAGAAATCCAGAGCTCCAGTTTGCCATAGAGCGCTTGCCCTCTTCCAGACACTTTCTGAGCCCAGTGATGAGGCAGCATTTGCACTGCATCCACAGTCATGGCTCCCTCACGCCCTCCCCAAAGATGGCGAGCTTGGCGGATAGAGGCTGGCCACGTGGCAGCGTCTCAAACTGCTGATCCAGTTGCCTTCTCAGTCACAGCAGCCGGTCTCCCATCGTCAGCTGCAGGGTCTGGAGAACCCGAGCTTACTCTTCCCACTCTTCAAAGTAGAAAAAATGGCCAGCCCTGACACCGTTCCCCGGGTGTGCAGGAGAAGTCTCTTTTCCATTTGGCCTGCAGCTCATGCAAATAGTCTGTGGTTTCTCCTTTCTCATGAACGAACTCCCCAGGTGTGGCCTTGTGGGCCTTCTCTGAACTACCTATCGAAATCCTGCACTTTCACGCAGTGCTGGGTGCAATCCCTGTTACTAAAGGGAGGAATCCTTGAATCCTTAAATCCCTGTTCTTCTGATGTCTGGTGTCATGGAAACCTGGGCTTTGCCAGTGTTATATTTTCTTTCTCTCCCTGGAAAAAGGCGAGCAACCCAGACCCCACAGTACTTGAGAAGCAAACATGTAGTGGACTCCTACTGTAAGGAGAAGGATCGTCCTCCAGTAATTCCCTTCTTTCTGTGCTTGAGCCCCACGGATCCTCTGCGGCCCGCTTCCTGCTGTCCTCAGTACCTGTGCTAACTGCAGGAGGCCCTTATGTCCTGGGGTTACGGTTTCTCACCAGGGCTCCCGTCTGACTCCTTTGTTTTAAATCCTGAGAAGAGACATTCCTCTGACAGGAAGAGGCTGTCTCGATTCATTCCGTTGGCATACCTGCCCCAGCCGAGGCTTCGTGTCCAGCAGTGGAAGGAAGTCTCTTCAGCACCAGACAGTTCATCTGATGACCCTGGATCCCAGGCCAGTTGGAACGGGAAGTTGCTCTAAAAGGCGCAGAGCATTCCATCTACTGAACTCTCAGGATCTCTGTCCTTTCTTGGCCAGGTTGAGTTAGCCTCCCTCTCCAGCCTTTCTGTTCCCATTGGCTACACACCAGTGGGTCTCACCTTCACTTCCAGGGCCTCCCTCCCATGGGGTCAGCTGATCAACATTCTCTTTTCCAGCACCCACACTTCCTGGCAGGTGCTGAACTCCTGGGAGGCTGAGAGAGAGTGGGTGTGACAAACTTTTGAGGGGATCAGCCAGTTTCTCCACAAACAGCTCCCAGAAAGAGCGATGTCCCCAGGAAACCCTCAGACTAGACCATACCAGCCTCTGGAGAACGTCACATTCCAAAGACCTACTCGGTTCCTGGCGTGTAACTCACTGGGTGGGTTCCGCCCACTGGGAGCCAGATGCGGTGAAGGTGGACCTCCTCCTCTGTTCCCGGTGAGATCCCGTGGCAGCTCTGCCCTCCACGCAGATTCTGACAGCGGCACAGGGCGCTGGTTCTGCTAACCCAGCCTGTCTCGCTTCTTAATGTTGTGTTTTCATGACGTGCGTCTCTCGAGATTGTGCTTGAAAAACCTGATTTCTCTTCCTGCAATAAAGAACTGGTACACTTGTATTCGAAAACATAAAATTTTCAAAAACCAGCCAGATCTGAGTGCATCTGTACCAGAGACTCTTATATGGAGACTGGTGCCTTTTTCCCCCTCAGTACACCACAGAGACATAGCTAAAAATAATTTAATTCGCTAAGGTCTTGTCCCCTCTAAATGGCACCACACAACAATGTATGGCTTATGTGTAGTGTTCAAAATAAAGCAAAGGTGGAAATGACACCAACAACCCAGCCCCATAATAACAGCAAGTTCTGCAAACCCCAGTGGGAAGGTATGCCCTCCTGCTGTCATAAATCCCTCTTCACAAACCCTCTGTGGGCAGGATTGGTCCCAGTTTAGAGAAGGGAAAATCTAATGTAGAAAATTTTCAGGGGTTTGCTCAAAGCCAGGAAGTGCTGGAACAAATCTCGGAGCAGCCCAACCACAGCTCCTCTTTGACAAGGGCTCCTGGAAGCTTCCTAAATGACAGAACAAGCAGCGAGTCCCTGGTGAGTGGAAACCTGCCCTGCCCAGACCAGAGCCCAGGGCGAGGCCACAAGCTGTCCTGGACGTTGGCTTTCAGCCTCCTGTGAGGGGTATGCGGCTGCAAAGACACGAGTTCGTCTCATCCAGACCCCTGACCTGGACATCTCAGAAGTGAAAAGAAACTCAGTGAGTCAAGAATTAAGAGAAGAGAGGCCACTCTCCAGGGCAGCTGACTTTTTATCTGAGAGCCTGAGCTGCCCACAAGAAAGACCTGCCTGGACAAGGGGGCCGAGGAGATGGCGCAGGGAGATCAGACAGAGTGGTTGAAAAGGGCTCTGGTCAAAGAGAAGAACTGGAGAGGACAGTATCCCCAGAATTTTCCACACCAGCCACCCTCCTCAGGGAAGGAAAGAGTGGGTCTTCAAACCTCCCACATGCGCAAAGAGCTGCATGAGACAGAAGAGACTGAGGCCTGACCCAAACTTGCCTGCACAGAGCTCTCCTTTAGGCTGCGTTATGCTGTGAAATGTTCCAGACTCCCTCCCCTCTTCTCACAGAAGCACTCAAGTGCTCTGCCAGGGGCCTGGGCTCCTAAATGCTTCGGCCTCCATCTGCCGTGTGCCTGGCCGTCCCCACGGGAGGCGCTTGTGCTGTGCATCTTTGGAGCTCCAAGGTCACAGGTAAGGGATGGGGGCAAATCAGCAGGATTTGGGCATTCATACCAGGCGTTTTTCTTGGAAGCAGTGTAGATTTTATAAAAAACCTCTGAAGTATGTGTCTCCTTGAGAAGCATAATGCTATACACACTTAATCTACCTATGTGCACCATTGGAAGACAGAGTTATAATTGAGACCAGACTGAATGGAAAACCATTGGGAGGCTGGGTGGGTCACAGGCATTCTCTTTCCACGAGTAATGACAAAACCAGTAACTGTGTGGAGAGGACTCTAGATCCTCTCCACCTGGTTGGGCAAGTCACTGGCCAGGGGATCATGGAGAGGCAGCCTGGTGCAGTATGAAGGGTGCTACTCTGAAAGCCAGAAGGGCAGGGAGCGTATCCTGGATCTCTCACCAAAACTGTAACTGGTAGGCCACTCAACCCTGGGCTTCATTTTGCTCAACTAAAAAATGAGGAGATTGGCCTAAATCAGTATTTCCCAAGGCATATTCCATGCTTCCTCAGTAATTGTGCACACTGATTAGAGTAAAACAGGCTTCCTTTACTGTAGAATTTTCCAGAAACTTCAATATGCTAATTTGTTGTGCATGGTGACCAGCAAGGGGAAGAAACTCGGTAGAGTGTTACCCAAACTTTTTTGCCCTCAGAATCCTACTTTAAAGGAGCGTCTTGTAGGACCAGTGACCCAAGGCATAAATAGGCTTTGGGAAATAGGACTGGGTGCTCTAATTCTGTGCTTCTCTGCATTTTATTGAAAACCTAAAGCAGGTTTCTTTCCTCTCTCTTCTGCTAGAATAAAAGATCTACTTTGCTTCCGCTCAAACAGGCAAGAGACCTTTGCTGGAGTGAGAAGTAGTTTGCCGAGCTGTGAAGTTGTTTTGCTTCTACAGTGTACTTTCTCACAAAGTCGAGCTGATTGAAGCAGAAATGAGCTCTTGTCCGTTACAACCTACCAAGATGCAAATATTTAGCTTGTTCCATTTGCAATTCTAACTCATGCAAATACTGTCTTTCCTAAGACAACTGAGATCGAGGACGCCAGACTCATTCTGACCTAGGTCATCTTCTGTTCCTAATTAATACTTTGAGACTTCTGCCTCCCACTTAATTGAGGGCCCTGGACATCATCTTTCACTCAGTTTAGAGAAGAGAACCACTTAGGGTCAACCAAGCATTCATCTAGGTCGAAGCCAGTGGATTAAACCGGGTGTCATGCTGAGGTCTGTGCTCTCCAGGGGCTGGGAGTTCATATCCAGAAATGGGGTCATAAATAGAACTCCAGCTGGCTGGGTAGGTGATTTACAAAAGTGAGTGTCTCTTCTGAACGCTTGCAAAAGTCTTCCTGTTATTTCACTTGCCAAAAGTAAAGAGCCAAGGACTGAGAATATTCATCGGACCTGCAAGTCAGCAAATAATGTCCCCTGGGAGCCCCTAAAGGCTGGCAGCCACCTCGGGACTGCCTAAAGGGAAGGGGAACAGCTGGTGTCCACCTGGGGACTGCCTAAAGGGAAGGGGGACGGGGCCTCACGATGTGTTCCCGGGAGGTCCCCAAGCCCCTGGTGACGACCTCCCTGGGAGAGGCCGGGTGCTGAGGGCCCTGAAGGCGCCACTAGAAAGATGCTGAATTGTGCCCATTGGTTCTGGGGAGACAGCCTAGGGTTCAGGGTTGCCTCAAGATGATCTGGAGGGATTTTTTCTTTTACTTTTGTGGAAAAATAAAGACCAACCAAATGAGGATAAGCAAAGGCTGTTTATTCAGAGTTTGCTAAGGGAGTCAGCCACCGTCACTTGTGTTCGGCAGAGACTCAAGGCAGAGAGAAGAGTGGGAAGGCTTCATAGTGGAGAAGAGGGACGGCTTCAGGCGTGTGCTGATGGAGGCTGTGGGCACGGAGATGCGGGAGGCAGCTAACTAGAAGCAGGGCATCCGTGTGATCGCTTAGGGGTGCATGTTTTACTTTCTCTGGTTGGCCCTAAGTTGGAAGCAGGGACAAAAACGAGGGAAGCAGTCAGTCATTAACCAAGTCCTCGCCATTTGGGGCCAACTGTTACAGAGGTCATTATTTGGCTTCCTGGATTGTTGCCAGAGATGGCAGTCTGGCTTCCTGGGATGGTCACTGTAGATTGTAGGTCAGAGTTTTCATATATGGTCTGGCCACTGTCCATTTGTATATGCAATCTCTCAGTTTAAATAAGCAAATTTCCAGTTTTCCTGAATTTTATCATCCTAAGAATGAACCCCAATGAACAATAGATTAATTGACATTAATAAGAATATCTTACAATTGCATAATTATACTCTTAAATACACAAGAAGTTATAAATACCCTCCAGACAACATGCATCTTGCCCCAGTGTCTAATTAGACCTTGCAAAAATAGGAAGGGTGTGCTGAACCGTGGGCCCATGCAGAAACAATTGTAAGGGAAAAACAGTGTAGGAGCCACTAGAAGTAACGTGAGAAAGATAGTTACGAAATACCCTGTAGATCATATTCTAGGTACAATAACATTTTATCACAAACCTCATTTTCATTTTATTGCCTTAGTTTGCCCCCAAGGAACACGGAAACAGTCCCTGCAGTGCTCGTGGTGAGTTCTCAAAAGCTTCAAATTTTCCAGGGCAGAGTTGGAACGATGCTTCTCTTCACTAATAGTGATTAATTCAGGGAAATCTTGCTCACCCTGTCACAGGACTGTGCCGTTAGTTACCAAGTTGCTTGCTTTGGAAATGTTTAAATAAGAATGCAAAGTGAAATAAGTCAGAGGGAGAAGGTCAAATACCGTATGATTTCCTTCATTAAGTAGTAGATAATAACAACAATAAACAAACACATAGGGACAGAGATTGGATTGGTGGTTAGCAGAGGGGAAGGGGGGAGGGAGGAGGGTGAAAGGGATAATTTGGTACATGTGTGTGGTGATGGGTTGTAATTAGTATTTTGGTGGTGAACATGATGTAATCTATGCAGAAATAGAAGTACAATGATGTACACCTGAAATTTTTACAATGTTATAAACCAATGTTACTACAATAAACAAAAAATTAAAAAAAAAAAAAGTGAATGTTGAAAAAAAAAAAAAAAAGAATTCTCCCACCTCTAAATAGTAATACCATCCTGAAGAGGAAAATGGATTCTGAGTCCCACCGGGGGGGGGCGGGGGAGGTGGTGTAGCAATTTTGACAGAGCTTAGCAGCAAATGAATATTGAAGCCAGCATGTTCTCAGAAATTCACAGAGCATCTAATTCCCTACCGATCCAGTCGCCGTACCTGCAAGTCTCTCAGTAGAAGGCGTGGTAAGTAGGAAATGTAAATGTCTACTTTATCAGAGCTCTGACTTCTCGGTACTCTCATTTCAGTAATTCAGCCTGCCCGTGTCCCGCTGCTGGATAAACATGATCCTCTCCACCTCTGCCCGTGTGTGTTCTCTGTTGTTTGGCATTGTCCCCTTCATGCTACCCTCTTTATAAGAAGAATTCTTGCAGCAAGGGTTGAATGCAGTGGCCTGCTGGTAAATGCTTAACAACCGGCTCTCCAAAAAAAAAAACAAAACCCTGAATGCGTAAATATACATATAAGCATTATAAATTGTAACGATATAAAGGATGTGAAGCACACCATTACAAATAATAAAATATGCAATACTCTTCATTATGAGTCCAGAGAGCCAATTGATTCTCACAGAATGCCTTTGTTGATTTTCGCCAAATGCTTGTGTCCATAGCCAATCTATAGTTGCAACTGACAAACAAATGTAATTCCAACACGAATGTTGATTGATATTTTCATTTACATTTATGAGCGAGACAGTAGCGAAACAACCAAGATGTATGTTCAGTGAAATGTCAGAACTTTACTTGTACATTAATGATATAAGTAATTTCATATATTTTTTTTTCTTTGCTAAATTGGATAATGGTTTTCGAATACTGGAAGAAAATTTCCTCGATTTTTTATGCTATTCACGATATAATGGCTATGGACATGATACACTTTTCTATTTAAATTGCATTATTAACATCGTCTCCAGCACTTTCTTAAGTCTAGAGCCTGGACTCAAAACAATAAACAAAACCAAATCAACCCCTGATTTTTGGCTTTGACTGATTTCCATGGTGTAAATATTCCCAGCAGAGTCAGTTTCAAGCAATCAACATAATGCCACCGAATGAGGAGTTGGAAAGAGATGCGCAGTAAGTAGCAATTTAATGTTTAATAATGACTGTGTTTAACAATCAGCCCTCAAGATTCTTGAAAATTTAACCATCAGCTGTCATGAGGCAGTACCAGCCGACTCCAGGACGTCACAGGCTGTGTGTGCTGTTTTCAGAACGCAGAACAAGCCTGGCCTCAGAGTGGACGGCAGTGCAGGGATTGTTTCATCTACAGAGGCGAAGTGCTTCACCGTTACTTAGCTGGTGGGTTCAGGACACAGATTTTTTGTTGTTCTTCCATTAATTCAGCCAATATTTATGGAGCGCCTGCTACATACTAATCAGTAGGATGCCTGTTGAGACAGTAAACCCATGGTGAATAAAACAGACACAGCCCTGCCTCACGGCGCGTATGTTCCCCACTAGCTCTCTGTCTACCAGACTCTGCAGAATCCCTTCTCTCCCAGGTCGGCTCATGCTCTCTGCTCAGCACCTCACGTTCTGGAGCCCGGTGGAAGGGCTCACAGTTGTGCCAGACAGCCAGGAGCCAGCCTTGACCACTCCCTCGCCTTCCTTTTCCAAGCAATTCACCAATCCTGGCCATTTCCCTTCCTGCCGGAGCTGCCAAGCCCTCCCACTACTCTCCACCTCTGCTGCCACGACCCTGGCACAAGCCCTCATCATCTCTCGCCTTGACTTCTTCAGAAGCCTCCTAACTTCCTGCTCCGTCTTCCCTTAGTCCGCTCTCCACTCAGCAACCAGGAAATTTTTTTAAAAAATAAAAAATCCTGTTTTTCATTTTTTGTTTTTTTGGTGAGGAAGACTGGTCCTGAGCTAACATCTGCTGCCAATCTTCCTCTTTTTTCTTGAGGAAGATTGTTGCTGAGCTAACATTTGTGGTAATCTGCCTCTATTTTTTGTATGTGGAATGCTGCCACGGCATGGCTTGATGTGTAGTGCGTGGGTCCACACCCGAGATCCGACCCCATGAACCCTGGGCCACTGAAGTGGAGCACGCGAACTTAACCACTAAGCCACCGGGCCAGCCCCCAAAACCTGTTTTTGCGTCATTCTTCGGCTTAAAACCCTGTAAAGACAGTCCAGCATGGTGGTGCAAGGCCTCACCTCTGGATCCAGCCCACATGGGTGTGTGGTTCACCAGCTGGGTGACCTGGGGCACAATTATATAGCAGCTCTGTATCTGTTTCCCCACCTGCAGAAGGAGGATGATATAATATCCACTGAACAGTGTAGCTTTGAGGATTAAATGAGTTAGCATATGTGAAGTGCTCAGAACAGTGCATCGTCCTTATCATCGTCATCGTCGTTAGGATAAAGACCAAACCCCTGACCAGAATCTTCCAGTCTCGGCTGTCAACACTCACCCTGCTGCTCTGTGTTCCAGAACCCAGTCCCTCTCTGCAAGGTCCTCACCACACTTGCCCTTGCCCGAGCTCATCTCGCCGTTGCCGTGACTGCCAGCTTTGCCTTTAACTCAACTCATCCCTCAGAGCTCCTTCAAGACCATGTCTGCAGTGAAGCCTTCCCTCACCCCAGTCTAGATCAAGTCTTGTTATGTTCCTTCAGAGCATGTGTCCCATTGAACTCAATTAGAATGCATATATAACAGTCATGTCCCGTCTACACTGTGGGCTCCATGAGCATTCCCAGTGCCATGTACAGTGCCTGTAACATGGTAGGTGCTCCATATATATAAAACCTTTGTAGTAAATAGGGCTTATCTAAGACCCATCTGAGAGAACACTTGTTGTAAGCCATGTCTCATTCAGCAAAATTCCAGTATGAATTAGAAGGTTTGGCTGTATGCATGGATTTGATTAATGGTGGTATTTGACATCAACTCTTCACCCTGTTACTCCCATTTCCCAAAACTTCCAAGGACCCCGCTTAGCCTCTACCAAGTGCTCGGCATGGCAGGAAAAGAACAAGGATAATATCAAGACTTTGGGGCCTTGCCAAAGTATTTGACCCTATAGAGTTGCTAGCTGTGAGCAATCTCCACTTCCCAAGGCCATTCCTAGAGATTCCAGTGAGTAAGTAGTTGTCACAAACACTTATTGAGCACTCACTGGATACAAGACATCATAGCAGCTGTTTCCTACATGCGACTAAACTGGAGAGGGGGTCAGCTTTTCAAAGGAGAGCCTGAAAACCATGGAGGTTGACCTCACTAGGATCGAGCGATTCTTCCCTTGTGGGCACCTGACACAGTGGCTCCAACATATTTTGTTATGTGTTTTAAGTCTTATCTATTAGGGAAACATACTAAAGTATTGGAGTGAAATGTCATATCTGGGATTTGCTTTAAACTATCCCAACAACAAAAATGGTAAGGAGAACAGATGAGACAAGAATGGCAAAATGTTGGTAACTGAAGCTAGGTGAGGGATGATGGATACATGGACAGAGAGTGGGTGAAGAGATTCATTAGACTAGACTCTATTTTTGAGTGTGTGTGAAAATTTCCATAACAAAGTTTTTAAATAGCCTCAAAATAGCAAAATAGCTAAAATTGATAGAACTGTAGGAATTCATTGACAAATCCACCATTGTGGTGGGAACTTACAAAATACTTCTTTCAATTACACGTGGATCTAACAATCAAAAGCTTAATTTCATGGGCACAAAACTTAGCACCCAACAACTAGAGCATACAAATCTTTAGAAACACACATGGATGGAACATTTATAGAAATTGATCATATACTAAGCCATGAAACAAGTATCAACAAAATTCAAAGAATCTGTACCATATAGACTATGTTCTTGGAACACAATGCAATTATGATATAAATCAATAATAAAAAGACAAATAAAACTGTCTAAATATTTGAAAGTTTGAAATGCATTCTAAGTAACCCATAGGTCCAAGAAGAACTGTCTGATAATGAATCAAAACTTGTGAAATGCCATGAAAACAGTACTTGGAGATATATTTATAGCTTTAGCTTTATTTTATTTATTTATTTTGTGTGTGTGTGTGTGTGAGGAAGATCAGCACTGAGCTAACATCCATGCTAATCCTCCTCTTTTTGCTGAGGAAGACCGGCTCTGAGCTAACATCTATTGCCGATCCTCCTCCTTTTTTTTCCCCCCCAAAGCCCCAGTAGATAGTTGTATGTCATAGCTGCACATCTTTCTAGTTGCTGTATGTGGGACGCGGCCTCAGCATGGCCAGAGAAGCGGTGCGTGGGTGCGTGCCCAGGATCCGAACCCCGGGTCGCCAGTAGCAGAGCGCGCGCACTTAACCGCTAAGCCATGGGGCCGGCCCAATAGCTTTAGCTTTAAATGCTTATTTTTACCTGAAAATTAGTGAGCAAAGTACACATCTTCAGACATTGGAAATATAACAGCAGAAAAACTTTTTAAAAAATGAAGGAAACAGATAAAGAAAAAGAACAGAATTTTATGAACATGAAAACCAAAAATACGTTCAAGAAGATTTATGATGTCAAAATTAATTCTTGGAAAAGGTTGATGAATTTGACAAAATATCTGGCATGATTTATGAAGAAAAAATAGAAAGGACAAATCAACAGTATTAAGAATGAAAATGGGACGTAACTTCAGATAGAGTTTTTTTGTTGTTGTTGAGGAAGACTTGCCCTGAACTAGCATATGTTGTCAATCTTCCTCTACTTTGTATGTGAGCTGCCGTCACAGCATGGCCACTGATAGACAAGCGGTGTGGGCCTGTGCCCAGGAACTGAACCCGAGCTGCCGAAGCAGAGCGCACCGAACTTAACCACTAGGCCACGGGGGCTAGCCCCAGATAGAGGTTTTTAAAAGTTAAGAGAGCAAGAATACTATGAACAATTGTATGACGTTAGATTTGAAAACTTAGAAATGTAATCATTGGTAGAAAATCTTCCTACAAAAAAAATACTCAGCCAATTGTTTGCCGTGGTAAGTGCCATCAACTCTCAAGTAACTTATCCCTCCACTCTTATACAGTTCTAGAAATTTTTTTTAAAAACAAGAGGAAACACTTCTCCCCCACCCCCACCATGATGCTAATACATTGATACCCAAACAAGACAAGGACCAAATCAAAAAGGAAAATTCAGGCCACCTCACTTAAGAAATGCCTGGCACATTTGCATTTCATTTTTCTTTCTCCTTCCCTCTAGAAATTGGTATTTCAATAGACAAATATCATATCAGCCAACATTTAATCACTTAAGTGCAAATTTCCTTTTTTGGGTTAACTCAGAAAAACTTGGGCAGACCAGTCTAATGCTTAGAATTGCTCTCAGGGTCCCATTTATTTCACCTACTTAAAGAAATTATTCTTGGTTCGACATTTTTCACACTGTTCTTAGATTCAAGCAAAAAGAGAAACAAGTTAAATTAACCTAAGTTTTTGTGTGTGTGTGTGTGAGGAAGATCAGCCCTGAGCTAACATCCAATGCCAATCCTCCTCTTTTTTGCTGAGGAAGATCAGCCCTGGGCTAACATCCGTGCCCATCTTCCTCTACTTTATATGAGACACCGCCACAGCATGGTCTGACAAGCGGTGAGTTGGTGCGTGCCTGGGATCCGAACCTGCGAACCCCGGGCCGCCGAAGCTGAGGGCGTGAACTTGACTGCCACGCAAGCGGGCCAGCCCCTAAATTAACCTAAGGTTTTATGGAGTTAGAAACAAGTTACCAATTTTGGTTGTCAATTATCCTCTTCAATCCTGCCTGGGCTGTCAGGATGGGCTAGGGTCACTTCTGGGAGGGGGAGTGGCTTGGAGGGGTCTGGGCTCAATCCAAGTTGAGTGCCTCTGAATTAAGTAAAAAGGACATAGCTGCTTTCAAAGCCCAAATACCAACTCCCAGAACAGTTCCCTACGATTAGGAAGTGCCAGGCCCATAAGTCTCCATAAATATTTGTTGAATAAATGCAATACAAGGCAGATTTATTTCTTATTTATTCTCTCCTCTGGGGAAAATGGAGTCACAGGTAAAGTTTATATTTCTGTAAAATAATTAGATAATATACATTTCTAGGGAAAAATGCTTAGCTACATTATATAATAAGATACCTTGATAAACTCATAACTTAATAAAAGCCAAAAAAGAGAGGGAGAAGGGAAATTTAAACCTGCTAAATGATAATGCTTCTTATTGTTTTCTAGGTACAATCTAGGAATCCATTTTCTATTACATCAGAAACAAAAGCCACAAGATAGTAAGCATTCTTGCTTAAAAGACCAGTGTCCAATAACATCAAATTAAACAGCTATACATTGACTACTCTAAATTAAATGAATGGTCAGTGTTGAGTTGCATAGGTAGAATTTTATATGAATGAAAAAGTATCAAGGAGGTAGGTAAGCCCCCAGTACAAATGCTAGGGATGACATTTATGAACTGACTCTCCATCCATAATATCAAGATAAGTGGGTGGGAATGAGCAGCTAAGATAAAATGTATATCTGGAATTCAATTTTGATGTGTCAATGCCAGCAGAGCGATAACACAAAGTAATCAGTGAGCTAGAATATGTATGACTAGGAGAAAGGAAAAGAACACTTTCTCCTGAGTCTTGTTTCCTGTGATGAAATAATTGGCCCCTCATGAGTGAGTGTGCAGTACAGATTGGGTGTAGAGCTAATCATTGGAAACGAACTCGTTCTATTAGGTTGATGTCAATGAAAGTCATTACTGAGGGTCAAAATGATTGACTATTGGCAATTCTGTCTGGTTCAACATAATACATCCCTGAGCTATTGATCTGAATTTGATCCATGTGGCATTGTGTGTGGCTTATCTGAAAGTGGCATTTAGCTATCTTCATGTCTAGAAGACCATTGAGCTGTGGGCGAGGAGGCAGCAGCAGAAAGCAGCCGAAGAACCAGACAACACAGAGCAGGATGTGACTTAATGACCACAAAGACCTAGTTAGTAATGGCTAGAAAGACCAAATACACTGGTTCAAAAGCCAAGATGTACAAGATAATTAGAAGAGAAAGAAGCGAAAAGAGATAAAGAGAGTAGGGAAAAAGATGATTGTTTTTTTAATGAACGGGAAGGAAGGGCAGATGGAGGTGTGCCATGGAGGATGGAGAGCAGCAGACCCACTACAGGGATGAGAAGAAATAGCTGAGGTGGACGCGAGAGGCCAACTCCAACAGCACTGGGGGCCAGGGCAAGTGGTCGACATATCCCCTTAGGGTCTCATAGGTGCTTATAGGTCTGTGGGGACATTGGGGGAATAGACAAGCTAAGCCTGTCCCTTCAGTGGCCTCTGGGGGCAGGATGTGTTTCACAATGCCCCATTGTAACAACTAGGGGCTAAAATGAGGCTGAGATGACCCAGACCTGGCAGAGGGCAGAGCTCTAGGTGGCCAGGCATAGCTTCCACTCCCACTTCGGGGAAAGAAAAGGGCAGAAGCAGAAGAACGCTGCCAACCCTACAGGAGAAAATGGACCTCTCTCTAGTCCTTGAAAATGATGAGAACAGGAACACATTTCTCAATACATCATCTACTCAATCATATTATGTATCACAAAGAAAAATATCAAGTCGTCTTTAGATTGAGTCTACCAAAGGCATAGATCCCTGCCTCCCCATGACAGCGGATGGGACTAGATCCTGACAGGGAGTCTCCTAAGGGGATCAGAAACACGGTTCTCTCTCTATGGTGCAGCCCTTGGGTGCTGCCCACCTGGGGTGTCCGAAGCCAAATCACCATCATCCCCAACAATCAGCACTGCACCTTCAGTCACCAGAGCCAGATAACTGAATCACTCGAGATATCTCCTCCTCTCCCACCCAGTGCCAGGCTTGTAAATTCCACCTTCTAAATGTTCTCCATACCACTATCCCTTGCGTTCCATCAAGACTTTTTGCCTGGACAACTCTAACAGCCTCCTAACTCACCTCCTTGCCTCTGTTCTGCCCTCCTATTCCCCAGGAACCTTCCTTCTAAAACTCATTTAATCCAGCCACTCTCTGCTCAAAGTCCTTAAATGGCTCCCATTGCATTCAGGACAAAGCCCAAACTCCTTGTCATGGTCCAGGTCCCCCATGGGTCCTCTGCCGACTTGACTACACTCATCCCTTGCCACGCTGAAGCAGACCCCGTGTCCACCCGTGCTGAATTATTACTGATTTCTCAACACACCACTCTCACATGAGCTGTGTTTGTACATACTGTTCTCCCACTTGGAATTTCTCCTCCCCTTATCCACTCAGGGAACTCTTCATTCCTGGTTTCTCAGCACAGGCATCACCTCCTCTTATGAAGTCTTTCTAGATTCATGTACCCTGGACTTACCTCCACTATAGACTCAATCACATCACCTGGCTCCGTTTATATGAGTCTCCCCCACAGACTGTGAATCCCTAGTGGGCTGGAACTGATTCTTACTCGATTTTGAATTTCTAGTACCTCATATTGTCTGGGACAAATGGGTATTTAATGTTTATTAAGATTAAAATGAAATTAAAGTGCTCAATTCTGCCCCAATGTTCAATTGAAAAATCAAGATCTATCTATTATCCAGTGTCATTGGCCCAGCCGCCTGTGGATTCTGATGAGTGGCGTGGGCATTTCGGTGTGAGAGATGGCATTTGTGATGATGGTTGGCGAGAAATGATCAGCAAACCGTGAAGCCAGGAAGCTTCATGTATACTGTGTGACTCAGCTCTGAGCCCAGAATCTCACTTGACGAAAGTGGTGAAGTCAGAGTGTCTGGTCCTGCTGACCGACATCTCAGCTGCTGGTGCCCGTAAATCAATCTCTTTTGAGTCTCAGCTTAAAGGACAGGTTGGCTAGACAACACTTAAATTAAACTCCGGTGGAAGGACATTTTATTGCTCTAGATCTTTCACAATTGTTACTTACGAACGACCAGTCAAAGCATAGATAGACAAAGGCTATTTTCTGTCATCTTTGCATGCTGTCAGTGACAGGTCATCTCAGGACTACACACTTCCCTCAGAAGGCTGCCCTTTCCTGCAACAAGGCAACCACAGAGCTGCCCTGAGAGCTGAGCAGGTGATGGCAAGTCCCTCACCACCCCCTTGCCCACCAGCGTCCCTCAGTGATTGCATCCACAAACCAGAGAGCTGGTCCTTCTATCGAACACGATTAGATAAAATTTCCCTGATGCATTTAAGTCATCACAAAGCACCACTGTTAATTTCATTAAAAGACACGTGCTGTCATTTTTGTGTCGCTTGTGGCTGAAACCGTGCTAAAATTAAATGTGATGGAAAGTTTAGGAAAAACTGTGGCTTTGTGTGAGATTTCCAGAAGCGTCTGGTGATGGTGAAGAAGAAAGTGAAGGCTTACAGGGACTAGATATGCCTTGAGCCCTCTTTAGAAAAAGATGGAGTATTAGTAATATGTTAAAGACCCTGCACCAAGGGTCAGGAAGACGGGGTCTAGTCCCTGCTCTGCCACCAACTGTGCTGTATTGTATTAGCCACTTAATCCTGTTGGGCCTCAACTTCCTCATCCTGCACAGTGTTGATCTCATATTCTGTTCGATGGCTTGTAAGCCTTTTCTTCAAATGCTCTAGTGCGGATCCATGAAAGGGGACAATAGCTCTCCCCGTGGCCCCAGTGTTGTCCTGGCTCAGCTAGCACCCTTCCCTCTGAGCCGAAGCTACTCCTGGGGCTGAGAAAGGGGCCAGGATTTTAGTCTCTTAAGTCTTATTTACTCTCTACCATCAAGCAGCAAACCTCATGGGTTCAGAGGTTCATTCTGTGAGCAGGGTGTGCTGAATATTCTCTTTGGTCCCCTTCCCAGATCCACGTGCCTCCCTTCTCCATCTAGTTCTGCGTCTCAGAAGCCTGACATCTATGAATTGCATCACACAGCCCCCTTGATCCCTGGGTTCCCTTCAGGTTTGGTCAATGGGAGGCATTGGCATGAGATTGGCAAGACAGAGGACATGAATACTGCTGTTCATGAATATATATGCATGAATATCACTATCTATTACAACTGTAGCTAGATTCTAGAAGTTTTGGCCTTACTTGTCCTTAGAGATAGGGTGTATCTTCAATGGGTTGTGTGATGCTACATGAAATCAGGGAAATAGAGCTGTTTCTTAATGGAGCTACGATACCTCAATCTCCAAACACCACTGTTCTTTGATGGGGTGCCTCCGTAGAGGCTGTACCCTATGCTGGGTGAAAGTGAATTCTCTGAAGTCAGACACGTCTGGGATAAAATATCACTCCTGTTACTTGCTGTGGAATTATGAGCAGATACTCAACCCCTCTAAGCTTCAATTATATCAAAATGGCAATAAGAATAGTAGCCACCTGTGATGGTTAATTTTATGTGTCAACTTGACTGCCACGGGGTGCCCAGATTAAACATTATTTCTGGGTGACTCTGTGAGGGTGTTTCTGGATGAGATTATTTAAATCGGTGGACTCAGTAAAGTAGATCACCCTCCCCAGTGTGGGTGGGCATCATTTCATCTGTTGAAGGCCCAAAGAAAACAAAAGTTGGAGGAAGAAGGAATTCGCCCCTTTTTTCTGCCTCACTGATTGAGCTGGCACATCTTTTCTTCTCTGGACCTCAGTCTAGAACCTACACGGTTGGCCTTCCTGGTTCTTAACCTTCAGACTCAGAGTGGAACTATGCCACCAGCTTTCTTGGGTCTCCAGTTTGCAGAAGGCAGATCGTGGGACTTCTCAGTCTCCTTAATCGTGTGAGCCAATTCCTCGTAATAAATCTCTTTATATATTTATATATCCTATTGGTTCCTATTAGTTCTGTTTCTCTGGAGAACCTGACTACTACACCACCTCATAAAACTGTTGAGATTACTGAGCAAAACACGACCATGAGGTGCTTATCACAGTGCCTGGCACACAGTATGTGCTCAATAAAATAGGTCTATTATTGTAGTTATTGGTAATAGAACTACCGTTAATAATATATCCAGGGAGTATCTCAGTTAAGAACCAGAAAACTTATTGTGTGATTTCTTTGAAGAGCAGAGAAAGAAGTGCACATTTGGCTGTTTGTAATTCAGCAATAGTAAATTGCACCAACCATATTCATTGCCCTTCCCATCTCATCTTCTAGTTAGATTTCCTCATGACTTTCCTTTATTTTATCCCTCTCAGAGGATGAAAATGATCTGAAGAGTATTTTTGATTTGATGATTCTTTGCAAAATCCCTTATGTTCTCAGAAGGAGCAATGCCCTTTAAAATCTAATCAACAAATAAACAAGCCAGTGACCACAGGGAAGCCTGCACAGAATGGAAATGTGTGTCACTTGGAGGTCTCTTATGATTTCATATTTTAAAAAGACAGAGATGCAAAGGTTTATTTTTAAGGGGTATTTATTTATTTATTTATTTATTGCTACCAACACCTTTTAAAGATGCATCAAAAATATAAAGATTTACAAACTATGCATTCAGTTCATTTTCATTCAGACAATGTATAAAGGTTGTTGGTCTCAAATATTTTTGAAAACCCCGTTAACTTGATCTTGATTTTTAATTGAACATTGAATTAGAAGTGGGGCACTTGAATTTTATTTTAATCTTTAGAAACTTGAAATATCTGTTATGTCCCAGACAATATTAGATATGGAAAATTCAAAATTGAGTAAGAATCAGTTCCTGCCTTAGGAGTTTATAGTCTAGTGGGAAAGACACATGTGTAAACAGATCCCAAGGATGTGATTAGTTCTGGAAGTCTACCCTATCAGTATACTAGGATATTTTCACCAGGTTTAACCAAATCAGAAAAGGAGTCCACTAACTTCCTAAGAGTGTTCAAGGCAGAATTTATGGTTTTATTGATGGCAGGTTGATGGTATTAGGTTAACTTTTTAGTCTGGGTGAGACCTATTGTTTGAGTTCCCCATCCCAAACATGAGGCTTGAGTGTTGTCCAGGTGGAAAGGAAGCATGGACATACCCTTACATGCCTCTGTGTTCCCTCAGCTTCCTGGAGTGGCCTCGAGCTCACTGTAGTTATCTTAAAAGGTAGATATTAATAAAATGCTTATCCATTTGACTTTATGCCTACAGACTAATTTTCATTGGTGTTTGCGTAATCCCTTTTAGTATCTCTTATTCCTGGCTGGATGTCTGTTTGCAGGTAAAGTTCACAGAGTGTTAATGTTATTCAGTCAATCAACAGTGTTTATTGAAGACCTGTTTTGGGGCCCAAGGAGGAAGAGGCAGCCTTGTTGGTAGAACAAGTGGTTACCTGCTTTGTGTGACCTGAGAGCATTAACAGGATGGTCCCTCTGCCACAAACAAGAGCCTCCTTTCCAACACATATTAAACTAGCAGCTGTTGCCCTAAATTCCACCACTAGAGACTCATTATTTTGATTTAGCAGGCATCCTCCTTTAAATGTCAATTCCAGGTTAAATCTGGTTGATAAGCACATGGGGTTCATTAACTCTCCTCTCTATGTTTGAAATTTTCCACGATAAACTTTTTTTTTTCATGTTTACACTCTTTTTGACCTAGCAATTTCATTTCTGATCCTAAGGGTATAATCTGAAATTCAGAGATTTGTGCATGAAGATATTCGTTGCAGCATTATTCATAGCAAAAGCATCAAAACAACTAAGTGGCCAAGAATAGGGGAATGATTAAGTCAATTATAGTCCACCCCTGAGCTAGAACACTGTGCAACATTAAAAGTTATATTTAAGAAGGGTTTGTGTAATGATGTGTCACTTATATTCATAAGTGAAAAAGCAGGATCCCAAATAGTTGATATGATACAGTTCCAGCTGTGTAAAATGTTAAGGATTGAGGAAAACAGAGTTCCAGGAGACAACAGAAAGCCCTGGGTGTGACATGTGGAAAGTAATATGTATGCTGTTTCTGTGCTCGACTGTAACGAAAGATGTACCAGGACCAGGCACAGAGTGAATGAGGACATTTATACACACACGCTGCCCTAGAGTTTTTTTTTTGTTTTGTCTTATTCTTTTTTGTGTGTGTGTGAGGGAGACTGTCCCTGAGCTCATATCTGTTGCCAATCTTACTCTTTTTGCTTGAGGAAAACAGTCCCTGAGCTAACATCTGTGCCAATCTTCCTCTGTTTTGTATGTGGGATACCGCCACGGTGTGGCTTGAGGAGCAGTGTGTCGGTCCACGCCTGGGATCTGAACCCGTGAACCCCAGGCCGCTGAAGCAGAGAGTGTGAACTTAACCATTGTGCAGCCAGGCTGCCCCTGTGCTGTCTTATCCCTAAATGGGAAGCTGAATAAGCCGCGTGGCAAGTGCAAGTGGGCCAGCCTGGTGACGGCTGCGTCAATCACAAGGAGACTGGATGGGGTGGGACTAATGAACTATCTGAATGGAAATGACCAATCCTGTGGAGAAATGGTTTCTGCTGTCACATTAGCAGTGAGCGGCTGGGTATTAATGTTGGCAGGGAGAGTGTCTCTGATAAACCAGTGAGTGCGGTTTGAGTTTGTGCCTTTCCAACTATTGTCTAAGATATGGAGAGAACCCAGCCAGTCACTAAAGGGACTTGGGCAGTAATTTAATGTAGTACACATGTGATAAGAAAAATGTTTCTAAATGTTAGCAGTGATTCTCTCTCGGTGATGGATGTATGGATGATTTTCATTCTCTTGCCTAAGCTCTTGTGTGTTATATAAGTTTCTATAATGAGAAAACATGGATATCAGTAATCTTGTGGGGAGGAAATATGTAAATGTCCTGGGGGAGTCAACCCATTAGTGAGCACTTACTATGGACCAGGCATTGTATTAAGTGCTCTACAGAATCCTCTCTACAAACTCATGAGGTAGCCAGCATTATCATTCTCATTTTACACATGAAAGGAGCCAAAATTTAGAGATATTAAGTATTCAGCATTAGCTCACATTTCTAACAAAGCGGTAGAGACAAATCTTTCTGATTAGAACCTGTGCTCTTAGCCACGACTGAACGAACATGCTCTCTTTCTCTTGGTTTTGTAAGAGCATCCCCATAAGATAGTGGTCCTTTCGATGGGTGAAAAAGTACAAAGGGTAATTTGAGGGCGTTCAACCAACGTGTATTAAGTACCATAGGACACGGCCAAAATGAAGGTGGAGGGTTGAACACACATTACTTTTGCTGAAACCCCAGTAAAACCCCAGTAAAGGGAATTTTTTTAAGCACAATAAGGACAGAGAGAATGGGGAAAGAGAAAACAACAACCAATTTTCGCAAATCATAAAGCAAATGAACAAATATGTGAAACTTAGACCCTTAGCCGGCAGCCAGAAAAACCAAAACCAGCCCAATCTGCACCATGGATTTCTCAAACATTTCAGGAAGCAGCAGCACCAGCATCCTCTTTGGAAGCGAGAGTGAAGATGCTGCAAAAATCAGTAGGCTGGACCACTACAGACCACCAGAAAGGCTACAAGTGAGAGACTGATGAAATCAAGGTTAGTAAGCACGTGCAGCAACTGGAATTCTCACGCATTGCCGGGGGGAGTGTAAAATGGTACAACCTAGAATGGGACAACTTTGGAAAAGAGTTTGGCCGTAGTTATTAAAGCCAAATATATGCCTAATGTATAACCCAGCGATTCCTCTACTAAGTATAAACCCAAGTAAAATGAATGCATATGCCCCCCCAAAAAACATGTACAAGATTGTTCATATTCATAATAACCCAAAATTGGCAAGAGTAGAACACACAAACTGTACTATCTCCATACAGTGGCATGCTATATAGCAAAACACCCCAAAAACTACTGCTCCATGAAACAACATAAAAAATTTTACAGACATAATATTCAGCAAACAAAGCCAAACACAGAAAAATGCATACTGTATGATTCTATTTATGTAAGATTCAAAAACAGGCAAAATATATTTACAGTGATAGAAGCCAGAATAGTGGTTACCACTGAGAGGAGGGTGGCTGGGAAAGGACAAGACAGAGCCTTCTGGGGTGTAGGAAATGACCTATATTTTCATGTTGGTGGTGGTTACATGGATGAATATATATATATATATATATAATTTGGATAATCTATACATTTAAAATTGTTCACTTTGTGTATGTTATACCTCAATCTTCAAAAAAAAAAACAAGAGGATTGATTAAAAGTTTGAGAAGCAGTTACATTTCCAAATCTTTTCCACTTTGCAACCAGGCAATTTCCATTTCCTAACGCTGGCAGGAAACTAGAGGTTGATCCTGTAGAGACTATAAAATAGAGGGAATCTGGACTGGGACATACTGGCCACAATTTTGGGCAGGGAAGCTGTGCTGAAAACAGGGGTATAGAAGACCATCTCTGAAAATAACCCCAAAACAATTGCACTCCTCCCTGTACGGGCATGCTGCTGCTCCCATCAAGAGGTCGACTCATGTTGACTCCATCAAATCTGCACTGGGCCTATCTTCAACCTATAGGATGCAGATAGTGACATCCTGGGACTTCCAAGCACTGGCATTGAGAAGCCCTGTCAGCCTTCACTATCTCCTTCTGAGAACTTATTGCCATGCTCTGAGGAAGCCGAAGTAGCCACATGGAGAGGCCGACATGGAACAGAGTCAGGCCCTTTGCCCAACAGCCCAGCTGAGCTCCCAGCATCCAATCGCCAGCCATGTGAGTGAGCCATCATGGAACTGGATCCTCCAGCTGGGTGGGCCTCCCCAGCTGATGTCATATAGAACAAACACAAGCTGTCTTTCTAAGCCTAGCTCAAACCGCAACATTGTGAGTAAATATATGACTGTTATTTTAAGCCACTAAGTTTTGCAGCACAACAATAGATAGCCAAAACAAAGGGGAAGTGCCTATGAATACTAAATGCATAAGGACCCCTCCCATCCTTCTTCCTCCATTCTGCTTCCAGAATGCTGGCAGCCAGTCTTTCACCTTCTAGTAAGAAACGAAAGAGTCTTTCTTTACACAATTGGACTAGTTGTACCAGTTTTCTAATTGTGGCAAAACAAATCATCTCAGAACTTATTAGCTTAAAACATCAACATATCATGATTCTGTCTGTACGTTGGGCTGAGGTAGGCATTTCTTCCTCCGTATGTTCTTCCTTAGTGTTACTCACGTGGCTGCCTTCAGTTGAGAGCTGGGCTGGGGCTGGAACATTAAGATCCCCTTGCTCACATGTTTGGCAGTTGGTGCTGGCTGTTTACAGGGGGCACCTCAGTTCTTCTCACACAGCCTCTCATCCTCTAGGGCACACCGTCTCTCCAGCAGCAAAGCCCAGACTTCCTTATGCAAAGACTGGCTTTCAAGAGGCTGAAAACAGAAGGTGCAGCTCCTCTTAAGCCTGGACCAGAAGACGTACAGTGTAACTCCAAAACCAGTCTGGATTCAAGTTAAGGAGAAATGGATTGCACTCCTTGATGGCAGCAGTGGCGCAGTCACATAACAGCAGGGTGCCCTTTGGACACCAATCTAAGAGGAAAGAGCTAACGATATTGACATGGGAGTTCCTCAAGAAGTAGCTCAGCCATATGATGGACAACAGAGGCCCCTTCCTCTGGGGCCTGTTGTTCCAAGTGCAGGAAGAAAGGGCAAACCCCAATGTGCAAGCACTTTTCAAATCTCTGTTCACATCCTGTTGGCTGCTGTTTCATTGGCCAAAGCCAGCCACTTGGCCAAATTTAGAGTCAGCATGGAGGACTACATGTGAAAATGGGGGAATTCTTGCACCTGTTTGTGCAAATAATCTGTCACATGCAGAATTAGGCTGTGAGCACATGAAATGCTCAGAATTTCAGGGACTTCTCTTGGAGTTAAGCATTTCAACTTAATACTCAGACCATTTTCACTTTAGCCCAGCTGACAATTATAGGCATAAACCCTCTTTCATTTGTCATTCAAAAGAAACATTTTGAGTATAACATAAAGCAAATATTTTGTGTCTCACATGGAGAAGCTGACTGCCAGCCCACCTAGACAACCAGATCTAGATGATTAGTTGAATATTTTATTGCATTAGCTCTAATTTACTTACAAAAATAAATGGGAAAATGAAAAAGGAAGATGTTAATGTTAGGGATAATAAGGCCACATTTCATAAATGTAATAAAACCAAGACAAGGAGTAAATCACTAAGTGTGTATTTTGACTTGTCAAACTAGGGGATATTTGCCATATTTGCGCTGGATCGGAAAACGTTCTTCTAATACAAAGGAGAAGAAAATTTCACGACACCATGGAATTTTGCCAGCCATGTAGATGAGTGTTATTATGTTGGATGACCTTATCTCAAAGACCAAGAATATGGTACATCATTTTCCCAAGGTGGTAAAATGAGAAGTGATACCATGAGAGGGACTGGGTTATACATAGATACAGTGACTCTCTTCCACATCCTGGCCTTCAACTCTCTCACTAAGAAGGTCACCATATTAAAGGAGCCTCCACATAGTTGGATCCATTTTCTTGGTGTAGATGGAAGTTGACACCACTCTTCATTATGGGTTTTCCCCATTGGACACCATCACCCTTTCCAAGTTCGTTTTCTGAGGCACCTTAATAGGGTCCACCCTAGTAATGTACTATTTAAATTACTTGAATGAAAAGAGAACTAACGGACCCTGCATTATGCAAACTCCCCACCCAACACTCCCAGCCCTCTCTGCCACCCACAAGACTCCTTGAAGAACTGGACCTCAAGATGAGAAGCGACATATTTCCTTTTTTTGTTAGCTCTGAGAAGCTGCCAGACTGGATGAGAAGCCAGAACTTTTCACCTTGTGGGTAAGTAAGAAGTGGTTTAGCATCTTGCCACAGAAAATAGATAATGTTTCACTTGTGATCTTGGGTCTAGAAAAATGTTCTGCCTTTGGAAAAATTTTCAAGGAGACCTCATTACATGTCCTGTTGCTTTATTTATTGAAAGTTATTATAGGGGCATCTATCTTACCTTCATTTTCACACCTCTGCTTGGGCAAGGAATGTGTGTTTTAAGTGGTAGTATGGAACTCACTGAAATGCTTTAGCACACTCAAAAGAGATGGTGAATTGTGTATTAAGGGGCTTAAAGTGAATTAAAATAAGAAAGTTTTAAGAAACAGAGTCTGAAGCCAATGTGATGTATAAGCAATTTGTCATTAAAAATGAATAAAACAAAATCTAAAAAGATGAGTGAGTTTACTGAAGTTGCATAGCGAATTAACAACCGTTTTCACAAGCCACACACCTCATCTCCAAAATAAACACATCAGGGCAGTTAAATGCCAGGCTCACAGTGAAAGAATTGTGTGTTTTATTCACAGTCAAAGTATCTACAGGTCGGTATTTTTCAACCAGCGGCTTATGACCCACTGGTGGGGGGGCGGGGTCATGAAACCAACTTAGTAGGTAACAACCAGCATTTTAAAAGAAATGAAAAGGACTATAATTATAAAGTATCAGATGCTGCATGTAGTGAATATTGATTTCTGAAACGGCTCACTTCCCTCTATCTCGCTGATGTAAAATGTATTTTTCACAGTGGGTCACGGCCAGAAGTCCCTCAAATCAGCATTTCTAGACACTTGAAAAAAGCCAGACGCAGAAAGGCAAATACTGTATGATCTCACTTATATGTGGAAGTTACAGTAGTAACTCATAGAAGAAGAAACTCATAGAAGCAGAGAGTAGAATGGTGGCTGCCAGGGGCTGGGAGGAGGGGAAGATGGGAGGTGGTGGTCAAAGATGTTAAAAAACAAAATTCAACTAAGTAAATTTAAAGATCAAATTGGCTTTATTTGATGATTCATGCATCAGGCAGAATCCCATCTAGCAAACAGAAAGGAGCTCCAAAGAGCTTTACAAAAGGAAAGGTTTTTGAAGGCAGAGAGGGAGTGAGACAAGGAAGTCGTGAACAGAAAAAAAAGATTCTTTTGAGCAAGTTCACCTTCTTTTGAAGGACAAAAGGGGTCTATTAGGAGGATTATCTCACAGCGCTGACCAAGAAATTCCAGACTGATCAGTTAAGATTACTTTCCTGGGGGAGGTTGAAACTGCAATTAGATGAGGTATTAAGTCACATTTTGGTGACGTGGGCTTAGCTCAAGTGACTCCATCTTGGGCCTACTGTCTCCTTTTTAACCATGACCCCTTTTTGATCAGACTCTCATGTTAACTGAGAGATGTGATCAAAATTTAAGGCATTAGCACCACTCTCAGCTACTGCTCGCAGCTTTTGGGGATCCTTTGTGTGGTATCCATAGGTCATGACATTTTTTGTTTAATCACTGTGACATTCACAGGTCACATCTTCAGGTTCACAATCTCTAAGTCAGACATTCTCTTTGTTCCTTTTCTGATGTTCCACCCTTAGCGAGATCATTTGCTTGGTGGTTAGCAGCTGGGAACATGCATTTAAAGCTTGTGAGAGAACACAACACACCAGGAAGATTGTTATGATTATCATGAGCAGGATAATTCCCAATGTCTGGGGTGCATCTCAAAGCCAGGGTCCACAAGACCCAAACCAATCAAAATCAAACAAGTCAAAGACAGACCCAATCGAAGGAGTCACCGTTTTAAGCCAAACGTCTTGCTCAGTGATTTTATGTAACTGAGTTTCCACTTCCCCAGAAGTGTTAATCCAGGAGCAGCAGGTGGTGTTGGCCACAGCGCAGACACCTCCCTGCTCAGTTAAAAGATAATCAAGGGCTTTCCTATTATCAAGAATAACTTTGGGAGTGAGGTCAGCATCATGGCGGAGTGAGCTTTCCCGTGAATTCTTCCCCCACAAGATACAATAAAAGCAACAGCCACAGACCAACAACGGAATCCCAGACAGTGAAAAGCTAGAGCAGAGGGATCCACACTGCCGCACATCTGAGAGCGGAACGTGCTGGGCCCCCGGAGGAAGTGGGGAGAGGTAAGGAGAACTCCGCTCCCTCCCCATCAGATCAGCGATCCGGTCCGCGCGGTTCCCAGAGAGGGGGGAGGGGCGGCCCTCGGCGGGAAACTGTAGCTCTTCGGGCTCTCTCAGCCAGTGGGAAACTCCCGCACAGAGGGCTCAGAGGAGCCACAGGGCTACCATCAACATCTGAGCACCCCAGAGAGCGGATAAAGAGGGGCAAACGAGAAGCCTCCCACGTCAGGGACCCAGAGGGCAAAAGAGAGAGCTCCCCCCTCCCCGCAACCTGGAGTCTGCAGCTCGACCAGATCTAGCGATCCGAGGCAGACCTGAACAAACTGGACTGGACCCGTGGATCGCAGTGGGGAAAAAAAACAAAACAAAACAAAACAAAACAAAACTGCGGATCGCAGCAGAAAAACTGGGGCAGAGCGCAGGGGGCTTAGACTACACAGCCCTTTACCACCAGACAGTGGCGGCAGGTGGAAATTGCAACCAGAGACTTCCAGGATGAGGAAAATCAAAACCAACACAGGAACCACAATGCAAAAATATATGAAATCACCAGACCAGAAACAAAATGACAAGCACCCAGAAATCAACCCCGAAGACACAGAAATCCATAAACTAAATGACAGAGATTTCAAAATAGCTATCATAAAAACACTCAACGAAATACGAGACAACACAGACAAACAATTAAATGAGATTAGGAGTTTCTTCACAAAAGAGATTGAAATCATAAAGAAAAACCTATCAGTGCTGATGGAGATGAAGAACACAATGGAGGAGATAAAGGAGAATCTGGAATCTTTAAAGAACAGAGCTGACAATACGGAGGAAAGAATTAGTACTTTAGAGGATAGGAATACAGATATACTCCAGATGGAAGAAGAGAGAGAACTAAGACTAAAAAGAAATGAAGAAAGACTCCGAGAAATATCGGACTCTATTAGAAAATGTAACATAAGAATTATAGGTATTCCTGAGGGAGAGGAGAGGGAAAGAGGAACAGAGAGCCTATTCAAGGAAATAATAGCTGAAAATTTCCCAAATCTGGGGAAGGAGCAGGAAATACCAGTAAGCGAAGCCAACAGGACGCCTATATATATTAACAGACAAAGGCCTTCACCACGACACCTAGTGGTAAGGCTAGCCAGGGTCAACGACAAAGAAACAATATTAAGGGCAGCTAGACAAAAACAAAGAATAACTTTGGCCAGAGAGTCTAAGGATTTTTACTGGGCAGGTTGTTGCTTTAGCAGCAGATTCTACAATCTTTCCAAGAGTTAAGAGGAGGTTTCTAATCAAAGCTTCATTTATATTTACCTCTAACCAAGAAAGTAGGGTTCTGCCAAAGGAAGAGAATCCTGAATCATGAACGCCTCCTAGTAACTCCCGTTTGAATCTGTGGCTCAGGACTGGAAAGGTGACAGCCTTGGAGGCTGGTGAAATTTAAGTGTGTGTAGACCATACAGATGGTTTTATTCTGGTGATTCTTGCCTGTGTCCCTTTCTTTGCATAGATCCTGGATGCAAAGTTCCCTAAGTTTGGGGTTGTTAACCAGAGACAGGGAAACGGACCAGGGGGTCTCTAGCATTATGGACAGATGTGTTTTTTGACGACAAATGAAGCAGTCTGAAAAGTGACCCCCCTTAGCAATGGCCTAGGAGATACAGATGATGGCATTATCTTTCTAGGCCCATGTCAGCATAAAGAAAGGAAGAGAAGAGGACAGGGTTTCACATTTAGTTAAAGTATGAAGTCTTGATCTGGCCTCTTGGGAGGAAGCAAGTCTTCCTTGATGTTGGCTACTTCTCTTCCTCGTCACTTTGCTTAGGACGTCTTCAGCATCTGTACAGGACCAGGTGTCAGGTGGAGGCTTTTTCATCTGTGAGAAGTGTACCCAAGCCTCAAGTCCCTGGAGTCTGACTGCCAGCTGGGTGGTGAGGAGGAGCTGGTATAGTCCCTTCCAAGGAGATCCAAGGGCAGTCTTTGTTCTGAGTGATTCCGACTCAGAGGGGTAGGAGAAAATTAGAAATGCTAGTTTGGAGATTCATAGCCAGATATTTTAGGAAACTGGAAGAATTCAGGATCCAGTCCAGTTTACAGATATATAGCAAAACCTCAAAGAGATAATAGGATTAGAATCTTATGTAGACAAATATGCAAGCATAGTTTTTCTCTCTATGTTTGCTCCCCTTTTATCAAAGATAATCACAGTAAAACTAATTGCTTTGTATTAAACTTATCTTGATTATTTTCATAAGTGCAGGAAGAATAGTGATTGACCATATAAGCTCTTTTTAAGACTGTTTGCTGGAACTTTGTAAGCAAGATATCAGGCTGATTTCTCCAAGGGGCTTTATTGGCTCCACAAAGCCAACTTTAGTTTCTTAAAGGTTTCTGGGCATCTCCAAATCTACGTACATCTCCCCGAAATATGGCATTCTAGTCAAAGCCTTAGTAATATAACCAATGTGTTCAATTGTGTTCTGTTACAAGGATAACAGATTCTTACTGAACTTATGCAAATAACTATATTGCCCTAAAAAGAATACTCATGAGTTTCTGAATTGTGGAGAGATCAAGTAGGGAGAAAAAGTAAATGATTCATCTTTATTTAAAAGGGTGTACTTTACCAAATTGCTGGTATTCATAGACACCTTAGGAGAAAATGTTTCCTTAAATCTGGAAAAATAAAATATCAAGGAACTGGTAATATTTCAAAGAAAAAGTTATTAAAATTTTAATCATCCTCCTCAGTTTAGTCTGTCCCATGTGATTAATTTTTGTTCTGTGAGAATCCAGTTTTCCATTATTTCTGGAAATTCTTATCCAGTTCAGTTTTATGATTTTAAAGTTATTAAAAACTTGAACTTGTCAAAAGCCCTTTCCATGAATCTCCTTGAAGATGAAGTACTTTTGTGGGAACACTTTTGCAAAACATCAGAGTAAAACAATAACTGTCTGTGAAAAGTCTTAAAGATGCTCATTGTTAAAGATCTGATGGGAGTTCATTATAATGGAATTGACAAGGAAATTTGGTTATTTCTGTAACATGTAACATTTTAAGATAATAACTGGAATTATGACTGATAACATTATACCAGGATGTACTAGACATTAGGAATTTCATACAATTTCTGAAACACTTATAACACACCTGTACCTATACGAATACACCATAAAGGAGGCTTTGTACTAATTCTTATTTGACAATGCTTCCCATATGATTTAACATATCAAATAAGCCTAATTAGTTTAACATCTCTCTTTTTATAAGGAGAGAAAACAAATCTTTTGAGATGTTCCAGGAACCCTCTGGAAAATCCCAAAGTTAATTTGAGGTCAAAAAGACTTCATTTTAGAATTGATTTTTGGGAAGTTTGTCAAAAAAATAAGAACGGTTTTTGAACACTTGGTCAAACAGGATCATAGGACACTGTGTAACAATACCTAGTTATCTATTTAACCATAGTGACAACTAAAGACTTCACATGCAAGTATAGAATGTTACCCAATTGTCAAAAACCTTAACTCTTTTAATAAAGAAGATTCAGCAGTAATCAAAGACCTGATAAAGACAGCACAGGAAATTATTTTGACAGGTCACAAATTGTTTGTTTTCTAAGCAGATTACTTAAGAGGTAAAGAAAAACCTTTCGAAATCTCTAATCAGGAGCAGACTAATAGTCTAAGAAAACCTTGTCCTTTTATCAGATGAAAGAAAATTATGTTCTAGTTTTACATAAATACATTGCTGATTTTAAAACTTAATTTTATGTCTCTTATAATAAATTCATTTGATTTTAGCCAACTTTACACAATGCAAGATTCTCTCTCTCCCTTTCTCTCTTCCCAATTTTCTATTTAATTAGTCCTTATTCTCCTCCTTCCCATCCTGAAATAACCAGCCTCACTTTAGGACAAAATTACTTTCTTTTCCCTCAGAAAATGCATCTCCATTCATAACTTCTCCTATCAAAAACAGATACCCTACTTTCCTAGCTTACAGACATGTTTCCCTTATTACTTCTAGTAGTTTAAATCACATATGTTAGAATTTTTTAACCCTAAAAAACCTTAGTTTTTTAGTGAAAATAAAGAAGTAAACAATTATGAACTGTCTTTTATAATAGCATTCTGTGGCTTGGTAAATTTATAAATACTTTTGATAATTTTTGGAAACGTGCTTTCTTGTAGTAAATTTCTCAGTGTGGCACAACACATGTCTACTAATAGGCCCAAATATCTTTAATTCCTTTGTAAAGCAAAATGTGGATAAACCTATGTTCAGTAATTAATATTTCAGTATTTTATCTTATTTAGAAATGATCTGAATATTCAATGAATTTAACTTAACTCATCATTTAACGTAACTTAGCAAAACTGTAAAATTTCAGGTTACCAAAAAGATTTGGGGAAGCTATTTTAAAAGTTCACATAAAACTTTTTATCCTACTTAGATCTATTTAATTTACTTGTTCTTAACAACTATGTTTAGACTACCTCAAAAACCTTCAGGAGAAGAGTCATAAGACAGAACAACCAAACTGAATTGGCAGTCCAAAACAAATGGGACAAGAAACAAAGGAAATGCAAAAGAACCAGAAAATAAGTGACAAAACAGCAACATTAAGCCCTCATATATCAATAATTACCCTAAATGTAAATGGATTGAACTCTCCAATCAAAAGATACAGAGTGGCAGGATGGATTAAAAAGCAAGACCCAACAATATGCTGCCTTCAGGAAACACATCTTAGCACTAAAGACAAGCACAGGCTCAGAGTGAAAGGATGGAAGACAATACTCCAAGCTAACAGCAAACAAAAGAAAGCAGTTGTTGCCACACTCATATCAGACAAAGTAGACTTCAAGATAAAACAGGTTAAGAAAGACAAAGAAGGGAAATATATAATGATAAAAGGGACACTCCATCAAGAAGACATATCACTTATAAATATATATGCACCCAACATAGGAGCACCAATGTACATAAAGCAACTATTAACAAACCTAAAAGGAGACATCAACAACAACACAATAATAGTAGGGGATCTTAACACCGCACTTACAGCAATGGATAGATCATCCAGACAAAAAGTCAATAAAGAAATAGTAGACTTAAATGACAAACTGGAGAGATGGACCTAGTAGACATATACAGAGCACTCCATCCAAAAACAGCTGACTACACATTCTTCTCAAGCGCGCATGGAACATTCTCTAGGATAGACCATATGTTGGGAAACAAAGCAAGCCTCAATAAATTTAAGAAGATTGAAATCATAACAAGCATCTTTTCAGACCATAAGGCTACGAAACTGGAAATGAACCATGAAAACAAAACTGGGACAGTGACAAAAATGTGGAGATTAAACAAGATGCTACTGAACAACCAATGGATCATTGATGAAATTAAAGGAGAAATCAAAAACTATCTGGAAACAAATGAAAATGATAACATGCCATATCAAACCATATGGGATGCAGCAAAAGCGGTCCTGAGAGGGAAACTCATAGCGATACAAGCCCACCTGAACAAACAGGAAAAAGCCCAAATAGGCAACCTTAAATTACACCTAACAGAACTAGAAAAAGAAGAACAAAGCCCAAAGCCAGCAGAAGGAGAGAAATAATAAAAATCAGAGCAGAAATGAATGAAATTGAGACCAAAAAAACAGTAGAAAGGATTAATGAAACAAAGAGTTGGTTCTTTGAGAAGATAAACAAAATCGACAAACCCTTAGCCAGGCTTACTAAGAAAAAAAGAGAAAAGGCTCAAGTAAATAAAATTAGAAGTGAAAGAGGAGAAATTACAACGGATACCATGGAAATACAGAGGATTATAAGAGAATACTATGAGAAATTATATGCCAACAAATTGGACAATCTAGAAGAAATGGATAAATTCTTAGCCTTATACAACCTCCCAAAATTGAACCAAGAAGAAATGGAGGATCTGAATAGACCAATAACAAGTAAAGAGATTGAAATAGTAATCAAAAACCTCCCAAAAAATAAAAGTCCAGGACCAGATGGCTTCTCCAGTGAATTTTACCAAACATTCAAAGAAGATTTAATACCCATCCTTCTCAAACTATTCCAAAAAAAGAGGAAGATGGAACGCTTCATAAATCATTCTACGAGGCCAACATCACCCTGATACCAAAAGCAGACAAAGACAATACAAAGAAAGAAAATTACAGGCCAATATTGCTGATGAACATTGATGCAAAAATCCTCAACAAAATATTGGCAAACCAAATACAACAATACATTAAAAAGATCATACACCATGATTAAGTGGGATTTATACCAGGGACGCAGGGATGGTTCAACATCCGCAAATCAATCAACGTGATACATCACATCAACAAAACAAAGAATAAAAACCACATGATCATCTCAATAGACGCAGAGAAGGCATTTGACAAGATACAACATCCATTTATGATAAAAACTCTCAATAAAATGGGAATAGAAGGAAAGTACCTCAACATAATAAAGGTCATATATGACAAACCCACAGCCAACATCATACTCAACAGGGAAAGACTGAAAGCCTTCCCTCTGAGAACAGGAACGAGGCAGGGCTGCCCACTCTCACCACACCTGTTCAACATACTACTGGAGGTTTTGGCCAGAGCAATTAGGCAAGAAAAAGGAATAAAAGGAATCCAAATAGGCAACGAAGAAGTGAAACTCTCACTATTTGCAGATGACATGATTGTATATATAGAAAACCCTAAAGAATCTGTTGGAAAACTATTAGAAACAATCAACAACTACAGCAAAGTTGCAGGGTACAAAATCAATCTACAAAAATCAGTTGCATTTCTACATGCTAATAATGAACTAACAGAAAGAGAGCTCAAAAAGATAATACCATTTACAATTGCATCAAAAAGAATAAAATACCTAGGAATAAATCTTACCAAGGAGGTGAAGGATCTATACAATGAGAACTACAAGACATTATTGAAAGAAATCCATGATGACATAAAGAAATGGAAAGATATCCCATGCATGTGGATTGGAAGAATAAACATAGTTAAAATGTCTATATTACCTAAAGTAATCTACAGATTCAATGCAATCCCAATCAGAATCCCAATGACATTCTTCACAGAAATAGAAAAAAGAATACTAAAATTTATATGGGGCAACAAAAGACCCCGAATAGCTAAAGAAATCCTAAAGAAAAAGAACAAAGCAGGAGGCATCACAATCCCTGACTTCAAAACATACTACAAAGCAATAGTAATCAAAACAGCATGGTACTGGTACAAAAACAGACACACAGATCAATGGAACAGAATTGAAAGCCCAGAAATAAAACCACACGTATACGGACAGCTAATTTTCGACAAAGGTGCTAAGAACATGCAATGGAGAAAGGAAAGTCTCTTCAATAAATGGTGTTGGGAAAACTGGACAACCACATGCAAAAGAATGAAAGTGGACCACGTGCTATCGCCATTCACAAAAATTAACTCAAAATGGATCAAAGACCTGAAGGTGAGACCTGAAACTATAAAACTCATAGAAGAAAATATAGGCAACACACTATTTGACATTGGTTTTAAAGGAATCTTTTCGGATGACATGCCTACCCAGACTAGGGAAACTAAAGAAAAAATAAACAAGTGGGACTTTATCAGATTAAAGAGCTTTTATAAGACAAATGAAACCAGAATCAAGATGAACAGACAACCAACCAGCTGGGAGAGAATATTTGCAAAACATACATCTGACAAGGGGTTGATCTCCATAATATATAAAGAACTCACACAATTGAACAACAAAAAAACAAACAATCCGATCAAAAAAATGGGCAGAGGAAATGAACAGACACTTCTCCAAGGAAGATATACAGATGGCCAATAGGCACATGAAAAGATGCTCAACATCACTAATCATCAGGGAAATGCAAATCAAAACAACACTAAGATATCACCTCATGCCTGTTAGAATGGCTATAATCACCAAGACAAAAAACAACAAATGTTGGAGAGGATGTGGAGAAACAGGAACCCTCGTACACAGCTGGTGGGAATGCAAATTGGTGCAGCCTCTTTGGAAAACGGTATGGAGATTCCTCAAAGAATTAAAAATAGAGATGCCCTATGATCCAGCCATCCCACTACTGGGAATCTATCCAACGCATCTGAAATCAACAATCCAAAGAGGCTTATGCACCCCTATGTTCATTGCAGCATTATTCACCATAGCCAAGAAGTGGAAGCAACTTAAGTGTCCCTCAACTGACGACTGGATTAAGAAAATGTGGTATATATATACAATGGAATACTACTCAGCCATAAAAAAAGACAAAATAGCCCCATTTGCAACAACATGGATGGGCCTGCAGCATATTATGTTAAGTGAAATAAGCCAGAAAGAGAAAGACAAATACTGTATGATCTCACTCAGATGTGGAATATAAACCAACACATGGACAGAGAAAACTGGACTGTGGTTACCAGGGGCAGTGGGGGTGGGAGGTGGGAGGTGGGGGGTGGGGGGTGGGCACAAGGGGTGAAGGGAGTCATATATATGGTGATGGACAAACAAAAATGTACAACCCAAAATTTCACAATGTTAGAAAGAATTAAAACATCAATAAAAAAATAAATAAATAAATAAATAAAATTTTACCTTAGGGAAAAAAAAAAAAAAAGGAATAATGTCTAAATTTTACCTTGCCAGGCATATTTCTTCCCATTTAAATCAATAGCAAAATCTTCAGGGTAGAAGTCAATTATGCTAGAATCCTGTATCAGGGAGAAAAGCAAAGATTCAAAACAAAAGTCACATATTTCTGTTACAAAGAATTTGATACAACTTTCATTCAAGTTATCAGGCCTGATAAGAAAATGAAGTTTCATTCCTTTTAAAAAATGTTATTAAGATATCAGGTCACTAATCCCGGGCCTAGCAAAAACAAAATTAACAATTTTATTTTAAAAGATGAAAATAAAAAGGCCTTATTATAAAAGAATTTTAGAACTGACGACTGTGGGCCCAAGACAGTGAAGAGTTTATTAACTCTAATAATTCCTACTTCTCAGCTGGGTGTCACTCTTTCTAGCTAGGACACAAAACACACGCAGCGGTGACTGCAGGTAAACCAGCCTTCATGCTCTGGTACCCACCACACATGGCTGGAACCAATAAAAATAATGACTTACAGGTATGCTGAGAACAAAATGACTGTTAGAAGAATTTCTCCCAAACACATATCAATTTTATTTACTGGGTAGGGTACTGATGGCCAAGGAAAGCAGGAAAAAAAAAAGTAGTAAAAAATATACAGAAGAATCCAAATACTTTTACTTTGTTTCTGGACTTCACTATTGTAACTATAAGATGCAAAAGCAATTGTGACTAGTGCTAGCAAAATGTACGACAAAAATCCAGTTATCAACACACTCAAAAACTAAGACACTCACAGGATCACTCATGAGCTTCCGCCATGATGGAGGTAGGAAGTTACCACTTGCAGCTGGAAAAACTCCCATAAGTTGTTCCAGTGGTTTAAACTGCAAGAAAGAAAAAAATTTTCAGATAAGACACAATTTTTATCTAAGCCAAAATTCTACAAATGTTATGGCTCTAAATACTCAAGCTTACCGGTTTAGTACCCTTCTCAAAATCAGAAGGCATGTCTGCAATACCTTCCAAGTCTGAAGCAAATGGTGCATAATGAAATGGATAATACCACTTCCAGGAAGCACAGCCCTAAAATCAGTAAAAACAAACAAACAACAACAACAAAAACAAATCTATGTTAATGATGGACACGGTAAAGACAAAAAAATTAAACTATCAACCTATAATATTCTACTGATAAAACATATGACTTTTGGTATACATTCCATATATTAAGTTTTTTCCATGAGTCCTAAAAGATGTTTGGATTGAATCTAAACTTTTACTTCGTATCAACGGCTCCTTGATTTAAAAAATACTGCAAAGCATCTTTAATAATCAGTAGTTAATACCAAACTTTATATTAACAAACACAATTTGGTGAAGATTTTTATCCTTAAAATGTGTTTGGTGACATTTCTTTCCAACTCGAGAGCTGCTATCATCACATAAAATGAAGAACAACTGCAGCTGACACTCACTGAGTGTACAGGTGGGTAAGGGACATCACTAGAAGAGTGACTGAGCGTAAAAGAGCCCAAAGTTTCATTTTACAATTCCCTATTATATTTTCATGTGACAACTTTCTCTTTACTTTAAAAATATTTAAGTAAACCAAGCAAAAAGAAAAAACAGTAAGTTATACTCAAAGAAAAGAGAAGCCTTCCTGAAATGAGTTTTGACTCTGCGCCTAGTGAATTAAAATCCTGAGGGTCAGAGCCAGCCCAGTGGCACAGCAGTCAAGTTCACACGTTCCACTTCAGCGGCCCAGGGTTCGCCGGTTTGAATCCTGGGCTCGGACCTACTCATCGCTCATCAAGCCATGCTGAGGCGGCGTCCCACACAGAAGAACCAGAAGGATTTACAACTAGGATATACAACTAGGTACTGGGAGCTTTGGGGAGAAAAATGTTGAGGGTCGGAGTAAAACACGAAATGAGAATATTTTACAATTGATACTTAGTGTATTAAATTACTTTCTACTTTCCAAAAAACTTCACCTATTCCCAAGTCACATCAAATTTGCTTCACTCCCCAAGCACGAAACCAGGTATTATCAGTGCTACAATCCCCTATATGTCCGCCTAATCTCTCACCAATCTGACATCTCATTTATCAAAAGCTTTAAGTCAGATACAGATTACTCCAATGAGAATGCACTTCATGTAACATCACTACACTATATGGAGGAAATGGGATCCTTCAAATTCCTTTCAAATTCTTACCAGTTATTTTCCAGGCTTTTGTCCTTTGTTTAGTCATTTAGCGACTGTGTATTAGTTACTCTGTTATTTTTTATTCCAATTAAACAAAACAATAAACTTTACTAATTTTAAAGACCAAGTACTCTCAACCACACTATTTAATGCTGAAATTCTTTAGCATAACAAAAATTAGCTTCGTTTATATATTAACACCTAAGGAGCTTCAAAGGCTTTACAAACAAATCTTATTTAAAGTAATGAACTTCTTTACAGGAAGCTTGAAAATATGAGTCTGGGTTCAATTTCACAATATAGCTCAACAACACACTATTATAGAAATAACTATTTTCTTAAAGTGATTAACTAGAGATTTAGAGGAAAATATTCATTTTGTACCTGGTAATAATATCGAAGAACCCAGCAGAGCCCTTCAACGTAAGACTGTACAACTTTAAGACGGAATTTGTCATCAGCTGCATCAACGTCAAATTTGTTCTTGTAGTACCGCTGCTTCCAACCAGCTTTCCAAAGCCTAAAAATCAGGCAAAGCCAGTTCATGTTGAATTAATACACTTTCAGTAACTAGCTACCAATTTATCATCCAAATCAATTTATACTTAATATCCAGGTAAAATGTAAATGAGTTAAACAGTAATATTAACATAGCTTCATTTAATTATTTCTAAAAAGTCCACTTTCACAGGATTTATTATCAACTTAAAGATAGTTAAACGTTAAAAACTCAAACACTGATTCTAGAAAGATCATTACAAAACTACAGTAAAAAAAAAAGAGAATAATCATTTATTAAAGTAGATACACAACACTTGTTTGCTCAGATTTTCATACTGTTTTACATGTTTTTTTGATTGTAGAACAATTCTAAAAGTACGTTTTAAGAGGCAAATACTGAAGATATTTTATATAGTTCAAGTTCCTCAGTTTGTTAAAGTATATCTAAATTACACAAAGAAAGTCAACTAAATTACTTTTTTGAAAAATAATAATCTAGAAGCCAGGCAGAAATTATGTATATACCTACTCTCCCTATCCTTGGGCCTTCTCCCTCATTCAGCAAAGCGTTGTTGGCATAAGTGAAGGACACGGACACACACACACACACACACGTTCTGGTAAAACTTAGAAGGAGGTCATCAATTCACTAAATTTTCATTAATCACTGAAAATACAATGTGAAAAACCACATTTTCACTCAAAGTATTTTTTATTTTTTTAAGTACTCATTTCTCAATCTCTGAAAGATTTAAAGATGCCAAAGAATACTAAAAAAAAATCAAGAACGATCAAGAACATCAGGATGATTCTCCATTAAGGGCTCTTTTCTACCATGTGCCAGATCTTACTAATTAATTGCAGTCATGTTTCAGAATACACCATATCAATTTTTTTAATTTACTTTTTTTTTTGAGGACGATCAGCCCTGAGCTAACATCCAATGCCAATCCTCCCCCTTTTTGCTGTGGAAGATTGGCCCTAGGCTAACATCCATGCCCATCTTCCTTTACTTTATAGGGGATGCCGCCACAGCATGGGTTGACAAGCGGTTGAATCTGCGAACCCCAGGCCGCCGAAGCGGAGTGCATACACTTAACTGCTGTGCCACCGTGCCGGCCCCTACACCATACCAATTTTAACTTTGCCCCCACGCAAAAGATTTACAGAACATCAATTAGGAGAAATATCTTCTATCCATAATGTTGAATATCACTATTTTACAGAAACTATTAATGAAATAAATGCTAAGAACTCCAAGCATTTCTTGATAGAAGCAATTCTACTTTGATTATCTTCAGCACCAAAATTAAACAATAAAGTACTAAAAAAATCAAGTTAACTATTAAGCTGATATTGATCATGATGGCTACATGGTAAAACAAAAAAATATACTCCAAGAGTTGCAGAAGCAGAGGATAAAAACTCAGATCAGGTAAATGCTCAATCACAAGTCACCACAGATCTCTGAATCTGACATCAAAAGATGTTGGGAAAATACAGAACCAGACATCACACTTCTGAAGTTTCTAATCATAAATACAAACACATCATCCACATCCTATAAAAGAAGCATGAGCTGTGAACCACTACTGTTTAACTTTGAAATAAATCATTTTGCAAAATTCTAAATGAGTTACAATTATTGAGGTTGTTGGCCCTTTGCACTTGAGCCCAGGGTTCAAATTCAGATTTAATCACACAAGAAGCTGTTAATCTTATTATATAATGATCTCAAACTTCTGTATAAATTAAAGACTCCAATTTTCAGACTATAAATTTTAAGTATATAGCTAATGGGAAACTTCTCTGTCATGAAATATAGTTGTGCATATGCAAGTTCGTGGTTTTTAAAAATACATTTCTCTCTTAACCGAAAGCCTTTTGCATATTTCATTTTAAAGAAGAAACTTTTCAATTGAGATGATTAAAACAAACTATATCAAGTAACCAAATGTAACTGAACTTTCTGGGTTAAGCAGCTTGAAAATTTAATCACATAACAGTAACATTCAGATCACATAGAGCTGAACACCTCATGTCTAGCCAATCTAGTGCCTCGTCTCAGAGGGAAAAGTGGCTTGGAGGACGAAAACCAGCATGCATACTAATCTAGATACTTAGGTTTAACAGCTATAGCTTACACATCTCACTGGAATTTACTGACTACCCTAACCCTCCACATTAATTACTGGTGGATAAAAAGATCACAGGCAAGCATCTGAAGGCACTGCTGCTCTAAGCTAAATAGCATTCATTAGACGGCATCTATTTCAGCAATTTGCTAACAAAGTGCTACCAAAAAATAGCTTCACCTGATGTTATCCTCTGGTTCAGGTTCACTGTCACTGTCTTCTGCTTTTCGCTTAATTCCTCCTATCAGAGACGGGCCATCAGAAGTGAAACTCGTATTAGGAGATACTGAAGGACTCTGTAGACAATTATGACATTACAGAGGAAGGATTTAATTATTCATTTCACATAAGAAGTTACATCCAACTACTGTTACCACCATGCTTCACAGTAATACATTTTTTTAAAGCTATTAAATAGATATGGTAAATATATTTAGAAAGTATAAAGACTGATCTTGGCCTACTCCACCTCTCCAAAAAAGAATAATATAGTACCAAGCCTCCTACGCTTAAACTCAAAAGAATTTGAACATTAGGGTAAAAACTGCTTCAGAAGAAATAAGAAAAACTTAATTTCATAGATTTTTTTTTTTTTAATTATAGGACTTGAACATTTTTTCTCTTTGGTGGTTCCCTCGTGTTATGAATTTGTGATCACTTTCCACCAATTAACTAACAAAGCTGTAAGGGGAAAAATATATATATATGTATATAAATTAATACATAAAATACTCAATGCTGGTGAGAATAAAGTTAGATGTAAGTGGTTCAACCTAGTACAACCATTCTAGAAAGCAACAGTTTAATGAGACTCCGCCAGATATCTGTTAAACTATTTTATACATGTTGTTTTAAAATTCATTGTACAAATAAAATCTATTAGTCATCTTAGAAAAATGCAGCTTTTATTATTATTTCAAAGACTTGGATACCACTTTAAATTTACCATTATCTTCCCTTTGTACCTAACTCAATGAACATAGTAGCACCCTAAAGTATTTTAATATTTAACTAAAAAATTAGGGGCAGCTTGGTGGCATAGTGGTTAAGTTCACACACTCCGCTTCAGCGGCCCGGGGTTCACAGGTTCAGATCCCGGGCGCACACCTCCACATCACTCAGCAAGTCATGCTGTGGTGGCATCCTACATACAAAATAGAGGAGGATGGGCATGGATGTTAGCTTAGGGCCAAACTTCCTCAGCAAAAAGACAAAGATTGACAACAGACGTTAGCTCAGAGCCAATCTTTCTCACACACACACACACACACACACACACACAAATTAATATGTTCTGCAACTTTAATGTTAAATGACCAAAAACCTAAGTGGCAGAAAATGTTTTCATGGTAAAGTTTTTCTTCTGTTATTCACAGTATATTAGATATTTCAAGTAAATTATTTTTAAATCGAGAACTCAGGAGCCTATTTTAATGATACTGTAACTAAAACCTCAGCATGAAGGTAGTTCACACCAAAGGCCAAGAAAAGTTACAACAAAGCAAAACTATATTTCACATAGAGCTCACAACACTTTCCTTTAATAGATGTATAATATCAATTTTATTCATGATACTGTATGGCTAATACTATCAAAAAAAAGAAAAGAAAAGAAAAAAGAAAACAGGGGCCAGCCCTGTGGCCTAGTGGTTAAGTTTGGGGCCCTCTGCTTCAGCGGCCCGGGTTCAGTTCCCAGGCACAGACCTAAAACATTCGTTGGCAGCCACCTATATACAAAATAGAGGAAGACGGGCACAAATGTTAGCTTAGGTCAAATCTTCCTCAAGCAAAAAGAGGAAGATTGGCAACAGATGATAGCTTAGGGCCAATCTTCCTCACCAAAAAAAAACAACAAAAAAAAAACAAACCACAAAGAATAAAAATAAATCCAGGAAGGCACTGTTGTACTTGGAAAATGAGATGGGTATTTTCAGTCAGACACATCTGAGTCTGAAATACCAAGTCCAATCTTTACCAGCTGTATGGCCTTGGGCAATTTATTTAACCTCTGTCAGCCTCAACTTCAAACAGGGACGATAATGTTCTATCTCTTTACAGGTTATAGCAAGGAGTAAATGAAACAATATATGTAAACCATCAAAGCTGCCTGCCTGGTGCATGGTGGTTAACCATTCAGGAAGTCATCCCTATTAGTTTTTAAACAACACTAATCCATTTGGATTAAATTAGGAGAGTGATATTCCTGTCAATCATCTAAGTACAGAGAAGTTGTAAACAAAGCAATCTTTCCCAAATTCACAAACAAGATATAAATTATCTTTAGACAACAAAAATAATACACCTTCAAGGGAAGAAAAGAAGAAAAGAAGTTGTTTGCTCTTTAATGCTAAAGATCTGCTGCTCTTTTCTGCTCTATCTCTACTAACAAAAGTATTCAGAAATATTCTTTCCTAAACATACCAGAGTCATACCAATTCATTCAAATTTCTTTTTAAAAAGCTGTTTTTGCAATCAAAGTTTATTAAACTGAGAATGGTCGCAAATATAATGAAACTACACTTCAGAATGCAAAATTTAAAAACATATTTATGAGGAAACAGAAGCTATCTAATAAAACACTAACCATGTTGACCATCAGTAGATACCAGTCAAGCACTGGAGCCCAGCACACCCAAACAGCTCAGAAAAAATAACACAGCAAAAATCCATAACTGTAAAGCCTTCCTTTAAATAAACTGGTCATTTGGCTTCATGATTTCCTTAAATTCAACACATTCTAGATGAAAACTCCTCTATGCAAAGATTCCAGTAGAAATAACTGTGTCAAGGAGAATTAAGACAGGATCAAATAAGCAACCTAATCACCAATCTCCCCATTCCTATTCCCATGGCAGACATTATTAATCAATATAGTCTAATCCTGTGGAGCCTGAATATTGGAATCTTTCTCAAAGCAATCATAGCTGGCAAAGTTTAAACCTACCTGCCTCCCTGAGATTAAGAAAAAAGCATTTTATCATCAACGTGGTCTTAGCAATACTAGTCACTCTCCGTTCATTCTGTGAGGACGGTAGTCACTATAATCTTAAATGATGGACATCAGCTTTTTCCATTCTACACAAGCATCTCACTGCAAAACCTTTCACTGACTCTCCATAGCCCACTCTGTTAATGGTGTGAGGAATAAGACAAGAAAGCAAAAACAGAACAAAAACACAACAGAAACCCCAGCCGCTTCTCTCAGAAGATGCAAAATCTCTTTCCAAATTCCTAATCTAAGGTCCTAAAACTTCTAAGTGTGAATTTATGGGAATATAAATTCAACCAGTCTCATGATATGGCAAAAATTTCACATATAGGGTTGCCTTGTGATAAAGGATTTGAGCATCAATAGGATAACTATTAGAATAATGAAATTTAAATATCCCAACTTACGTAATACCCTTGGATATATCATAGCAAAAGTTTACATAGGATACTGTACCTTATATAACATCTTTCCTCCCTCTACCACACTCTCTCTTTCTCTCGTGCCTACTAGCCTGAAACAAGCAACAGCTTTGATTACCTTTTGTCTGTGTACATTAGTTCACGGTCTGTTCCCTTACCCCTGCTGCTGCCCTGCCGGGTGCTCTGAGCTCACGGTCTGCTGCCATTACAGGAAGCTACTGAATAGAGCATAGCCTTGCTGGCTGAGACGATTTGCTTCTGCAGTCTGGATTACAACGTTCAAATAAGGAGGAATACCATGAGGCAAATCCATTCAGTTCCTGAGTTTATAAATAGGGAGCAACCGAGCCAGCCCTGATGGCCTAGTGGTTAAAGGTCGGCGCGCTCAGGGCTGGCCCCATGGCTTAGCGGTTAAGTGCGTGCGCTCCACTACTAGCGGCCCGGGTTCGGATCCCAGGCGTGCACTGACGCACCGCTTGTCCAGGGTGCTGAGGCCGCGTCCCACATATAGCCACTAGAAGGATGTGCAACTATGACATACAACTATCTACTGGGGCTTTGGGGGAAAAAAAGAAGAGGAGGAGGATTGGCAATAGATGTTAGCTCAGAGCCGGTCTTCCTCAGCAAAAAGAGGAGGATTAGCACGGATGTTAGCTCAGGGCTGATCTCCCTCACAAAAAAGTTTGGCGCGCTCCACTTTGGCAGCCCAGGTGCGGTTCCTGGACGCAGAACCACACCACTTGTCTGACAGTAGCCATGCTGAGGTGGCGGCTCACATAGAACTAGAAGGACTTATAACAAGAATATACAACTAGGTACTAGGGCTTTGAGGAGGGGGAAAAAAAGAGGAAGACTGGCAACAGATGTTAGCTCAGGGCAAATCTTTCCCAGCAACAAAAAAAGAGCTCTAAAAAAAATGTGGATAATGAGAGCTACCTTAAAATATGTATTCAGATATATTCCACGTCTGAGTTGGAGAGTGAGAGTTTAGGCAGTGAGGAGTACCTGTATTTGACAAACTGAGGAATACTATCCTGCAAAATGCCCATAACTGATCCCTGGGAGGAAAGGGGAAATACGGCAGCAAAACCACCCTCTTCTCTTGCTCTAGCTATGAGACATTTGGATGTCCTGTCATGCTTCTAGCACCATCACCACCCAGTACCTTTGGGGAAGCAGGAAGCACTGTGGCCCCACTGCATTAGAGAAACACTGCAGCCACTTAGCTATCCACATTTACATGTATGTTCTTTTCTTTCACATCATTTAGATATTTTCATATTAATAAGGATTTAACAGAGTTCAAAATATCTCAAGGCAAAACAAATTGAGAAAAACTATAAAACAAAACAACTCCAGGCTAAGTGATAAAATTCACACACAACTGTAAGAGGCATCTGAAAGTCACCACTCTTCAATGCTACATAAAAATAAGTTACTTACAGAATTATTCTGCATCCTCATTTCATAGGCTGCTTGTCTCGGATTACTGGCTACTTGAGAACCTGGTGAATTTCTTGAACCCGAGGCATGAGGGGTTAATATTCCACCAGGAGTGAAAGCTGGTTGATCTCTCTAACACAAATGGAAATGAATGTAGAAATTAAAATTAAATCACAACACAGTTAGATGACAGGAAGAAATGAAGGCAATGGAAAAGAGTCCCTGCTGTAAGCTCTTTAAAGACGAAATGGATTTCCGTTAACATTACAGGGTTGTCTACAGTTTGATTTGATGGTAACTTACCCTGTAAACAATAGTCTGTAATATTTAATAACTCTGCTATAAAAGAACATATAATACACTTTTCTGATACATAGAAGCTATTCAAATCTCATTAGGTTATTCCCTTATGTTCACTTACAATTTCAAAACGCATTCAAGACACAATTTTAGGCAAATAAAGATAACTATTAAGGTAAAAAAATAAGCCAAGAGTTTGATTTATACTTAGGAAATACAACTTCTATTTATCCTTCACCTTGATGGAATTTAACTCTTTGTTTCCAATTAGTTAGAGCTATGATTATAGCTACAGTAGGTGACAGTCATGGCTGACTGATAAAAGATATTTTTTAAATAGACACTGACTGAAAGAAAATAATAATACATAAGGTAGACATCAAACATGCCCTTCCCTATCTAAGTGGTTTTGAACCCACCTGCAACAATCAATAACTCTACTTTTCTCCCTTATAGGTTCCTGAAATTGCTCGATTCTAATAAAACATAATAATAAAAGGTAGTCCCCAAACTCCATTTGTTTAAAATCCAGTAAGGAAGACAAGAAAAACAAAAACTTAAGAAGTTAAGTGACTATAAAGTGTTATGCAATTAACTAAGCAAACAAATATCACAAGCGAGAAGCACTCGAGTTAAAAGGAAGGACTGCTCAACCTGGATTACAAGCGGAAGCAATAGGGAGGCCTCGTGGAAAATGTAAGATGGGAGGGAGCCGTGAAGTCAGAAACCCATTGAGAGGGACCAAACAAAGGCAATGCTCTGAGTCAGGAGGGACCTGGGATATTTAGAAGACAACTGGGGAAAGCAGGGTGAGAACTTGACCAGATCATAGTATGCTCTGCACGCCAGACTAAGACAGAACTGGATTCTGCGGGAACTAAGGAGTCACTGGTAATTTCTGAGCAGAGAAACAACCAAGTTTCGAGTGTTGTGTTCTAGGAAGAGTAACCTGACAAGGATATACACAGAGTGCAGTAACTTTCAAGAAGATACAAAGAGCTAACTATTTTTATTACAAAAACAATACCCAATTACCGTAAAAAATTCAAATAGCTAAGTGCTACCCGGCCCCTCTGGCCCATCAAGTGTATCCCCTCAGACTCTAGAGCTTAGAAAGGACTTCTTTAAAACTGACACCAGCATTCTTTCTCCAGGTAAGAGGCAGCTGGGTAGACATTATGTCCCTAACAAACTACTGGATAAGGAATAAAAAGCTATCTTCCTCCCAAATTGTAAATGTATGTTATTGCCAATCTGATGAAATTAATTAAAACTCACCTTCATTCTCTTTCTCTTTTCTTTCTGTCGTCTTCTAAAACTGTCCTAAAAGTATAAAATCCACATATTCTGTCAAATAATTACACAAAAATGTAAGAGTTAAACATTACCAGGAATGATTTGGGAGACAAAGTTTTAAAGGAAGACCCCAGAAACGTAACTAATTAAACTAGGCAATGGACTATATGTTCAAAGTGTTGCTTATCAGAACTTTAGATAGACAGAGAGCATTCTAAATTGAGTTTAGATACAATTTAATTATTCCTCTTAATTTTTTTCAGATAGTTTTTGATATCATTTCAGGAAAGAATGCAAGAGTCATAACAAAGACCCTCTGTTTTATCCTGGAGCAAGTAGCCCACCAATACGGAGAAGATACAAATAAGTAACTCCCCACTTACTTTGGGCCACTCAAAGGCCTCCTTTACCCCAGAAAGCATTCCTCCCACGCCCAAGTTTCTGTGAGCATCAAGGCACTGAAACGACAGCTACGGTGGCCATGGCTGTTGCTGTGGACTGAAACAGGGGCCAGCAGGTCCTGTACTGACTGTCATTCTACCAGCAGCTGCACTTCCATCACTTCCAAGTCAGTACTGCCACCTGCAATATAATACCCTATTGAGATCTGAAATTTGTGCTTTGTGCCAGGAGACGGGCTGAATGCTGGATACATGGTGACTGACGACCTTAAAACCTCCTAAGACAGCAAAACCACCAATTTCTTTAATCAAGCTTTTGCCCCATCTTTAAACTTATCTAGGTCACCAATGACCCACAGACTGTGAGATCCATTGCTCAGTTTTCAGTCCGTATCTGACCGTGACTCTTTCTTCTTGATCCGTGCTCTTCACTTGGCTTCCAGGACACTACACTCACCTGGTTCTCCTCTTTCACTCTTGCTGAATGCCTTCACTCAACTTCCCAACACCTTAATATTGGCGTTCCTCTTCACCCAGTACTTGGACCTCTCACTCTCATGGGAGTGATCATCCAGTCTCACGGCTTTAAACACCATCTACGTGCTGATGACTCCCCAGTCAGGACCTCTCCCCACTCAACATCTCCACTTGGGTGTACAAACTTCACATGCCCCAAATGGCATCCCCACCCCTAGCTTTGTGCCTCCCAGTCTTCTTTATCACAGCAGCTCAGACCATTTTTCAATTGCTCAGACAAAATGCTTTGGAATCATTTTTAATAGCTTTCCTTCTCTCACCCCTAGCATTTAATTCACCAGCCAAATCCACTAGTTTTACCTTCAAAACATGTTCAGAATCCAATTACCTCTTATCAATCTCCACTGCCACCATGTTGGCTCCCTTGGATTATCGCAAAAGAGTCTAATTGGGCTCACTGTTTCTATCTTTGCCTCCACACAGTTAGTCTCAACAGGGCAGCTAGAGTGATCCTTTTATAATATGTGTCAGATCTTGTCACTTTTATACTCAAAACCCTCCACTGATGCAGAGTGAAAGCTCAAGTTCTTATAATGACCTATAGGGTCCTACCAGATCTGGCCCTCCATCATCTTTCTGACCTCCTCTCCTACCCCTACTACTTCCCCTTTGCTTCCTCTGTGCCTGCCACACTGGCTCCTTGCTGTTCCCTGAACATCCTGGGTAAGCTCCTGCCCTAGAGCCTTTGCACTGGCTATTCCTTCTGTCTGAAATGCTCTTCCGGCAAACACCTGCCTGATTACTCCCTCATATCCTTCAAAGTCATCTGTCAGTGAGGCCTTCTCTAGTCATCTTTTCTAGAACTGCAATGTCCTCATGTCCACCTTCCCAGATATTTCCTCATCTGCTTTTTTCTTCACAGCACTTATCACTCTCTAACACATTACACACTTTACTTAGTTTTTGTGTTTATTGTCCATCTCCCACGGAAGAATATCAGCTCCATGAGGTCAAGAATTTTTGTCTGCTTTTTTCTTTTGTTTTTTGTTGTATCAGTAACACTCAGAATACTATTTGGCACACGGTAAACACTTAATAAATATATGCTGAATAAATGAAGAAGATTTGCAAGACAAAAGGCAAACATCAAAGCTCATAAAATAAAAAGCATCATATTTCTGACCTAACTGCTCAATTTTAATAATAAATATTGATGTATTCCTCTTTTACCATGTATTCTGCTGGTCAGTTAAATACCTATTTCTAAGGGTGGTAGTTACACATAAGCAAAATAGGTACACCTGGTTGGACTTTACTGATCTTTAATTTTTGTGTGCTATGAACTTCTTTGGAAGTCTGTCAAAAGCCGGAGACACACTTCCTGGGAAAATACACACACCTAGATACTATTATATTGAATTTCTGAGGGTTCATAAATTTCCCCGATGTCCAACCATGCTGACAAACATCATAGGATGTCAGGGATACCAAAAACGATTCAAAGCTTTAAAATGCCCTCTCTGCCAGGCCAGCTGGAAACTTTATTACTCAAATCTGAAGCACTCTGGTATCTATCAAATCCCATACATCCCACTCTAATGGCAAATATCACCAATACTTAATAGTACAGAGTAACCTAAAACCACATAAAAGGACTGTTCTAACGTGAGGCTTTTACACCAAGTACTACACCGTATGTGTAGTTTTTTCTTAAGCATAAATGGCAGCGGGTCAGGTGGAGCCACCATAATTGTTGAAGGCTTAGTTAAAAATGGCTGTCCTGATAGACATTTGATATCCTAGACAAAGTCAGTTATGCTATTTAAATTTTACATGTGAAAAATTCTTGCCATCACAGAACATTACCAAGTACCAAAGGCTTTAAAAAGAACACTTACAGTCTACTCACACTGGTATATAAAATGGTACCCAAGGTTCTAAAAAAGAGATCACTAGCTATAGCATACAAAGCTGAAGAAAATATAAAATCTTGTCAGATGCAATGACATGTTTTAATCTGTTAGGAGATAATGAAGCAATGTAGCAATATTATTATGTTGCTATTTGCTCAAAATAGCCATATGACTTTTTATAAAATCAGTTTCTAAAAGGATTTCCTTCACTCTCTTTCTAAAAAGCTACTATCTGCTCATTTTACCCACTGCTTGCCTCCCTTGCCACTCTTGCACAATCACCCTGCAACCTACTCTGCCTCCAGGCTACTGCCCCTCCACCCCACTAACTCTTCAGGACCTCTGAACCCCTGGCCATGGACTAGGGGCCTATCTCACTCTGACGCCTCCGGCAGCACCAGTGGCTTCTCATCTCTTCAGGGATTTCCTCCCACCTCTCTAGAACTGACTCCCCTTTCTCCTTAACATCTATGCTTCTTAAGGTTTCTGTTGGAGGCACTTGAACTCCATACAAAGCTCCAGGGATTTCAACTTCACACTCATGACGTGAAGTATTCTGCTAATGTTCTCAAATCTCCTTCCAAAAGACTTCTGCCCTGAGCTTTACACATATCCATCTAACTGCTTCACGGACTTTTCTCCTCTCAGGTGTCCTGTGACACCTCCAACTCTGTATCTCCAAACTGAACCTCAATTTCTACCTTGTCCTCACCCCAACCTGCTCTACCCCCACTGCTTGCTGTCTCATGAACGGCCCAACCACACTCCCAACTGTCCAAGCCAGACTGGACTTCTCACCTAAGCACTCACTCCATCATATGTCATCAATTTCCAAGTGCTTTATTATTTTATTTCTTTCTTTTATGTTTAATTGCTTACTCAGAGCTGCAACCCTCTGCCTAGACTGATGCTATCTAACCCAGAGGCCCCTACACTCCACTACCAGAGTACAGAGTTTCTAGGTCTTCACCTGACTTCCACAGCATCAACATTTCCTATAAAACATGGCATCCACTAGTTCATTCCCAGCATTCTCCCAGTCTTGGAACCCTCATTTCACATCCCGTTGATCAGACACGTGTTTGGATTTTTATCTTAATCAGGATTATGAAGAGAGAAAAAAATTACAGTGCAATTCACACAGTGTGCAATACACAGTTCCACACAGCAAGCATCACAGCCTTTATAAAATAATCAAAGCACTGGCCACTCATGATTACACTGGCGTTTGATACACTATAATAATATAACAATGCATTCAAAGAGGTTAAAAGTACAATCACAGGATCATCACAGCATATTAGAGACAGGAGCAATTTAGCTACTGCAATAGAAACACTTTACCTCATCATCCTTTCTCTTTTTAAAAATGCTATCCTCAACTTCACCAACTGCTAACATGATCATCTGTAATCTTTGCAGATTGACATAACCACTTTCTGTAAGGTAACCCTGTAAGTGATAAAATACATGTAAAATAATCTTCTTATAAAAGCAAATACTTCTGTTTTGAAATTATTCAAGAATGAACTCACCCCAGTTTTGTGAACCACATTTTTGTATATGTTAACCAAACGGTCAATTGCACCTTCCATGCCACCAGGAAACAAACATTATGTATTAGGACCAGTACGCACTGTAAGCAAGAAGGCTACAACAGTAGTTTAAAAACCCACACAAACACACATACCGAATCTCTAACGACGGCAGGTGAGGAAGGAAGTCATTTCCCACAAAGAAGCACATGAAGACCCAGTCATCAGTGCTCCTCTCGACATCAAATGTGAGCGGTAGGCTGGCCATGGTGAGCTCTCTTTCCAAATACTACAACCAAAAAGGAATGCTGCCATGAAAGCTATGAAATGGCACTCTGCTTTAGAGGGCTGATTCCAATGATTATTGCTACATACCTCACGAAGAACATCAAGACGAAGGAAGATAAACTCTCCTTCTGCACAAGGAAGACTATCTGCAAGTTCATCGTGCTGCAACAAAAGGAGTAAAGATTAAACAAGTCTACTCTAAACCCTGTAATTTGTTTCCAGCCAAACGAACATTATAGCTTTTTTTAAAGCAAGATCCATTTTAATATTACAAGTACTAAATAAAAAAAGAACTCACCAAACCATTTTAAAAATAAAAATTACCCATAATCCCAATCATACCTAGACCAGGGATCGGCAAATGTTTTTTGCAAAGGGCCAGATAGTAAATATATATATTTTAGCCTGTGCGGGACACACAGGGTCTCAGTTGCATATTCTTTCATGTTTTATTTCATTTTTACAACCTTTTAAAAATATAAAAACCAGGGCCGGCCCCCTGCATAGTGCTTAAGTTTGGCATGCTCCGCTTTAGCGGCCAGGGTTCGCAGGTTCGGATCCTAGGCGTAGACCTACACCACTAGTCAGCCGTGTTGTGGCGGCAACCCACATACAACATAGAGGAAGACTGGCACAGATGTTAGCTCACGGCTAATCTTCCTTTAAAAGTAAAAAATAAAGAAAAAAGTAAAAACCATTCTTAGCTCACAGGCCAAATCTAGAGGGCTGGAGTTTGCCAATCTCTGACGGATAGCCAACCAGTATTTTGATGTGTATGCCTCTAGACCCTTCTCTGTGAGCATACAGTATATTTCTTACCTGCTCTTTTCACTCACTGTGTCTTTTAAAGAGGTACCATATTCTTAAAACAGATAGAAACCTCTTTAGAGACTGGATATAATAAAGTGAACCCAAAATATGCAGAAACTAGGAGTAACTTAAAAGTATCAAGAAGTTTAAAGTATCAACAAGTTTAATATATTTGATTTGTAGTTCCTTTTAAGAATAACCATTTGAAACATTACTTGTACAAACAAATCATGTGCCATGGACATTATTACCTATGAGACTTAAGCCTCGTATACTTACAAGCTATGTTAGAAAAAGTGGAGAGTAGAAAGAATGAGCACATGCATGCTTTTGAATGTGTCTTTAAAGAATTTTCAAAGACACATTTCTATGAGAGGGAACAGAGAAAGTAGGTAAAAAATCTAATCAAAAATAGTCTTCTCTTTATTTTAAAAATGAAGCAACCTGAATATATTTAATGCTGTTCAATTATACACTTAAAAATAGTTAAAATGGTATATTTTGTATTATATATTACAACATAAATGTACCTTGAAAATATAATGCTAAGTGAAAGAAGCCAGCCAAAAAAAAACCTATACTATATGATTCTATTCATAGGAAAGTCAGAATAGGGAAATCTATAGAGACAAAAAGTAGCTTAGTGGTTGCTTAGGGATGGGGTAAACAGGGTAGGGAATAAAGGGATGGTAGCTGAAGGGTTCAGGCTTCTTTTTGAGGTGATGAAAATATTCTAAAATTTACTGTGGTGATGGTTACACACATCTGCGAATATATTAAAAAAACCCACTGAATTATAAACTTTAAATGGGTGAATTGTATGGTATGGAATCACATCTCAATAAAGCTGCCTAAAAAATGTAGTAGCCAGCTCCAAAAAAAAACATCATAGTGAAGAAAGCAGAATGTAGGGTCAGGGAGCAACATCGCTTTTGTTCATTATTAATCCTTCCTGCCCTTAAAGCCATACCTGCATGTTTGCAAAAAAAAGGACTAAATGAAGTAGACGAGTGGAGTGACAGGAAAAAAGCAGGGTAGGAAGCCTGGATTTCACCACATGAAAAGAGCACAATTCTACACTATGCAATGTCACCAAAAATTAGACATAAAAATATCCTCACTTATACCTGGACATACAAACTACTAAAAACTAACTTACCAAATAAATTTCTGAAACATCAAATGAGTCTGTGTTAAGGCATTGTTTGAAGAACTTAACTTGTATTAATTGATTTAACCCACACAACCACCCTAGGTGGTACATATACAGCTGATCTTCATTATTTACAAGTTTCATATTTGTGAATTCACCTACTCACTAAAATTTTTTTGGAATCCCAAATCAGTATTTGCAGCATTCTCATGGTCATTCGCAAACATGAGCAGAGCAGTGAAAAATTTCAGTCTATCAACACACACGTTCCAGTTGAGGTCAAACAAGGTGACACTCTGCCTTATTTCAGCTCTCATACAGAAATGACCAGAGGATAGAGATGGTAGGGAGCAGTGCGGTGTAATGCAAGAAGCTCCAGTTCTTTAGAGTTTAGGAGAGTTTAAGTCATTTTCCCAAGATCAGAAAGCTAACGAATGGAGGACTGTATGAGCCAAGGACACAAAGTGAAGAAATTGATGGTTGAATGAATTAATAGTTAAAAGGCTAAAAAAAGAGATAAAACGAGATCATAAAAAATACTTAAACCAAAAGAAGAAGAAATGGAGAAAGGAAACAAAAAACAGATGAGACAGAAAACAAACAGTAAGATGACAGATTTAAATCTAACCATATCAATAATCACATTCAACGTAAATGTTCTAAATGCCCCAATTACAAGGCAGAGATTGTGAAAACAGTGTGGCAGTTCCTCAAAAAGGTAAACATGGAATTACCATATGATGTAGCAACTCCACTCATAGGTATATACCCAAAGAAATGAAAGCAGGAATCACTCACAGGTATACACCCAAAGCATTGATGTGGCATACAGATACTTGTCCACCAATGATCACAGCAGCATTATTCACAACAGTCAAAAGGTAAAAATAACCCAAGTGTCCAAACAAAATGTGATAAACACATACAATGGGATATTAGTCAACCTTAAAGAGGAATGAAACTCTGATATATGCTAAACATGGATGAAACTAGAAAACATGCTAAGTGAAATAAGCCAGACACAAAATGCCAAATACTATATGATTCCACTCATCTTAGGTACCTAGAATAGGCAAATTCATAAGACAGAAGGTAGGGGAGAAGGGAGAACGGGGAATTATTGTGTAACGGGTATAGAGCTTCTGTTTAGGATGATGAAAAAGTTACAGAAATGAAGAGTCACAATGGTTTCACAATATTGTAAATGTACTTAATGTCACTGAATTCTAAACCTTATAATGGTTAAAATGGCAATTTTTATGTTGCGTATATTTTGCCACAATAAAAAAAAAAGGGCAGAGATCATCAAACTATAAAAAAGCAAGACCCAAGTGTATGTTGTCTACAAAAACAAACACTTTAAATATAAAGACACAAACAGGCTAAAAGTAAAAGGATGGGAATAGACCATGCTAGCACTAGTCAAAAGATCTGGCTACATTAATATTGGACAAAGTAGACTTCAGAGCAAAGAATATTCCCAGGGATAAAGAGGACCGCTTTATAATGATAAAGGAGTCCATTCATCAAGAAGACATAACAATCCTAAGCATTTATGTACCTAATAAAAGAGCTTCAAAATGCAAGGAGCAAAAAACAATGGAACTAAAAGAAGAAACAGACAAATCCAAAAAATTATAATGGGAGATTTCCACACCCCTACCAATAATTGACAGAACAAGGAGACAGAAAATCAGTAAATGTTGTTCAAGTCTTTCATATCCTATCAACAAACGTGATAACATTTATAGAGCACTCCACCCAATAACAGCAGCACATATATCCTTTTAAAGTCAAAATGAAACATTTACCAAGACCATATCCTGGGACATACAACAAATCAGATAAGCTTTTAAAAGATTCAAATTATGCAAAGCATGTTCTCTGACAGGGGAACTAAATTAGAAATCAATAACAGAAAAAAAGTCTGGAAAATCCCCCAAATAATTGAAAATTAAATAATACTCTTCTAAATAAGCAATGGGCCAAAGAAGAAGTCAAAGAGGATATCAGGAAATATTTGTTACTGAATGAAAATGAAAACACAACATGTCATTATTTGTGGCATAGAGTTGAAACAGTATCTAGAAGGCTGTTTATGGCACTTAACACCTTTATTAGAGAAAATGCGATGTACCAAAGCAATGACCTAAGTTTCCACCTTAAGAAATAAGGACAAGAAACGCAAGCTAAACACAAAGTGAGCGTAAGAAACAAATAAGAGCAGAAGTTGATGAAAAAGAAAACAGAAAAACAACAGAGAAAAAAATCAATGAAACCAAAAGCGAGTTCTTTGAGATCAGTCTAGCCAGACTATTAATGGAACAAAAGAGAAAAGACAAAATTAGTATCAGAAATAAGAGAGGTGACATCACCACATTTGCTATCAATAGTAAAAGGATAATAAGGAATACTATGAACAACTTTTGTCAACACATTTGACTACTCAGATGAAATGGACAAAACCTGTGAAAGTTAAAAATTACAACAGCTCATTCCAAAAGAAACAGACAATCTGAATGGCTCTATATCTACTAAAGAAATTGAATTTGTAGAGAAAAACCTGCCCCCAAAACTTCAGGCCCAGAAAGCTTCACTGGTGAATTCTACCAAATATTTAAGCAAGAAATAACACCAATTCTAGACACACCCTTCCAGAAAACTGGGGAGGGTATATACCACGCAGCTCAATCTGAGGCCAAGGTTACCCAAAAACTAAAACTAGACAAAGACATTTCAAGAACACTACAGACAAACATCCTTTTTGAACATAAATGTAAAAATGTAAATGAAGAAATCTTTAGCAAAATGAATCCAACAGTATATAAAAATAATATACCATGACCAAGTGGGATTTACCCAAGGAATGCAAGGCGAGTTTAACATTTCAAAATCAATGTAATTCATCATATTAAAAAACTAAAAACAGAAACCATGGGATGAATTAAAACTATAAAACATCTCTAAGAAAACACAAGAGAGAATCTTAGTGACCTTGGCTTTGGCAAAGATTGTTAAATACAATACAAAGAGCGGAAATATAAAAAAAAAAATATAAAACAGACTTCATTAAAATTAAAAACTTCTGTTCTTTGCACTGGTAAGAAGTAAAAAGGTAAGCCACAGAGTAGGAGAAAATACCTGCAAAAGATATATCAACACGTAAGAAACTCTACAATTCAATAAGACAAACAACCCAACTTAAAAATGAGCAAAAGATCTGAATAGACACCTTGCTCGAGAAGATATACAGCACGCAAATAAGCACCTGAAAAGATGGTCAACACCATCTGTCATCAGGCAAATGAAAATTAAAACGACAACGAGATAACACTAGACTAGAACGGCTAAAACTAAAAAAGACTAACCAGACTAAGTGCTGGAGAGGGAGTGGAGCAACTAGAACCTGCACACATGCTGGCAGCAATGTAAAATCGTACAACCACTTTGGAAAACAGCTTGGCAAGTTTTTAAATAATCACACACCTACCACACAATTCAACCATTTCACTCCTGAGTATTTTCTCTAAAGAAAGGAAAGCACATGTCCACACAAAGACTTGTACACCAATGTTCACAGAAGTTTTTTTTGTTTAATAGCCCAAAACTGGAAACAATCCAAATGTTCCTCCATCAGGTGAAGGAACAAACAAAATGTGATACACGCACAACACAGAATACTACTCAAAAATAACAAGAAATGAACTATTGATATATGGAAGAACATGGGCGAATTTCAAAATAATTATTCTGAATGAAAGTAACTGAGCCAGGTAAAACAAAGAGTACATATTATATAATTCCATGTATATAAAATTGTAGAAAATGAAAACTTATCTACAGAGTCAGAAATAAATCAGTGGTTGACTAACGACAGGCAGCACACAGTTGTAGGGAGGAATAACAAAGGGCCAGAAGGCATGTTTTAGAGGTGACGCTCATTATCTTGATTATGGTGATGGTTTCATGGATGTACACATATCTCAAAATGTATTAAACTGTACACTTTAAATATGTGCAGTTTGTTGTAGGTCAATAATACCTCAATAAAGCTGCAAGAGGAGGAGGAGAGGAGGGGGAGAACAGAGAGACGAAAGAAAAAGAAATCACTCTAGGAGGACCAGGATCCAGAGTTCAGAGAGGGCAGTGAAAAAGGAGGTCAAGAAACAATCAAGGAGCATTCCCTAGAACTGAAGAACACAAGTCCTCAGCCTCAGAGTCAGCCAAGCACCGATCAAAATAACCTTAAATTTTAAAAAAATCTATACCTAAGTACATAATCATGAACACTTACACTACCAAGGATAAAGATCTTGAAAAAGTTCAGAAAGAAAAATAGATCAACTACAAAAGAACGAAAGCAGAACATAGAAATTAAGAGCATGGCCTTCCTGATTTTGACAATGGCTCTGCCATGTATTAGCCAAGTGACCCTGAGTACGTTACTTAACCCCTCTGTGCTTCAGTTTTCTCATCTGTAATAGTAATAATAGTAAGTAGTAGTAGTCATGTGGTTGTTATGAGAATTTAATAAACTAATCTATAAAGTGCCTAGAACAGTGCCTGGTATGTGTTAAATACTACATAAGTATCGGTTAAATAAATAAATCACATTAACATTCAACTTCTCATCAAAGGGCCGGCCCGGTGGTGCAACCAGTTAAGTGCTAGCACTCCGCTGTGGTGGCCCGGGGTTCGCCGGTTTGGATCCCGGGCGGGCACTGACGCACCACTTGGCAAGCCATGCTGTGGCAGCGTCCCATATAAAGTGGAGGAAGATGGGCACGGATGTTAGCCCAGGGCCAGTCTTCCTTAGCAAAAAGGGGAGGATTGGCAGATGTTAGCTCAGGGCCGGTCTTCCTCACAAAAAAAAAAAAACTCATCAAAAATACTGGATGACATAAGTCAAAAGAACAGCACTTTCAAAGATTTGAGGGAAACTAATTTGCAAGCTCAAACTTGATGCCTAGCTAATGACCACTCATGTGTACAAGGGTAGAACAGATTCAGAAAACTCACACCCCGCACAGCATTTCTTAAGAATTCAATTGAGAATAAAAACCAAGGAAGGATTTAGGCTAAGAAAGATGATCAGAAAATAGTACCCTCAACTGAAGAAAGGAATTTTTAAAGATTTTATTTATTTATTTTTCCCCCAAAGCCCCAGTACATAGTTGTCTGTCTTAGCTGCACATCCTTCTAGTTGCTGTATGTGGGACGCGGCCTCAGCATGGCTGGAGGAGTGGTGCCTCGGTGCGCACCCGGGATCCGAACCCGGGCCGCTGGCAGTGGAGCGCACGCACTTAACCGCTAAGCCACGGGGCCGGCCCGAAGAAAGGAATTTTTAAAAATCTCAGGAAGCAGCTTTCCAGCAAGCCTAAAGAACCAGGTGTGACAGCAACAGAAATAAAGACCTCAAGAAGGAGTCTCCAAGAAGAAAGAGGACTTGATAGAATACCTAATAAAACAGCGAGTTTGGATGTGGAACCGTATAAAGAGGAAAACAGAAAGAGAACACCAAGAAAAAGACAAAAGTAGCACAAGAAAAGAAACAGTATCACAGCATAACTTGAATCTGGAAAGTGACAAGAATTTACAATACTATTTGATTTTTCAGCTTTTAAAACAATCCCATATATAGCCAAAGCCCTGACAATTTAATTTGGGATGCCAACAAGGCAAAAGGACAGCTGGCAAGCTTGGGGTGAAGAGTAAGAGCAGCAGAGGTAGAAAAGCTAATACCTAACCTTAGAAAGTGAGAAGTCAAGGGATACTTTAAATAGAAGACGTAATAAAAAAGACACATTACTCAAAGTTATAAAGCTTACCAAGAGAAGAAATAAAGACAGTGATTTACTATTAGGAATGGGGCAGGGGATGCCGCATAAGTGATGAAATCCTTTTCTATCATAGCTAGAATTCAATAGATAGATCCAAAACCAATAAATCAGGCATAATCATGATATCTAGAGACAGAACCAAAACAGTTAAAAATGGTTATCTCTACAGAGTAGAAATGGGATGAGATGCAAGTCAAGTTTGATGGAAGTTTTAAAAACAAAGGAAACCAGCATTCAGTTTAACAGTTTCTCTTTGGGAAAAACACAAGGAATACTGAAACTGCCGTCAAAACAAGGCTTTCGGTTCCTCCTGGATAGGAGCTAAGTAAAAATCAAGATCTCACCAACCTCAGCAAAAGAATGCAGTTCACTGTGACTGACGGGCACTTCCTTCAAAAACGAAGGGGCGAGGGGCATGAAGCGCCGCTGAACCTTCCCAATCCAGAAATTCCAAGCACAAAATCGAACTCGGACGAGATCACGGGAACGATAAAGAGAAAACTCAATCATGGCCAGAAGTCGACATACACATTAACAAACAAACAACAAAGTATTTAAGTGCATCCAGGAATTCTGAAAACTTCAACAAGCCTTCTGTCCAGCAGTGGGGGCACCTAGAGAAGGGGGCCCTTATGAGACTTCTGTCCCGTCCTAGACGTTTCTAAGATGCTGCTTTCACCATAGGATCTAAAACAGCAACAACAGTCCTTTCACACCAGGAGAAAACCTTTCAAGCAGGGGCAGTAAACAACAAAAAGCTCGCCGCGGGGGGTGACTTTACAAGGTTGCAAGAGGCTGGGATCAACACCTGCGCCTCGCTCCCCAGCTAACTCAGCGGAGCAGGCATGCGCAGCCCAACACCTTCGAGCCTGTTCTGAAACCCGAAACGCGCTGCGCCGAGAGGAAACACAGCCGCGGGCGGGGCCTTCCGGGCCGGAAAAAGCGGGCAGGGGAGGAGCAGCCCTCCAGCGAGTTCAGACCCCGCTCGGCCCTCGCCCCGCCGAGGCTGCTCTCCCAGGGCCCCGAAAACGAGTGTCGGCGACCAACCGCGTGTCGGGCCGCGGCCGCCCGCGGGGCCGACAGAGCAGCGCGGGCCCCGGCGCGGCACCCCGGGGACAGGCGGCGGGTCCCGAGGGCCGCGGCCCAGACGCGCTGGGGCTCCAGGCTTGCCGCCAGGCACCTCCTCACCTTCTCTTCCACGCAGTTGACAAGGATGGACGGGGACTTGCGGCTGAGCCAGCGAGAGAAAGCCGGGCCTCCCATAGCAGCGGTGCGGCCCCCCACGAACATAACCAGAAGAGACAGGCGGGAGCGGCAGCCGCAGCCGTGGCACCCGGACTTGCTCCCACGTGCGCGCCGTCGACGGGAAGTGATGTCACGGCGCCGCCACCGCAGGGGAAGCCGGGAAGGAGGCTCGGGGCCGGGCTGGTTGTCGGATTCGGGGTTCTACGGCTGACCGGGTGGTGGGGGCTGCGGCTGGCCTCGCTTGCGGCGTTAGCTTTCAGTGGTGCCAGCCCTGAAGCCCGAGGTCGACCTCATGTGAGTCGCGGGGAATCCCGGGCTGCGCCGGCGTCTTGCTTCCCCAGCCCTCGGGTTCCACTGGGGCGGGATCCCCCTGCTCCGCAGGCGCCCGGGGAGGTAGGTCTTCCTTGCCGGTTTGATCACCTCCTTTTTCTCACCCATCTCAATTCAGAGTAGAATCAAAGCATCTAAACACACTCATTATTTCTATGTCCTGGTTTCTCCCGGTTTTGTGCCACAGTACGTACTTGGACTATGAAAAGGAATATTTTTAGGTATTTTACACGAATGATGGCTGGTTTGGTTTGCGTAACTCCCTTTAGTTATAAAATGGGATCTAGACGGCATTTAGCATCTAATTCAACCTTCCAGCTACATTTATGAATATAAAAGAATTGCTGATATCACTCGCCAGCATTTATTTGAGCACTTACCACGTACTAAAGCTTTGGCTAAGGGATTATCTCATTTAATTGTCACGTGAACCTTCTGAGAGTGTTACATATTATCATCTTCATGTAACAGATGAGAAAGCCGAGCTGTAAAGGGGTTAAGTTACTTGCTTATTCATACTGCTGTGTTTCAGTCCAAGTAAAGATCATTTACTGCTCTGTCCTTACACTAACAGGATGCTTTTATCCTTTATTTTCTGATGGCTTCAAATCCTTTTGTTAAGCATATACAAAGAGATCTGGAAGAAGAGAGATTTATGTCCATTTGTTCAAGCCTGGAAGTGTTTCTCCATGGAATCCCCTCTTGGCTTGACAAATCACGCTCAGTCCTCAAGGCTCACCTCAAGAGGCCTTTATGAAAGTATTTCTCCGTGCTACCTGGTGTGCAAATATTTACTGCCCCTTCCTCTGTGGTCTGATGCCACTTTAAACTTCTTTAAACTGTTTAAACTGCTGGTGTGGAAATTAAGAGAAATGGTTAGCCCATGTTTTACTTAAGGACAGCCAGAACTATTCCGGAGTATTGTGTCTATTGTGAAGTCCCTCATTTCTTCTGGAAACAGGCCCTCCTCATCAAGTATTTGGTTCCCCTAGGAGGTGCTGTGTTCTTGTAAGACCACACACAAGGTAGGTGATTGAACAGCTGGGCAAATTGGGCCATTGAGAGTCCTTGCCCAGCATTTTTGAACTGAGAACCATAGGAAGGCAAGGCAGTCCCTCCCAGATAGCTGAAAGCTGAAAGAGAATGGGACTTGCTGCCAGTCCGCAATGAGAGAAGCAGATTTAAGTCCCTGGTTCCAGTGGTTTTTGAGTACAGCTAAATCCCTCTTCCTGCAGTTTGGTTGGTAAACCTATTCTTTAATTCTATGAGCCAGTAAATTCTCCTTTTGTCCCACGCTAGTTTGGGACAAAACAATGGAGGCCAGAAGGCAGTGGGATAGCACATATAAAGTGCTGAAGGAAAAAACTGTTAACTAAGAATTCTATATTCAGGAAAGGTACTGTTCAAAAATGAAGAAAAAACAAAGACTTTGCCAGATAAACAAAAATTGAGAGAATTCATTGCTAGTAGACCTGATTTACAAGAAATACTAAAGAAAGTTCTTCAGGCTGAAAACAAGTGACCCCAGTAAAGGTAATTATACATATTTTTTATCCTTTCTATTCTTAACTGATTTAAAAACCAATTGTATAAAATAACATCACACAACGTATCATGGCTTCAAACGCACAATTTAATATAAGTGTAATCTATTTCCTAGTAACAGCCCAAAAGGAGGTGGATGGAAGCAAAGTTGCAATGAGCTAAGGAAATGACTGCAGATGGTAAAATGATAATTATAACAATGCAATGTTGAGTTTGTAACATTAACAGATATAATACATATAACAACAATACCAAAAAAAAAGGGAAAATGGGAATCAAGCTACATAGCAGTACAGGTTCTGCATATTACCCAAATTCAGCTAGTACAAATCTAAAGCTGATGAGACGTGTATAGTAAACCCCAGAGCAATTGCTTAAAAAAATTCAAAAAAAAAAAAAAACTAAAGAAAAGATCACTAATGAAATTAAAATGCTACATTAGAAAATACATATAGAAAACAAAAACTAAAATGGCAGATGTAAATCCAACTCTATCAGTAACATTAAATGTGAATAGATTGAACAATCCAAAGGGAAAGATTGGTAGATTGGATTTAAAAAAAACATGATCCAACTATATGTTGTCTACAGGAGACACACGAGAGTCACAGAGACAAAAACACTGAAAGTAAATGGATGGGGAAGAATATCATGCAAACAGCAACCACAAGAAAGCTGGAGTGGCTGCACTAACATCAGACAAAATAGACTTTAAAACAAGAATACTAGAAATAGTGACATTTTATAATGATGAAATGGTCAATAGTTCAAGACATAACAATTAAAAACATATATGCATCTATTAACGGAGCATTGAAATACATGAAACTTTTAATAGAAATGAAAACAGACAATTCAACAATAGTTGGAGACTTCAATACCCCACTTTCAATAATGTATAGAACAATTAGACAGAAGATCAACACGGAAATAGACGACTTGAACAACACTACAAACCAACCAGATCTAACAGACTTCTACAGAGCACTCCATCCAACAACAGAAGATACATTCTCAAGTACATAGGGAACATTCTCCAGAACAGATCAAATGTTGGGCTATAGAACAAACCCCAATAAATTTAAAAGCATAAAAATAATACAAAGTATGTTCTCCAACCATAATAAAATAAAATTAGAAATCAATAGTAGGAATAAATTTGGCAAATTCATCAATATGTGGGAATTAACACATTCATGAATAACCAATGAGTCGAAGAAGAAATCTAAAGGGAAATCAGAAAACGCTGGTTCTTTGAAGAGATCAACACAATTGACAAACCTCTGTCCAGTCTGACCAAGAAAAAGAGAGAAGATTCAAATTACTTGAATCAAAAACAAAAGAGAGAAAACAACACTAAGATATCACCTCACGCCCGTTAGAATGGCTATAATCACCAAGCCAAAAAACAACCAACACTGGAGAGGATGTGGAGAAACAGGAACCCTCGTACACAGCTGGTGGGAATGCAAACTGGTGCAGCCTCTATGTAAAACGGTATGGAGATTCCTCAAAGAATTAAAAATAGAGATGCCCTATGATCCAGCTATCCCACTACTGGGAATCTATCCAACAAACCTGAAATCAACAGTCCAAAGGGCCTTATGCACCCCTATGTTCATTGCAGCATTATTCACCATAGCCAAGAAGTGGAAGCAACCTAAGTGTCCCTCGACTGATGACTGGATCAAGAAAAGGTGGTATATATATACAATGGAATACTACTCAGCCATAAAAAAAGACAAAATCATCCCATTTGCAACAACATGGATGGGCCTGGAGGGTATTATGTTAAATGAAGGAAGCCAGAAAGAGAAAGACAAACACTGTATGATCTCACTCATATGTGGAATATAAACCAACACATGGACAGAGAAAACTGTATTGTGGTTACCAGGGGCAATGGGGGTGGGGGGTGGGCACAAGGGGTGAAGGGAGACATATATATGGTGATGGACAAACAAAAACGTACAACCCAAAATTTCACAATGTTAAAAACTATTAAAACATCAATAAAATAAAAAGACAAAACTGGAGGAAAAAAAAAAAAGAGGACAAGATTACCAACCTTACAGAAACAAAAAGGATTATAAACAAATACTATGAATAATAGTACACAAATTAGATAACTTAGATGAAATACACAAATTACTAGAAAAACACAAACTACAAAAATGACTCAAGATAATCTGAATAAACCTATAATAAGTGAAGAGATTGAATCAGTAATCCACAAACTATGCACAAAGAAAAGCCCAGGCCTAAATGGTTTCACCGCTGAAATCTACCAAACACTCAAGGAAGAATTAACACCAATTCTTACAAAAAAAAAAAAAAAAAAAAAGAAGAGGAAGAAACACTTTCCAACACATTTTATGGGGCTAATATTACCCCGATACCAAAATCAGAGAAAGATGTCACAAGAAAGCAAAACTACAGGGGCCAGCCTGGTGGCGTAGAGATTAAGTTTGCACGCTCCACTGTGGCGGCCCAGGGTTCACAGGTTTGGATCCCGGGTATGGACTGATGTACTGCTTGTCAAGCCATGCTATGGCGGTGTCCCATATGAAAAAAAATAAATAGAGGAAGATGGGCACGGATGTTACCCCAGGGCCAATCTTCCTCTGCAAGAAGAGGAAGATTGGCAGCGGATGTTAGCTCAGGGCTTATCTTCCTCACCAAAAAAAAAAAAAAAAAGAAAGAAAACAAAACTACAGACTAATATCTCTTACGAACATGGATGTAAAAGTCCTCAACAAAATACTAGCAAACTGAATCTAGCAATATATAAAAAGAATTATACACCATGACCAAGTGGGATTTATCCTAGGGATGCAAAGTTGGTTAAACATCCAAAAATAATTAATGTAATACATCATACAAATAGAATGAAAAACAAAAAATCACAAGACCATCTCAGCAGATGTAGGAAAAAACATTTGACAAAATCTAACACGCTTTCATGGTTTAAAAAAAAACTCAATAAACTAGGAACAGAAGGGCAGTTCCTCAATATAAAGGGCATCTACAAAAAATCTCCAGTTAACATCATACTTAATGGTGACATACTGAATGGTTTCCCTTTAAGATTAGGAACAAGACAAAGATTTCCACTCTTGCCATTTCTATTCTAAATTGTAGCGGAGGTTCTAACCAGGGCAATTAGGCAAGAAAAAGAAATAAAAGGCATCTATATCGGAAAGGAGGAGGTAAAACTATCTCTATTTGCATGAAGTGATCCTGTATATAGAAAATCCTAAGGAATCTACCAAAAAACTATTAGAAGTAATAAATGAGTTCAGCAAGGTTGCAGGATACAAGATCAATATACAAAACCCAATTGAATTTCTATACATTTGCATTGAAAAACCCAAAAGTAAAATTAAGAAAACAATTCCATTCACAATAGTATCCAAAACCAGGAATAAATTAACCAAAGAAATGCAAAACTTATACTCTGAAGTTGATTCTAAATTCATACGGAATTCTAAGGCAACAAGCTAGAACTAACAAAACAATTCTGAAAAAGAAGAATAAATAGTGTAAGACTCATACTTCCTAATTTCAAAAGTTACTACAAAGCAACAGTTGTCAAGACAGTGTGGTACTAGTACAAGGACAAACATACAGATCAATGGAACAGAACTGAAAGACCAGAAATAAACCTATACACCTATAGTCAACTGATTTTTCACAAGGGTGCCAATGGTGCTGTGACAATTGAATAGCTATATGCAAAAGAATGAAGTTAGACCCTAACCTTATCCCATAAGCAAAAGTTTACTCAAAATGGATCATACACTTAAATTTAAGAGCTAAAACTATAAAACACTTAGAAGAACACACAGGCATAAATCTTCATGACCTTGTATTTGGCAATGGACTCTTAGATCTGACACCAAAAGCAGAAGCAACTAAATAAATGAATAAATAAGTTAAACTTCATCATCAAAATTAAGGAACATGAGAAATGTAAAGTTCCTGCTTTAAAATTTCATCAGGGGCAAGCAACTAATTCAAATGGAATGCAGTCATCTAAAGGACATCTTTTTAATGAGAAATGCTATTACTAAAGGAGACTTGGGCTGTTTTAAATGATATTTAGCCCAAAGCAACAAGGGAGGTATTTCAGCAGGTGACTGCTTCCACTCCCATCTATAAATTCTTCCCCAGTGACTCAGTGCCCTTGCCTGATCAGTATTTTATGTTGATGACAAATCTCGCACACAACTCACTTATCATTGCTTGAAAAACTTACAAGAAGTGCTACTGTTTAACAAAACTGAAAAAATACATTTTGTCCTTTAGGGAAAATAAGGAAGAAAGTATCAGGAAAGGAAAGAATAATTTAGCCCAAATACTTGGTAAGAAACAGGAATAGAAAAACAAATAACCAGAAATTGCTAGTATATGTATCAGCCATCTCAGAAAGAAGAAACAGGCCACTTTATTTCCTTTAAGGCCTGACATTTTTCTCTCTGCCCTTTTCCTACACCCTCCATTGTGTGGTCTCTAAGCAGCCCTACTGCGAGCAGCTGTAGACGCTAATTCGTGGTTCACTGAGGTGTCAATTGAGTCTTAAACCAAGGAAACAACAGCTGCAAAACAATACTTGGCTCTGGTGCAAATATTTTCAAAGGTAGACTAAAGTTTCAACTGTTATTTTAGATAAACAAAACCCCAAACCATAACCTTCCATCAAGTCACAAAACAAAAGAACACGCGGCCGGAGTTTAATTCATTGCGTAGCGACATTTCTCATCTTGTTGCCGCTATTTAGACAGGCTTTCAGGACTTTACCTTGACAAACGACTTCCTTCACTAGATGAAAAACTAGCTTCCGAAGCGATTTTGTTAGTTGTCTTTGTCTTGAATGTACCGCTGCCAATATTCAAACCTGTGAGAAGCACAAACATGGAGAGGGAGTGTCAGCCACCACGCAGCAACGAGTGAAGAAGAGGGCTCACAATAACTTTGGTGAAACAAATGTCAACAGGGGAAGATGCTGCTCAAGCCACAGAAGGCAGGGAGCTTCTGAGGCAAGGAACATGTTGATAGAACTCTGAAAGGAAGTGGAGCGTTTTCCGGTGATACTTAGAAGCCACAAAAAATAAAAAATAAAATCATTCGAAGAGCTCTATTCCAAATGACCACGATGCACATGTGAGCACACGGGTCTCTACTACAGCACCATGCACTGGATAATTCACCTTGTTATAACACATGGGCAGCAAGGGATCATCAAAATAATGGGTGCTGGGAACCAGGTCTCAGAAATAACTGACACCGCTGGATGACAGTTACCCACCCCACCCACCCTTAAGCCCTCTGCCAAATCCTCTGTTTTTCCATCTCCCAGGAGAGACTGAATCTCCATTGAAAACCATCAAGGCCACTCTTTAACCAGCCTGAAAAAGTTGATGGGGAAGATGCACAATCCACCTCTTTCCTGGAGCCAGGGGAACCAGACTGTTCCCATGATGCTATCAGCGTGCAGGGCAATCCTTGACCTCTGCCCCCTGGGTGACTTCAGCCTTGGATGTTTCTGCTTCAATTCTGATTCTTAACTGGCAGTCACCTGAGATCATGGATAGAGAGTGCATGGGTGTCTCTGCAAAAGGCATTTGCTGAGTTTCTATCCTGTAACCTGCTTGCCTGCATGTAACCTCTGCAGCCAAGCCATTCTCTTAACAATGTGTCCGTGATCAGCCTGAAGAGGGTTTCCATGTGCTTACCAGCATAAGGCCTTTTCAGACATGGAAAGGAAGGCGCAAGGTTGCAGTGGCTTTCCTTAGTGACAGGTCCAGAGGCAGAGACCTAACACATCTGATGCAGAAAGTAACTGAAACATGCACTGCTTCTTCAATAGTCAGATTTGGGGTGGCTCCTGAGTTCAGGGTGCCCATCCTCACCACTACCTGTAACAGCAGTAGCGGGGTACGCTAACCACGGGATACGTGGCTTCCATTTCCCTCCACCCTGCCAGCCTGCCTCCTGCTTCTCTTTGGAGCTCAGAGAAGTCCCCAGGATCAGAGTGAGAGCGAGAGAGTGAGAGTGAGAGTGAAAAGTATTGTGTGAGCACACGTAAACTAAACGCCAGAGGCCGTATCTGACCTGAGAAACGGCTGACACAACCAGAAGGACTTCTATGATCCCAACGCAGGAAAATGTGGAATCTTGCAAAGCACATAGTGTAAATTTGAGTGTGGAGTGAGGGAACTGAATCTAGGGGTGCTTGATTATACAACCTATAAAGTATCACTTATGAATAAATTAATAAACAAATACATTAATCATTAGTATATTAATAGTACCAACATTTTTTTGTGTGTGTGAGGAAGATGAGCCCTGAGCTAACATCCATGCTAATCCTCCTCTTTTTGCTGAGGAAAACCGGCTCTGAGCTAACATCTATTGCCAATCCTCCTTCTTTTTTTCCCCAAAGCCCCAGTAGATAGTTGTATGTCATAGTTGCGCATCCTTCTAGTTGCTGTATGTGGGACGCGGCCTCAGCATGGCTGGAGAAGCGGTGCGTCGGTGTGTGCCCGGGATGCGAACCGGGCCGCCAGTAGCGGAGCACGTGCACTTAACCGCTAAGCCATGAGGCCGGCCCCCAACATTTTTGATATACATCCAAGGGACTACAACTTATGTCAAATTTACTCATCCTTTGAACTTGTCCAATTAACTATCCATATAAAATAAACTTACCAAACATAGATGTGTGGAGTCACCTTCCAACCACGTGTGTCTGCTAACTGGCTGTAAGGCTCCGAGGGAGGTGCTACTCTCTTGTCGCCTCCTTTTGTGAAATGAGGGGGTTGGATAAATACTTTCTAAATCTCTCTGGATTCTAATTCTGTGACTCAAATGTGAAGAAAGTGGTGAAAAGCAAACGGTTAAGGGCTCACGAGTGCCACATCTTTCCAAAGTGATGAAGCCCTCCATCGGGGCAGAGGCCCTGCTTCATACCTCAGCCAACTACAATGTCTCACATTCGCGGAGTTCACGTAACACCCAGCACCACCGCGGCCAGCAGTCGCCGAGGGCTGCTCTCTAACAGGCCCTGTGCTGGGCATTTCGCCTGCAGTGGCTCACTGAATCCTCAAAACAACCAAAATAACAGAATTTTGCAGCAACCAATTCTAACACTAATATTATCTAGGAAATAGCTCTCTGAAGACAGACAGCTAAGTCTAATGCACCATATGTCCCTCGAAAAAATGCCTGTCTGATATAGACATCTTTGAGACAATTGGGAAATCTGGATATGGCCTGGGAATTATGTGATGTTAAGAGATCACTGTTCATTCTGATGGGTGAAATTATGGAATGGTGGTTTATGTAAGGATAAGGAAGTGACTAAGGTGTACTTCCTTCTGTATGAATCCATTTACTTGCACAAAGGGAGCTGAAGTGACATACTAAAAAAAAGTGTAATAAAATAAAAACCAATGAAAATAATAAAAATGCAATAAAGTATACGAAAACAAAGAAAATTACAATTAAAACAAAAATCCTAGATTGAAGGAAATACACTTAAGCTTAAAATTTAGCTTTACTGGGATTTACAGTCTTTTCATTTAAAAAACCCAAAGTTTTCCAACATTCTGGTGAGGGAAAATAGCCCAGGATGATGTTCCCCATTGATGATTAAGAAACTGGAAGATGTGGGAAAAGAAAGAATTTGGGGTGTCTCCTGTGGTACTTAGCGACAAGTTACTATCATGACATGCCAGGTATAATCCAAGGGCCTGTAAGGACCATCGCCATGCCAGGGCTGGCACATATCCAGGAGGGAAGACTCTTCCAAATTCTTGTTTGTTAAGGACTGAAAAAGTACTGGCTGATTCTGATCCAGTGATAGCTTATTACAAAGCAAACTCCAGAAACTTTCAAAGAATGACCACCCTTCCCTGAGCACAGCACTAGCTGCTGCCTTGGGTCACCTAGACACTGGCTGTGAGTGCTGAATCTGCTCACTTACCTGACAGTTGTGATGCAGAAGCATCTGCCTTTTGGAACCTGTCTTCAGTTTGATTTGTATTATCCTGAAGGGTAGACCACTTCAGCAACTGGTAGGCTTTTGTTTCTACAGATTTAAAAAAAGGCACAGATAACTGGATATCCACATGCAAAAGAATGAAGTTGGACCCTTACCTTATACCATACACAAAATCAACTCAAAAAGGGTTAAAGACTTAAACATAAGACTGAAAACTATTAAATTCCCAGAAGAAAACATAGGAGAAAAGCTTCAGGACATTGGTTTTGGCAACGATTTCTTGGATATGACACCAAAAGCACAGTCAACAAAATTAAAAATAGACACACAGGACTATCTCAAACTTAACTTTTGCATGTCAAAGGAAACAATCAACAGAGTGAAAAGGCAACCTACACAATGGGAGAAAATAACTGAAATCATATATTTGAAAAGGGGTTAATATCCAGAATATATAAGGAACTTCTACCACTCGACAACAATAACAAAAATCAAATAACCCGATTAAAAATGGGCAAAGTGCTTGAATAGACATTTCTCCATATACAAATGGTCAATAAGCACATGAAAAGATGCTCAAAATCACTAATCACCAGGGAAACGTAAATCAAAACCACAATGAGATATCACCTCACACCCATCAGGATGGCCACTATCAAAAGAACAGAAAATCAGCGTTGTGGAGGATGTGGACAAATCGGAACTCTTGTGCACTGCTGGTGGGTGTAGCTATTAGGGAAAACAGTATGGAGCTTCCTCAACAAATTAAAAATAGAATTACTATATGATCCAGCAATCCACTCTGGGTATATATCCAAAAGAACTAAAAACAGGATCTCAAAGAGTTATTGGCACACCCTTGTTCATCACAGCATTTTCCACAATGGCCAAGAGGTGGAAGCAACCCAAATGTCCATCAATAGTTGAATGGATAAAGAAAATGTGGCATATACATACAATGGAATATTATGCAGCCTTTAAAAAGAAGGAAATCCTGTCACATACTACAGTGTGGATGAAACCTGAGGACCTTATACTAAGCGAAATAAGCCAGTCACAAGAGGCCAAGTACTGTATGATTCCACTCATATGAAGTAACAAAAGTGGTCAAAATCATAGAAACAGAAAGTGGAAAGGTGGTTATTAAGGGCTGGGAAGAAGGGGGAGGGAGTATTAGTGTTTAGTGGGTATAGTGTTTCAGTATTGCAAGATGAAAAAGTTCTAGAGATCTGTTGCACAACACTGTGAATATACTTAACACTACTGAGCTGCACACTTAAAAACAGTTAAGATGGTAAATTTAAAGTTGTGTATTTTTTACCACAATTAAAATAAAAAGTAGAATTTGTCCATGACAATTCAGGTTTCTGCCTGTTGTCCCAGCATAATAATTAATAGAGTTGTCTTTTGTTAATCAAAAGTTTCCTAATTTAGACAATAAATTATATGGTGATGCTACTTAAGAGACATATGAAGCAAATGCAGTGCAATGGCACAGTTTGGCTACTCATCAAAAAACATCAACTGAAAAGATATCTGCTTGGCTCCTGACTGAACACTGATTGGATATATGATATTGCTAAATTGTTATTAACTGCTTTAGGTGTGAAAAAAATACACAGAAACACTGAATTTTCTACTACCTAGAAACAAGTTTCTTGAATTCCTCCTACGATGTTAACACTTTTCAAATGCATGCAAATTAGTTTTTTGAACTGTCCCTTTTTAGAAACTCTGAAAACAAACAAACAAAAAACAATTTAGTTGAACCCAGGTTTCAAGACTCGAAGTCAAGTTGTATGAATGTATTTGAGGTGGCCAAATTCTAGTCGTTATTTTGAGTGGGTCTGTGGATAGGTTCACCTCACAGTAAAATGGTTTCTCTCCAGTCCAGGCCTTGCAGAAGCGGCTACAGGAATGAATCAGAGGACACATAACTGACTGCCTTGGTTGGGCAGCTGCTCCTCTGCAGCTCTCGCTGCCCTGGGCCTCAGGCTTGCACATTTGAGTGTGGGGTCTCTGGGCTGAGTGAGGGGCGGGAAGGTCAGGAAGGGGAGGCGGCAGCAGGATGAGCTGGGGGACCCACCGCTGAGAAAATCTAACCAGGCTCATGGTAGGGACAGAGAAGAGCATCTGCAGGGAGCAAAGCCAGGTGCCCCAGAGGGGTCAGCAGCAGCCTGGGCACCCACAGGACACCCTTACCCTGCAGGACTGTTAACAGTGTCTGCTGTAAGTTAAAGTGGGGAAGACTGTTGGGAAAAACAATAAATAATGATCACGTAAAGAACCTGAGAGACACAACTTTCCCATTACCTCAAGGCTCAAGGATGCCTGGATGAAAGAGAGGCTGGAGAAATAGAGTTTTAGCACAGACATAACAAAACAGCATCCACGTCCACATCTCCAACGTGGCCACAAACAAAAGGACTCCTGCTGTCAGCACCGGAGGCTGGCGATCACTGCTTTCCTGCTTTTGCTGGTTCAATTTAAGAACTTAACCATGAGCCCCTTATTACTGGATTAAAACTACCGTCACACTGACGAATACAAATGTAACTTATCTTGCCCTACTGAGAATCAATCAAGATAAAAATAAGTACTTAAAATGAGCATCATATTTTGAAATATTAAATGCTATATAGTTAAAATATGTACAGATCAGGGACTCAACTCTGAAAATAATAAATCCTAAGGCAACACTTTTTAACATTGCTGGATTGTGATATTAGTTGGGCAAACCTGAACTAGTATTTTGACAAATTTAATAAAGAAAACACCAGATGTCATGCATGCAGAAGGGGAAAGTACTGTTTTGCATAACTTCTGTATATGTGTTGGGTACTGGCCTAGGACAGAAAGTGTTTCTTGCTGTAAATTAGTCCCACTGTCCTAGGACAGCATCATAACACTCTCCTGTCAGTCCTACTACCTATATTACTTCAGATTTGTGGTAAGGTACTTTTGGGAGAGGAGAAGTATCAATAAAATCAAAGAATTCTAAAAAGGTAAGGAATCACTGTAAAAGAGGTAAAAATGTTCTGTTTTGTTTTTATTCTATAAAGATCAACCAAAAAGTTTTTCAGCTTTTAGGATATAAGTCCAGATCATAATGACCATATGCTATTTCTGCACTCAATTATACTGACTTGGTCAAGGAAAAGAGAGCAAAGATAAAAGTTAAAAAAAAAAAAGAATAGGAAAAGAAAAAAAGAGTAGCTTCTTGGTAAACAAAGGCTCCTGGCAGCTGGAAGCTGGAGTTAGGCTTTCCTCTCATCTATTGTTGTGAGGTAAATCATCTGACTCCAGTGAGCTGGCTCTCCTGCTCCTCAGAAAACACGTGCCTTTTATTTTTAGGAGAAGATTTTCGTGAAAAATATAAAGCTAGTAGTTGTGAGTTAATTTCACATTTGGGAGGATTAAGTATTCTGTCCAAATATAGGACAGTACGGATATTATCACTGGTCTGAGTCTAGCAAAGGAGGAATGTGAAGTGAATTCACATTAGCAGCAAGGGACCATTTTACCACTCTGGAAAAGAAAGGCCATTTCCATGTTCCACACACTTTCCATTCTGGTTTCCTTCTCTTCCTTCCTCTTATTCTTTTTTTTTTAATTGAAGTATAATCGACATACAGCATTATATTAGTTTCAGGTATGCAACATAATGATCCAATATTTGTACATATTGTGAAATGATCACCACAGTTAGTTAACATCAGTCACCATACATAGTTACAAAGTTTCTTTTCTTGTGGGTGAGGAATTGTAGGATCTACCCTTCCCTTGAGATCTTTGTTAACTAAAATTCATTCAAGTGACTTTTCTCCAGGCCCCCAACAGACCATAAAGTAAACTGAGATAATGAACCTTTGAAGTCATAGTATTAGCTCTGTAAATATGACACTACAGTCTCAGATGAATAATTAACCCTCAGAGCAAGGAGAAGAGCTCATGCTAAAGAGGAAATAAGAGAACGCAGCGCCTCAAAAGCGGTGAGGATGTCAGCAGGTTAACCAGGATCATTTAAACCACCTTCAACCTATTCCTGGATAGTACTTTTTTTTTTAAATGTTTATTTATTTATTTATTTTTTTCCCCCAAAGCCCCAGTAGATAGCTGTATGTCATAGATGCAAATCCTTCTAGTTGCTGTAGGTGGGACACGGCCTCAGCACGGCCTGAGAAGCGGTGCGTCAGTGTGCGCCTGGGATCCGAACCTAGGCCGCCAGCAGCGGAGCGCGCGCACTTAACCGCTAAGCCACAGGGCCGGCCCCTGGGTAGTACTTTTACCACACAAAATCAATGGGCTCAAATTTGGTAACAGACAGAAAACAACCATTGCTGACTGACCTTTCATCCTGGGACCATTCCATTAGGACAAACTATACAAAAATTCCCCAAATGCCCATATTTTCTAACAAATTTTGGAAAACTATATCCCAAAATTCTAAGGAACTTGGCTTTAAGATCATAGGAAAAAGTCAGTCATATAGGAGAAGGAGAGATAGAACATTCTTAATTCTATACACATACCCAACTTTTTTCATCTCAGAAAAAGCCTGAGTCCTGGGTAAGTACACTAGTCCCCCAGTTAATCCACCAAACTACTTACTGGTCCAATGAATTGCTATAAAAAGAAGCCTGCAAATACGAAACCCAAAACAGATACATTCTATCTCTAGTGATAAAGTTTCTGATGATGTAGTATATAATACCTGTACCTTTTTGATGAGAGAAGTATTCTTACTAGAAAAATCCATTGTGGGGCCAGCCCGGTGGCGCAAGCGGTTAAGTGCATGCGCTCCGCTGCAGCGGCCCGGGGTTCCCTGGTTTGGATCCCAGGCGCGCACTGACGCACCACTTGTCAAGCCATGCTGTGGCGGCGTCCCATATAAAGTGGAGGAAGATGGCCATGGATGTTAGCCCAGGGCCAGTCTTCCTCAGCAAAAAGAGGAGGATTGGCAGATGTTACCTCAGGGCCGATCTTCCTCACACACACACAAAAAAATCCATTTGGCTTGCCACTCTAATAAATCAAATTTCCCAATGACAGGAACCATGTTGGTTCTTCCATCCACAGTACAAGTACTTTGTACTTGGATGTGCTATTAATAAATATTTCTTGAACATCACTTTAAAGTCAATCAGACTATAAATTAAAATTTTCACCATAAGTAGATAATGAATGGTAAGAGGCAATACATTAAAGGTGCAACGCTGCTCTAAAAGAGAACATATCCCCTCATATACAAGGATGCCCACTTGGCTTTTCACTGTTGCTGGGACTGTTGGAAAGAAAGAGTGATGGCATCACAGTGTAACAGAAAATTCTAGTGGTGCCATGTGGGTTGGGGAGGCAGGCTGTATGGAAGGTCTGCCCCAACGGCCTCCGTGTCATTCCTATGCCCCTAGCCTTGATTTCCTCATTTTTAAAAGGCGAGATCTACCTTAGTTTGTTACGTAGGTTCCTTCCACTCCTAAAAGAGATTTGATGCTATTAGAGTTATTTTTCATTGCAGAATTGGTTTTCAACAGTTTCCATGTTTTCTACACAATTCCACCTAGTACCTCCAATCAATAATAAAAAATTATACATGAGCTTTCATGAGTTGGATATTATAATAAGTGCTCAAAATGTATAACACTGATGTTGTTCCTATTTAACATTAAAGATTCCAGTGTCCTCATATTTACATTCAGAAAAGGAAAGCTGGCTTAGATATACACTTAGAAGAACTTATTAACTCATATTTAATCGTATGACAAAAATGACACCATGGCAAGGGATATTAGGATTAAGCAAATTAATTAGATACAAAGTTCCTAGCCTCTAAAGCTGAATTCCTAGTAAGTTTAACCGTTTGTCACCTTCTGTGTTACCACAACTTCAAAATGATTTGTTTTCTTAAAAGGCTGGAGGGTAGGGGTGGGGGGAATGACTTATGAATTAACCAGGGATTGTTTGGATATAATTATAAACTGCAAATCACCATGATTTCAATGATATTCAGACTTTTAAAGCTATTTTATAAAAAAAGAAAAGAAAGCAAATTAGACCTTTGCTAAGAGATTATTTATGAGTAAGGAACTTATACATTCATGACTGAGTGTTCGACAATACATTCCCAGTGGAATGATCTCTAAAAATGTCTATAATTAAAAACAGAATAGTAAAAAAAAATTCAATGGCTTACTCTCTTGTTGGTGAGTTAGTGGAGGATTCTTTCTTTGAATCAGGAGAGCTTAGAGTTTGCAAAATACAATTATGTTTTTCGGTGGATAGGGCACCTCTTTCTTGCTCAGAGTGGATTAATTTTAAGGCCTCTATTCCATCTTCTCCCTCCATCTTGTCACTCGGATCTGGCTGTGGTTCTGGACTCTCTAAAATCAGACCATCTTCACTTACGGCAACTGTGAGGTCACTGCTGCTGCTCAGACTTTCCTCTTCCTGCTGTTGCTGCATTTTCCTGAAGGGCTTCTGTGCCTCGGGGTCCCCGTGAGGAGGATGATCTGGAAGAGGGGATATGAAGAGACTACTGATCACTAAGTGCAGGGAGAAGCGAGGTAAGACGTTCCACCTCACGGAGTGGGATTATTCATCAGTTAAAACATGTAGAAACAATCCATGATTAATTACAGTATTTAAAAACTCATTAAAAATATTTTATTAAATATATTAAAAATATAACAATGAGTTTAAAAATCAGAGAATTCGCTTGTAAGAATATTTCCACATACATATTTAAGAATTCATTAGAATGGAATTTGTTGGCAAAGTCACCACCGTACTTTGTTTTTTGACAAAAGATAAAATTAGAGAGTATACTTTGTTCTTACATAAGACCACTACCACCCAGAAAAACTAAATACCAACAAAAATCAGCAAACAACCTCAGCCTCTCACCCCACCTGAGAAACCTTCCTGAGCAGAATGCTTCTCTTGAGAACACTTACTTTCAGATGCACAGTATTCTGAGACTGATATCGGAGCGACTGGTAGTCTGGCACTGTCTTCCTTGACTTCAATATGTTCCCGTGTCAGTATTTCTCCCTCTGATGCCCCTGATCTGCTGGAACTGTCACACTTTAAATCAGTGGTTCTGCTCCCTGGACGTAATCTTCCCCGTAACAGGGAATGGAGTTCAGCAGACTTTTTGCTTTCAGATAAATTACTCTTGCCGTGACGTGAGTTGCTTCCTATCTCCAAGCAATGAGTCTGTTCCTCCTCAGACAATGGGCTGGCTGTCACTGGCGTTTTCTCACCAATCTGAAGAGATGTCCTTCCATCTATTTTGTCAGACTTATTTAAGCACTGTCTGCCACTATTAGTGCAGACTACATAGCTGTCTGTCACATCACTGCTCTGGCTGTCTGTCGCTGTGAACGTGGGTCAGGAATTGTTCTGAAGTTCTTCGTGGGTTGGGGAGATTTCTGCTCTGTACTAACATCTCCAGCGCTTGGGATGGCTGACATTTGGCGGCCCATAAAGATTGTTGCTGGTTGATACAATCCTCTTGACACAGCTGTCCCCAAGTTAATCCCTGCCTGCATTGCAACCTGCAGCACCAAAAGAGACGTGAGTTAAATGTATTGTGTATGAACAATTAGGTTGTTTAGGTTGTTTTCAGAAATGAAATGAGGTAAAGGAAGCATGACCATTGAAATCAACAGCTACCATGTTTATAAAACTCATGGCTTCCTACAAAATGAATGAGCAAAAAACTGGTATAGTCCATACTCTTTAATTTTAAAAACAGTGTTGGTTCACAAAGCAAATATTGTCAAGGAACTATGGAATCTATATTTTTCAAAAAGAAATGCATACATTGCACAACTATGTGAATGTACTTAACGCGACTGAATTGTACACTTAAATGTGGTTAAAATGGTAAATTTTATGTTATGTATATTTTAGCACAAGCCAAAAAAAAAAGCTGTGAGTTCTAGCCACTTTCCTCAGAGATGCTCAGATTTGATGGAGCTAGGAAAGTACCTGATGGCAAAAAAAAAAAGGGAGAGGGAGAGAGAGAGATGCATACAAAGGACTACCAGAGGTTTCAAAACTCTATTTCTGGTATTATGTGTAATATAAAAAACCCTCCAATAATCACATTCAAGATTGCATTATAATATTCTGCATATGTGCAAACAGCCATAATTTCTAGTCAACCTCAAATAACAACAACAGTTTTTCCTGAACATCTTCAAATAATTTTAAATACATTTAAAGCAATTTAAATTTACTGGCATGTCTATCAGGAGAATGAACATTGTCTCTTCCTTGAAAAGAGAGAGGGGAGGGGAGAGGTGGAAAAAGAAACAGAAGCAATTGGTTCAGTGGCTTGATCAAGGACACGCAGTGGGAAGCAGAACTGGAAGTAACAACCCTGAAGCCTTGAGGAATTTAAGTGCTTTTCTTCCAAAGAGACCAAAGCATCTCCACATATACAGTAGCATTTAGTTCACAGAGCCCTACAGAATAGATGGGGAGACGTATTTGCACCCCTTTTCTGCATATGGAAAAACTGAGGCCCAAATGTTCAGACAGAAAATGCCATAAACACAGCTGAAACAGAATCAGGTGTTGCTTCTCTTCAAATATACCATCTCTTCTATTCCAAAAAATAAAAGAAACAACTTTGATGTTAAAAACAAATGAACAGAGATGTCAGAGAAAATGGTAGAATAAGAACCTCTCAAAATTCTATGTTTCATAAAAGAAACAGTGACACCGGAAAACATCTTCGACACTGGAAAATAACTTAGAATTCCGGAGATTAACCACAGGCTTGCAGCAATCAGGGGAGCATTTACTCAAGAAAAACAACTGAATCTTGGTAGGAACAGTACACTTTATGGTGCTTTAACTTGTCCTATTCTCATTTCCCACTCTTCAGGTCTGCGGTAACTTTGAAAATCCACAGCCTGTAACCCAGCAGTCTAACAGCTACTGGAAGGAGTGGAAAAGAGATGGAATTCCTTCAACGCCCCATGCTCAGAGAACTGTCATTACGTGACTTATCTGGTGGTTTCCTGGAAGGCTACACTCACAAGACTGTCTTTATTTGACTTGACTTGGAGCTCACACAGTGCAAAAAGCCTTCTCCTTGGGGGTAATTTGTCAAAAATAATCAGAGACAGGGGCCGGCCCAGTGGCGCAGGCAGTTAAGTGCACGCACTCTGCTGTGGCAGCCCAGGGTTCGCCGGTTCGGATCCCCAGCATGCACTGACGCACTGTTTGTCGAGCCATGCTGTGGCGGCGTCCCATATAAAGTGGAGGAAGATGAGCACGGATGTTAGCTCAGGGCCAGTCTTCCTCAGAAAAAAGAGGAGGATTGGCATCAGATGTTAGCTCAGGGCTGATCTCCCTCACAAAAAAAAAAAAAAAAAATCAGAGACAATTGTTTAACATCAAGGCTGTATATAAAAGTTGGGCAGTAGATAACAGTTGGGCAAACAACAGGCTAACCAAAAACCTTAAAAGGAAAAGCTGGTTAACAAGATGTCCATAGGGGGCTTTGAAAAGCTCCAACACACTCCTGGAAATCCAGATGGCCACCTGCACGCTCAGGCCTTGGGCATGCTCAGGAAAAGTCCTGAGAAGGGCCTAAGCTCTCACCTCAGGCTCACCCTGAGGCTCTGTGCAAGCACTTAGCAAAGGTCAAGGTGGAATTGTAAACTGCCTGGATGAGGGCTGAAGGTGTGCCCGAAGACACACTCAAAGCCCCTTGGCAAAGACTGTGAAACTTACTGGTTTTAGGCATTTCAAAAAACTCTGTCTAATCATTAGCTGATCACTAATAAGTGAATAGAACTTTCAGTGACCACACATGACAAAAAAATACTTTACATAATTAGTCCAGAAAGTCAGTAAACAAACAGCAACAACAAACTCTGAGAGGAAGAGAATCAGATGTTCAGAGTTGTCATATTTTATTATTTTCAAATGTCCAAATTGTAACAAAAAATTATGAGACATGAAAAAAAACAAGACACTAAAGCCCATACACAGGAAAAAAAAAAAAAGCAGTCAGAAGAAACTATCCCTGAGGAAGCCCAGATGTTGGACTTACTAGAAAAAGGCTTTAAATTAGCTATTTTAAATACGTTCAAAGAACTAAGGGAAATCATGTCTAAAAAAATAAAGGAAAGTATGAGAACAATGTCCAAAAAGAGATTATCAATAAAGAGATAGAAATTATTAAAAAAAAAAAAAAAAAGAACCAAATAGAAATTCTGCAGTTGAAAAGTACAATCACCAGAATAAAAAATTCACTAGAAGGGTTCAGCAGCAGATATAAATAGGCAGAAGAAAGTATCAACAAACTTGAATATAACTCAATTGAGATTATCAGACTGAGGAAAAGAAAGAAAAAAGAATGAAGGAAAATGAACAGAGAGAGATCTGTGGGACACCATCAAGCATACCAGCATAGGCACAATGAAAGTCCCAGAAGGAGAAGAGAAAGAAAAAGGTGCAGAAAGAAATTCTGAAGAAATAATGGCAAAAACTTCCCAAATTTGACGAAAAACATTAATCTACACTTTAAAGAAACTCAACAAAGTCCAAGTATGATAAACTCAGAGATCTTTACCTAGATACATCATAATCAAACTATTGAAAGCCAAAGAAAAAGAGAGAATCTTGAAAGTGAAAACAGAGGAGTGACTCCTCATATATAAGGGATCCTCAATAAGATTAGCAGTTGATGTCTCATCAGAAACCATGGAAGCCAACAGGCAGTAGGATAACATACTCAAAGTGCTGAAAGAAAAAGACTGTCAATCAAGAATTCTATATCTACCAAAACTTTCCTTCAAAAATGAAGGAGAAATTGAGGTATCCCTTGCTAAACAAAAACAGAGAAAATTTGTCATTACCATACCCGCCTTACAAGAAATACTACAGGGAATCCCTCAGGCTGAAATGAAAGGACACTACACAGTAACTCACATTCATAGTAAGAAATAAATAGCACTAGTAAGGGTAACTACATTGGGAAATATAAAACAAAGCATAAATATATTTTTTGTTTGTTTGTAACTTCTTCTTCTCCTATATAATTTAAAAGACAAGTGCATCAAGCAGTAATTATAAATCTATGTTGATGAGTAGCATATAAGATATAAAGATATAGTTTGTATTACAATAACATCACAAGGGAGTGGGAAAAGAATGGAGCTATATAGGAGCAAAGTTTTTGTATGCTATTTAAATTAAATTGGTATTAATCCAAACTAGATTATTATAAGCTAAGATATTAATTATGACAGTAGGGTACCCACAGCAAAATAAATGACAGAGATTTAAAATGGTATACTAGAAAATATATATTTAGTGCAAAAGAAGGCAGCATGGAGGATTAAAGGAACAAAAAAAGATATATAGAAAACAAAGAGCAAAATGGCAAATGCAAATCCTACTTTTTCGATAATGACATTAAGTTTAAATGGAATAAATACTACCATTAAGGTAAGAGACTGGTAGAATGGATAAAAAACATGATCCAACTATATGCTGTCTAAAGAGACTCATTTTAGATTCAAAGACACAAAGAGGTTCCAAGCAAAGAGACAGAAAAGGGTATATGAACAAAGCCTCATGGAAAAAATACACTATGCAAACAGTAACCAAAAGAAAGCTAGAGCGGCTATATTAATATCAGACAAAATAGACTTTAAGACACAAAATTGTTACTTGAGACAAAGGACATTTTATAATGATAAAAGGATCAGTTTATGACAAATTTATAACAATGAGAAACAGATATCTATACCTATATCTATATATCTACACATATCTTAACAACAAAGCCCTAAAATACCTGCAGCGAAAACTGAGAGAATTAAAAGGAGAAATAGACAATTCAACAATAGTAGTTGGAGACTTCAATACCCCACATTCAATAATGGATAGAACAACTGGATAGAAGATCAATAAGGAAACAGAGGTCTTGAACAACTATAAACCAATGAGACCCAATAGACATATACAGAAGACTCAACCCACCCAACAGCAGAATACATATTCTTCTCAACTGCACATGGAACATTCTATATGTTAGGCCATAAATGAAGTCTCAATAAATTTAAAGGGATTGAAAGTATGAACTCTGCTGACAATAGAATGAAATTAGAAATCAATAAAGGAAGGAAATTTGGCAAATTCAAAAATATGTGGGAATTTAAAAACACACTCAAATAATTAATGGGTCAAAGAAAAAATCACAAGGGAAATTAGAAGATAGTTTGAGATGAATGAAAAGGAAAACACAACATACCAAAACCTATCAGAAGCAGTGCTTAGACTAGGGAAATTCATAGCTGTATGTGTCTATATCAAAAAAGAAGAAAGAACTCAAATCAGTAACCTAAACTTCCATGTTAAGAAATTAGAAAAAGAAGAGCAAATTAAATCCAAAGCAAGCAGAAGGAAGAAAATTATAAAGATTAGGGCAGAAATAAATGAATTAGAGAAGAGAAAAGCAGTACAGAAAATCAACAAAACCAAAAGTTGATTCTTTGAAAAGATCAACAAATTGAGATACCTTTAGCTAGACTGACCAAATAAATAAATAAATAAATAAATAGAGAGAAGATTTAAATTACTAAGTAAATCAGAAATGAAAATGGGTACTATGTTACCTACCTTACAGATATAAAAAAGATTATAAAGGCATACTAAAAATAATTGTATGCCAACAAATTAGATAACCTAGATGAACTGGACAAACTCTTAGATGGACACACACTAACAAAATCTACTCAAGAAGAAAGAGAAAATCTAAATAGGCTTATAACAAGTTAAGCAATTGAATTAGTAATCAAAAAACTTCCCCTAAAGAAAAGTCCAGGACCAAAGGCTTCACTGGTGAATTCTACCAGACATTTAAAGAATAATTAACACTAATCCTTCATCAACTCTTCCAAAAACAGGTGAGGAAGAAATACTTCTCAACTCATTCTATGAGGCCAGTCCCTAACACTGAAACTAGACAAAGATGTCACAAGAAAATTACAGACCAATATTTCTTATGAATATAGATGTAAAAATTTTCAATAAAATACTAGCAAACCAAATTCAGCAACATATAAAAGGGATTATACACCATGATCAAGGAGGATTTATCCTAGCAATGCAAAGTCGGTTCAACATATGACAATCAAGTAATGTAATATACCATATTAATAGAATAAAAGACAATCCCTCTGAATAATTATCTCCATAGACACAGAAAAAGCATTTGACAAAATCCAACATGTTCATGATAAGCAAAAAACACTCAACAAACTAGGAATAGAAGGGAACTCCCTCAACTTGATAAAATGCATCTAAGAAAAACCCACAGCTAACATCATAGTCAACGGTGAAAGATTGAAAGCTCTCTCCCTATGATTCAGATTAACACAAGAATGTCTGCTCTCATCACTTCTATTTAACACTGTACTGCAGATTCTAGCCAGGAAGTATGACAAGAAAAAGAAACGAAAGGCATCTAAACTGCAAAAGAAAAAGTAGTCACGTGCTGAATAATGATGTTTCAGTCAATGACGGACTGCACATATGACGGTAGTTCCAAAAGACTAGTACCATATAGCCTAGGTGTGTAGTAGGCTATACCACCTAGATTTGTGTAAGTACACTCTATGATGTTCGCACAACACTGAAATTGCCTAACAATGCATTCCTCAAAACATATCCCCATCGTTACGTGACGCATCACTGTAAATCTATCTCTATTTGAAGATAACGTGATCTTATATAAAGGACTCCACAAGGAACAAACAGAGCTAATAAACAAGTTCTGCAAGGTTGTAGGATACAAGATCAATATATAAATAGAAATAATGTACTTCTATACATTAGCAATAAACAATCTGAAATTGACATCAGAAAACAATTTCATTTACAATAGCATCAAAAAGAATAAAATACAACAGAATAAATTTAACAAAGAAGTGCAAGACAAATACACTGAAAACTATAAAACATTGAAGAAAAAAATTAAAGAAGACCTAAACAAATGGAAACACATTCTGTGTACAAGCAATGTAAGACTTAATATTGATAAGACAACAATACTCCTAAACTGATCTACAGATTCAAAGCAATCTCTATCAAAATCCCAGCTGGCATTTTTGCAGAAATTGACAAGCTGATACTAAAATTCATGTGGAAATACAAGGGACCTAGAATAGCCAAAAAAATCTTCCAAAGAAGTGCAAAGTTGGAGGACTCACACTTCCCAATTTCAAAACTTACTACAAAACTAGAGTAATTCTAGTCTGTACTGGTATAAGGACAGACATACAGATGAATGAAACAGAACTGAGAGTCCAGAAATAAATCCATGCATCTAAGTCAATTGATTTTTAAGACATCATCTTTTTAGAGCAATTTTAGGTTCAAGGCTAGAAGGGGCTGGAATTGGTTATTTCCTTTTCTCCACATAGAAGCCTAGGGCCTTCTGGAGTTGGGTATTTCCCTTCCCCTAGATCAGTTAGGTTCTGGTTAAATAGCTTCTCCTGAGGGCAGATACTGCTAAGAACAGAATGCTCTAGTGCATTTCAAAAATGGTTCCTTTTCCCCATTCCTCTACCTGAATTATGAGGGAATTTTTCTCCGATGTTCACTGTGAGGACCTGTAAACTCACAAAAGAGGGGAGTCTCCCTATGACTAGTCCCCCTGGAGTTTTTAATCTCTTGAACCTATTTACACTGAGCCTCCAGCAATTTGTCAGTTACAGTTGAGGTTTCTCTCCCTCAGCACTGGTTATTGTAGAGGTTTCAGCTCTGTTCTGGTAAGTTGTGATTTCTCTATGCACCTGGCAGTCCCTCCAATTTTAGGAGTAGTGGACTGCCCTATGATCTCACTTCTCTGACAGACTGAAGAAGAGTTGCTGATTTTTTGGTTTGTTTGTGTTTTTACTTGTTAGGATGGAGTGGTGACTTCTAAGTTTCTTACTTGTTGGACTGGCAAAGAGACTATATTGCAATTTTAACAGCTGCATATTATCCTGTTCTATAGATGCACCATAATTTATTTAACCAGTCTCATTTTGATGGACCTTGGTTTGTTTCCCACCATCTACCACTGCAAACCATGCTGCAACAATATCCTTGAGTGTATGTCTATCTGCAAACGTGAGAATATTAGTGGGACAGCTTCCTAGAAATAAAATTGTTGGGTCAAGATTGCCTTATAGGATATTGCAATTTCACCATCCAAAGAGGCCATTACGTCATTACTAAGCGTTTTCCATTATACCATATGGTTTAATTAGCAAAATTATATTAATCAACATTCTGATTTATCAATATGAACAGTATTTGTGATACAATGTGTCTTCTATTCCTTTTGTAATTGAAAAGCTGATATAATAACAAAGACAAATTTTAAAACAGGCAAAAATCACCTATTACCAGTACCCTAATGTAACAACTACTTTCATTTTTCCTATTCTCAAAATAAGTTATTTATAAAGATGGCTCCAAGTGATGTGCTACTGTGCTTGAGCTTCAGCTAGCTGCATGTGAGGACTCAGAGTAGGTACACAATAGCGGTCATTTAGTGAAGACCTGAGGCAAATCAGTGACCAGACTTGTGAGTTTGGAAGGCCTTGGATATTTCACTTTCAAGACCCATTTAGGGAGTGTTGATGAACCAATACCAGAGAAATTACTAACCCAGCTCAGGGAGTACACAGCAGTCCCTCCGTCTTTGTTGGTCTGTTAAAGGCCAAGACATAAAGCAAAGGTGTAGGCCTGTCTCAGAGATGAGAAAGCCACCTGGGAGGGCCAAAGGAAGTGCCTTGAGTTACTCCTTGCAACCAGTAGTTCTCAAACTCCTCTGACCCACTAAGAGAGGCAGAAGACTCCAGGCCCATTTCCACTGGACAAAGAATGCAGAGAGCCAAGAACTGGAGAGAAACAACAACAGTCTAAACGGTAACCGGTGCGATCAACAAAAGTAGCACAAAACCATGATTTAACTTACAGTAAATGCTTCCGTAACCACAGGAACTGAAAACAATGACCAATTCAAAAAAGCACTGTTAACAGTGGGTACTTCCTAAAAACAGGAGAAGTTACAATTCTCTGTGATACCAAGTAGTTATTAAGTGCCATTTTGCCAAGAATTCCAGACTTTTTAGAATATGGAACTCTGGGTCCTCAACAAACTCTAGTAATACACTAATTAATGAGAACATTATATTTTAGTGGCATGTAATAAATCAGGAGTTATAAAAAGATTACCCTTAATTATGCATAAAAATCAGTCTGGTGCATTATTCCCCCATAAGGATCAAAAGAGGCAACTTGTATTTGAGGATCTGCTGAGACCCAATAGGAATAAATAGAAAATTATTTAGGAGACTCAATAGGGAAAAAAGTTCTACTTTTTTGGAGGGGGAGAGGGGTAACTTTTTATTTTGATATAACTTCAAACTTACAGAAAAGTTGCAAGAATCATACAAGAAACTTCCCTAATACTCTTTAGCTGGATTTAACAATTGTTTATGTTTTGCCCCATTTGTTTTATCATTCTCTCTCCCTCTACATACATGCATGTGAGTATGTTTATATATATGCATACTATTTTTTCCTGAACCATTTGAAGGTAAGTTACAGACATCTTCCTTCTCTCCCCCTAAACAGTTCAGTATGTATTTCCAAATGTCCACAGGGACATTCTCTTTCATGAGCAGAGTTCAATGATTAAAATCAGGAAATTTTACATTGATACAATCTTATTTTTCATTCCACAGTCCACATTCAGATTTTGTCAATTGGCCCAATAATCTCCTTTGTAGCCAACTTTTTTCCAGGTTCAGGATCCAATCTAGGGTCATGTCTCTTAAATTTCTTTTAATCTGGAACAGCTCCTCAGTCTGTCTTTGTCATTCTTGACCTTGACATCTTTTTAAGAATATAGGCTGGCTACTTTGTAGACTGTCTCTCAATATGTGTTTGACTGATGTTTCCTCATCGTTACATTCCGGTAATGCATTTTCGGCAGGAAGACCACAGAAGTGTGTTTCTAGTTTTTAAGTGACAGGAATAATACTTTCATAAAGTAAGTTTTTTTTTTTCTTTTGTGAGGAAGATGGGCCCTGAGTTAACGTCTGCCAATCCTCCTCTTTTTGCTGAGGAAGACTGGCCCTGGGCTAACGTCCATGCCCATCCTCCTCCACTTTATATGGGACGCTGCCACAGCACGGCTTGAGAAGCTGTGCGTCGGTGCGCGCCCGGGGTCCGAACCAGCGAACCCCGGGCCACTGCAGCGGAGCGCGCGCACTTAACCGCTTGTGCCACCGGGCCAGCCCTGATAAACTAAGTTTATTGGGAGGGAAATTAACTTCCAATCTTTCTCCTATCAAACAAAATAGTTAGAAATATTCCCTTAAAAACTTGGCTTAAAAAAACAAAAAACAAGACTGACAATAATGTAATATCATTTTATACCCATTACATTAAATTTTTTAAAATTAAAATTATAACACTCAATCCTGGACTGGGTCCTGGAACAGCAAAGAGGCATTAATAGAAAAACTGGTGAAATCTGAATAAAGTCTGGAGTTTAGTCAATAGTGATGTACCTATGTTGGTTTCTTAGATTTGACAAGTGTGGCACTATAATGTAAGAGGTTAACAATGGCGGACACTGAGTAAGGGATTCAAGGGAAATCTTGATATTATCTTTGCAGCTTTTCTGCAAACCTAAAATTATTCTGGAATGAAAAGTTCACTTAAAAAATTATAACCCCCAGTATTGATGAATGATAGGTAAAACAGAAGCTCTTGCATTCTTGGTAGCAGAATAAACAGGCAGAATCCTCTTGGAAAAGAGTCAGACATTAAGGGTCCTAAATATCCTTGTTGCCTTTGATTCTATAATTCTACATGGAAACATTGTAAGGAAATAAACCTAACAGAAAAAAAAAGCTACGTGGACAAACAAGTTCATTTGCAGCATTATTTATAATCATGAAAAGTTGGAAGCGACCTATATGACAACAAAACAGGCAAGACTAGGAAGTCATAAAAATGAGGCAAATGAAGACTATGTCACATCAAGGGAAATGCTTAAATATGGTAAATGAAAAAAAAATTATATATTCAGTATGCTTATACCTATGTAAAGATCAATCTAAACACAGGAAAAAGAAATTACCCAAAATCTGTTTGTACAGGATTATGCCAGGAAAATGAACACTGTCTTCTTGGCTTTTTTTTTTCCAATTTAACAAATTTAACTTAATTTAAACTGTTAAAAACAGTTTTATTGAGACATAATTCACAGATCATACAATTCATCTTTTTAAACTATATAGTTTAGCAGTTTTTTAGTTTATTCACAAAGCTGTGCCACTATCACCACAATCAATTTTAGAACATTTTCATCATTCCAGAAAGAAACTCCATACCCTTTAGCAATCACTCCCCATCCTCCCCAACCTCCAGCCCTAGCAACCACTTACCTTCTGTCTCTAAAGATTTGCCTCTTCTGGACATTTCTTATCAATAAAATTATACAATAGGTGTAATAGGTGGTCTTTTTTGAGTGGCTTTTTTCTTTTTCTTTTTTTTGGTGAGGAAGATCGGCCCTGAGCTAACATCTGTTGCCAATCTTCCTCTTTTTGCTGAGGAAGATTAGCCCTGAGTTAACATCTGTCCCCATCTTCCTCTGTTTTGTATATGGGATGCCACCATAGCATGGCTTGATGAGCAGTGCATAGGTCTGTGCCTGGGATCCAAACCTGCGAACCCGGCGCCGCCAAAGCAGAGCGCGTGTACTTAAGCGCTACACCACTGGGCCAGCCCCTGACTGGCTTTTTTCACTCAGCATAACGTTTTCAAGGTTTATCCATGCTGTAGCAGTTATAAGTACTTCCGTTTAACGGCCAAATAATATTCCATTGCATGGATATACCACATTTTGTTCATCCATTTATCAGATGATGGACATTTGAGTTGTTTCCACTTTTTGGCTGTTATGAATACTGCTGCTTTGAAATTTGCACATAAGATTTTGTGTGCATATGTTTTTACCTCTCTTGAGTATATACCTAGGTGTGGAGTTGCTGGGTCATATGGTAACTATGTTGAACATTCTGAGAAACTGCCAAACTGTTTTCCAAAGTGGCTGTACCATTTTACATTCCCACCAGCAATACTTTAAACTTTTATAACAAAAAATGTACAAGAAATCTGCAAAAATTAACTCCTGCTCACCATAAGGTAATGCTACATTTGAACGGGCTCAACATTTGCAAAGTAAAGTATTGGCTCTAGCAAAATACAAGCTGGGCTTTTGCAGGTTGGCAGATTTCCCACTTGCCGAGAACAGGCACAAAGACAGGCGTCTCTTTTCTTTTTTAAAATAGTCGGTCAGTTTGTGTGCTTAGCAACAGGAAATAGGGTGGTCTTGAATCTTAAAATTCTGAACATAATTATGTGTCTTCTCAAAGCAGTTTCTGAACCAGGGAAGCTGAAGAGAGAACGTCGCGTTTCACATTATTGTTGACACTAGAATAATAGTAGGAATTGACAGGTTTTTGAGAGACAGATGTTATTGCCGAAAGAAGGACCGTGTATCAGAATTTAAGGATCTGACATAATGATCAACTTTTTTACGCCTTCCTATTACTTTCTGTAGTTGAGTGCTTGAGGTAAATCTATAATCAAAGATTTTAGTTCAGTTCTTCCTTTTCCTGTCACAGTTACCCATCTGCAATTTCTTAAAAAATATTGAGAGTTGGGGAAAGTGATAGCAAAGCAAACAAAGACAACTGAAAATACTTATTAAGGAACAGAAGGTAACTTCTTCAATCAGGCATTCCTCTTTGCTGGAGGAAAAGAGGGGACATATATAAGGAGATATCAGCAAGTTTAGAATTATTGTAATGATGTCTCGGTTAATAATTACTAACCGGAATTTTCAAAGCAAGAGGATCTTGACCACTACTGTACTTTGAAAAAATATTTGTTATACTTCGTTTTACAATATGCTGAGGAAATTTTAATTTTTTCTTAATATATTTTTTCCCCAGACAAGGGAATTGGGAAGCATCAAGGTGAATGTAGAATGGAAACAGAGCTGTCAGACTAAATTTTCAGCTTTTCACACAGTATAATTATCACTTTTTAGTTTCCACATAAACAAGTCCTTAAATTACATTAAGAAGATTTCAAAAATATCCCTTAATAAAAACACATATAACAATCCTGAAGGAATTATTTTACTTTACCATGTGTTATAAACTGAATTGTGCTGGCCCCAAATTCTTATGGTGAAGCTCCAATCCCCAATGTGACAGGGCCTTTAGGGAGGTCATTAAGGTTAAATGAGGTCATAAGGGTGGAGCCCTAATCTGATAGGACTGGTGTCCTTAGAAGAGGAAGAGACAGCAGAGATCGCTCTCTCTCCACGCACAGGCACAGAGGAGAGGCCATATGAGGACACAGAGGAGGGTGGCCACATGCAACACAAGGAGAGAGGCCTCACCAGAAACCAACCCTGCTGGCACCATGCTCTTGGACTTCCAGCCTCCAGAAGAGGGAGAAAATACATTTCTGTTGTTTAAGCCACCCAGTTTGTAGTATTTTGTTATGGCAGCCTGAGCCAACTAAGACACCACACCAATGTGATTTGTAACTGTTCTTTCCTTTTTGCCACTGTGATAGATTATAGACACAACCAAATTTTCTCAACTGAGGCCACAAAGAGATGTCTCTGGCCATTAAATCCAATAGTCATTGGAACTATCTAAATTTTAAAATGGAGCCATTAAATTGAGGCTTCAAAGGATGTATTCTAAGTTATTTTGTAGGATAAATCACTATAAAATCAATATATTACGAGTTGTTACCACCATGGGGCTTTACCTCCCATTTCTTTAATTCATAGCTAGCCTCTCTATCCCCAGAGCTGGCCTCTCCACTATCCTAGATCAGCGGCAAGAAGCCAGGACCAAAGTATGGCTAACCTAGTGGAGAACAAAGATGGTGATGATGGTGACAGTGGTAAGAGTGGTGGTGACAAGATCAGTGAACATTTGTCAAACACTTACCAGATGTCAAGCAGATATCTATTACCTTTTTTAATCTTCAAAACAACCATTATTATTATCCCCACTCTTACAAGATTTAGCAAGGTTGAACAATTTGCTCTCTGTCACAGGATTCAAACCCAGACACAAGCACTCCAGTGCCCATTTCTTATGCTACAATTCTCAAAACTGAATCATTTAAACTCAAATTGTGTTACTGAACCATAGCTTTTTGGAAAAAATAAATAAAAATCCCTAATAATGAATCTGAAGTCTATGTCTAATTTCTTACTAAATACAACCAGTACAAAACCAGATCTACTAAAATAGACTCTAAATGGAACTTGTACCTGATAAATAAAACCAAGTCCCTGTAGGGTAAATGGGAAGAGTAGAAAAGCAGACAGAAGCTTCAGGAGAAATTCAGCATTCCTAAATTGTACCAGTAGGTGATTTTCAAAAAATGATGGAACATTTTTTGTTCAACATTTTCCCCAATACCTCTAGGCCAAAGCAACTGCCTTCATCAAAACAATACAAGTTAAGTCTTGGTTTCAAGTAAAGAACAGAAGCTTAACAAGTGTCTGAGAATATCAAGGTAACTGCTCATTCTTTTATAATACAGTTTAATATGCCCTGTATCTGCTCGGAAATTCCCAAATAGGGTGACTCAGGATATAACTATGTCTCTTAGAGTTCCCTGTTCACTAAAGAATTACCACAGAGAGACAGAACACCAACTCCATTTTCTAATTCTGAGAGACCTGAGTAAAGATAAAAGCAACTCATACTCTACCACAATTAAAAAAGCAATCTCATCCACAGGCAGGCTCCTTTTTCCTAAAATGGATTAACCACCTGTCCATTCCTTCCTCATATATTTAATTTTTTTTTCACTATATTAACATTATTAAATTAACTAGAGCTTCTATTCCTAGAGCATAGATTACCAAAAGTTGGATTGCTGGGATAAAGTATATATGGCTATTAACTGTGATGGTTATTGCTAGATTCCTTTCCAAAAAAAGTTCTAGGCACTAACATTTTTTTTCAGACTATATGAAGCAGGCTGTCCTTTTCTACTAATACAGTATTTCATAGAACATAAGTACACAAAATTTGGAAAGTCTTCTAAAGAACAAGAAATCAATATTTGTTCTCCTGTGGAGGCTTCTGTAATCCCTTGTACTATCAAAAGGAGAAAAGAAACTGTTACTCACAAAATTTATCTGCCTCATGCAAAATCGACTTATGTTTCCTTTTCCCATTCTCGTTCACTTTTCCTCTCTTCCCCATCACTCCACTGTAAGATGTGCACCTATATGTATGAACACAGCTTTCTCACTTGTAAGAGCCTTGACACCTAACACACTTGTCCCATAATTTCACCACAGAGAAGGCGAAAGGAACGATAGTTGGGTAGCCAAACATTTCCACAAAAGGTAAGACTTTATTGTTATTTTCTTTCTTGACTACGAGAGAAGCTAAATCCCTTAAAGAAAGGCTCCCTCTCATCATTTTCCTAAGTGAAATCTTTCTTCCAGTAACTGAAAAGTGAGTAGATATATTTATTAATTAAGGCTCTGAACCAGTCTGCTGAGATTTGCTCTTCTACCGACCAGTTGTGTGACCTGGGAACAAGTTACCTAACTTCTTTGGCCTCTGTTTCTTAATCTGTAAAATGGGTACAAAAATAGTTCTTACTTTGTAAGGTTGTTGCAATGAGAGTGTGTATATGTTTATGTTTGTGTGTATATTTATAAATATTTATATACACACATATATAAAGACCTTAGTACCTGAAACACAGTAAGACCAATGTAAGTGTTAGCTGTAAATCTGAGCCACATTCCCCACTACCCACCTGGAAGGCACCCCTAAAAGGAAGCAGGATGTGGAGAGTTCAAACTTCATTTGCCCTCTAACTCCATGTGAAATGGGAGGCATGCACACCTGGCTCAAAGAGAACAGCTGTCTCCTCTCCCTCTTTGAAGTCAGCGGGCCATTCTCACTCACCAGGTGTAGCAGGGGAAGGGGCCCTGGGCCCTGCCCCACGGGAGCTCATGGTCTAGCGAGCCTGGAGAGAAGAGCAGTTACTACCCTCTCCTGAAAACAGGCCTGCAGATCTAGTTTTAGGGCCAGGACTTGAAAAACTGTTTGTGTATTCAGTTTAATTTCTAATTGTTTTCTGAATAGAAACACACATGAATTAAAAGCTATTAAGATAAAAGAGGTCCAGCTGAACACAGAGAGACTACCTTTCGACTTGTCGTCGCTCTGGGTCAAATGAAGTCACATCTTTGAGGATGGCAGAGCTGAGGGGTCACCATCCCCATGAAGGCACAATGGCTTGGTATTAGAAACCTGGGCAACCGCTCAGAGCCCCACATTAGGGAGATTCTTGTGCACTGTGTCTAACTGAGCAGTGATTCAAGGGGACTGTTGGTGAAGGAAGCACTGTGGGCTAGCAAGGGTAAGAAACTGAGGCTTATACAGACAACTTTAAGTAAGAACCCAACTCCTTCACCCCCTTCCCCTACTGTTCTTTCCTGTAGCGAGTATGACAGGGCCAGGCCCATATCCCTGAGGCCCTCACCACCCCAGTACATGCCCACAGTGTCCTCCTACAAGCACCCATGCCTCCTGGCCGGAGCACTTCCCTCGCTGCTGTGCAGCTGCCAGAAGTGGAGCCAGGCACAACACTCAGTCAGTGACAGACGGGAGGGGAACGGTAAACGCCTCCCTTTCCCACCCCCGTGTGCAATAACTCTGAGGCATGTTCTACAGTCTTCCAAGGGGACTGAGCTCCAGCTGCTCACAGAGGTAACCTACTCAGTCACACTCTTTATCGGCCCTGTCACTTTCCTCTCTCCTCTATCTGGGATTTTTGGGACCACCTCCTACATAAACTACTTATACTCAAATCCTTGTCTCAGGATCTGCTTCCTGGCAATTCCAACCTAAGTCATTTCCTCTTTAAATATGGGCACTTCAGGATAGTCTTATGACTCCTTTCCCCTTGCCAGGATGTTTATTTTAACCAGGTGTCCCCTCCAGAACACGGGTCACTTCACCCCTTGGAGATAAGCCTGGGCTCTACAGTGGCTGCCTTGGTCTTATGAATACTACTCAGATCCTGGGAGCTGCAGGCTGTCCTCTCAGGATGGAACACTTCCCACCGTGTAACGCTGGGGTGTCTTCGTCTGGTGCCTCTCCTGCCGTGGGGCTTCTTCCGCTCACAGCTCCACCACCTCTCCTGACATGGCTCAAATCCACAGCCAAAGCCACTGCACACTAGGCACACATCTGTCTTCTTGCTTGAAGTTTTCTTCAGTGGAGCTTGAAGGTATTTCTTCTCTCCAAAAAAGCCAACTCAAATGGATGCTCCTTTTATTGGAAATGTGAGCAGTTTAGAGATGGGCACTCTGCTTTTCATGGCTCACCTGATTCAGCTGGAATATTACAGCACTAAGGGAGACCATTTCACTAGCTCCCAGAGTTAGATAAAAATGCAGAATCTAAATAAATAATTGAAATATTTCACATGATGTAGCTAGGATGTTTTTATCTGATCAGGAATTCCTCCCAACTTTTGAAGAGCCTTTCACCCATGCTCACTTATAAGGCAGTGCAGCAAGATGGCTAACAGTATGGCTGCTGGGGCCAAATGGTCAGGGTTTGATTTTTGCCTCTGCCTAGCTGTACAGTCTTAGACAAGTTAACTTATCCCTCTGAGGCTCCCTATAAAATGAGGATAACAACAGTATCTACCTCCAGGATTGCTGAGAAGATTAAACGAGTGGGCCCTCAATTCAGTGACTGGCATCCTTATAAGAAGAGATGAGGACACAGAGACATGGAGGGAAGAAGATCATGTGAAAGACGTAGGCAGAGATTGGAGATCTGCTGCCACAAGGCAGGGAAGCAGGAACCACCAGGAGCTGGAAGAGGTGAGGGAGGGTTCTCTGCTGTTGGTAAACTGTGTGTCAATTGTAGGCCTCTCCCTTTGTGCTCACTCAAACCATAAAACCTAACAGTACCTTGTCTTAAAAATTCTGATTATCATGTGGCTTATCATATGGCTGTCCTGAAGATCATGGACCACGCCCCATGCCATCATTTAAATTTCTCAGGTCCACAGTTATCACCCCTGAACTCCTTCATTTTTCATTGTAACTCACTGAAATCATAGTCTCCACCTAAGAATCAGTAAGGAATAATTTTAAATGTATGGGAGAGAAAACCCAGCTAAATTTAACTTAAAATAATTTAACAATATAAGAAGAAGGAAGAAAAGAGTCGATGAGGGAAGAAATCAGCTCTTGGAAACGAGACTTGAGGAGCAGATTGTGTCCAGGCACAGAGATGCAGCATACAAATGAGGGGGCAGGTCTTGTCCTGACCGTCCCTGATGCCCCCCCTCCTCTGCTCTCCTCCCAGGTGGCCTCAAACCCTGTCAGCAGCTCCTGCACTGTGACCTCGCTCAGCTCCACTCCCCAGAACTCCAGGTCTGGCAGGTAAGAAGCCCGTGTACACCCGGCTCCTCCTCCTGTCCCATAAAGGGTCCTGTGCCTGGATCCTGCTGGACCAGAGAGGGCCATCTGACACCCCATTGCTAGGACATTGGGGATTTGGAATATGCAGAGTAGCTCACACTGAGGAATTAGAACACCCTAGTCCTCGGGAGGAGTCAGCCCCACACCAAAGCTGTGGGCTCTGGGACGGAGCCATCACTGTGTTAAATCCAGAGTCCGTTGTCAGGAGGCACAAGGCACAGCTGTCCACCTCCACTCCCTCTCTGCCCTTCCGTTTCTCAGTCACTCTTTGACCCTCTGAAATAGGCTTCCTTCCCCATGACTGCTAAGACTGCTCTATCAAAGCTCTTCGAGAAAGTCCAGAAAATTCCAGATCCTTCCAAAACCACCTCAGTCCTTTTCCTTCCTGACCCAGTGAAAGATCCCCCCATCTCACTTCTGTAACTTGACCCTTTTTGGTTAATTTCAGGTGTCAACTTGACAGAGCTAAGGGATGCCCAGAAAGCTAGTTAAGCATTATTTCTGGATGTGTTCACACGGCTGTTTGTGGAAGAGATTAGCATTCAATTCCATAGACTATGTAAAGAGGCCCACCCTCACCAGTCTGCGACCTGATACTACCACAAATACGCAGGCAAAAGATAAGTTCATCAAACACCATAAGAAACTACAGTAACAATTCAGAGCAGAAGGAAATGACAAATCTCCAGAAACCAACCTTGAAGTCACAGAAATTTACAATCTAAATGACAGAGAATTCAAAATAACTGTCATAAAGAAACTCACCAAGTTACAAGAATGTTCAGACAGTTCAATGAACTCAGGAATAAAATTAATGAGGAAAAAGAATACTTCATCAAAGAGACTGAAACTATTAAAAAAAAAACAAGCAGAAATTCTGGATATAAAGAACATAATTAATGAGATAAAAAAGAATCTAGAATCCTTACAAAATAGAGCTGATATCAAGGTTGAAAGAATAAGTGATTTAGAGGATAGAAATATAGAAATGCTTCCAGTGGACGAGGAGAAAGGACTCAGATTTTTAGAAAATGAAGGAATTCTTGGAGAAATATATGACGCAATTATAAAAGCAACCTAAGAATTATACGTATTCCAGAGGGAGAAAAGAGGGAGAAAGGAGCAGAGAGCTTGTTCAGAGAAATAATAGCTGAGAACTTCCCAACCCTGGGCAAGAACCGGACTTACAAATACATGAAGCCAACAGAACGCCTAATTACATCAATGCTTAAAGACCTTCTCCAAGGCGTATAATAGTAAAATTGGCAAAAGACAATGACAAAGAAAAAATGTGAAGGGAAGTAAGACAGAAGAAAATAACCTACAAAGGAACCCCTATCAGGCTTTCAGCATATTTCTTGGCAGAAACTTTACAGGCAAGGAAAGAATGGAATGATATATTAAAAATACTGAAAGAAAAAAACTTTCAGCCAAGAATACTCTAGCCAGTGAAATGATCCTTATGATACAATGGAGAAATAAAAGTTTTCCCAGATAAACAAAGGCTGAGGGAGTTCATCGCCACGAGATCTCCCATACAAGCAATGATCAAGAACGCCCTCATACCTGAAACAAAAAGAAGGCAAATGTCTACAAAGCTTTGAGCAAAGAGACAAATAGACAGAATCAGAAAGCTACAGCTCTGTTTCACAACAGGGTAGCAAATACTTAATTATAACTTAAAAGAAGAAGGGAAGGAAGGCATCAAAAGTAACTATAAACACTTCAACTTAGTCACAAATGCACAACACAAAAATGAATAACTTGTGACAACAATAACTCAGAAGGAGAAGAGGAAAGGGATGGAACCTGCTTAGGCTAATGGAGATAAGAGGCTATCAGAAGATGGACTGTCTCATCTATGAGATCTTCATACAAATCTCAGAGTAACCAGCAAACAAAAAATCAGAGCAGAGCCTTGGATCATAAAAATAGAGAAAACTGCCACAGAAAACCCCCAAAATGAAATGGTAGTCAGAAACACAAAGGAAGAGGAACAATGGAAATATAGATTAGGTGGGATTAAGCCCTCATGTATCAATAATCACTCTAAATGTAAATCGATTGAATTCTCCAATCAACAGACACAGAGTGGTGGGGTGGATTAGAAAAGAAGACCCAACGATATGCTGCTGCCAGGAAACACATATCAGCTCTAAAAACAAACAGGCTCAGAATGAATGGATGGGAGACAATACTCCAAGAAAATGGCAAATAAAGGAAAGTAGGTGTTGCCAAACTTATATCAGACAAAGCAGACTTCAAGATAAAAAAGACTATGAGAGACAAAGAGGGGCAGTATATAATGATAAAGGGGACTTTCCACCAAGAGGACATATCCCATTCAACATAGTACTGGAGGTTTTGTCCAGAGCAATTAGGCTGGAAAAAGAAATAAAAGGAATCCCAATTGGAAAGGAAGAAATGAAACTCTTGCTGTTTGCAGATGACATGATTGTAAATAGAAAAAACCATAAAGAATCCATCAGAAAACTATTAGAAATAATCAACTACTACAGCAAAGTTGCAGCGTACAAAATCAACTTACCACAATCAGTTGCATTTCTACTCTAATAATGAACTAACAGAAAGAGAACTCAAGAATACAATCCCATTTACAATTGCAACAAAAAGAAAAAAGTCTCTAGGGATAAATTTAACCAAAGAGGTTAAAGACCTATACAATGAAAACTATAAGACATTAGTGAAAGAAATCAATGATGACCTGAAGTAATGGGAAGATATTCCATGCACATGGATTGGAAAAATAAACACAGTTAAAAAGTCCATATTACCTAAAGTAATCTACAGATTCAATGCAATGCCAATCAGAATTCCAATGACATTCTTCACAGAAATAGAACACAGAATCTTAAAATATATATGGAATAACAAAAGACCTCGAACAGCCAAAGCAATCCTGAGAAGAAAGAACAAAGCTGGAGGCATCACAATCCTAACTTGAAAATATATTACATAGCTATAGTAATCAAAATGGCATGGTACTGGCACAAAAGCAGACTCATAGATCAATGGAACAGAACTGAAAGCCCAGAAAGAAAACTAGACATCTGTGGTCAGTTAACCTCTGACGAAGGAGCCAAGATCATACAATGGAGAAAGGCAAGTCTCTTCAATAAATGCTGTTGGGAAAACTGGACAGCCACATGCAAAAGAATGAAAGTAGATCATTATCTTCCACCATACACAAAAATTAACTCGAAATGGATAAAAGACTTGAATCTAACACTTGAAACCATAAAACTCCTAGAAGAAAATATACGCAGTACAGTCTTTGACATCGATCTTAGCAGCATCTTTTCCAATACCATGTCTACTCACGCAAGGGAAAGAAAAGAAAAAATATACAAATGGGACTACATGAGACTAAAAGGCTTCTGCAAGGCAAAGGAAACGATGAACAAAACGAAAAGACAGGGCCGGCCCCGAGCCTTAGTGGTTAAGTGTGCGCGCTCTGCTACTGGCGGCCCAGGTTCGGATCCCAGACGCGCACAAACGCACCACTTTTCCCACCATGCTGCGGCCGCGTCCCACATACAGCAACTAGAAGGATGTGCAACTATGACATACAACTGTCAACTGGTACGTTGGGGGGAAAAAAAAAGGAGGAGGATTGGCAACAGATGTTAGCTCAGAGCCAGTCTTCCTCAGAAAAAAAGAGGAGGATTACCATGGATGTTAGCTCAGGGCTGATCTTCTTCGCCAAAAAAAAAAAAAAAAAAAGGAAAGACAACCCACCAACTGGGAGAAAATATTTGCAAATCATGTATCTGACAAGGGGTTAATCTCCAAAATATATAAACAACTCATACAACCCAACAAAAAAAAAAACAGATAATCCAATCTAAAAATGGGCAGAGGATACGAACAGATACTTTTCCAAAGAAGATATACAGAAGGCCAACAGACACATGAAAAGATGTAAAACATCACTAATTATTAGGGATATTCAAATCAAAACTACAATGAGAGATCACCTTATACCTGTCACAATAACTAAAATTCCCAAAACAAAAAGTACCAAATGTTGGAGAGGATAAGGAGAAAAGGGCACGCTCACACATTGCTGGTGGGAATGCAAACTGGCGCAGCCACCAGGGAAAACACTATGGAGATTTCTCAAAAAATTAAAAATAGAAATAGCATACCTTCCAGTTATCCCACCACTGGGTATTTATCCAAAGAAATTGAAATCAACAATTCAAAGAGATTTATGCACCCCTGTGTTCACTGCGGCATTATTCACAATAGCCAAAACATGGAAGCAATCCAAGCGCCCTGCTACAGATGAATGCTTAAAGAAGACGTGGTATGTATTATATACAATGGAATACTACTCAGCCAGAAAAAAAAGACAAGATCATCGTGTTTGCAACAACCTGGATGGACCTTGAGGGTAGGATGTTAAATGAAATAAGCCAGACAAAATCAAATATGCATGATTTCACTCATACGCAGAAGATAAACATACACAGGGATAAAGAGAACAGATTAATGGTTACCAGAGGGGACGGGGGCTGGGCATTGAGTGAAAGAGTTAAAGGGGCACATATGCATGGTGATGGATAATAGTTAGACTACTGGTGGTGAGCATGATGCAGTCTATACAGAAATTCACAAATAATAATGAACACCCGAAATTACACAATGTTAACACCCTTTATAATTTCAATAAAATAATTAAAAAAGAAAAAAAATAATTCATTCTTTTTTATGGTTGAATAGTATTCCACCGTGGGGATATACCACACTTTGTGTATCTGTTCACCAGTAGATGGACATTTTGGTTGTTTTCCGTTTTTGTCTAGAATAAATAGGTTGTTATCAACATGTATGTACAAGTCTGTGTATAGACATATGAGTTTATTTCACTTGGATGGATTCCTAGGAGAGGAATGGCTGGATAGACGTATGTAATTATTAAAGACGCATCCAAGCTATTTTTCACCAGCACTCGATGAGAGTTTCAGTGACTTGACATCTTCAACAACACTTGCTATAGTCAGTCTTTTTAATTTTAGCCATTCTCAAGTGTGGTAGAATCTCATGATGACTGTCACTTATATTTCCCCTATGACTCATGTTGTGAAGGAGAAGGCAAGCCACGCACAGACTGGGAGAAAACATCTGCAAAACATATCCCTAGAAAAGGACGTGTACTTATAATATATAAAGAGCGATTACAACCCAATGGTAAGAAGACAATCAACACGTCATGGCTTACCAGGAGACAGCAGATCAGGCCTGTGATGAGCACCAGGAGGCCTGCCAAGCAGATGAGGATGAGGGCCCAGAAGGGGAGGTCTGGGAAGACAAGTGGTGGGGTGAGCCACCTCCTGTCATCGCCCCAGGGCTCCTGCTGACCCCACTGTGCCTCAACCGTCCTTGACAAGGGTTGGCCAACTTTCCTCATCATCCAAGACCCTGTGCGCATGGTTCTCTTCAATGAGGCACAGCATCAAGATACTCGCCCCCTACCATGGGCTGGGGTTTCCCGCAGGTTTACCATGCTTCTCAGTCAAGGTGTCATCTCTGTTGGGAGAATATTCTGGAAGTGAATGAAATGAAGAATCCATGTGAGTGTGTTTCACTCTTTTTAATAAAACTTTTTAGACACAGAAAAATAGAAAAATAAAGGGAACAGTCTCATAAACATCCATCATCTAGATTTAACAATGTACATTCCATCCAATTAAAACAATATTTCATCAATGTATAAATTATTAACACTTGCCACCCTTGATTCATCCCATGTTTTCAATGAAATATTAAAGTCAAGTATACATCATGATGTTTCACCCCATTTTACTTTCCATCTCTAAAAAGTGAGCACACTTTGCTACAAAATCCAAGGCCATTATCACAGAACAAAAGTGTAATAAATTAAACCAAATTAATACCTCTGGGCACAGAGGACTGAATTTGGGTTGGACTATCTTATGACGGCCAGGGGGGAGAATGGGTCATCACAGTTGGCAAGCCTATGTGATCTCTCTAAATTCATAAATTCCCACTCAAAATTGTTCTTCCGTGCCTAGAAACACATCATCCCCTTCTCCTTTACCTATTTGCTTAATATTCATTTCCTAGGATTAACCTACAATGTAATTTCCTGCAGGAAGTCTTCTCTGGTTACCCCCTAAAAATATGAGTTTGTTCAGATCAAATAATTGATAAGTTTCAATTCTCTATTCTTGTTATTGCCAGCTACAACATAAACTCCAGGAAGGAGTGGGCATGGGGGGAGGGGTGCAGGTCACCCTACTTGTGCCTCTACCCAGACAACCTCTTAGAGGTGTGCTGTCTGATATGCAGCAGCAACAAGTCTCTTTTTGAATTAAAATTAATTTTAGTTAAATAAAATAAAAATTCTAACCTCAGTAACATTAAAAATCAGTAACAATAAAGACCAGTCACAATACCATCTTTCGAGCACTCAACAGCCACATGCAGCTATGCACTGGACAGCACAGATATAGAACATTCCACCACTGCAGAAAGTTCTAGTGCATTGGTGCTCACCTAGAGCGGGACTTGGCAAACTATAGCCTATGGATCAGAAACCACATCCACCCCCAAACCTGTAAGTCTGCTTCACACACAGCTGGAGGCCCTCACTGACCATCTGGCCCAGTGGCTCTCAGTGCAGAGATAAGGAAACAAAAGTCCGTAGAGGGAAGGTGACTAGCTTGAGGTCACTGAGCTGTCTAGGAGAAGGTGAGGGCCTCCCATACTACACTGGTGTCCTTTTCTCTCTCTCAATGGTGGGTAAAGACTGGGGGACTATGCCACCTCCTGCCAGCCTGAGCAAGTTCAGTGTTCTCTCAGCCCCAGGCCTCCAGAGTCCCTAGAAAGGCCTCACTTTCTTCCCCAATGACCAGGGAGCCTTACCATCCCCAAGGGCATTCTTTCCGTCCAGGGTAAAGTTCTGCAGCTGGGTACCCTTCTGGTCAGCCGCAGGAATTCCTCAAAGATGGCAACTCTATCCAGTCTCTGTGCCAAGGCGGCTGGGTACACAGTGAGTCCACCCAGTGTGGTTACCATGGGAGACCGACCTGGAAGGACACAAGGGATGAACAAGGGTGTCTGGAATTCTACCCTGATTCTAGATTCCCTGCTTCTGGGTCCTGTCCAAGAGAACTTTCAGCAATAATGTCAACATTTGCCTGCACTACCAAATACACTCATTATTAGCCCCATGTTGTTATCAAGCACTTAAAATGTGGCTAGTGTGTGTGAGTGAGGAACTGAATTTCTCATGTAATTTCATTTAAAGCTTGGTGACCTAGAACAAACACAAGGGAGAGTGGGTGAGAAGATGGAGGTCTCCTGGAGATGCAGGGGGCCACTGGAGCCAGTGAAAGATCACAGACCTTGGGGCAAGGGAGACCTGACTTCAACTCTTGGCTCTGCCCCTAACTCACTGTGTGACCTTAGGCACAATAATCCCCTTTCTGAGCTTCAGTTTACCCATGTGAGAAATGGGGAAGGCAGCTAGGACATCACCTCTGGACACTGAGAGAACCCAGGCACGCAGGGAAAGTGAAGGGTTGAAACAATCACGTAACAGATGTAAGTCAGACGGAGGAATGACGGTGCCCTCAGGGCAAGGAGAGACGGGACAGGGGAGAACCCACCTGGTCCTGGGTGTCCCTCAGCAGGGCGGTGTACTCCGAGGATGTGGGCTCCGGGTTGCTGAGGTTCCAGCTGATGATGTGGAAATGTAGCTGGTGCTCTCTCTGGATGGATAAACTCTGTGCTGCAGAGCCTGGAGCCACCGAGAGGAAGAGCAGACAGGTGGAGACTCTCCGTTCCCAGCACACAGGCATGGTGGCCCACGGGGTCAGGATGGTAGGTGCAGACAGCGTCCACACTGCTGGCTTCCCCATTCTTTTCAGGCCTGGGGAGAGAGGGACGTGGGGACTCTAGAGAGAGGTCCTGAAACCTCTGGGGTGGGGGCCAGAACAGGAAGGAGGAAATGGGAGGACAGGGGCGAGACAGAGAGGGGTGGTGGCAAAAGTGGTCATTAGGGGCAACTAATCAGGGGAGGGTCTCACCTGAGGGAGACCAGTCTGCAACTCAAGGAGAAGAGGCCCAGGCTGCTCTTCTTAAACAAGGATCCAGCTGGGGAGGAAGGAGGAGGAGGAGGAGCAGGAGGGACAGGGAGTGGGGGAGGGGCTGGGTGGGATTTAACCCAACAGGAGCTGCTGGAACCAGGGTCTCCCCAGGCTCTGCAGGACCCTCTCAGTGGAGTTGAACGTGGCTGAGCCGTTGCTCCTGTCTGATGAATACCGGAGGGTGGAGATGGGGAAGGTGACTGTGAGGGTCTTCAGGTTGTGCCCCAAAGCTGCAAGACGAGAGGGAGAGCGATGGCCATCACTGAGAGCTGGCCTGAGACCACACCAGAGTCCTGCACTCATTATAATCTGTCGTCTTCTCTCCCAGGGGCACCACCACCCACCCGTGTGGTCACCCAAGTCAGAACCAGCACATCTGCTCAGCTCCTCCTCCCTCCCAGTAACACCAATTCCAGTTGCGCACCGGTCCTCACATACACTCCCTCTCTCCATCCCTGTCCCAGCTCAGGTCTTAACTTGCTTCACCCGGACCAACACCCCAGCAGGCTCACTGGATGCTCTGTCTAAAGAATGTTCTACATGACTACTAGAAGAATCTTTCTGAAATGAATACCTCACTAGGGCCACCACTGCTCTAGCACCACCCATGGCTCCCTATGGCCTTCAGTGTTAGTTCAACCTTCTTGACCTGGCACTCAAGGCTCTACTCAATCTGGCTCCTGCTGACCTTTCAGTCTCATTTTATCCATGTACTGCGGGTTAAACTTCATGCTTCACGCAACCCAAATTCATTTCAATTCTCCCCATAGGGCATGTTGTTTCTGGCCGGAGCCTTTGATCATGGAATCCTCTCTGCCAGGAAAACCCTTCATCCTCTAGTTGCCAGGGTCCCTACTACTTATTCTTAAAGACTCCATTCTGGTGAAACTTTCTCTAGCAAGCTCTTCCCCTCCAAATTATGCCAGGCGCCTCTCCCCGAAACCTCCCACATTGTACTATAATGGTGTGTTAATTTCACAAGACTAGGGGCTCTCTGAGGGCTGGCCTTAGACTGAACCGTCGGTATAATCTTTGTGATCAGCATGATTGCCCTAAAACCAGAATCTCACACCCTGGCTTCCCAGCTCCTGGATCACAACTGGCTGGTGGAGGAGTGGGGCCGGAGAGCTTCTCTTGGGAAGGAAAAGGGGCCCCCAGACACCTGTGGTGGCTTCTGGTGGCACAGGTGATGATGAAGTATGCAGGGACGTGGTGGCCGGCTCGGGAGCTGTGGCGAGGGCTGTCTCAGGGAGGGACAGAGTGGGAGGAGCCCCCAGGCTCACCCGGGCTCCAGCAGTGGCTGTCCCAGGACCACCATTCACAGGTGAAGCATAAATGAGAGTGAGGGGAGGGGTGACTGTGTGAGTAGAGGGATGAGCAAGCCTGTGGATGAGAGGAGCCCAAGAGAGAGAGATATGTGAACAAGAGAGACTGAACTCGGAGGAGAGGCAGATGGATGGGCAGAACACTGGACAGACGGATGGGACACCTGGAAAAGGAGGACCAAGGGCGGGGCTTCAGGAGAATTAAAGTGAAAACCACGTGGGGTCAGAAAGTGGTGGAGAACACGTCTGTGTCTAAGGCTTTCTCACCCTGGGCTGGGACTCTCCACCAGAACCCGGGAGGGAGAGAAGGGATGAATTAGGGCCCTTCCAGGTGCTTCCTTCACCAAGGACAGCGGATGAAGGAGAACAAGTGCTCCCCAACCCCAAATGCGGACGGGACCCAGGACATCAGGGCCAGGAATACTCACTGGTGGTAGTCGGGGCTGCGGCTCCATAGGTGTAATCTGTGGAGAGAAGGCGAGAGGAGCTGAGCAAGAGCTGGGGTGAACATAAAGGATTAAGGGAGAGGGGGGATGTAGGGAGCTTTGTGGGGAAAGCAGAGGGATAGAGGGGAGGGGTGTTCAGGGTGGAGGCAACGAGATGGAAGGTGGCTGGACCCAGTGATCACACAGTGATGAGAAGACTGATCCCAGACCAGAAGCATAGAGAGATGGATCATAGCTCACTTTAGAGCAATGGAGGCAACACAGAACTCTGACTGGGAGAGTGTGGCTGTAGCACAGCCCCTCACCACTGACGTAGAGGCTGTCCCCGTCCAGGGTGAGGGGAGCCCAGGTGGGCGACGCCCTGGGTCTAATGGCTCAGCTCCCTGTAGAGTCGCTCTCCGTCCAGCCTGGGACCAGCGGGGGTCAGAGTGGAAGGTGCAGATGATGTCCACCCCAGTGGCTGCCCCACCCTTCTCAAGCCTGGGGGAGGGAGAACCTGGGGACATGGAATACTGAGCAGGGGTCCTTCTGGGTGTGGAAAGCGAGAGAGGGGAAGGGAAGAGGCTGAGGGAGAGGCTGAAGGGGCTGCTCTGATGTCTGGAGAGGCTCTCCTCGGTGTCTCCCATGTGAGACAACCCCCTCACAAGTAAGGCCTGACTTCCTTTAGGATGTGGAGGGGGGCCTGTGAGTGACAAAGAGGGGTGAACACACAGACCTGAGTCAGGGGGCGCCTGCAGGTCTGCACGGACAGCAGCGAGGAGAACAGTCTCTGCCCTGTGCCATCTGACACATGCAGGCAAGAAAGTACCGTTACGTTCTCTCGGTTCTACACTCCAAGGTCTTTTCTTTCTACTTCTTTCCTGCTCCACAGCCATCACCCAGGCCTAGGGAACAGTCACCTTATTCCTCATCTTATTCCCAGCACCTCCCATCTCGCCTCTTAAGTCTACATTCTTAACCATGAAGTCCATCTGAACCCACGTGCTTAGACCAAACGCTAATCACATCCTCCTTCTACTCGCATCTCTCCAGAGTCTTCCCACTGGTCTTAGAACAGAGTCCCAAGTCACCCCTGATCTGGTCCTGCCTGTCCCCCCTCGCCGGTGTGGCTCACACCCCTCCCCCTGTGTTGACTCAGCTCAGCCATCCCTCTTCTCAGTTCATGGACACACCAGGCTCTCTGCTTCAGGGGTGTCCTCATGCAGGTCCCTCTGCCTGAAACGCTCTCTTGAACACACTCCCACACCCTCACTCCAGTCTAACCCTCCAACTAGCTAAATCCAGTCCCATCTCTAGCTCTCAAGCTAAATATCAGTCCTTCTCAAGAGGGCTTCCCTGTCCCCTCAGGTTGAGTCCCCTTGTGCCAAACTCCCACATCACTCTCATCATTAACTGTCTAAAATCCAAATTCCCAAATACAATATAAATTCCACGGAGGTGGGACAAGGTCTCTCTGGTTCTCCAGGTCCCCATGTATGTGGCCCAGGGCCTGGCTCATCAGATGAGGAACCATCCCGGTTTGTCTAGGACTGCCCTGGTTTGAACACTAAACGTCCTGTGTCCTGGAAAACCCCTCTGTCCTGAGTAAACAAGGATGGTGGGTCACCATAAATTATAAACTCAAAGACTATCTATTGCATGACAAGCACACATTCCCCTCAAGAACATCACAGGAAAGCTAGAATGAAAAAGGCACACACACATACACACACAATTAGTAGAGGCCAACAACTAAATACAAAATTACTTAACAAGATTCTCTGCAACGTGAATCACCAGACCGTTATTTCAGAAAAGTTTCAAGAAACAAAGTTAATTCCCTTTAGAAGACAAAGTGGTGAGGACAGTCTTTTTAGAGACTAGTGCCCTGCCCTGCAATCTACAGTGTTGCTTAGTACTCCTCCCAATGATCTGAAATGGCATAAAGAAAAAAATGCTCAAAATAAATCCGGCTACTGGCAAATTCAATGTTAAATTTGTTATTAATACAAAGAAGTTCCAATCATCTTTTTCCCTGAATGCTCCTATATTTCAAATTTTTGTGGAGGATTTATAGGACTTTAGAAGTCAAGTTGAATGGGTCTAAGGAATGTTGCTGAGTATCCCTGCTAATATTTAATGGGATGTCTTCTAATACTACATACACACGCAAAACATTTCTGTATTTACATTATATATAAATCCTGACTTTTGAGTATTATGCAATGCAAGTAAATCTATATTTTCTACTATAATACACATTTGCAGTTATTTACACTTGTTTTATGTGTTCTTATTTGCATATAACTGTACTTACTGAAATATTTACCACACACAGCTTACCGTCTTTCCCTTGAATATAATCCATCAAACATCAATAATTTTTCTCAAGATACCCTCACTCTCAGTGTCCATGTGGTGACAACCTGAGCCCAGGAAAGCCCACTGGCAGGTCTTCTGCACAGCGGAGGCTGCCGGAACCTGTTGGTACCAGGTCCACAGGGTACTCACCTGGTCACACAGAAATCCATGGATCAGCGAGGACAGGTGGACCCTGAGCCTGGTTTCACCTCAAACTTGAGCTCCACGGATGTTTTCGTGTCTGAGGGGGGGAAAAAAAAGCGCAAACAAGCTTTTGAGGCCTTTTATAGGGTGTTGGATGGAAAGTTCACCCCATTCACTTTTCTTTTTTGTATTTACTGATTTAACTGTAACTGTTGGCTGTGACTGAATTTTCCCGATTCCTATGCAGTCACCTGCTCCCCAAGATGGGAGGAAGCAGCTTTGTGCTGTGTGCACTTGAGTCACTCAACTCACTTGGCTGGACAGAGACTTTTTGGTGACTCTGGACCCTTTAAACAAGCTTGTCATTTAGGGACCCTGTAAGTGGCTCGATGACTTGTAAACAATTCCCACACTTCATTCAAGGCTCGGGAGATTTTCAGGCCGTGGAGCAGGTTTCCCAACCTCGGCACCACTGACATGTGGGGCCGGATGATTCTCTGTCGGGCTGTCCTGGGCCCTGGAGGACGCTGAGCAGCATCCCTGCCTCCCCCTCTAGATGCCAGGAGCGCCCCCATTAGTAACAACCCAAACACCGCCTCCAGACGCGGATAAGCCACCTGCGGACAAAATCACACGGTGACGGTGACGGCGACTCTGAGGAGGGGCCGGCGGCGCCCGGAGCCGGGAGGAACAGCAGCCTCGGGCGCCCTGACGAACAGCCCGGGGGAAACGGGGCTCCGGGGGGACAGAGGGACGCCGGGCCGTGACGGGGCTGCCCGCGGCCCAGGCCCCTCCCTGGACCGCGACCGGAGCCGGGACCGCCCGCCGCTTACCGCGCGTCGCCCCTTCGGCCGAAGGTCCACGGGAATGCCGTCCGCGCCGAGAAGACTGGACACACCGCGCAGACCTCCCGCTCCATCCACGGCGCCCCCTGCGCTTCCGCTTCCGGTCTCGGGCGGGCGTTCGGGGAGGACGCAGGTTCGGGGAGGACGAACCTTTGGGGGCTCTGGGTTGAGGCGGCGGGGGGGGGGGGGGGGGGGGGCAGGGGGCGGGGCAGGGCGGGGCCGCGCACCCCAGCCTCGGGGGAGGTGTCTAGTTTCTAGAGTTAATGTGAGGCCGGGCCGCGGGCTGGGTCAGCACCAGGGACAGGGAGCAGGTCTAGGGGCGGGGCTGTGGGTGGAAATCAGTTCTAGGGGCGGGGCTGTGGGCGGGGACAAGGGTGCGGGCGGGGCAAGGGGCGGGACCAGGCTGTGGGCGGAGCCAGGCCCGAGCCTTGTGCGGAGACCAGTTCCAGGGGCGGGAAGAGGCGGGGGTGGGGCTGGAATAAGTCTGGCCGACTTCACAGTGGGAGGAAATCAGCTCCAGGGGCGGGGCTGGAGGCAGGGCTTTCCGTGGACCCCATACTGTACAGGTAGCTGGATGTTGAACAGCTTTTCTTCATTCATTTCCTCACGTTTATACAGCCTCATAGAATGATGTGCCCATATTTAGAATTATAAATTTTTTGTGCGTGTTTGCTGTTCTTAATTTCATTAAAAAATTGGGTCATATATTCACATTTCTCTACAACTTACTGTCCCAAGACAGTAGATAAGGACATAACGCTATTTTAATTTTAATTTAAAAATCTGGGGGGAGGGAGGCCCCTACGTCGTAGATGCACGTATAGGAAAACTTCAAAGAGTGGTGCAAAGTCAGTAAAATATTCTCACTCTATCACTGTCTCCCAGTCCTTTTGCACAGAGATAAACATCCTTTTCTCCTCTATCCTTCCAGACATACTGTGTATATGTGGGCCTGTGTATATGTTCAAGCCCAAGAGTGAGGTCCCCAAGCAAAACCTGAAGCCCATGAATTGTCTCATGCGTCAGAAGTTACTGAAAAGAGATTTAAATTTCTGGTGGAAGGAGATGAACTAGTGATGAATCCATAGGAAGACAACAAAGAAATAAGGGAATTTTACCATTTAAAAGGTCAAAGGAAAAAGTGAGAAAGAAAATGTGTTCATAATATCTGATGTAGCACATCTCTGGATAAGATTCGTATGCTATAAAATGGTAAACACTTATGTCATAAAACAGTAGACATTGAATTTTGATTTATCCTAATTCATTAAATAGTTATATTGGGCAAGGGGAATTATGTTTTTAATGTATGTAAGAACTCTTCATGCTGATTTTTTCAGAGAAGAAAGAAACTATAAATAGTCAAAAGATGAAAAATGAAAAAGTGTATGAGTAGCTAATATAGAAATACAGATTTTCAACCAGAAAATTAAAAAAGTTGTTTTTGGAACCAGAGTCAAGAGTGGGGAAGGTAGCTTTTCATTATAAGGCTTGAAGTATTATTTGAGAGATGTGCGTATAGACACACACACACGCACACACACGGGAGCCTGAATTTGTATTCCAAAGGGATCCTCTAACTCTACAAATAATTTGTTACAAGGATTCACTTTACAACAGTAGAACATATTTTGAAAACTACAGACTTCAAGCCAAAAAAAAAGCTCTCATCATCCCGGTGAAAAATGAATGGGGCATCACTTTCCAACCGACATGGTGATAAGCATTTTACACACATTACTCTTGAGTATTTTCACAGCAACCCATAGGAAGATGGTATTATCTATCTCCATTTTGCAGATGAGGAAATTGGTGACAGCATATTGCTAAAATTTTCATATAAGTTCTCAATAGATATTGTTTTATGTTAAAATTGTTTATTGAATTTTCTTTTCATTAATAAAACGATATATGCCATTCTTACAAATAAGCAAAGGGCGTGTAAAAACAATTTAGCAAAACGACAGTTTCCTTTTGATATAATTAAATAGAACAATCACTTTATTATTTTTCTGCTCTCTGCCTCACATCTAGGAAGATATTTCCTATCCTAAAGGCTTACTAGAAAACTCTACTAAAAATCAAGAATCAGGGAATACCCATATTATGCAAGGTTCCTGAATACATGCAAAAAAAGCCATTATAACAAGTTTTTGTACAAAAATCTTAGATCATTCATGAACTGATAACAACACAAAACATGATTAGGCAAGGTAGTTCTGTAGAATGACAAATATTTAAACTTTAGACATTTAGAAAGGTAGTTCATTACAGTAACTAATGTGTATAAGAAGAAATTTTTCAAACTCATTAAGTGCCAGGAAAACGTTTGACAAATGCACTGCAATATTATTCAGAATAGCCAAGAGATGGAAACTACCTAATTGTGCATCTGTGGGTGAAAAGATTAAGAAAATCTGGGGCATCTATACAATGGAATATTATTCAGCCTTAAAAAGGAAAGAAATCCTGTATTCAGAATTGCTTGCCTGGATCATTTCAGTAGTCATGTGCTTTCTTGCTTAGCCCCCTCTGGTCCATTCACCAACCAGAAACCAGGGTGATCCTTTCACAATGTAAGCGCCACGACCTCTAATGGATCCCTAAAAGAGATTTTGGAGGTAGACTTCCTGGGTACCAGCTGTGTGACCTTGGACAATTATATAACCTCTAATATTCCTCATCCATACAATAGAGGTTAATAGTATTGTCTCCATAGCATTGTTGTGAGGATTAAATGAGTGAATACGTGTCAGACGCCTAGAATGTGCCTGGCACATGGTAAGGCAACATGAAAAATTTAACTGTAAATATAACCAAATTAAATATTGTGATGGCCTCTTAATTAAGTTGAACAATATGAAATTTCTAATATTCAACCATTTTGACCCATTATTATTGTTGAATAAATGATAAAACTCAGTCTAGGCAGGTTGTGTAGAGTCAAAAAGGATCGGATAAATGAAAATATTATTAGAAAAAATAAGCTGAAATAGATTGCTTTGCAATTTACAAAGCAGTTTCTCATACTTTGTTTCATTTAATCTCTAGAGAATGCTTTTCAGGGTATTATTACCACTGACTCTGAAGGAGTAACTGACTTGCCCCGAATCACACCACATTAAATAACACAATTAGAGTGGAAACATCATTTCGAGTATAAATCCCACATGATATTTTGTTTTCCCTTCATAATATCATCCGTCCTCTCAAGAAAGTGATGAAATAATGCTGATTCATAGGAACTTAGTCTTAAAGAGACATACTCTCAGATGATAAACACTATGTCTTTGAAACAGGGGTGTTGCGAGAAGAAACATGGGACCCATGCTTTCTGGGTTTTCAAGTCCATACTTAGAGTTCTGGGAAAGAGTAAAAGAAGGGAAAGGGTGAAAAATAGTCCAGAATGAAAAATGCTTGACGTATATGTAACTTTATTGATCACCTCAAGATTCTCTTTTTGTTTATGGTCTGTGTCACCCTACTAGAATATAAATGCTCTTAGGGTAGATCACTGCTATCTTGCAGCAAATGGTAGGGACTGAGTAAATATTTATTAAAGGAATGAAAGTGGCCTTGAATACATCTGCTCTTGACTCACCAGAGAACAGCCCCATACTAGGCAAATGGCATCATTAGTATAATTTTAAAAATCATGTCCTCATTAACTCGTAACCATGGATTCAAGGCTCCCATTTATTTCATACTTTCGAGGTACAGAAGAATTCTGGTGTATTAGGGAATGTATCCACAGCCTTGCTGTAAAATAAAGCAAGACTTTTTGGCCCATTGATTGCTGGTTCCAGCAGGGCCCATCTCTATACTTACCTCTAAACAATTAACTATAGGTTTATTATCCCAATGAACAGCAATTTGGTATGGAACCTGTTTTATCAGTGTCATGCAAAAGTAGACATTTGATATGTCTTTAAGTGGTGATATGGATAATAATGTTGATGCAGAAGAAGACAACTAAAAATTCTCTCTGATCTTTGTTAAGTGTATCTGGGTGAAGGGTATCTTGGAATGACTGGATTTCAGACCTCAAAAAGACTCATCCAACTCTTCATGTTACAGGTGAAGAAAATGAGGTCTAAAGATGTTAAGAGATTTGACCAGGACTAATTCCTGGGACTAGAGAGAGATCCTCTGATTCTCAGCTGGCCACATTGTCATAGCATCTCCAGCTCCAAACAGCCAAGAGAAGCAAGGCTGTTGATTTCTAGGTAGAAGTGATTCCCCTGCACGTTTTTACTTTCTCTCTCTTAGATGCCTGCTCTGCCCTGACAAGGAATTTATCTGATGTTAACGCTACACTTAAGAAGAGGAAAATGCTCCTGGCAAACATTATTGTGATTCGGTGTGGCACTGGAGAGCGCAGTCATGAAAAAATGAGAATCAAAAGAATAAGAGGTAAATAATATTAGAGAAGAAGAGAAAATCTATTATTTGAGTGGGACATAACTTATAAAGTTTACAACTGGTAAATAAGTTGAGTAATGTGAAAGGAAGCTAGATTCCTATATGAAACATCAAAAATACTGTTATATGAGCAAGAATTAGTTTAAGCACAAAGGAAAAGAAAGGGTGAGTCCACTGTATCCTCCTGACCTGGGACGCCCATAGTTTCCTGCCCTTGGACATTAGAGGTGCTGGTTCTCAGGCCTTCAGACTTCAGCTGAGTTATACCACCAGCTTTTCTGGTTCTCCAGCTTGCAGATGGCAGATTGTGGGACTTCTCTGCCTCCATATTCCTGTAATACATCTCCACATCTCTATGTTTATATATATTCTATTTCTATTTCTCTAGACAACCGTGACTAATACACGTGGATGACAAAGTCCATAGTAGGTGCACAGAGAGGAACTTTCGCAAAGCAAAGGAGGCTCCCCCACCCCACAGGAGAAAGCAACTCATCCTATCCTGGCAGCATGCATCAGCACATGCACGCGCGCACACACACACACACAAACACAGCTAACCTTAGAAATGTACTCAAGCTCAAACTCTCTCTCTCTGCCCTATAGATCATCGCAGTGGTTATTTCCACATGGCATGTTATAAATTCTTTGCAGTTTATTATGTCTTTCCTCGCGTTAAGACTAGGTCAAACAGGGGCGGTGAGTCTGTTTAGCTTTTTTGTAGATCACAGGTTTTACACCAGAGTTTTGCATGTAGTAGGTGCTCTATAAATAGAATGACCAAATAGTTTTCTCTCCAAACTGGAACATATTGAGGAATGAAAAGGGTAGTATTAATAATTATGATAGGACAACAGGAAAAATATCTGCTGAAGACAGAAATTGAGGATTTAAAAGGTAAGGTGAACTGATCAGTTTTACATTTTAAACAGATCACTGTAACTAGAATCTCGTAGGCTGATTACAGGGAGAGAGGATTTGGAAATCTTAAGCTGTAATTGCCAATTTATTGCAGTATACCAGAAAAACTTGATATCTTTGCATAAATGTAGTTAAGTGGATGGGTTTAAAATATTTCAGGAAGTGAACTTCTAGTATTTGAATTAGATAGGTAGGTAGGTAGTTAGGTAGGTAGGTAGATAGATAGATAGACAGATATAATATACGAGCTCTTTTTGTGTGCCAAGCCATATGAGAACACTGTTGAGGGAAACATCTAGAAAATCTACATTAGTCATGTCTATATGGAGTATCCCATTTAGTGAGAACTGAATATTGAAAGAAAGAGATGATGCACATATAAGTAAAGTAGAAAAAAATATCAACAAAGAGGAAAAATGGAGTTTTGTAATTTAGGTTGCTAGAGCAGGAGAGTTCACTGTGTGGGAATGGTATTTTGTGTCATTTCGGAAAGGTGATTAGAAATGATTCAAAAGTGAAGAATCTGTAGGAGGATACAGGAGGGTGGATGGATGGGTCATTGATATGAATGTGGGGTGGCAGAGTGTCCAGAATGACACTCAGGGACAGACAGGATATTAGCACAAACAAGTGAATTTGGGAACGCTGAGAGAGAAGTGAATTATTTGGGAAAGTGTTTTTTTCAATTTGGAACCTGGACACTGTGAGTCGAGTCATCGCTGATGGGCTGAGTGGGCAGGTTGATATTTGGGTCTGGGGGGCAGAGTCAGATCTGTGCTGATTCTTTGAACATTTTTAGCTCATTAGTGGTATTTGAAGCCAGTGAAATGGATATGATTGCCTAGTAGGAGGGTGCAGGTGGACAGCAGATGTCAGAGCAGGGCTGACTTCTGGGAAGCATCAGGCATTGTGGGTTGGTTATAAAGAGAAGCCAACAAGTGACTCAGGAAGTTTGGAGCAGGAGAAGGACAGTGTAGCACTGGTGGATCCCAAGGACAAATGAGCTTTCTAAAGGAACTTGAAGGCCACAAAGTCACATGCTACTGCAGGACATGTCAGACAAATAATGAAAAGGCCACATTGGAATAGTAAGAGCCGTGACCTGTGAGCTAAGCAAGAGAAGCATCCACAGAAGGGGGACATGGGATCGGTTGCCAGTGTGGAAACAGAGGCATTGGGATGTAAGTGAACTTTTCACAAGGAGTCCCTGGCAGGAGGAGGAGAGGGAGGACATCGAGGGTGAGGGGCATTAGGAACAATGGATGAGGGATTGGTTTGTAGATGGTAGAGATTTGTGCATATTTGAAACATGAGGCATGATCCCAGTAGGGAGGTGATTGAAAGTACTGCGAATATTGAAAGCATAAGGTCATTGAAATGGAAAGATGAGATGAAAATCAGAATGGTTTTAGCTAAGAAAGAAATATATCTGTATAAAACAACAGAAATGGTGTGATAAATGAATTGCTTATGCGGAAAATTTCTAGATCTGATGACTAGAGTGTGAAATAGTTCTTGTGTGGTGGTTAACAATTTGTCTGTGAGATATGAAGTAGGTCAAGAGAAAATAGTTTTATGGAACTCAAGAAATGGAAAGAAATTAACAGAGCATTCAGGAAGCGTTAGAGAATGCATGGAGGCCCATTGGTTGCTGCTGATTCTCTGTTGGGACCCCCAGGCTCCTCGTGTGCTCTCTCTTCAGCGGTGATCCTCAGTGCAGGTGTCAACATGGCCTGGCAGGTATTTGGAATCATCCAAAGTCAGAGGCTTGCAGGGCAGATATGATGAGAGTAAAGAATTAGGGAGCGTTGTCAGTGGGTTATTGAAATGATGGACCACAGAATCCAAGATTAATAGGGAGGAGTAGGAAGAGAGAAGGAAGAGAGCCTTGTTAAGATACTCTAACTGGAGTAATCTATTTTCTTAAAGAATGGTTGTATACGGTAGAGTTCTTTGTGTAGAAACTAGAAATGTGGAAATTTGTGGTGAGAATGTGGTGTTTCTGAGTTACTGATTTACAAGCAGGAGAATTTTGGGTGAAAACAGGCTCTGGGTGTGGAAGTGAGTATCTAAGGGTGGAAGAGTGCGTGATTTCATTAGAGATGGGACACTCAAAGGAGTTATGGAGTCCTTGGATCTCTGTGTCCCAATAACGTAGGTTACAGGGTACCAGCATGTGTATAGTTGTCAATGATAGAGAAGGGAAGAGAATAACATCCTTAAGCAAGACGGAGGAGGCAAGTTGGTCTGGATTTGCACTGATAGTGACACATCAGCTTGATAGTGTCCCAGAATCCCGTTCTCAACGTCTGATGCCTATATCAGCAGCATCAACATCAGCTGGGAACGTCTTAGAAATGAAAATTCTCCGTTGCCTCCCCAGACCTACTTGGGTTGAGTTCCAGCAATCTGAGTTATAAAAACTCTGCAATGATTGTAATGGACAGTATGATTTGAGACACATTTCTCCAGGGAGAGAAAGAGGGTGCAATATCCAAATGAGCTGCGAACATTCTCCATGGATGGTAGTCTTCATCCTCCTCTTTGTTCCAATTTTGCATTTTATTCTGTTTTTAAAGAGAAAGCTCAAAAAATATGTCCTAACTTCATAGTAGAAACAATGAGACCATGAAACTAAAACCAAGTAGAAAACTGAAGTTCTATGCAGTCTGAAGGCTGAGCAGCTGTATATTCCAGAGGTCAGTTACTAGAATCGCTTCCCATCCTGGCAGTGAGGTCATGTGCAGTCAATGGGAGGAGACCTTGGAGAATCCCCAGCAAGTCTGTGGATACAGGAGACTGCAGGGACTCCAGGCCTGCAGCAGTGAAGGAGAACTCTTAAGTCCTTTGGATTCACAAATACCTTAAAAACAGTTGCACTGGGGGGTCCAGGTGAATCCCTGGGCCGTGGCTGAAGCTGAGGGGTCTGCACACCAGCCCTGAGCCCACCCCTGGCCAGTGTCCATATTGGGCAGAGATGAGTCCTGGTTTGGGTCTGGGTCTCTCATAGCCCCTCTGCAGGCAACGAGCATCTTTTGGAGATATCAGGAGACAGACACAGAAAGTGAAGAAAAGCATGGGAGGGAGTGACTGTGGCCTCGAGGACAGACGAGATTGCCCGGGAGGCAGAGAGAGCAAGGAGCCAAGAAAGGCATCCTGAAAACACAGTGAGAAAAGCAACATGGGTGCTGAAGAAAAAGAGAGTGATGTGGTTGAGAAATTCCCCATGAGACAGGCTTGACTCTCACAGCATCTCTTTGTAACGTCCGTCGTGATCTTTACCTTTCATGATAACATCAATTTTTATTTACCATGATTTTTCTTCCTTTTTATATTAAAATTGATAGGATAATCGATGCTGAGGAATTAGTGTTTTGAACTTATATCTGTTTTTTCATTGAGTGTTAACTCAATGAAGAGATGATACCTACTTGAATGAGATTTATCTTTTAATATATATTAAATCTGATTCCATAAATTATTCTGATTTTGCATGTAATTTTTTTTTTTTTTTAGCTGAGGGAGATTCACCCTGAGCTAACATTTGTTGCCAATCTTCCTCTACTTAGTATGTGGGTCACCGCCACAGCATAGCTGCTGAGTGTTGTAGGTCCACACCTGTGAACAGAACGTGGGCTGCCAAAGCAGAGCTTGCCAAACTTAACCACTAGGCCAGGGGCCAGAACTATGATTTTGCATCTAATTTTAACATAAAATCCATCAATCTTTCTCTTCTTTGTCACATGTTAATTCAGACATAGGTCATTTCTGTATCATGAATTAAGTATCTCTTGTTTGTTACCTGGCAAACCTGTGTAGCTTTGATTTTGGAATCTTAAAAATGAGCATACCCCCTGGGGGCATTATTTTCCCCGTAGAGAACCTTGGCAGCAGACTCATTGCCTTCCTTCCCACACTAGATCCAGAGTCGTGGAAATGTGTTCGCCTTGCACACAGCACAGAGCACATAGGAATTACTCCACAAACATGTGGTAAGTGAACAGTTGGTGGCATCATCAGGTCATTCACAGAACGAGACTGAGAGAGAGCTTCCTTAGGTCAGGAAGGAGAAGCATTCCTTTATATTTTCAATCAATGTTTTAATTTGTAACATTGTAATGTGAACACCGAGTATACTATTTGTATCAAAATTGTGTTCTGAAAGTTTTCAAAAATCTCTAAATCTCAGAGTAGAGGAAAATCAACCTCTGTGAACCTGTCACTTGCTTCAAAAATTATCAACTCGTATACCATCTGGCTTCGTTTATCCTCACACCCACCCCGCTAGAGTTAACCAGCTGAGATGACTGAGAGCACATCATTTCAGCTATAAATATTTTCAGTTTCTCTTACAGATGAGGGATTTTTTGAACACAAACACACTAATGTTATCACACACAAAAATAAAAGTGTCATTCCTATAATCAACTATCTGGTCAGTATCCAAAGTCCCCCAGTTTTCTCAAGATGATTTCCTGGTTTTGCATTTTATTGGAGTCAGGATCTTTAAAAAACCCTTTTTTTGCAATTGCTTGATGTGTTTCTGAAGTGGCTTTTACTCTCTTACTAGTTCATGCATCTTGATGTTTGGGTGGGATATGCCTGTGTGTGTTTACATGTCTACACCAAGCTGTGAATTCTTTCTTTCCTGGATGGCAGTGCCCTGGCAGGAAGGGCCTGTGCTGTGGGAACCAGGATTTCTACTCTGCATCTGGCTGAACTGAAAAGGCGTCCCTGGGTGACACTTGCAGCCTTCAGAAAGGAGGGGGAAGAAGTACCAAGGAATTCAAGACAATGGCCCTTGTCTTACAGGGTGTTTCCAGGGCATGATGTTCAAAATGCCGGGTGGTAACCCTTTAGCTCCTAGTCGTAGGGTGGATTCTGGGTGTGAGCTCAGAGTAGTGTCTGTTTACCACCCATGTGGGAAGCGTTTCAGTATTTTAATTGGTAAGTTTGTGTCTGTTGTGTCTGTGTTGTCTAAGATGGGTTGCATTCCCCTGCTGGACCCACTCCTATACCTGCCCCTCTCGTGCCTCATCTTTCAAAACTCCCAACAGGCAAGTTTCACATCCCTGTAACACACATCCACATAACCACAGCACAGACTGGGGAAAAGAACACAGTCATCCCAGGGGCTACGTGCTCTATGCGCTCAGGCCCAGCTGCCCCTTTGGGACAAGTCAGTAACAACACGACTGAGTGTGTAAACTAGTGACTGTCTGAGACCATGGACCTCAGAACACCAAGGTCCCAGATGTCACCCTAGGCAGCAATGGACAGTGTGGGTCATTCAGTGGCCAGGATTAAGGTCTATTATCTTGGCAAACCAGAGGTCACCCCGATCCATCAGGCCCAGCCAGGGAGGAATGGCCACGATGTACCTGACAGAGAGGCTGGGGGCCTTCTACGGAATTTCTGCCCAAAAAGAATCATATAAGGAAATGCGGGGATGCTGGAAATCCTAGTTCACAGGGAGTGGCGAGGTTTATGGAAGAAAGTCCTATTGTAGGTTTAAAAGCTGCCTCATGAATCTTTTCCTCTGGATATGAAACAAGTGGGAAAAGGACTTCCATGGCATGGGCCAGGATCCCAGGAGGATTCCAATCTAGGCGAAGGGTGAACAGGGAGCCCTAGAGGCGGCCTGATGGGGATGTCCTGTCGGCCCTTAGTCCATCAGCACATGGTCTTCCTCTGGCCTTGTCTTTTCCACATGCAAACTTTTATCTTTTTACATTTTTTCCTCATTTAGTGTTGATGCAAATCTAGAGACTGATTAGAAAACGGTAACTTCCAATAGTTGGTCAAAAGAAACCTCAATGGGAGAAGCAGAAAACATCCTTCTTCCTGGAAAGCTGTAGAAAGACAGCCGCTGCCCTGGGGAAGGACATGGTCCTGGCAAGTGGTATTTGAAAGACATCTACATTTCAGTGGTTGTTGCTCTGCCTGGGAAAGTCCCTCCAACCTCTACATCCAGGGAGATCTGAGGGGCTGTCTCTGCTCCTGGCCCAGGTGAACCACACTGAAATGCACCTGTCCTCTGAGGAAGGGGGACTTGAGGGTGTCATTCAGTAGCCAGGGAGGGGACTGGCCGTCCTCCCTTCTCCCACATACCATAAGCTCTGACCATACATGAGTTCTTAATTCAAGGCGGAATGTGAGATTCTGTGTCTCATTTACATGAGCATAAGCAGTGAAAGAACCACACCACAACACCCAGGCTGTGACAGAAACAGAACTTACTGCAACATTCAAATCTGATATTTACTCTTAAACATATACTAATGCTCCTCCTCAATGGATAAACAGTCCCTGGGGTGCAGATGTCAGGGATTTGGAGGGGGGTCGTGCCCTCCGCCTGGGGCTTTAGGGGAAACCAGGGAAAGTCTTCAGATGTCCTCCTTCACTTGGGGTGGGGGGGGAAGAGCTGACCCGGTGCACCCCGAGGGTCCCAGTGGCCCTGCTGCTCAGGAGGAGCTGCACTTGTGGTCTCCAGAGGGTTATGGCTCCTTGCCAAGGGCACGGTGGCTGAAGAGAAGAAACAGACTATTTTGGGGAACCTTCCTGAGATTCACGGCACACCTCCCTGCCCCACAACACTCTTATCCAAACCCTGTGCCGAGTGCTCAGTCCATCAACAGCACCTCGTTTGTCCCTGATGGGGGAGGCATCATTTAGCATCACTCATTTAAGAGGAGGCAACCGAGTCCCAGAGAGGAGAGGGGAGCGGCCTGTCCCAGGCCTGGCCAGCACTGGAGCTGGGATCCAGGCCCATGCTTAGCCCGAAGCTGTACTGAGCCCCTGGATTCAGTCGCTGCTGCTCCTGACACTCACTCGGCCCTGAACTGGAGGATGTCCGGTTCCTCTTTCTCCTGAAGAGCCGCATTTTGCTCGTCTTCTGGTGTGTGGGCTCCAGCCGGCAGGAGAGGCAGTAGCTACAGGACAGAGTGGCCTGTGAGCTACCAGGAGCCGCACCTCAGGTGTCCCTCCCAGAGCCTGCCAGCAGCTGAGTCCCGGTGCCCCATGGGTCACCACGCAATGAGGTCTGGGGCTGATCAGGGAGCCAGGCCCCACGCTCTGCAGCCGGCCGGCCGAGAGAGTCTGGCCTGCCCTCACCCAACTCCTGTGCCCCTCACCTCTCATCAACACTGAGGGGCTCCATCGCCTGGAACCAGGCCCCAAATCGCTCCTCGGGATTCAGGTCATATTCACTTGCAGCCTGCTGGAGCAGCTGGATCTTCCTAATGACTTTGTATTTCTGGGAGGAAGGACAGGATGCAGACAGGTCCCGGGTGGGGAACCCTGCCAGGGACTTGTGCGGAGTGAGGATCTGGTCTGGGGTCTGTGCTCACTCGGGAACCCTCCTTCCTTCCCACTCCATTCAGGACTTGCCTGTCCTCACAGTTGGCTTGAATTAGTTCCTCATCCAGGAAGGTGTCCTTGATGCCAGCCCCTCCCGCACCCGCCAACGTGATGGGATTCCCAGCTTTGTAGCATCTAACTGTCCCAACAAATATAAGACCCGAGGGATGAGGACACGTGACATCTTGCCACGGGAGGTCTGTGATTTCCACTTCCCCACCCTCCCCACAGCTGCTGACCTCACGCCATTTCTGGAAGTTGACCAGATTTCCCTGGAAGGGAGACAGCCAATGTCCATCAGTAACGGCCCCCTAAGCCCATAACCAGCCCCCATCCCACCCCTTCTCAGGCTGCAGGAATGTCAGGGCCCGGCAGAGGGCAGACCTTCCACAAAGAGAACTTGACACTGGGCCAGGCTCTGGGCTCCAGAGCAGGAGGGACAGGGGAGCTGAAGCCAGAGACCTTGCAGCCCACCCATTTCTGATGACAGACGGGAAGACTGAGGCCTCAGGCAAAAAGGGACAGCTGGACCACAGATGTGCTTCCTCACTTGCAGGGGCTGATGGCACTCCCCCAGGGGCAGGGCCCAAGGGGGAGGCTGAATCCAGCTCAGACACAGCCTCCTGCAGCTTTGCAGGCAGGCAGCTATGAGCTTCACTAGTCCTGAGAGCCTGGTAGGGGGCTTACGCGGAGCCTCCATTCACGCATCACTAAGACGGGCCTGACTCTGACTCCCTAGCTCCCAGGGGTGGCCATGGTGCTCTCATGAGAGGAGGTTTGCCAGGTACAGAGAGCTCAGGGCCCAGTGCAAGGCTCTCGCCTCCCAAACCACAGGATCCTGCTCCCTGGCCCCACCTCCAGGCTCACTCACTTGTAGATCATCCTCCATCCCAATGTCCAGCAGTTTCAGGTGATAGAGGAACGTGCCCAGGAAGGGGACGACACCCTGTGAAATCAGGGTGGGAGTGGGGATGAGTCCCAGCTCTCAGGTGCCCCCATGGACCCTCCCCCAAATCCCTTCACCCCAGCCTCCTGCCCACCGCAGACTCCCACAGAGAGCAGCCTAGGACCCTCAGCAGCCTCCCCCCTGTTGCACCCTCCAGGACCACCCAACGTCCCCCGTCAGCTACCAGGGGCGGCTTTTGGCAAATCCCAGGGTGTGCGGTCCCTGCCACTCCCCCCGCAAATCCATCTTGCGCCCAGCCATTCCAGGCCTCCTCCTGGTCACTTCCAGGGCAGGCATTTCAGGCTCTGGGGCTCCAGGAGCTGGGCTGGAGGAGGAGGGACCCCTCTCTTGGGGAGGCCTCCAGCCGTGAGGGGTGAGACCCCCTCCTCTGACACCTGGACCCTCCCCCTCAGGCCCCCTCACCTGCTGCTGCTGCCTCTCCTGGGCTCCCTGGGGGTCCATCTCTTGGGTGGCCCACACAGAGTTCACCTCCTGCAGGGTCAAGGACAGGCTCAGGGAGGCCATGCTACCTTCCCCGTGTCTCCCAGGCCCCTGATCCTGGACCCTGGACATCTGATGTCTATGGCGGCTCCCATTCCAGAGTGATCTGATTCTAGATCACTCCCAGCTCCAACACTCCCTCCTCTGTGCCCTCAGGCCTGCCTAGGCCCCTAAGCCTCTCTCCTCCTCAAGAAAGTGTGAGGAGGACTCCCATGCCTCCCAGGGTCCCCTGAGGACTGTGTCATCTGACTGTCACCAGTGCTCTCCCCTCCCCCCTCGAGGAGGAGGAGCACAAAGCCGCTGCACATTCCTCTCCCCCTTGTACCTCATCACCCCTGTGAGGCCTGCACCACAGATCATCTCCCTCCATTTCCCAGATGAGGAGACCGAGGCCCACAGAGGGGTGGTGACTTGCTCAGGGGCCACAGAGGAGAGACCACTCCCCCTCCCAGCCAGAGGCCCTGGCCCCCGGCCTTCACTCCTCCTCCAGACACACCTCTGACCAAGGCCCTGTCCTCTGGACTCTCGGGGTGTGTTGAGGCCCTCAGTCAGCCTGAGCCATGGATCGGGAGGCACAAGGTGTCTCAGGGGGCATATCCAACTGGCTTCTGCCTGTCCCAACCCCTGGGGTTTTCTGACTCCAGCTGGACCTGAGGCCATGCCAAAGGCCTCAGCTCCCTAGGATCCCCTCAGGATGGTCCCTGCACAGAACTCCTCCTTCATTCACTCAGGAAGGGGACCCCCTTGTGCCACATCTGAGTGACAGTGTAGGGAGTGACCAGGGCGTTGGGTGATGGTGACATTTGCATCCTTTTTTACTTGGAACCTTCTAATGTCCTGCCAGGAAGGTCCATTAAGAATCTGTAGGTTCCCCGATAATTCTCATTGCCATCTGGGGTGTATCCTTATCAACAAGTCACCTGGGGAGACTCTCACTGAGTTTTCAGCAGTAACCACTATCGGGATAGAGTGCAGAGTCCCAGAGAGCACACAGTTCTGTGCCAGATCCACCATTCGTTCCAAGGCTGGGCAGCCCCTGTGTCCACCTGGCCTGTGTGACCACACAGTGCCCGTCCCTGGGGCAGGCAGAGTGCCCTTCCCTGAGAGGTGCAGTGCAGATAGAAGGAGCAGCAGGGACCTGGCTTCCTGAGGACAGACCGGGCTGCTTTAGGAGGAAAGGAACCCCCACCCACTCCATCCACCCGCCAGCCTGGAGGAAGATGAGGGCCAGCTGATGGGCCCGCATGGAAGCTAGAGACCTGCTCATTCTGCCAGCTCCTCACCTCCTGGAACAGTCCAAAAAACACCACTCTATCCCGTGACCAAGGCCTCCTGCCCCAAACAGTCCCCACCTGCCCTTGCAGCTCACACCACCTGCTTCCTGTCAATCTGGACAAAACAGACCGTTATGTCTCAGAGAAACTTTCAGTGAAAAACTAGCCAAAGCACACTCTGCCTGGTCCCTCCTCCCCCCTCCCCTCCCCTCCTTCCAGATCTCCAGCCTCCACGCACCTCCATGAGCAGCTTCCTGCTCTCCCGCTGGTCCGTTTTGCACAAGGTTTTAAATTTTTGGCAGTTCCTCCTGAGGAGGGAAAAAAGGAAAGAAACACTGTGGGGTGGTTTAAGGGTAAATCCCTTTTGTTTGAAAACCCAGAATTATCCAGACAGCCTGGATGAGCGTTTTCAATGTGTGCTCTGAGCCCTGAGGTCTCTGGGACTGGGGAGGGAGCTCTCCTGTTGTCACCTGGGGCCTTCGTTCTCTTATCTACTGAACAAATCTGTTTTAAACAGTCTTGATTTCAGGTGGACAGAGAGTTCTGTTGCTGCAAAGCAAACCCTTGAAAATGTTCAATTTAGTTCGAGCCAGGGTCTGGCACTTAGGGAAACTGATTCCTAAAGCAGAACCACTGGCCTAAGTTTCCAGAAAGACTCCAAGCCTCCCAACCAGGTCAGACCCTGTCCCCAGGGTTCACTGTCTCCCAGGATGTCCCAGCTTACTGAAGGGCAGTGGCAGCCCTGTGGGGGGGTGTCTGGTTCACCCAGGTGGTGACGCATGGAGAGAGGCCTACGCACCTGGACACCCGTCCCCACGTCTTTTTTAAACGCTGAATGGAGGGGCTCTGCAGGGCCCAGAGGATGGCATGGAGTGATGAAAGGTTCCTCAGGCCTTTGCACTCCTGGGGAAGGGAAGGGAATGAGCTGTGAGGGGAGCTGGAGCCCTGCTTCCTCTGGCTTTGGTCACCTCATGGACGTCCCCTGTCCTGGATGAGACAGAGGCTCTGGAAACCTGAGAAGAGCACAGCTAGACCCTGATGAGGAACACTCCCAGGGAGGAGGATTTTAGCTCAAGCCAAGGAAGGAGCCCAGGAAGGGGTGAGCATCCCACCACTGGGACCAGGAGTCAGGTCATTGAGACACTGGCAGGAGGGGCCTAAGGACTGTGCAAAGGCTCAGACCACAAACTTCAATCCTGACAGCTGGAAAAGGAGAAGGGGCAGTTCCCACGACTCCAGAGAGGGGCTCAGAGGGCCTCCCACATCTTACCTTGGCCACCTGGATCCAGAGCTCCACCAACCTGGCCCTGTCCTGGGCTGTCATGGTCGGGTCCCCGAGGCAGGTGGTGATGACACATTTGACCACTCTGATAAAGTGGGTCATGGTGGCACGAATGGTGGGTGCCAGGAACTCATTGGCCCTGTTGTCCCACTGGGACCAGATGGAGTCCAGGAAGTGGCGGGGCATCAATTTCATGAACAGCTCCTGGGGAGGACAGGGAGTGTTACCCAACCCTGCCACATCCCAGCTCAGTGTCCACAGCCCCCAGTCCCAGGCCGGGTCAGTGGTGAGAGCTGGAGCTCAGGAAGCTGAGAATGTGGCCTGAGACTTGTGGGAGTCCCTGGGTGTTGCCTGTGTCCCCTGAGAGCACCCAGCACAGGATGACCCAGGACCCGATACTGTGGTGCAGGATAGTGACATTTGCTCCCAGCCCAGTCTCACTTCCTCCAAGCACCAGAACTCGGCTCCTGCTTGACCATCTCAAGGGGAATCTTCCAACCATTCTGATTATCCTGGGGTCTGACTCCTCTTTCAGATGCACATTCCCCCAAGGCAGCAACAACCACGGGCTTTGATTGTCTGCCATGTAGTCATGGACATATGAGGTGCCTAATAAGTGCTGAGGCTCTTGAGGCCTCTCGGGCAAATGAGTATTCTACCCGAGGACCTGATAGCACTTCAGTGAGCTCCCCACCCCCAGCAAAGAGCAGACTCTGCCCAACTTCCTCTCTGCTCCACCTCATCCATCTGCACAGCCACTCTGCATGGCAGATGCTCTCAGTGTCCATCTCTCCTGTCCACATGAGGACAGCAAAGGCTCGAGAGTTAAGAAGGCTGCTCAGGTCACATGAGGGTAAGTGGGAAAGCAAGAGGTTGGACCGAGATCATGGGATTCTAGATCAGGAAATGGCAGGTCTGGGGCAGCTGATGGCACAGGGGAAGGCCGGCCCCACCTGCCCTGAGAGCCCCGCTGCTCACCACATCCATCAGTGTCAACTGCTCTGCCACCAGCCGGGGAGGGAACTCCAAGAAGTCAGGCTTCTCCTCTCTCAGCAGCTTCTTGGTGCTCAGGTCCGAGGGGCAGGTGGGCTCCAGGGCTGGATCTGGCTCTGCTGTTATCTCTCCAGGTGGAGGGAGGATTCTCCCTGGAGCCAATGGTCCAGCTGGCTCCAGCTCAGGAGCTGGCACTGGGGCTGGAGCTGACGTCGGTGGTGTCTCTGGCCCTGGAGGGACTGATGGAGGTGACACTGGCTCCAGCTCTAGCACAGGTGGTGGAACTAGAGCTGGAGCTGGATCTAGCCGTGGAGCTGGCCCTTGCTCTGGCTCTGGAGCTGGAGGCAACTCTGGAGATGGTACTGCAGCAGGAGAAAGAAACAGTTTCACTCAAGTAGCTGACTTCCCCTGTGCCTGTCAAAGCCAGGAAAGACCCCACTGCCTTGAAGTGAACCAAGCCTCTGAACACTCTGCAAATTGTCATCCCAGACTGCAGTCGCCTCACCTTCCAGCTCTGCCTCAATGGGCCGTGGATGCTCCAGCTGGACCTGGAGAAGGTAGGCGTGGCCCTGCAGCCCCGAGCCAGGCAAGCTGAGATGCAGAGAGGCCAGCTTCATGCTGAAGCAGGGATAGTGCAGGGGCTCCCAGAAATCCTGCCCTGGGTCCAGGCAGGTTCCCACCAGAGAAGAGATGGCACTGGGGGAGGCAATTGGGCAACAGAGTCAGAGGCCTGGCCTTTCCCTCCACACTTCTCACCCAAGGCACCCTGGCTTGGGGCTGGGCCCTATGCCTGCCCCTCTCCATCCAGGTGAGAGCCACAGGGCAGCCCTGACCCCTGTGAGGCTGTCCTGGCAGTGGCAGGCCTGCTTATCCAGCAGGTTGACACAGAGTCTGTTGTGACTCTCTTCCCACTGACACTCTTCTCCTGAAGGTCTGGGACACAGCCCACCCCAGCACTCCATGCACTTGTGCAACTGGATTGAGCACTGAGACAGATTTGTGACCAGGTTGCTCACACGCCTCCTGTTCTGGGCCTGGAGGCGGTGGTCAGAAGAGGTAGATGTGGAGAAGGGGAGGCAGATTCAAATGGGTCTGTGGTGGGAATGGGTTTCTAGAGGAGAACTCAGCCCAGCCACCCCTCTGGTTCCCAGGGGTCCTGGCACCCATCCATAGCTCTTTGACTCCTGTCCTCCTGGAGTGGAAGCCACCGGGCCTCTGCCTTCCCATGGGAATCAAAAGATGCGTGAGATGCGGCTTCTGACAGGCTCCCCTCAGCCACAGCCTCCATCTCTCCCCCCACAGCTTGTTCTTTAGAGACAGGAGGCCGTCCTTCTGCACCCAAAGACCACTCACTTTTTTAGGTGGTCCTGCGCTCTGCCCTCCTGGCTGGAATAAGGGGAGATGCCTCCAGATGTAAAGGAGGCTATGAGGGCATCCCTTGGGATGGAAGGTGGATGACAAGACCTGCGAATGATGTCTAATGTCAATGTCTGACTCTCAGACGGAAATTGAGGCCACGCATTGTGTCTCCTTCATTCACTGGGTTTACTGTCTCCAAATGTCCTGCATGCAGTAGATGCTTAATCTACATGGTTTATTGAATGTAGTCCACCCAGAACCATCCCAGACACCTGAGTGGGCCTAGGGCCTCTCTGCTGCCCCAGAGATCCTTGACTGGCTACCCCAAGGAAAAGGACCAGGACCAGCTGGATGGAATCTCCAACTCCTTGCCAGGGTGGTTTCCATGTGCTTTTCCAAACTCAGAAAGGCCGCATCTCAGAGATGGCTGAGGCAGACTACTTTTCACGGGGAAGAGAGAAATAAACACCATGAACAACCACAGCACGTCCACAGCCCTCTCTGCAGAGCCAGGCACCAGGTAAGCACCCGCCATGGCTGATCCCATTAGTTCCTACAATATCCCCATGAAATTTATCCTCTCCCACCCTACTTTTCAGAGGAGCAAACTGAGGCTCAGAGAGATTTGCTGACACTCCCAGGACACGCAGCTGGCAGGGAGCAGAGTCACCACTGTGCTGAGGAGGGAGTGGCCACTCACCTAGTAAACAGCTGGTCCAGGACCTGGTGGGATGTGTCTAAGGCCAAGTAGTTGACCATGAAGGTGGTGAAGCTAGAGATGTTCCTCCTCAGGAAAGCTGGTGTGATGGACTCTGTCAGCTTCTTCATCATGCCTGTCTGGAGGGCCCGCATCCTGCAGGCCTCATTTAAATTCACGGTGTACTCATCCTCACACTGAGGGAGAGGAGGAGGTACATACACTCAATGACATCATGGTGAACCAGCGGGAGGATTGAGGTGACTTTCTACCCTCCTGTGTAGCTGGTGGGAAGGAGTGGAGGTCCAGATTCCTTTGGGAGTGGGACTGTGGAGCACTCTAATGAGAAAACCCTGGGGGGTTCCAGGGGAGACTCAGATTTGAGTCTGCATTCTAGTAGTGCCTTGGTCATCTCAGAGTCCTGGGTATGAAGACCCCTCTGCACCCACACTCACCTCAGACCGGCCCTCTTCATTGATGGGCTGGTGCGCCTGTGTCCTCTCCAGGGAGATGGTGAACTGGAAACCATCTACCAGCTCCTCAACCATCACTTGGGTGCAGCTCTGCAGCGACAGTGCCCAGAAGTCAGGCCAGGAGGCATCAGGGGCCTGCCTAGACTTCGCCACAGAGGGAAACCCCACCACAGTTCAGACACAGAGGGGCATCTGCATAGTCTCCATCAAGGAAGGAATGTGATGAAACCTCGACGGCCTGGGATTCACATGTTGGTAGAAGAGCTTGGTCCCCAGCACTCACCTTCCTCTCCTGAAGCCAAGATCTTCAGTATGAACATGACACACCACCAGATCTCCACCATTTAGCTACCTGCTCCTGCTCAGGGTGGTTCCTCCTCATACTACCTTCTCTAACTCCACCTCCCACATACACACACACACACACAATGAGGGTCAAAGGGTGTGGGGCTGTCCATTTGGGATCACAGTTGTGTCCTGACCTAGAGTGGGCTGCCCTGGGCTACGCTGTTACCTGATGGTTCCTCCTGCTAAAAGGCCACAGGCATTCGAGGTGAGGGCTGAGCCAATGTCTAAAGCGACTTAACATGCTCTCATTCTTGGCTTTCCGGGGGCCAGAACCTCGGAAAGTCACGGGACAACACGAGAACATCCTGCTGTGTCGAGTGTCTCCACTCAAATGAACTGGACAGGAGGCTGTGGTTACAGTGTGGGTGCCTGGTAACCAGAGTTCTAAGTTCTGTTGGGGGCTGTCACCAAGGAAGTGAGGTCACTTCTTCAAGGTTCTATTACTTGGCCCCTTCCTTCAATCAGACCCACTCAAAGCCCCCGGTAGACTGTTGGCTGCTCTCCCTCCTTGCCCATGTCATCTCCATCACTGTACACAGATATCCATGACCACCCTCCCCACAGCTCCTTGGGAGGGGAACCAGTGGCCAGCTTTGAGGAGACAGAGCTGAAGTCACACCTCTTTTATCCTACCAGTTCTGTGTCCTGGAAAAGCCACTGTGCCTCTCAAGATCTCCCCAGTCTCCCAACCTGCACAATGGGGGTGGTGCTAAAAACAGCTTTCTAGGAACATCGTCAGGTGTATATGAGATAATACCTACAACACCTGTGGATTGGTGTCACATGTGTCTAATGCTGGCCCTTCCATCTATGTCAGTTCCATCTGTGCAGCCTCCACAAACCCCCACTCCATACTTCTTGTCACACATCATTGGCCTGAATTTGGTCTGGTCACTCTTATATGCAAGAGGGCTTAGGAATTTTATCTTTTAGTTTGTTGAATTGCCACCCAAAATAAAACTGATTCTCTGTTCTGAATATTAAGGGAGAAGGTGAACATTGGAAACAACCCGTGCTCTCTCCCTACACTAACCTTCAAGTTGAAGGGGAGGAGATGAGCTTTTCAGATGAATCAAGCATGTATTTACCTACCACAGGCTCTCTTTTCTTGTTGTTTATTCATCCACAGAGAACAAGAAGCCTTCTTCCAAACCAGAATGTATGAGACTACCACTGCCCTCTGTTCCCAGCAGAATGACCAGAACCAATTTGTTGGCTTTTATTTGCCTGGCCCTTGTAAGTAGATCTGAGAACATTCTTTCTATGTCCTTCATAGAGTGGGCCTGGGAGGGTCTGACGTTGTAGAGAATTGTAGGCAAATAACAGGCTCCTGAAAAACTGAGTCAAATTGGAATCTCTGTAATTCAAAGAAGGAGAGTGATATCAGCATCATGGTGGAAGAAGACACCTCCTGTTTTTCTACTCCTGCACTAACAATGCTTTGGCATCCATCCATAGACAAAAGTGCCTTTGTGGGAGAAGTGGGATCCAGCACCATATGGCAGGCGACACAGAGGGAGTCTCACCCACCCATGCATCTGGTAATAGGCAGACAGACCTCGGTCCCAGCTCCGGACCCTACAGTGGCCTGTGAACCAGCTCAAGCTCCTTTCAGCTGCTGCATGGAAACCCCTGAAAACACTGTCTTAGATCATGACACACAGGAGAGGGCCTTTGTGGAAGTCCAGGTTTCAAGAAGAGAAGTCCCAGCCCTCTGTTGGAGCACAAAAATATGAGTGTGGATGGGCTGAAGAGTTTGGGGGCATTGGCAGATAGGTACTCTTAGAGGGCTTTAAAGGATGTGGATCCTGTAACTGCACTGAGCACTCCATCAAGAAGTCTCCCACGACTTGTGGGCTATGCCTCACGCATGGATCTCCCCAGCAGGCCCTTAGGCACCCCCAGTGCTCTGCGTGCCTCACATACACACGCCTCCACCCTAGGGCTTCTTCCCTGTGTATGCTCCCAACAGTGGTGGTTAGAGTGAATTTTGGAGGACAGCTAGTGAGCACGTGCAGAAACTTGGTCCAAATCTGCAGGCCAGAGAGAGACCACAAACTTGAGGTTTGTGGAATACAAAAGGGAGGCTGTCAGCGCCCAGCCTATTACATCACAGCATCAAGAGAATGCATACAAGCTGGAGAATTCTGCCATTAGTGAACAAATTAAAAATGCTGGGATTATACTGGTATAACACATTAAAATACAAATGTATTATTGAAACATATATTAAGTTTAAAAAAATGACATTTCAAATGTTGGAAAAATTAAGTTTGAGAAACCTTGTAGGTGGTCAGTAAACATCTGTCCCTCCCTCCCTCTCCAGAGCAGCCGTATGTATATGTATAGATACACACACACACATATATATACCCCTATAAGTTCTATATATAGAGAGAAACATGTGCGTGTGTCTCCACAAACGCTCATACATATATATAATGCATGTACCTATGTATATCATATACGTGTATGTATACATGATAGAATACTCACATGCATATGTGTATATCTCTACAATTTCACCTTCAATAAGGTAAATTTACGGTTTGTATTGACGCTAAATAACTCTGCATTTTAACTTGTTAGGTCTGTTTCGGTTTGTTTTCCCCAAACTTTCTGGTTAGTCCTCTGGGCACTTCTCAATTGGATAACTGTTGTGTTTTTCATTCGTTGTTGTGCTTTCATTTTCTCTTTTTAATAAACATATTTGTTGAAATATGACATACAATCAGAATAGAGCACAAACCCAAGTGTAAAGATTGATAAGTTATCAAAAAGTGTACACATGTGTTAACACCACCCAGGCCAACAAACAGAACATGACCAGTTCTGTTTATAGTAGATTATACATGATATATATAATAGATATTAACCGCAGTTACCCAGATTATGATTTCTCCTTTTTCAGGAAGTAGCACACTGAATGGCAATGCTTAAAGCAAATTTGGTCATGTTGTGGCCTGCTTCAAATATGTAGCTGGATTTGGAAGGTTAATTTTTTTTACGAATACATGAGTTTAGTTCCAGAAAAAAAGAGGCTTGTAAATTTCCTTTCCTGTAATGACCTTGTAAGATTTTTGTAGCAAAGTTAAGCTATTCTCATAAAATGAATCAAAAAGGTTTTCCCATTTTTCCTGTTCTGTGGAAAAGCTAGAGTCAATGTGTATTATTTCTCTCCTGAATGTTTGGTGGAATTTGCCAGCAGCGGTGTTGGCCACGATGAAATGTGGGAATGTTTTAAACTATAGATTCAGTTTCTTCTTTAGATATGGGACTATTCAGATTTCTCATTTCTTCTTGAGACAGTTTTGGTAACTTTCATTTTCCTGGCAATTTGTGAATTTCATCTAAATGTTCAAATGTATTGACATGTTATTTATAATGACAGGTGTGTTGTCAGGGAAGGTCTGGTGTGAGTCTCCTGGGGGCAGAAGTCAAGCTCAACTCATGTGTCCCCGCAGCTTCAGGCACCTGGATGCTGGAGGGAGAGCTTGTTCCACATTGCAGGATGAGAGGCTGAATGCTTTTCTTTTCGCCCTCTGCTCTCCATTCACACCAGCTCAGGAGACCTTGTTCCTGGCCAAGTTGGTGTGCAGGCAATGCCCCATGTAAATTCTTCCAGGCCTGGTGGATATTTGGAATTTTTTTCTCAAATGTTCTCTTGAAACCACATGGCCACATTTGTATAATATTCTCTCTTTATTTTCTATTTGAGTCAGTTTTGGTAATCACATTTTCAATTTTTAAACTGTACAAGGCTGTGTCTCTTAGACTCCTAAGTGTTTTCAGTTTTAACTCCTTCAAACTTCTCCCAGATGTTCCTGCCTTACGGTGATTCCTTCTTCATGGGAGCTCTGAAGCTCTTCCTAGCTGCCTGGTTGTTGACAGTGGCAGATACACGAGTTTCATGGGGCAGAAGGTTAGGCAGTTTGATTGCCAGCCTTCTGCTGCACCATTCTCAACCCACAGATGCCGTGCTTCTCTGCTTGTCCCAGAGCCTTCAGTTATTACTCTTCCTCCCCAGGGCTACCTCCAATCTCATGTTGATATTATTGCTGTTCTCTGAAGCATTTGATGATGTGTTCAAATGAACAAGCATTTTGGATCCTGAACCAAAGAACCATTTACAAAACGCACTCTGAATGTGATCTGCTTTTCCATTCATTAAACTTTTCTCATAAACTTAATCACTTTTCTCCACGTGTGTGGAATTCACTAAGGATGTTTCAGAGCCCAGGTGATGTTACTTGATTTAGCTATAAATTCTAAGGCTTCAGGAGAGCTGTTACCACAGATGGAATGAGTTGGCTTGGCATTCTTCCTTAATTAAGTGATTACATTGGATTTGAAGATAATTGTGGTTTGAGTCTTTTCCCTAAGGAGCCCCATCCGTCTCAGCAGGTTTCAGTACAAGAACTATAAGTATGTTGTGGCCTTGGTTTTTGCCATTGAGGAAATCAACAGAAACCACCATTTTTTACCCAACATATCTTTGGGAGTTGATCTCTATAATGTCCTGCACTATGAACAGAGGACACTGGAGAGTTCACTCACTTGGCTCTCAGGGCTGGGCAACGACATCCCAAATTACACCTGTAGGAGAGAGAGCAAGTCTCTAGCAGCCCTTACTGGAACAACATGTGCAATTTCTGCCCAGATTGGAACACTGCTGGAACTGTACAAATTTCCACAGGTTTGGCTGTGTGGGATGGGGAGACATGAAACCATGTCTACTTTGATGCCATTCTCAGGTGCCTGAAAAGGAAGAAAGGAGGAGACTGTGTTTATGCATCTCTCACAGGATGTAATCTCCAAGGACGAGTGTATAGAGTCTTAGTGAGGTATGCACATTTCCTTTATTTGGTATCCATAAACTCTATGATTTCATCCATGTCCATTGATAACAAGGTTCCAGGGACCATCTGCTCTTGGCTAGATTGGGTCCCAAGCCTGAGTCAACAAGCCATTTGCATGAACAACCTCTGCAGTGATGCAAATGAACTGCATCAGAGGAGGCGATGTCAGGTGTAAGGTGAAGGTGACAGACAGGGCCCATGCCACTCAGGGCTCAGACAAGAACAATCCAGCATCAATGCCTCCAAAGTGCAAGATAGGGAGGGACAGACTCACACACCCAGGGCCCAGGGCAGCCACAGAACATTCTGTGTGTGACCCATGCATGGCTGCACACCAATCATGAGTGCAGAAACACCACAAACCCATGAGTCCCTGCCTGGGGAATCAATAGTCATGCTGAATTTATAAGATTCCAAATCAGTAACTCAAGATCAATGCAGAAATAAAGTTGCATTTTGATTTTCTAAAAATTGACCTCCTTTCCTTTTCCTCAGTTCTTTTAACCATGTTAATTCCGGGATCAATATGTTGTGATGATCCACTTCTGCACCCTCAACATTGGTTTCCTCCATTATTAATGCTGTTGTGAGAAATTCCTCCCTTGCCTCACCCTAAAGCAGAGGATACTAGCTGGAAGGAGCCCCTGTATTCCCCATCACCCCAAACATCTATGACTAAGACAAAGGTCACACTTACACACCTCTATGGCCCTGGAGCAAAGGGGATTTTAGGGCAGTGAAACCATAGTTCTATATGATTCTGTAATGGCGGATACATATTACTATGCATTTGTCAAAACCCATAGAATGTACAACACAAAGAGTGACCCTAATTCCAACTATGGACTTTCATTAATTATAAGGTATCTGGACTGGTTCAGGAATTATAACAAATGTACCACACTAAAGTTAATACTTTGTAGTTAATAATGTTACAGTAATAATGTTATATAAATTATATAGATTACTAATGAGATGTTAATAATAGGGAAACTATGTTGGGGGGGATTAGGGTATATATAGGAACTCTCTACAATTTCCACTTAATTTTTCTGTAAACCTAAAACGATAAACCTATAACTGTAAAACGTTATAAGAAATAAAATCTATTTTTTTAAACCATATTTTCCTATCTGGTAGACTCTAGCTGCATGTCACCATTGAGCATTTAAAATGGGGCTAGTCCAAATTGAGATGTGCTGTAAGTGTAAAATACACAATGGGTTTCAAAGCTTTTATATAAAAATATGAATGTATAATACCTCAATGATAATTATATATTAACTACATGTTGAGATGATAATTCTTGGGAGATGTTGGGTTAAATAAAATATATTAAGATAAAAAAATGAAAGGCTTACATGGCTACTGACTTGGGAATTGCAAGATGCACAACTACACACACACACGAGACTCTGGCTGAGGCAGAGTCTTCTAGGTTTTGCAACCACCTCATAAACTTATGGTCTCCCACACTCAAACCCACCTCTCCTGACTTGGAGCAAGGCTATTGCTATGGGTTGAATTGTGTCTCCCAAAAGATATGTTGATGGGGGCCGGCCCGGTGGCGCAAGCGGTTAAGTGCGCACGCTCCGCTGCGGCGGCCCGGGGTTCGCTGGTTCGGATCCCGGGTGCGCACCGAAGTACTGCTTGGTAAGCCATGCTGTGGCGGCGTCCCATATAAAGTGGAGGAAGATGGGCACCCGATGTTAGCCCAGGGCCGTCTTCCTCAGCAAAAAAAGAGGAGGATTGGTGGATGTTAGCTCAGGGCTGATCTCCTCACAAAAAAAAAAAAAAAAAAAAAAAAAGATATGTTGATGTTCTAATCCCTGGAAGCTATGAATGTGACCTTATTTGGAAAGAGGGTCTTTGCAGATGTGATCAAGTTAAGATGAGGTCATTAGTGTGGACTCTAATCCAATATGACTGGTTGGAGAGGAAACAGCATTTCATGACAGAGGCAGAGATTGGACTGTTGCAGCTGCAGCCAATGAACACCAATGATTAGCGGCCACCACCGCAAGCTGGGGGAGTCAAGGAAGGGCCTGCTGCTACTTTGATATCAGATTTCTAGGCCTCAGAACTGGGAGAGATTGAATTTCTTTTGTTTTAAGTCACCCGCTTTGTGCTATTTTGTTACAGCAGCCCTGGAAAGTCATACAAGTATAAATGGCAGAGGTCGTGTCACACAGGAAACATAAAACAGAGGCAGAAAAAGGGGGATTTATTCTCTTCCTTCCAGGTTGGAGTGGTTTCCAGAAAAACTGGTTGCTGTAGCAGAGGTCCCTGGTGTCACTGTGGTTTTTCTGGGGCCACAGGAGCTGGTGAAGATGTTGGGCTGTTTGAGGAGACAGAGATAGTGGTATGCGGAGCTCTAACTATTATGCTGGAAATTTTGGAGATATTTGTGATTCAAGAGTCCTTAACCGGGGAAAAGGCCGTCACAAGGTTATTGGAATCAGGTCCGACTTGCCCTTCCCCACTGATGTCTGAGAAAAATGGGACCTTGTCCAATGCATGATGAACCAAAGAAGACCTTCCATGTAAGCTGATTTATAATATTGAAAATTTTCCAAACTCTTAAGTGTCTGTTGATAGGATGCTGGTTAAAGCTATTATAATAAATTCAAATTAAGTACTCTAGACATTAAAAATCAAATCGGAGTCTATTTTTTGAGCAAAAACTAAGTTTAGCTATTATAGGATACCAACGTTGTGAAATGAAATTTTTATGTTTATCTACATAAGAGGAAAATTGGCTGGAAGACAAAGCACCAAAATATTAATAGGGAATATCTTTGAAAGATGAACTTACAGTTGACTCAGTTTTCATTTTTTTTCTCTTTGCTTACCTGATTTTCTGCTAAAATGATCATGCAATTTTGGTAATAAGGAAAATTGTGTATTGTTTTACATGACTAGACCATCATCGCTGAAGATTCTATGAAACAGGTGGGAGAAATAAGGGATCAGGTGTGTCTCTGACTTTTGTCAGGAAACAGCGCTCAAACCTCTGGCTACAAGAGGAGTGCTGCTTTTCTGGGGTAAGGGCTTAAGCAGCTTATTCCCACTCCAAACAGAAAATGATCTAACGTGCAGTTCAAGCCTGCAGATAAACTGCTGAACCTAAAAGACAGTTGTCTTCAGATCACTGTTATCATCTCGTCTTCTTTTAGTCTGCTAAGCTGCAGCATCGCCTTATCCATCCTGTGTCATCCATGCGCCCCTGTTGTTGATGGTGGTGGTGGTTGTGTGTGTGTGTATGTGTTTGTGTCGAGGTAAAGGTGAGGGGAGGGAAAAGGTCAAGGAAATAATAATGGCAAAGATGGCATCATAAAATTGAGACTTCACAAGTACTAGCCACCAGACTTAATCTGACATGCACCTTAAAATCCTGTGTCATTAAAATGTGACATTGGTGACAATCCCAACTAAATAAGAATACACCTCTAATTGTTGACTCTGTTTCACTCTTGAGTTTCTGTCCAACTTTCGTGTTTTGCCTTTTTTTTGGCAATACTTTATTTTCTAAAGAATGAAACTCCTAGGAAACAGTCCCTTAATAAACATCGAATCTGATTCCCAAGGGCCAATTATCCACTCTTATAATGGTCTCTCCACGATCAAAAATGTGAAAGACCGTTGGCTAGAGTGGAAATGTTGGAGTTATGCCAGTGGCACACTGTATTTCCCTAATTGAACGTCTGCACCTGGTTTGGCGGAAACTAAGAAACAGTACTGAACTCTGCAATGTGCAGGATGGCAAAAAAGGTCAGCCCCAGGCCGACTCCAAGACCCAGAAGGCATTTGTGGATGCCAGCTATTAACCTAAATTATCTTTGTTCTCTCTCAGGACTCTACTGCTTTCTTGCTTTCGTTGAGATTCAAAAGTGTTCAACCCAAGGTTTGTTGATGGTGAAGGAAGTGGTTAGTACCTCTTGCAGTTCTACAGCATTGGGTTTTCAACACAGTCCCTGTGTGTGATTTTATATTATCCTACAACCATTTGGAGGTAAGAAAGACAAACCTTGTCCTCAACCTGTTTCCGATGGAGAAAGTGTGGCATAGAGATGGTAAGTGAGCTTCTTAAGTAATGAAGAGAATATCACACAGAGAATGGAGGCCAACGCTATTTGATCTACAGGTAGACAATCGTGAGTTTGAACCTCTGCTCCCATAGATACCAAGAGATGACCTGGGGAGAATATAGAACCTCTCTAGGTTGCTTCTTCCTCAACTTGATATGGGAATGATAATATTTACATGCTATGGCTATTTTGAGGAAATGCAATAAAATAAATAGAACACCTGAATGTCATTTTGTGGGATGCCTTATGTGTGATAAACGCTTAGTAGTGATAGGCGTTATTTTAATCAAAGCTTCATTTAACTAGATTCTTAATGGCAAAATGAGAGAAGGCACATTGCTTCACTCCTTTATTAATAAGTAACTTTATTACAAAATAATGCAAAATGGCATTTTGTCCATTGTTTCCATTATGTAAAAATCATGACCCTTCAAATGCTTCTGATACTCACTCTTTATAACCAGAAGAGAGGAATCTCACTGTTTCCTCACTTCCTGCGGCCATAGAGGGGCAGCTACAATAGGTAACATTTTTGCAATATTTTGCAGAATATATATGGCTCTTTTGTCTACTTGAATATACTTCTTTTTTTCCCTAAAAATAACACCTTAATCAAATGAGCATGTATAGGTTTTCATTGGAAAGTAAATCTACGGTATTTGCATTTGAGTATTCCATTACTCGCTAAAATGGAAGCTGATTTAGATTCAGAAAGGATATGGATTTATAGCTGTTGAGGAAGATAAGAGGGTGCAAAATATTTGTACATAATTTGAAAATTACATGGAATCTAAAGACCAGAATTATCCATCAGTAGTTTCTCCTGGGAAAACCTAAAATGAGACCCCATTACAACTGCTGTTGTGTGTCCACAATCATGCGCGTGCACATTGAAACATGGTGCTGTAATAGCCTCCATGAAGGTTTTTCCCTAGTATGCCAGACTCTATCCGTCCTGCAATCTACCAGCTGGGAGACCAGGGGCAAGTGACTTCACTTCTTTGAACCTCATTTTCCTGGTCACTAAAATGGCTTTAAGAGTTACTGTATGAAGAGGCCTGCTTCAATGATTAAGTAAGATAACTCCAGTAAACTGCCTGTTTCAGTACTCGCCAGAATAAGTGCACAATAAGTGTTGTTTCTATTTCCTCCGACTCAAACACTGATCATAATGTTGGAAATAAGATGACTTCTCTATTGCACACCAGCAATGAAGAACACTTCTTCAGAGGCCTGCAGAAGCAATGCATTAGTGAGTTCAGGACTCAGGGCTTACATAGGGGCTCAATGGATTCAGATCATTTCATCCTTTCCCCAGGTGGTTGGTCAAAGTGAAATGTCAGAAATCATACAAAATGGTATTAAAAGTGTTGTTTCTTCTTCAGTTGAAGATGGTATGTCTTTTATTTCTTTTCAAAAATACTATTTGGAAGAAAAAGTGAAAATGAGGTGAATTTTCTTGTCTTTCTCAGTAATAAAGTCCAAGGACAAATTGTATAGGTGTGAAGAGGGAGGAAAAAAGGAAGAAGACCAGAAAAATAAAAAGTAAAATAAAAGGAAGAGAAAAGAATTAAAAGATATTATATGGAGTGATTTTATTTAAATGAGTGCATAATCTCCCAGGTGAACAATTTAGATGCATGTTTTGGCACACATTTTTAAAAATTTTTATTTACTTTATCATATGTTAGAGGATGAATCTCTTTCTTTATAATTTTATCTCATTTGGATTAAATACAAAAGTTTCAATATCACAACTAATGAAATTAAAAGTAATTTAAAAATTAAATCTTATACAAATAAATCTGCCCCCTGAATCATAGCCATCTGCTTCCAGAGATGATGGAGAAAGGGTGTGAGATAGGACAATGGATAAGAAGATATGAAAGGGACTTGGATCTTGGGAAAAGGAGAGGAGATGGAGGGGATTAGAGAGAAAGCTTCATGAGGAGAGAGAAAATGAGTCATAGGTTTGGTGAGGTGATAAAGAAGGAAGAACTAGAAACAGAACTGGTGTTGAAAACAATCTGAGGTTTAAGAAGTCCAATATGAACCTGGGAATTTTGGCTGATTTTTGAAAACTATAGCTTTAAATAGTGACAGGGTGACTCATGACACCTCACTGAGTTGATGTAAAAGAATGAAATAAAGGTCAAGATATTCTAAATCAAGTCTTATTAAAAATTCTTAGGGTTTTCATCAGAGAACTCTTTTATTCTAGAAGCAGCTGAGATGCAGAGGTTCTCAAGCCTGAGCATCATCGTCATCCCCTGGGGAGCTTGTTCAAACAGATTCCTAGCCCAGGACCCAGACTTAGATTCAGTAGGGCTTGGGTGGAGCCAGGAAATTTGCATTTGTAACAAGCTCCCGGGTGATGCTGATGCTGCTGGTCCAGAGACCACACCTTGAGTAGGACAGTTCAAGAGGATTGCTCCAATGTTTTCCAAAAGAGTTTGAGTCCCTGCTGAAAGAAAATTTTTTTTTTCTAATAACATAAGCTGGCAACACCAATCATGTTCATTGATCATCCATTGAACAAATGTTTACAAAGTGAGTACCACTTGCCGAGTGTCACACTCAGCACATAAAAGGATTCAAGTAACCAAGACTCAAGTTGACTTGAGGCAGCCCAGGGTCTAAACAGAGTTCCTATCCTCTCCTCCACTCTAACGGTTGTTGTGCCTGTGAAAATGTCTCCACTACTTGTCCCCCAAATGCAACGTGCAATAACATCACAAAGGGTTATGGATCTACCACTGACACAGGATTTATATCATGTCCTGGAAGGGAAAATTTTACAAATGGCACAGAAGATTGCAATGGTAAGTCCAAATAGAGTAACAGCCTTCGAAAATCAGAACAGAGGTAGTTGCAGCAAAATTGAACCAGTTCCTTAGAATATGACGTGAAATTCTAGAGAAAACCTACCGAAGTGAGCAAAGATGCCAGGAAGAAAACAGGTCATAGAACCGAAACGTGACACCAGGCCTACAATTGATTTTTCTCTTTTATTGGTTGCTTTAAAAAAATAACAGTGAATGTTGAAAGTAGTCCACACCTTAGAGTCTTAACTCATTCTGCAATAACAGCCTAATAGACCAGGGTTTTCAATCAAAGCCCAAGGCCATCCATAGTTGGAAACGTTACTAAGCAGATAGAGAAGCCTGTGCACATTATCAAATTAAAACCCAGGAAACAAATGGGAATTGTAACAGCATAACAGTTGACTTTTCCCATTTATCCAGTCCCTGTCCTAGATGTGGACATTGTATGAACAGGTTAGTCTTCTATTCCCATTTTGATTCTCTCTATGATACTGGAGAATTATTGCCTCTGTGCACAGCAGGCTGTTACTGCTAAGAATTCTCCCAAAGAACATACACTCTGATAATTTTTAAGCTCTTAATATCTTAGGAAAATCTCTTATCTCTTCAGTCCAGCTGTCCTTATCAGTGGCTCCCAAACCTGTATGCTGAATGAAATCACCCAGCGTTTTTCTGAAAACATCAGATTCTGAGTCCCAACTTCTCTGAAATTCATTTTACTGGGTCTGAGATTTACTTTGGGATTTATATTTTCAACAATTATCTCTAAATATTTCTGATGCTGTGAGTCCACAGAAACGTCTTGGGCACCACTACCAATGGATAGGTGGAGCGTATACATTCAGCTGGTTTGATTATGAACTGTTTGCTCCATTCCACAGATGAGGATGAATGCCACTGACTGACCACCCCAAAATTATTGGACCTATCCAATTGGAAGCTACCTTCGTACCCCTCAACCTGGTTTGGCTCCAAGTAAGGGAAAGTCAAACTTCACACGTGAAGAGGAAGAATGCACGGGTAAGTATTAATAAATCCCAGTGCCTGCGGACCACCAGGAATGCATATGATGTCCAAAGTGTTAGGTTTATTAATGTGCTGCAGCAAAGTGAACCTCCCATTGGGAAGCTTCAGTGTCTCAGTAAGAAGATGCTAGAAGGGGCTTATTGAAGTGTCTGGCCTTATGCCACGTGGCTTTGAGGAAAGCTAAGGAAGCAAGGGTTTCTTCTGTAAACGGTCCTGTCAGGAAATGAGTGCAAGTTGATAACTGGATATTTTCACTTTCAGGTAGGAGAAGAGACTAATGAAGTTGGGTAAGAGTTGCCTTTGCTTCAGAAGCAGAAGCATCCCTGTCAGCCAGGAGAGTGGAATGTTTGGGAATTTGTCAGGAATGCAAATTTTCAGGCCCCACCCCAGACCTACTGAATTGAAATCTGTGGGGATGGGACCCAGCAGCGTGTTTGAACAAGCCCTCCAGGCAGTGCTGATGCACACCAGAGTTTGAGAAGCACTGCCTTAGCCCAACCTACAACAGTAGTCAAAAAAGGTGGCAGGGGACACGCCATAAAAATCATGTCAAGAATTCTTGCCCACCAATGCTGGTGATAGGTTACACTGTTTTATATAATAAAACAGGGACCGTGGCTAGTATAGGGAATAGTCTATAGAGATGGTATAAGGAGTTTGAGAGAAATATTCAGGAACATTTGAAGGTAAACATTCTTCATTAATGTTACTCTGTTTCCCTGGGTCTCCAAAACATTTTTTTTTTTTTTTTAGAAAACTTGATCCTGTCTCACGTTTAGATACTTGATGCGACAGGAATCTGAGAAGAAAAATGGGGAGACGTTTTTTCATCTTGTAAGGTCAAATAGTTCCTGACCTTGAGGAAGTAACTCTCTCCAGCTTCTCTTCTATTTTTCATTCTTAGAAATCAACCCTAATTCTTCTCAACTTGGCAAAAATAAATTTTCCAGAGACTGTGAAGTCCAAGTGAGTTTCATACCGTCATCATCTTGTGAACTGGGCATGAGAAGGGGCAGACATAGAATATACTTAAGACTCTCGCAACATTTTTCAATATGTTGTGTGGTAGATATTTTTCCAAATACGAACCTAAATGTACCAGCTCTATTTATTCGTTAGATACCCGCTAATGTAAAATGCTACTTTTCAAAATGCAATGTGATAACTAAAACATGGTGCGGTGTGTATAGAAATTCTGTGTACTATTTTGCAATTTTTTTGTGAATTGGGTGGGGAACTGACCATTAGCCCTATTGCAGCCCTGGAGCTGGGCATCCCACACACATGACTTTAGTTCTTACACTCTCTGCTCTCTTCGTTTCACCTATTTTCATATTTCCCTAACAGGAACAACATTTTTAATTAATGCAGCTTTATATCTTTTAATAACTCATAGGTCATGGCATTAAAAATTTTCCTTTTTTTCTGAATCTCAGTTGAGCATGCCTTTCTTTAATACTAAATGTGTTGAATGCCAGAAAATATCCCTCAAGTGGTCAATTCAGATACTAAATCTCTTATAACTGATTTTGATTTTTACATATTGACTTGTTCTGAGAAAACTACTGGCAAATTGTACTAACCATCTATAAATGCATAATTAGCTTTAAGTCAACATCATGGTCACATGAACTATCAGCCACTCAAAGTCTTGGCTGCCCAAGTTAAATACACATATTTCTATGAAGCCCAGATCTCTGTGGTATAAAGAAAATGTCCAAATCGCCATTCTAGTGTGTGTTTTACTAGCTGAATTTCACAAATTATCGGAATAACAGTAAATGGATTTGCTCTGACTTAGTGAGGCTCTCAAACAGGTGTGGAAATGGGAATGCAACACTCTCTTTAAAGGTTTGAAATCCTTTCTAATATTTTAATATCTTTTCATGCTTGGTGATTCTCAAACTTGACCATACATTAGAAACACTTGGAAGGCTGTACAAAATGTACTTATACCTGGGTCTCTGATGAATCAGAATCTCTGAGGTTAGAGCCCTATTGTCTATATAGTTTAACTTGTCAAATGATTCTAATATACAAGGGTGGTTGAGAACCATCACAAATGGCTCCCAGGGTTTCCTCTCAATCATCTGGCTAGCAGGCCAGATCACTGGAATCCTAGTTCATTTTCGAAGGAAAAGGGAGCACATACAGAATAAGTATCCAAATCACTAGGAGAACGGGAGGTTCGGAGAGATTTTAATAGTTAAAACTATTTCCAAAAGAGGGCCTGTGAGTCTGCACTGAGGATACTATGCTTCTCTCTCCTTCCACCCACCCCCTAAAAGTTCCTCAATCTAGAAGCCCACAGATGTATAAGTATTTGGCTTAATTCAGTAGGTAAACAGGTGAAAACAGATGTTCTTTTCTGGCCCAATACATGAAGTCTCTGATATTTCACCAGATTCTTTTACCATATTGATTAACTCTATTCATTTTACTAGTTTTTAATATAGTTGTTGTTTTACTCAATTGGTTAACAATGAATATTTTTGGTAAGAGAATAGCAGACAGCAGAACAGGGAGACCGTGAACACGAAAAGCAACACATACATGAAAAATAATGACAGAAAGGACAGAATGTGGGACAGGAAGGCAGAGCTGTATTCATCCATAGTTTTTCGAGAAGCGACCCGATAACAGGAGAACAGTTACTTCCTACTAGGTTTGAACAATTGCGTTGATTTCCCAAGCATTCTGTTGCAATGCACCCATCATCTCGATATGTAGGAAGACAAGCATCCCCAAGGAAGGTGTTTCTTTAGTTCCAAATCTCTAGAGAAAGGTCTTGGGCACAGAATATTCAGTTTCAGGCATCTCTTTCCATTTTCCTTAGTGACATTTTCTATATTTTATGGCAGGGGATAGCTAATTCTTTTGATCTCCTCGCAAACGTTACTGCCTATGGAACTGCTGGAGACAAAGAAGAAACGGCTGTGGTGCTAACTCTGCGTCTTCAGGGTGTTCAATCAGCAGCATACGGTGCAGCTCAGAAACAAACCACAGAGCAGAAACGGAGGGTAGAGACACAGTTTATGGGTAAGCCCACACCGGTCACTCTTCCTCACAAGGCATCTGCTTGGATGAATGTGTTTCAAAATGGGTTGTCTCTGCAAAAAAAATTCATAGACCACAATGAAAATAAGACCCTTTCAGAACCTACACAGGCCAGGAGTCATGAAGTTTCCACAGAGTGTTATTGAATAAAGTAACTTGTGTCCTAGAATAATGAAATCATGGGTGGAAAGATTGCGACTGGTCACTCTCAGTCTAACCACATATTTAACATTCTTTTTGGGTATTTTCCAGGTTTGTATTTCAATGGGCACTTGTCCTTCAGCTGCTAAGCTGGAGGACTTATAACTCATCTAGTGCATGGTTTCTTGACTTTGGCAATACTGATATTTGGGGCTGGTTCATTCATTGTTGTGGGGACTGCCTTGTCTATTATAAAATGATTAGCAGCAAACCTGGTATCCAGATGCCAGAACCTCACTCTGACATCATGACAAACCAAAATATCACCAGATATTACCAAATGTCCCCTGGCGGGTACAAATCACCCCTGGTTCAGAACCACTTATGTGGAGAAATAAGATGTAAGTGCATGAAATAGTAACCATACATGGCAGACATAATCAGTGTAAAATGACTATATTTCCCAGAGATTGGAAATCTTACTTTCAGGCAGGGTTGCCAAAGAAACGCTTCAAAGAGGTAAGAATCAAGGATGTGGTCAAGAAGGGAGAAGAGAAGGAAATACCATAAAAAATAAACTGACCCATCATGCAGTGATTGATGGAAGGATATCTGCATAAATAAGTGATGAAAGCAATATAGCAAAATGTTAGCAATTGTAGAATGTGGGTGGTGGGTATTTGGGTGTTTAGTGTGCAATCTGCTTGACCATTTGTGATAAATTGTTGGGAAGATATTTTTTTAAATAAGGCAAAATACCAGTGAAAGAAAGCCAATTGTAAAAGTTACTGCCCTCAAGGCATGATGACATGTGACTGTAAGATAAGTGCACAAATAACAACTCCTTGACAGCAAGTCTAAAGCATTCTGGAACTAGGACTATACCACTGTACCATATTTCCAAGGTGAAGCACATAGTTCAAGAGCTTTCACCCAACTTTAACCAATTTGGTCCTCATGACAGTCCTGTAGAGTGAGCAAGGAAGGTGCTGCATTTTATGGATGAGGGAATGGATTCAAAGAGGTTGAGATTTAATCACTATGTGATATATGAATAAAAAGGCAAGTTATGATTATTAATAATTCAATCCATTTTATTGCAAAGTAGTTTTCTGTTATATGACCATACCATAGTTTATCTCTTTTATTGATGGACGCCTGAGCTGTTTTCAATTTTGGCACTATTGTGAATGAAACTCCTACAAGCATTCTTGTACAAGGCTTTTTGTGGACCTAAATTTTTGTTGCTCTTGGATGTATACCTAGGAGTGGAATTGCTGGGTTTCAGTTAAGAAACTGCCTAACAGTTTTTTAAGGTGATTGTACCATTTTACACACCAAAATATGAGAGTTCCAGTTGTTTCTCATCTTCACCAACACTTGGTGTTGTCGGTCTTTTTCATTTTAACCATCCTAATGGGTGTGTGGAAGTATCTCATGGGGTTAATTTGCATTTTACTGATGACTTATGATGTTGAGAACTTTTTCATGTGTTCACTGGCCATTTCTTCTTTGTTCACTGTCTACTCAAGTTTTTTGTCCTTTTAAAAAAGTTGGATTGTCTGTTTATTATTGAGTTGTAGAAGTTCTTTATATATTCATGACACAAGTCTTTTGTCAGATACATGTGTTGAGAATATTTTCCCCAATCTGTAGCTTGCCTATTCATTTTCTTGATGAGTAAGTGTTGAATCCTGGATCCTAGGAAAGAGCTTGCAAATAGATCGACTCTCCCTTATTCAACTTATGTTCCAGTCCTCTTGATCAAGCACCCTAGACTCCAGTCTCACACACGCTCTCCTGACTTATGCTGGTCCATGCTGGGTAGGTTTTGTAGCTCCCTGGGGCATAGTCCCTTTGCTCCCTTGTCAGCCTCAATGTGTCAGCAGCTGGGTTATGTTGTGACTTAATCCTAATTTTGAGATTAAATCACAGTTGTAGGGATTAAAGTCCTGGTGGCCAGGAAGGGCAGATCCTGAATATCCACACCCCACTGAGATGGAGGTGGGTGGGTGAACATTGTCTTGTGGGGAAGCAGCCTCTGCATCATCTCCAAGCAAGTGGGAGACAGGAGGTTAGTGCATAATGGAAAGGAGTGGGCTACCTTTGGAGGCTCAGAGGGTTCAGGGGAATCTGGGGATTCAGGATCTTCAGGGACATCAATCTAGATAACTCCATCCATCTTTTTCCCAACCGGGCCCTGACCTTGGTACAGCAGACCTACCTTTGTTGGGAATTTATCCTTCTTTGGAGTTTGGCTGTTCTGACCATTGAGTCTTGGGCCTGGTCCCCAGTTTCTCTGCCTTCCCACAGAGGAGATGAGAGCCTGTTTGTATACTGCCAAGGTGGCTATGGTGGTTTTAAGATATGTCCACAAATTCTTTGATATTCTTCCCTTCAAAAGGTGGAGCCTAATTCCCCTCTCCTTGAGTGTGGGCAAAACTTGACTACTCACTCCTAACAAATAGAAGAAAGTACAAGTGATGTTGTACATTTCAGAAACTGGGTCAGAAAAAGCACTGAGGTGTCTTCCTTGCTCTCTCTTGGATTTCTTGCTCAGGAAGAAGTCAGCTGACATGTCATGAGGAAACTCAGGCAACAGATGGAGAAATCCTTGAGGTGAAGAACCGAGGCCTCGTGCCAACAGCCACATGAGTGATTTTAGAAGCAGATCCTTCAGCCTCAATCAAGTCTTCAGATGACTGTAGCCTCAGCTGATATCTTTTATTGTTGTTGTTGTGTGTGTTGATTGTGGAGTGTTGGTTAGAAGTAAGCTTGTTTTACTAATAGAGGCAATTCTCACTTTAAAGAACATTTTTTTGATGCACAGATAAAAGGAGGGCATGTTGGGAGAATAAAAAAATAGTAGAGTAAAGATAGACTTTGAAATACTGGACACCAGAGATGTTCTAGAATGATAAACTCAAAGATGATGGTACATTGTACAATAAAACAGGGGTCAGCAAACCATGGCCATTGGGTTGACAACCTGTTTTTTTTTTAAATAAACTCCAGATGTTACAATGTTATTACGGTGGTAGAGTTTTTATTTTATAACTTTTTTGAGATATCTGTCACATACCATACGATTCACCCACTTAAAGTACACAGTGCAGTAGTTTTTAGTATATTTACAGTTTTATAACCATCACTACAGTCTAATTTTAGAACATTTTCAACACCGCAAAATGAAACCCTGAGCACATTAGCATCTCTCCCCATTCCTGCTCCATCACTTGACCCAGCCCCAAGCAACCACTGTTCCGTCTCTAAGGATTTACTATTCTAGACCTCTGCTCATTGAGTTCTGCAGATCTTCCAAATGTTGACACATTTCATTATACGAAAACAAAACAAAACAAAATAGCATACAGTGCTTAACACTACCCCCGACCTATCAGAAAAGTCTTACATAGTGGAAAGCTGTCAAGCTCTTTGTATCAAGTGTAAGTTTTCCATAATTTTGGCTGAGAGCTTGAATTTTGTCATTGTCAACAAATACTGTCAGTTGTTTTCCTTGAAGTGATAGGCTCTTGGAGGTAATTTTTGAGAAAATGTGTGCCAAATACCCAAAACTGAATAACCTCAGTTTGTCAGTCGTTCTTTTAAGTAAAAATGACGTTCTATCAAGAGTGGCTAGGTCAGCTCAGATTGTCACACAAGTGCTTCTCCTCAAGACAGCCATTGTCCTTCAGTGTGTAACAGAAGTGCTTCCCGCCTACTTCCCATTTCATCACATACTACGTATTATATCAAAATATTAAAAAGAGGTATATTCAAGGTCAAGATTTAATAAAGTTAATAACATACGGGCCGGCCCCGTAGCATAGCGGTTAAGTGCGCGTGCTCCGCTGCTGGCGGCCCGGGTTCAGATCCCGGGCGCGCGCTGAGGCACCGCTTCTCCGGCCATGCTGAGGCCGCGTCCCACATACAGCAACTAGAAGGATGTGCAACTATGACATACAACTATCTACTGGGGCTTTGGGGGAAAAATAAATAAAATTTAAAAAAAAATAATATTACTGCTCCATCAAGAACGTTGTTTAGTGGCCGGCCCCGGGCGCAAGCGGTTAAGTGAGCGCGCTCCGCTGCGGCGGCCCGGGGTTCGCCAGTTTGGATCCTGGCACGCACCGACGCACTGCTTGTCGAGCCATGCTGTGGCAGCATCCCATATAAAGTAGAGGAAGATGGGCACGGATGTTAGCCCGGGGCTGATCTTCCTCCAACAAAAAAGAATGTTCTTTAGTAAAACTGGCTTTTTTTTTTTTTTTCCAGCGTGAGGTCATGCCTGTGAAGACTATGATGACTCTAATATAGTTTGGTGCAACCACCTTGATTTGTGCTGAGGCGTCATCTCTCTTCAGTCATATCTGCTCCCCTCCACCTGGGGGCAGATGACCTCTGTCCCAGCTTCCAGTGGGACAGATAAGTTTTACCTGTTTCTGAACTTCATATAAATGGAATCATAGAGCATATACTTTTTCGTGCCCGGCTTCTTTCACACAACATTATGTTTGTGAGATTCATACGTGTGTATGGCTACGGTTTGTTCTCATTGCTATTTGTATTTTCCTTGTAGAAATATCTGTCCCTTCTGTTGTAGATAGATATTTGGGTTATGCCCATGTTTTTGTTTTTGACTCGTGTGAGTAGTGCTGCTCTGAGTACTCTACCTGTCTTTGATGAACATATGTGCATGTTTCTCTTGGTATTTACCTAGGAGTAGAATTGCTAGGTTGTAAAGTATGTGTATTTCAGCTTAGCAACTGCTGCTGGTTGGTTTTCTATGATGTTATGTTTTTGAAATCATGAAATTAGATTGGACAAACAACTGTGATTTATATATAACAAAATAAAAGATGGGAAAATGTGTACTAGATTGGAGAGGCAGTTTGGGGCCACACTCTTCGGAGCCTGAATGCCATGTGAAGGCAGAGTGGGCCGGGTGGTACAGTGAAGATGGGGCTAGGTTGAATCCAATCCTTACATTCTGTGTTACCTTGGCCAAATTACTTAACCTTCTTCAACATTAGTTTCCTCCTCAGTAAAACGGGGATAGTACCCACCTAAAAGTGTTGTTTAGAAGATGAAATAAATAATGTATGAAAACTGCTTAGAAGAGGGCCTGGTACTTAAGACATCCCCCAAAGTATTAGTTTCTTTCCTCCCAAAGGATTTTATTTGGAAATCTTAGGAGATATTGATAATATTTGAGCAGGAAGATACATCATTAACTGTTCTATCCTTTAAAGTGTTTAATAAACTAAAGGTAAGTCTGAGACTGAAGTGTTGGAGTTGCAATCCCCTAGTTTTCTGCTGGCGGGTATATTTTATGCCTGGCACAGAATGGGAGTGAGTGCATTTTGAGCTTCATTCTCAAGATATTGTTCTACGGAATGCACAGACCTGCCCATAGATCTACAGGGTTTTGAAGAGTAGAAATAACTTATTGTCATCACATAGCAAAAGCATTTTGGCGTTCTTCTTTCTGTAGCATCTGCCCCAGAGGATGAAGACCTAAAAGGTAAAGAGGAGAGACCAAGATGCAAATAATCGGTCTTTGTCTCAGCTGTAAAGAGGTGACCATTGCTGTCATAGCCAAAGAAAGGCAAGGCCAAAGGAGCTGAAGTCCCAAAGTCTTAGGACCTAATAGCATGAGCAGTGACGTCAGATATAAGGAGAAGGTAAGGAACAGCATCAGATGAACCTGACTGGAACAAAGGGAGGTGGCCTGGAGATGCTGGTGTTTTGTCTGGATGTAAGGGAGGAGGGAGCAGAGTGGAGGGCACCTCCTGCTTTCCCAGTGGACACAGGCTGAGTAAAGACTTGTCTTCTTCAGTCTCATCATAAATGTGTCAGCCTGTGATTTAGTTATCTGTGGTCTCTTCCAATTAAACAAGATATGTGCAGCCATGACCATCCTGGAGATGCTCATCCAGAAACTGTTGTTGGAGGATAACTGTTCACAAAGCTTATGTAAAAAAAAATGAGAGCTCCCTATAGGGAGGCTGAGTGGATTAGTGACAGCTTCCTCTCATCCTTCAGTCTCACACCATGCCAGAATAATCTTCCTAAAGTACCACATTGATCATGGGAAGCCCTACATCGAATGCTTAAGTGGCTCTCATTGCCTATAAAATCAGTCAGACTTCTCACCCTGGCATTCGTGGTCCTCGCTGAGTGACCTCATTCTGTTGTGAGCCTTCTTTCTGATGACTCAGTAAACCATACTTTCTTCTTTAGCAAAACTAGTTTACTTGAGCTTTTATGACTTTTTAATTCTTTGTGCTTTTATAAATCCTCCTCATTCTTCAGGGGCCAATTCAAATTTATTTTCTGTCTTCCCTGAAGTTTTTTCTTTCCAGTCCAGCTTCCAGTATTTTCCTTCCTGTGAATTTCTGTAGCAAATAATTTGTTCATATTTAATTTGGCAACTAATCTTGTGCCATCTTGTGATGATATTTTATGGTGGACTGTTGTTTACACCTTTTTCTCTTTGCTTACATTTTCATTGTTTTAGTTTTTTCTCCAACCAATTCATGAGCTCCTTAAGCCAGAGTCCCTGTTATCAAGTTACTTTTTAAAAGAATGAGGTTACTTTTTATGTCTCACTATATCAAGCTAATGATTTACAAGTAATAGGCCCTTAATGAGAGTTTCTGTGTGTGTGTGATTATATGTGTCTTTTCACAGTAAAAATGAAGATAAATAAAACTATATGCCAGAAAACATCAAGGATATCTTACAAAACCAAAGATTTTCATAAGAAAAACAGAACTGAATTTTCCTGGAGCCAGACATGATGAGATGTTGCACAGAACTGAGGATGCCACGTCTACTGTGCAGAGACTGGATTGTTGGAGGCAAGTGTGGAAGCAGAGAGATGAGTGAAGAGGCTGTTTCACTCATCCAGGGGAGAGAGAATTGTAGCATATGCCACTGTGTTAGCAGCGGAACTGCAGAGAAGTTGATAGACTTGATGTGTAATTTTTGACAATACAAGTGATAGAAGTTGTTGATAGATTAAATGTTTGGGGAGAGGTAAAATCAAGGAGATGAGAGAAAAATCAGGGATGACTTTTGGAGGTGGTCAACGTTGTAGAAAGAAAAGTAGGAAAGTGTCGGGTCATGAAAGTTGAATATAGCCAGGAAATCAGCTAAGATGAAGAGAAGAGCATCTATTGGATTTAGCAACGTGGAGCCCAGTGGCGATCTTAGCAGAAGATTTTGGGTGTGTTGTAGGAACAGAATACACATCACTGTGTGTTGAATAGTGCATGAAGACTGGGAGGGGAAGAAGTGTAGACATGGTGATGAGAGTCTTTGGAGAAGCTTGTCAGTGAAGGAGAGCAGAGAGAGAGCCATCACTGAAGGAAGCCAGAAGGTCAAGGAAGCAGGAGATAAGACAGGCTTACTAAGCAAGTCGGTATTCTGTGTCAAGGACCCCTTGTGGGCAGTGTCAGCAGAAACATGTGGACTGATGATGAGTAACGATGGTTTCTCCACCTTTGTCCTCCATGCAGATACATACCATGGCTCCACAGAAGCCCCCAGTTGAGGACACGGTCCCAGGGCCAGGGTGGACTCAGCCTCTGAATTGAAGGAGATTATTTCTGACACCTAGAGAATGGGGGATCCTAATAGATTTTAAGGTCCCAAAGGAAAAAGGCAATGGCATGGTTTGCCACCTGAGCGTGTGCACTGAAATTTGAAACCATTACACTTCTGTGGTGTTCCCAGTGGTATTCTTCTGTTATTTCTGCTGCCTGGACTTCTCCCCAACTTACATCGCCCCATCTCCACTTTCTGTCATTCAAGAGTCAGCTCAGTGGCCCCAACTTCTGGGGTGAGAGTACCCCTCCATGCTCCGGTGGCACCTGGGTGCCCACTTCCATCCGACTTACTGTGTTGGGTTGGGATGGCACCCACCTGTCTCCCGGTGTGCATTCTCTTTCTCTCTATGCCCCATCACGAGCCTGAAACCTGGAAGCAGAGCAGCTGAAACACAGTTGACATCTGGCAGTTAGGAAGGAGCCCAAACTCCCGAGTCATATTTGAGCGCCACCATTTCTTGACTGTGTGGCCTCAAGCACATTATTTAACTTCTCTGTGTTTTGTTCTTCATCTGTAAAATGGGGGATACTAAAAGCACTTACCTCATAACACTGTTGTGAGGATTAAATTAAATAATACCTATAAAGCAGTAACAGTACCAGGCATATAGTAAGCGCTCAATAAATGTTGCTATCATTATTAAGACATGGTAGATATTGATACATTTTTTATTGAAAGAATAAGTGAGTAAAGGGAAGAATAAAATCTGATGTGAAAGGAACCAGAACATGTGTCAGCCTGTTTTTCAATGCCTCTTCTGCCAGGCCAACTTGAGTCTATCTGTGGTGAATTGCATAAGTTCTCTGAGCCAATTTTCAGGCCATGTACAAGGAGGAGTGAGGACAGACAAGCAGTGGTTTCCTGGGGGTGCCTGGAACCTGACAGAGCCGTCTGGCCAGTCTGACCAATGAGGATCAAAGGAAGGCTGCCTCTCCATGAGAAGGACAGTATTACTCATGACCTCTCCCTGCTCTCTCACTCCTGGTACCTCCCAAATTAAGTATCTATGTACAAGACCTTGTCTCCAGCTCTGCCTTTATTGATAAAGCTGAGACACAGATTGATAAAGGACAAGTATGTAAATATGATTGTGTTAATCAGCGTTCTCCAGAGAAACAGAACCACTAGGAGACATAGGAGTGCCATGATCTTCCATCTGCAAGCTGGAGACTCAGGAAGGCTGGCGGTGTAGTTCCAGTCTGAGTCCACAGGCCTGAGAATCAGGAACAACAATGGTATAAGTTCCAGTTCAAGGGTGGGAGAAGACTGATGTCCCAGCTCAAACCTTCAGGCAGAGAGAGAGAGAGAGACAGAGAATTCAACTTTCCTCAGCATTTTTGTTCTATTCAGGCCCTCAGTGGGTTGGATGAGGCCCACACACAACAGGGAGGGCAATCTGCTTTACTCAGCCCACTAGTTCAACTGCTCATCTCTTCCAGAAACACTTTTACAGACACCCTCAGAAATAACGTTTAGCCAGCGATCTGGGCACCTCATGACCTGGTCAAGTTGACCTATTTAACAGCCTAACTAATGATCACAATTATTAATATAGTTATGGGATATTTATGTATTTATGAAATGTGTATACCGCTTTCAACTGTTCTTTGATAAGCAGGACTGTCTTCTGATATGAGTTTATGGCCTTTCTGATTTCTTGGTTTTAAATAGCTGTTCTTTTACAAACTGGCAATGATGATAGATAGTAATCTCTTAAAAAATCTTGACTTGTCAAAATTAAAAAATCCATAACCCTACTTGGGTCTCTTGTATTTCTAAAACATTTAACTTTGAAGGGATATCCAAAAGACAGAACTCTTGGTTTGAGATTTGGGGGCCAAAGGGTATGGTGATGGACCCTGCGATGAGAAGCAGAGCCATGAGGTGGTGATGCTGGCCCGTCAATTTTGTGGCTCTTGTTCGTGGAGAAACAGGCTAAAACAGCTTCAAAGCTGGTTTTGGCCAATGAAGAGGTAGATTTAGAGTGACAACTGGGCTTTTCCGCTTTATTTTCAAGACCTGGTTGGTTTTATATCTTGGCTGTATCCTGGCAAATACTTGCACTTTTGTCCCAAGGTTTGCATGGCAAAGATGGTCCTACAGCAAAATATCAGCTCCCCTAATGTATGAAAAATGTCTGCTCATGTTAGCCAAGCTCAATTGTCCCCCACCTATGCTGACATTTTCCTGTGGATGTTCTGATTTCTTAGTTACTTTGGGGTAGCTGAAATTCTCTAGTAGGAAAGAATGAACTTAATTAGTCTTATGTATTTTAATTTTTCATTATACAAATAATATATGAAGCAGTACCTTTGTAAAACATTAATTAATTAAAAGTTATATATGGATCAAGCTAAAGGCTCCTTTAACCACAGCCCCACATATATCTGTCGCTGTAGAAAAAATATTCTTTTCTTTTTGTTTTGTGTGTTTAAAGAAAATGGTATAATATGCACCTCATTCTGCAGCCTCCTCTTTTCACCCAAAACTGTATGGGAGATACTTCTGTAACAATTTGCTTGGATCTACTCCATTCTTTGTCACTCTGACATGTTACTACGAATAAACTACGTCTTGTTGAACCATTCTTCTTTTGGTGCACGTTTGGGTTGTCCCCATTTTTTGCTATTACAATATTATGAAGAATATTCTTATACATGTTTCTTTTTGCATCTGTGTGAAGGTCTCTCCTGGGCAGATACTAATAAACAGAACTGCTGAGTCATAGAAAATGCTCATTTGAGAAATTCAACAGGTATTTTCAATTTGTTCTCCAAAAGTTGTGCTTCAGTACCGTATGAGTGGATTCATTTTTCCATGTAACCAACACCTGAAACAAACTTTGTAAATGTTTGTCAATCTGATATCTAAGGCATGTCTCTTTGTTGATTTATTTTGTATTTCTGTCATCTCTGGGCAGGTTGAACACTTCTTGGTTACTGGCATTTCATATTTCCTCCACTGAGAATTGTTTGGCTGTTCGTGTCCTTTGCCACACTTCCACTGGATGGTTTGTCTCTCATTAGTTTACAGGAGTTCTTCATATAGTCTGCAGAGAAACCCTTGATTACGTGTTGGAATGTTTTCTTCTGTTTTTTTACTTAATTTACGGTGCCTTTGGTCTTACAAAGTTGTATTTTGCTGTAGTTAGTTTTATGAATCTTGTCGACTAGAGTTCTGCTTTCTGAGTCTCGTTTAGCAAGACTGTCTATTATCCAAGATATAAAGATGTTCTATAATCTTTTTAAAACAATCTAATACTTTTAATATTCATTCAACTTTTATTGTTTATTATATTCAGATTTGGAGTTGATTTTTAAGGAGTGGTGTGAGACCAAATAGAATATTTATTAATATTTTGTCAAATGAATATCTGATTGTCCCAAAATAATGTATTGGCTATTACCAGACTTTATGAACATACATAGTGAATAGTTATGTCAAGTGCTGGTAGATCAAGTAAATCACAGACTGACAAACGACTGTAGGACTTAGCAATGTGGTGGTCACTTGTGACCATGGAAAAAAGAGTTGTAGTGGGGTGGTGGGGGTTCATTGGAATGGGTTCAAGAGAGAATGAGAGAAATCAGAGATGGTGAGTACACACAGCCATTCCTGAGGTCAATCAGTTGTTCTTTTAAACCAATCAGAAGATGTTTTTGACATTTTTAACAAATGGTTCAAAACCATGAAATTCTTCATGTAGATTTTAAAGCAGATGAGAAAGCCTTCCATGTTGAAGTTCTGAAGTATGAGTTTCACACACTCATTGTTTTTGGCAACAGAACAGAGTCAATCCTCCTTATTCAGTAATTTGATATTCGTGAATTCACCTAGTCACTAACATTTACAGGTGAATCCAACCCCAACACACACTGTGTTTTCCCTGGTAATTCCTGGACGGGTGCAGAGTGGCAGAAAGTGGGAGTTGCCTGAGGCGCACGTTCCCAGCTGAGGTAGAACAAGGTGACGCTCTTGTTTCAGCTCTCAGGTCAACAAGTGTCCTTTTCCTGGTCTATTAAATGGTACGTTTTTCACCTTTTTTGCTTCTTGCTGCTGTTTTTCCTCTTTGTAATGATCCGCAAACATAGTGCTGAAGTGCTGTGTAGTGTTCCTAAGCACAGGAAGCCTGTGATGGGCCATATGTAGAAAACACTTGCGTTAGATGAGCTTCCTCCAGGCATGGGTTATGGATAGTGATATTGGCTGGGAGTTCAAATAATGTGTCTACAGTCTATACTAAATAAGGTCTTTTCAAAAGAGACAAACGTAAAACAAGGCTATGCGTTGACAGGTTCCCAAACATGTCACGACCAAAGACTGCAGAAACCTAACCTTGTCCTTCCCCTAGGAGCACTGGTTCAGTCTGGCTCATGCAGTGTTTGCTAAAAATTAATAGAATGTAACTCTTCCAAATAGGGAGGATCAATGGTAACATGATGGAGATATTTTCAAACCTCTCTTTTAAAAATGATGTCTAAAAAGCAGGCAGTTTCTCAACTAATGGTTGACTTGTCATCTTTACTTTGAAAGGACAGAGTTTTTAACAGCATCTGCTCAGAAGCATATCTTTGATAGACACATAAAAAAATCTCAGCAAATTGGGGACAACTGTTTTTTGCAAGAGAAAATGTGTATGGAATACATATATTAACTTCAAGACAGTAGTTACCTTTGGGGAGGAAAGAGAGAGGAAGGAGAATGGTGTCTTCCACTGTGTAATAGTTCTTAAAAAACGACATCAATAAGGTGTGCTCTGTTAAATCTCAGCAAAGAGTAAATGGTTTCTGTTATCCTATTCTCCTTCTAAGTATATTTAAAATAAATATGTAACTGGAACTGAGATGAAATAACACTAACGTAATAGATGCTATTTGCTGGAGTGCTCCCACCATCTGATGGACAGCTCGTGATGGGTTGGTGATGTCACTGACACCATCTAAAGGTCAGGACACGTTGTTTACCAGCTGTGGAGCTAGAGAAGGCTCGGTCACCAGCAGCAGAGCCAGAGTTACCTCGACCTACAAAGTTAGAGCCACATAGAAGCAGATCCTGCTCCAGCTGTGGACTAGTGAGAGCTCTGGCAGCAGCTCCAGAGCTCAGGTGCAGCCAGCTCCAGAACTAGAGCTCCCCCAGCTCCCACACTCGACCAGCTCCAGAGCCGCAGCCATTCCCATCACTCGCTCCCGCACCACATCTGTCAATAAGGCAGAGCTAGAGTCAGTCTCAGGACCGGAGCCAATTCTAGAAGCAGGTCAGGCACCACCGCCTGAGACAGACCCAGCTCTAGCCCCAGCTCAGGTCCAGCTCCTGAGCCAGTTGCACAGCCAGAGCTGGGGGGATCTCCAGCATCAGCCACAGCAGTGGCTCCGGCACTAGGGCAGCTGCAGCACCACCCACATCGCCAGCAACTAAGGCCTGGCCGGACCAGCCCCCACCCAGAGATGTCTTTCCCTTTTCTATGTTTTATGATTTCTTATGTTTTATGTGTTCCAATTTAGATTCAATAAAGTTTAATGTTTTCATCACTTAAAGTTGTACAGTTCAGGGCCGGCCATTAACTACATCCTCTATGCTGTGTACCGTCACCGTTATCTAGTTCCAGATCATTGCTTCAGCCCACCAGAACCCCTGTACCCATGAAGCAGCCATGCCCCCATATCCACTCCCCCACCCCCTGACAAGCACTGATCTGCTTCCTGTCTCTGTGCATTTCCCTGTCCCTGGTGTGGCTGTCCTGAGCACAGCCAACCCTCCTTTGGCCCCTCCCCCCCATGCTGAAGACCCCTGAGGATGCCAATGTGTTCAGTGCCATGAACCCGATGCCTAGTATGACTTTGACCTGAGGAAGCCCGCCGTCACCAAGGGGGTGAAGTCAGGCATGGAGCCAGCTCAACCCTGCTTCACATGAAGAAGAGGGACTCGATATTGCCAAGGGCACCTTCTCCTCAGTCCCTAGTGTTGTTTAGCCACAGGGCCACCCTCCCCAGGGTCTGGCTAGCTGGGGAGATGAGCACGTACAGACTAGAGTGACAAAAACCAGGTGGCCATCTTTTCTGTCCAACCAGCTGGCCCAGGCTACCCAGGAGCAGTTTCACCCTGAACCTCTCGTGCTGCAGGCCTGATGCCTGCCAGTCAGCAGGCTGTCCTGGCCTCCCGTGGAACACTGGGAGCCTTAGGTGCCTTCTGCCCTCTAGGGTCCAAAGGACTAGCTGACCTTTGCCAAGGAGTGCTGCCCATGGGCATGAAGCCCTGCCTGCCACTGAGGCACTGCCCTCTGTGCACCTCCCTCACACCTTCCCAGGTGCGGGTCACTTGCATCTGTGACTTCAGGTGTCCCAGAGTCTCCACTCACCCAGGGGGCGTGACCTCTGCAAATGCAGCCCTTCCATCCAGCCTCCAAGCCAACAGGCCCCAACACAGGCTTCAGGACCAGGCACGGCTCCCACTCCAAGTGCTGGGACACCTCAGGTGGGGCCAGGACCTCAGTGGCAGGGACATTGTCCAATGCTCAGCGAGCACTTGGCTGGTTCCTCCAGCTCCAAGGTGGAGGAGAGCAACATGAGTTTTGACCCAGAGTCCCCTGATGGCAAGGAAAAGAAGGTGGCTGCCCTCCCCATTCTCCCTGACAGCCCACTCCCAGTCCCTTCTTGCCCGGGACCAGTGTTCCCCAGCGACACCTACAAAGGGGCCAAGAACCCCAGGAGCTGGATGCCGGCCTGGGGTGTCCTGCCGAGTCCAGAGACTCTGCTGATCATGCCACCCCCACAGTTATGGAAATCAACCGCCCCCTGGGCCCCGATGGTCTCTGGTTTCATCTTGGCCTCCAGCAGCACTTCCTCCTCCTCAGCCTCCACCACACCCATGGCAGCTTTGGTCACACACAAGCGTCGTGTCTCAGGCTCTTCAACCACAGCTCCTCGCTGGCCCTCTCCATCCACACGGTGGGCGATGCTGCATCATCCCTGTCCACCTGGAGTAAACAACAGCAACGTGGACAGGAGCGTCTTGTTTAGCCCACTGGTGGGACGTGCCCTTGGTCCCATCACTCAGAGCTCTCTGAGCACAGACCTGTCCTGAATGGCTACTTTGACAAGAAGCCCTCTCTGGGCCCTCCAGGCAGCATGCCCAGCCCAGGCAGGGAGTAGGCGACCGCCACAGTGCCCACTGTACATGGGAGGAAATGGAGGCAGCCTTCTCATCCTGTTGGTTCTTGGGGATCTGGGCTTGAGTGGAGGTGGATAAGATGTCCACCGAGCTCCCTCCAAATCTAGGATCTAACCGCCTGAGGCTCTGATGAGACTGCTCGTTCAAGTCCAACCAACCTGTAGTGAAGCCCGACTCCTTGCCTGAGTCACGGCCCTGTGTGATCTGGTCCAGACACCGTCCCCAGAGTGCACCCCTCACCGCACCCCACCCTCCCTAAAGCCTTCCTCCCCAAGGACCCTGCCAAGCCCCTGCCCCCTTCAGAGCTCCTAGCCTGCAGTGCCCCTCCCCCGAGCCCCCATCCAGGATGGACTCACCTCTGTGCTGGGCTCACAGGCCACCTCCTCAGGCTCCTGTGCTAGCAGAGCCTTTAGGGTCAGATTGACCTGGGGTCAAACCCATAGCTGGGTCACCTCACAGCCCTGTGACAGGCAAGGTCATGTGGTGTCTTCTCGGAGCCTCAGTTTCCTCCATGAAAAATGGGGTCAGTGACTCTGACCTCAGGAGAGTGTGTTGGGATTCAAGCAGGGAGACGAAGCTGCCCAAAGTGCTTGGACTCAGGAGGTCGCCTGGCTGGGGGAGCCCCAATGCAGGACAAGGCCTCGATGGTCAATGCTGGGCTCAACACTGGTGAAAATCAAGGATTTCTAGTCCCCTGTTCACGTCTGGACTTGGTCACTTAGAGCAGAGTGACCTTGAATGCTGGGACCACTGGTCATCTGTAAAATGGGGTGCAATCACTCAGCACCCAGTGGGCTCCCTAATAACAGCAACTCCCTCCAATAGTTGCCCAGCTGGGCTCCCTTCAGCTCCTCCTACACCCACCAGGGCTGCAGGCAGGGACTGGCTGGACCTCATGTGGTAGGGAGGGGGTGTAGAGGAGGAGGGAAAAGGGCAGCCTGGCCTTCTCCCTGCCCAGGGTCTGTGTCCACCACTGTCTTCGTGTCCGCAGGACCAGCCATGCATGGAGCTGGACCCTGGGATGGAGTCTGTGGACCAGGACAGTGAGGTCGGTGTATATTCAGTGACCCTCATGTCCCCAGATGTCCAACCTACCCAACTGTGCACCGTGTGGCCCACCTGGCTTCTGTGGCGTGTTCCTGCGACGTAGGGGATGTGAGGGTCACCGAGCAGTTGGCTGGGGAGGGGACAGACGAAAGCAGCCATGTCAAGGGACCGTTGTGTTACACGTGTGTGCTGCGAGCTGTGTCACCCAGAAGTGCTGTCTGCAGGGCCCCTCTGTGTGCCTGACCACGGACAGGAGGCCTGGTTGCCGCACAGGAGAGAGGCCTGTGAGACCGTGAGGGTATCCCTGCCACACTCATGTGGGCGGAGATCACAGGCCATGTTCATGCTCATCGGGGCTGATGTTGCTCCGTGTCCAACCCTCACAGGACAGTTGGGAAACTGAGGCCAGGAGAAGCAGGGACAGGCCCTGGGGTCACAAGGTGGGCAGAGTCCAGAGGGGAAGAGAGCATTCCAAGCTCTTAGGCCAGCCTCAGCACTTCCAAGGGGTTTGCTTTGGGAATGAGAGCCCCTAATACCCTGGGGGACCCCTGCCAACGCCCTCCCATGTAGGGCCCTTTGCTATACGCATCCCCACGTGGACACACTCACACACACAAGCATACACACACACTCTGAATGCCCAGCCCGGTCTCAGAAGGGAAGTGCTCACTGGGGAGGTGACAGGAGGAAGGAAGAAAGAGGTTGGAGGCAGCTCTGCCATGGGGCATGGGCATCCGGTCCCCTAACAACATGCCCAGGCCCATAGCATGAAGGGGAGAGATGCCAGACTGGTGGGCAGGGGGTCCCCAAGGTACACAGGGGGATGCAGGGGTTGGGGCCATCCCTAGAGCAGCCTGTAGAGAACCAGGTCTGGCGTCCTGTGGCCACCACTCTGGGCACCGGGAACTAGGATGTGACCCCCTAGGGGGGAGGGGATACAGCAGAGAAGGCTAGATCTTACGCCTCTGTAAATTGGGGTGCATAGATGGGGTGACTCTAAGGGTCCCACAGGCTTGTAGAAGAGTCTATTGACCTTCGTTCTCCATCCATGACCCACTGTTCTCTGAGTCCTTGTAAAATGCATTCCATTCCCTCGAGGTCTTGCTGAGCAGAAGGCAGCCTGAGAGCTTGGGGACTGGGGCCCCGGGCAGTGCAGAACATGGCAGAGCACTGGTCGACTTGTCTGGGGACCAGGGACAAGGCCATCCTTGTCGGAGCCTCGGGGGCCTCCTTTGGAAGTGAGGTGGAGTCATTGCCCTGGCTGGGGCGAGGAGGCCTTGTGAGTCAACGGGACACGCCACGGCCAGTGGAGGGAAAGCGAGGAGCAAGAGAGGCTTCTGAGGTCCCTCACGTCCCTCCTGGAGCCCACAGGTCCTGCTCCTTTGCTTCCTCGGCCCTGGTGGAACCACTGCCTTGAGGACCCCAAACAAAGAAAGGTGTGTGTTTTGCTTTCTGCTTTCCTGCCTGGGGCTGCAAGGCTGGGGCTGACCACCAGGGGTGTCCTGTGTCCACTCATGCTCAATGCAGCAAGTGGAGCAGGGAAGGGACGCCCAGGGCTCGTTCTGGGTGTTCCCCTGTCCAAAGCAACAGGCACCTTTGATTACTGGCATCCACGTCCACAATGGGAGCTGCTCAGAGGCGGGAGGGGACCCTGAGATCCTTTCATGATTCTTTCAGCTACTGTGGCCCCAGCACTCACCCTGAGCAGGGCCCATGTTAGTCCTGAGGGCAGTGCTGAAAGCACCCACATGGTCTCTGTCCTCCAGGAGCTCACAGCCTGGAGGTGGAAAGGACAAAATCATGAACAAATCCATGTGAAAAAGAAGAGAAGGTGCTACAGAGCAACGAAGCAGGGTGCTGGAGGAGGGAGGGCCTGGAGCCCCTAGGTGGGTGTAAAGGGCCCCCCTGGGGACATTTGTGCCCTGAGCAGAAGGACAAGAGGAGCCAGCCCTGCATCTGTCTGCAAACAGCGTGCTGGGGGGAAGCTCAAAGGCACAGAGACTTGGAGGCAGAAGAGGATTTGACGAGAGAGGAGGTGAGAAAAGAGCCAGTGTGGCTAGAGTGAGCTGGGGAGGAGAGAAGTGAGGGAGAGGGGATGGCAGGGCCAGACCCAGGCCTGGAAGGAGGTACTAGCTGTCTATGCTGGGTGACAGCATTAGCCTCACTTAGCACTTACGAGGCCTATCATTGAGCATCTGACAGTGTCTCTACCAGGGTCCAGGCTCAGGTCAGCTGGGAGGCTCCCCGTCAAGGTCTAGCAGGAGGCTGGGGCTGTGTTCTCAACTGAAGCTCGATAGAGGCAGGAGCCATCTCGGAGATCATTCGCAAGTATCGGGGCAGTGGTAGGATTCAGTTTGGATGGGGGGGTTTCAGGCCTTTTCTGTCTGTGGGCCGGGACCCTCTGCCAGTTCTTTGCACTAGGGGGTGTCATAGGGAAGGAAGCTCATAATATCTGATATGGCTTCTCCTGAATAGTGGATCAGAGAGACAGAAAGAGGGAGAGAAAGAGAGACAGTGACACACAGAGATAGAAAGATGGGGAGGAGAGACAAAGAGAGTAGACACAGACAGAGACAGGGAGACAAAGAGAGAGACAGAGAGACAGGGAGAGACCAAGAGAGATACAGACAGCCAGAGACACAGAGACAGAGAGAGACAAAGACAGAGAGAGACAGAGACAGAGAGATAGAATGAACACAGGAGAGACAGAACCACACAGAAGTCACAGACTTTTCATTAAGCTGACCGTGGAAGTGACATCCCATCACTCAGCCCTATTCTATTGGTTAGAAGCCAGCCGCAAAGTCCATTCTCATAGAGGAGCGGGGATTACATAGGATGTGTGCCTAGGAAGTGGGAACGCTGGGAGCCGTTGTGGGGGCTGCCCACCACATAGGCTGAGATGACCACCACTCAGGCACTTGGACCTGAGTCTAAACATAACAGGAGGCCCTGGAGGGTTGCGAGCCAGAAGGAGATGATGTCTGAACGTCATTTCATTTCAACCCTCCCTAGGAACACTGGGAAACAGGCAAGAGGGGAAGTGCCTCTCCCAGACGCCCAGCAGACCCAAGCCTCTTTGCGTTGTATTCTCTGCCACAGCCAGCCCTTTCTGTAATCCTTGCACTGCCAAGTCTGTGCAGGAGCTACGTGTGGGAGCAGCCCACGGGATTCACAGACTCTGAAGGGATCTCTAGGTCTATACACCTGATGACATCCCTAGGAAGTAGATGCTAGAATGACCCCCACTACAGAGAGGGACATGAACACAGGAGAGACCCTGAGAGGGGAGGCCCTGAGAGGTGCAGGGTTGTCCAGGGTGACATCACTGGCAAGAAGCAGGAGCGGGACTGAATTCAACTCTGTGTCCTCAAAGCTGGGGCCCTGGTTGCGTCCAGACCTCCCCAGAGGCTGTGGGGTGGACTGTGTCGGTGTGACTGTGTCTGGACAGGGTATGGAGATGGAGAGTGAGCAGTCAGCAGCCCGGGGGGCCCTTAGGAAGGTCTTGTGTGAGGAGGAAGCTTAGGTAAGGAGATCCCAGGAAGTGACCTCACAGAGCCCAATAGAACTTGGAACCCTGGTAACTAGGCACCCACATCCTAAACACAGCCCCCAAGCGAGCTCACTTCTCTAGCAACATGTTTAGTTGCTGCTTCCCAATGACCAGGGGCCGGAGCCCCAGGAAAGCCCCCAAAGACCGATGCAGATGCTGGTGCCCCTCTCGCGGCCGACGGCTCTGGTCGTTTACCCGGAGGGACGGAAAGGTAACACCGGGAGGCCCAGGGAAGGCCATTCCAAACCAGACTACCACTGTGGTCCCATCTGGGCAGCCCTACATCCCCTCCCCATGTGTGCCTGGATGGGCGGGTTCATGTGGGTAGACCACCGTGAGCAGGAGCAGTCGGTGAGGTGTTAGAAGCCTTGGGGGGTCGGTCAGGTTCAAAGCCCAGGTCAAGGCCGGCTGGGTGGGATGTGGAGTGCGGGGTGGTGCCCTTCTGCCTGAGGTTTATCCCAAGCCCCTGAGGTGTAGGTCTTTCCTCAGGGGTGGAATAATGTGCAGACACAGGTGTGTGCCTGATCTGGGAGAATTAGGACCAGAGGGCAGAAGAGCAGCAGGGACAGCTGGGCAGGGCTCTGATGCCTCTGGGACGGAGCCAGTCACTGTCTTTGCAGAGCTCCACGAAGAAGATCAGTGTGGAGCTGGCGGAAGGGGATATTCCATCCATCTCCCCGATGGAGGCGCCGGTGTCCCACAGGCCTGGACCAGCAGCTACCGGGAGACGGTCTGCAGTGACAGTGATAAAACCCTCAGAGCCACCAGAAGACCCAGCTTCAATCCCGGGAAAACCATCATACCCACCATGTCCTGCAGCAGCGCAGGAGGCAGCTGAGGCCACAGCCTCCGTGCAGGGAGCGCCATCCCCTGCAGAGTCTCCTGTAGCATACCAGGAGGCAGAAGAGGCCCAAACCTCTGTGCAGGGAGGGCCATCCCCTGCACAGCCTCCTGCAGGAGACGAGGAGGCAGCTGAGACCCCTGCCTCCGTGCTGGGACAGACATCTCCTGCACAGACTCCCGCAGGACTCCAAGAGGCAGCTGAGGCCTCAGCCTCTGTGCAGGGAGAGCCATCCCCTGCACAGGCTCCTGCAGGAGAACAGGAGGCAGCTGAGGCCCCAGCCTCTGTGCAGGGAGAGCCATCCCCTGCACAGTCTCCTGCAGGAGAACAGGAGGCAGCTGAGGCCCCAGCCTCTGTGCAGGGAGAGCCATCCCCTGCACTCTCTCTGGCAGGAGACCAGGAGGCAGCTGAGGCCCCAGCCTCTGTGCAGGGAGAGCTATACCCTGCACAGTCTCCTGCAGGAGACCAGGAGGCAGCTGAGGCCCCAGCCTCTGTGCAGGGAGAGCCATCCCCTGCACAGCCTCCTGCAGGAGAACAGGAGGCAGCTGAGGCCCCAGCCTCTGTGCAGGGAGAGCCATCCCCTGCACAGTCTCCTGCAGGAGAACAGGAGGCAGCTGAGGGCCCAGCCTCTGTGCAGGGAGAGCTATACCCTGCACAGTCTCCTGCAGGAGAACAGGAGGCAGCTGAGGCCCCAGCCTCTGTGCAGGGAGAGCCATCCCCTGCACAGCCTCCTGCAGGAGAACAGGAGGCAGCTGAGGCCCCAGCCTCTGTGCAGGGAGAGCCATCCCCTGCACAGCCTCCAGCAGGAGAACAGGAGGCAGCTGAGGGCCCAGCCTCTGTGCAGGGAGAGCCATCCCCTGCACAGTCTCCTGCAGGAGAACAGGAGGCAGCTGAGGGCCCAGCCTCTGTGCAGGGAGAGCCATCCCCTGCACAGCCTCCAGCAGGAGAACAGGAGGCAGCTGAGGGCCCAGCCTCCGTGCTGGGAGAGCCATCCCCTGCACTCTCTCCGGCAGGAGAACAGGAGGCAGCTGAGGGCCCAGCCGCTGTGCAGGGAGAGCCATCCCCTGCACAGTCTCCTGCAGGAGACAGGGAGGCAGCTGAGGCCCCAGCCTCTGTGCAGGGAGAGCCATCCCCTGCACAGTCTCCTGCAGGAGACAGGGAGGCAGCTGAGGCCCCAGCCTCTGTTCAGGGAGAGCCATCCCCTGCACAGCCTCCAGCAGGAGAACAGGAGGCAGCTGAGGGCCCAGCCTCTGTGCAGGGAGAGCCATCCCCTGCACAGCCTCCAGCAGGAGAACAGGAGGCAGCTGAGGGCCCAGCCTCTGTGCAGGGAGAGCCAAGCCCTGCACAGGCTCAGGGAGGAGAACGAGAGGCAGCTGAGGCCCCAGCCTCTGTGCAGGGAGAGCCATCCCTTGCACAGGCGCCTGCAGGACACAGGGAGGCAGCTGAGGCCAATCTCTGCGGCCTGGGAGAGCTGGCTCAGGACCCTCCCTCATTAGCACCTCCAGTCCCACCTGTTCCACCTACTCCCTTACCACCAATTTCCTTCCCCATCCTCCTAATTGTGTTTCTCTATTTCTTGGTTTCTTTCATTGATTTTTTTTTATTGTTTATATCTTGATTATTTAAAATAAATTTCACTTTCATCTTTTAACAGTTTACTGTTTTTCATTTTAAATTGTACACTTCATGAGCATTAAGTACATTCACAATGCTGTGCAGCCATCACCTCTGTATGCGTTTAGAGTATTTCATTCTCCAAAAGAACACCCTGTTCTAAAAGCACTCACTCCCACTTTCTCCCTCAGGCCCTGGCAACCCCTAATCTGTTTTCTGTCACTGTTTCCTTTTTTTTTTTAAATCTGTTCAGGATGTTTCCTATAAGTGAAATCATGCCATAGGTGGCCATGTGTTTTCTGCCCATTTATTTTCGCACGGCCTGATAGGTTTTCCTTTTCTGTTTTTATTTGAAATAGAATTTCTCTAATTTGATAGGAAAATCCCAGATGGAGTCTAGATTTGATGTATCAAAGAAAGCCCTTTTGGTAAATATGTGCATAATCTTGGGGTACAGACTGCTGTTCTAAGTGCGACACCAAAGCCAGAAGCCACACACGAAATGCGTTGCTCTTCCTGCAGCCTAAACAAAAACAAGAAAGGGTAGAAAGCTGGAAAGACAAACCAAGAGGCAGCTGAGGCATCAGCCTCCAAGCAGGGAGAGCCATCCCCTGCACTGGCTCCTGCAGGAGAACAGGAGGCAGCTGAGGCCCCAACCTCTGTGCAGGGAGAGCCATGCCCTGCACAGGCTCCTGCAGGAGAACGAGAGTCAGCAGAGGGCCCAGCCTCCGTGCAGGGAGAGCCATCCCTTGCACAGTCTCCTGCAGGAGACAGGGAGGCAGCTGAGGCTACAGCCTCTGTGCAGGGAGAGCCATCCCCTGCACAGGCTCCTGCAGGAGATCAGGAGGCGGCTGAGGGCCCAGCCTCTGTGTAAGGAGAGTCAAGCTCTGCACAGGCGCCTGCATGAGACAGAGAGGCAGCTGAGGCCAAATTCTGAGGCCTGGGAGAGCTGGCTCGGGAACCTCCCTCATTAGCACCTCCAGTCCCACCTGTTCCACCTGCTCCCTTACCACCAATTTCCTTCCCCATCCTCCTAATTGTGTTTCTCTATTTCATGGTTCCTTTCATTGCTTTTTTTATTGTTTATATCTTGATTATTTAAAATAAATTTCACTTTCATCTTTTAACAGTTTACTGTTTTTCATTTTAAATTGTACACTTCCTGAGCATTAAGTACATTCACAATGCTGTGCAGCCATCACCGCTGTATGCGTTTACAATATTTCATTCTCCAAAAGAACACCCTGTTCTAAAAGCACTCACTCCCACTTTCTCCCTCAGGCCCTGGCAACCCCTAATCTGTTTTCTGTCACTGTTTTGTTTTTTTTTTAATCTGTTCTGCATGTTTCTTATAAGTGAAATCATGCCGTAGGTGGCCATGTGTGTCTGCCCATTTCTTTTCGCACGGCCTGATAGGTTTTCCTTTTCTGTTTTTATTTGAAATAGAATTTCTCTAATTTGATAGGAAAATCCCAGATGGAGTCTAGATTTGATGTATCAAAGAAAGCCCTTCTGGTAAATATGTGCATAATCTTGGGGTACAGACTGCTGTTCTACGTGGGACACCAGAGCCAGAAGCCACACACGAAACGCGTTGCTCTTCCTGCGGCCAAAACAAAAACAAGAAAGGGTAGAAAGCTGGAAAGACAAACCACAAACCGGAATGTATTCCTCATGACACAAGGCCAGGGAAATGTTACGCATCCTTGTGGTCCAAAAAAACACTCGAAAGTCAGAGTTTTAAAAAGAGATAAAGAGCAAACACATTCAACGCCAACGAGAGGTGATACACAGGGGCAGCATGTGTCAGAGATGCGCGAGCTCCCCGAGGAGGAGACGCGCACATGGAGACACTGTGGAGAGGGCACTGGGCCCCATCAGACGGGCTGGGTTCCAGTGTGGTGACGACCAGACCTGGTGACAATGTGAGGAAGCAGAGGCCCCAGTAGACCCCTAGAGACAAGTGTGAAAGGACACTCCTCTCTGGAGACCAACCTGCAGGACCCATCGCAGTCCCCAGGGGCACGCCTGTGCTGGCGGTACTGATCCCAGGACTTCATCCCACAGAAATTCCTGCCCAACTTTTCAAAGATGTATTTTCCAGACTATTCATCACAGCACTGGTTGCAATAGCAAGCAATTGGAAGGAACGCTACTGTCCATGGCGAGGCGATGGGATCCATCCGTCCCATCTGTAAGACCACTAATATGTGATATCAGCCAGAAGACATGCATCTAGGAACATGAATCTGTGTGTGAGAGAGCGACAGAGACAGACAGAGAAAGAGAGAGACAGAGCCAGAGAGATACGCACCAAATCATCCATGGGGCTCACCTCTGGGGATGGGAATTGCCACTCGCTTCTCTTCTCCTTTAGAGGCCTGCGTGATGTTTCAACTTGATAGAATGTGCCTCTATTCCTCTTATAATTCTAACAAGATTAAAATCACATGTTAATGTTATCCATTTATCACTCATCTTTGGACTGAAGTACATTATTTCGTTTTTCTTTGTAAAGGTTTTTATTACAAAGACAATGTACGTTAATTACAGGAAAAGAATGAATTCTAAGGGAATTAAGAATTAAGTGGAAACTGAGGAGTGCCCTTAACAGGCAGTGTTCACCGTTTCAGTCCTTTGCCTTTGTATGCACGTGTGTGTGCACGTGTGTGCATGTGCCCATTCAGCTGTGTGCATCTGTATGCACATGGGTATGTCTATGTGCAAGTGTGTGTGGGTGTGCACTTGCGGCTATCGTGTGGGAAGGACTGCAGGGAGTGTGCTCTTCTGGAACCTGATTTCCCCAGGGCTGGACCCTGGCCAGTCAATCCTCTTCCTCCTCTGCGTCGGCCTCAGAATTGCCTAAGAGCCTCTGCTGGGCAACACGGATCATTTCTGATTTTTCACTCCCGTCATCGTGCTGAAAGGAACACCTGCATCCATAAATCTCTACTTCTTTAGGACCGATCCCTAGAGGCGGAGATTCTGGCTCATACTGTAAACGTGATGTTAAGGTGTTGGTCACAGTCTCTGACACCCAAGGTCTCCTTCTACCCTGTGATCTTGTTTGGGAACAGGGAGTCCAGAGACCCTGAAACAGAGACCTGAGGGAGGGAGGGAGAAGGAGGAGCAGCTAGGATGCAGGGGATGAAGGTACCTGGGGTGACCTGCCCAGCTGGAAGGCCTCGCTCCTGTTGCTTCTGTCCCTCCCACTCCCCTCACCCCTGGCCCCGCCCCTAACACACCTGACCCCGCTTTGGCCTTGCCCATGCCCCTCCTGCTCCCTAACTCACCTGAGCTGAGCAGCCTGGCCTGCCATCCAGGACAGATGATGATGAGGGTCTGGACACTCCTGCCTGCTCCCTCTCCCTCCAAGCAGAGAGCCCCATCCTCAGTCAGGAAAGTACATCTAGGTCAGTGCAGTGAGTCACAGGGACCTCCTTGAACATGCTCCCTCCAGGGGGAGTTCTCAGTTGCAACAGCAGGACCCACTTGAGCTTGTGTGAGCAGAAGTGACTTTTACAAGACAGAGTGGAGGTGTCATAGAAGGTGCCAGAAGGTCAGAGCACGGGGCTAGAGGCTTTGGAGAAGGTCATCGTGCCCAAAGCACACCTCAGGGTTTTCCAGGAGTGATGGCTGCCTCAGGCACTGTGCCAGCCCCAGCCCACATATCCAGCACATTCAGCCTCTGCGATGGAGGGGCCCTGCTCAGTGGGGATGAGGGAGAGAGCCCTGGTGACCTCGGAGAGGCACTGCCATTGGAGCCTCGGTTTCCTCCCCTGTGAAGTGGGGTGACAGCCGACCTTTCATGGTGGTGTCAGACAAGTTCGCTGAGGCTGCACCTGGAGCGCCCTGCACCTTCTCAGATCTCAACAGCTGCTAGCTCTAATGAAGAGGAATCAAGAGAGGAGAGATGGGGCTGGGTCCCGGATCCCCACCTGGCTGGCTGACTGCCGTGGGACAAGATGGGGTGGAGAAAGGCATTCCAGAGGAACAGCGGAGTCAGAGCGAGTAGGGCATGCCTGGTGGGAGATCAGAGTGGGCAGAGGCAAAGGGCCCCAGGGGGCTCTGAGTGGGGTGACATCAGCAGGAACAGCTCGCGGTGATGAGCACTTACCGGGGCCTCTGTTCTCCTCTTGAGCTATCTCCTTGAATCCTCCCCACAACTCCTTGGGGGAGGAGCAATTATTGTCTTCATTTCACTGATGAGGAAACTGAGGCTCAAAGAGACTTGCCCCCTCTGTGCCCTGCAGAGTGGCAGAGCCGGGATTTGAACCCAGTGCCTCTTAGACCCCTTGGGCCTGCCTGAGAAGGGCTCCCCCATGCTGAGAGAGGGACCTCTTTTCCCTAAAGTTCTGAGAACTTTTGGTCCTGATGCCCAGAGAGACCTCACTCTGCGGGGGGATAGGCTGGTCCTTGCTACTGGGAGAGCCCACAGCGCCCACAGCTGGCCATTCCCCGGCCACCATACCCAGCCCCAGGCAGACGGAGTGGCCCTGTCCCTTTAGTTCAGTGATGGCTGGAGGCCAGAAGGGTGCAGGCCCCAGGGAGGCCAGGACCCCTGAGCCCGAGGAGGCCACAGTGCAGGACAGTGGTTTGGAATGATCCAAAGTCAGAGAAACAGGGGTCCTAGTCCCTGCTCAGCCTCTTTCTAGCTGGTGATGCAGGTGAGACTCTCAGCCTCGGTTTCCCCATCTGTACAATGAGGAAATAACTTGGCCTCCTGATGGGCTGTTGGGAGACTTCCCTGAGGAATTGCTTGAGCATCTCTAGCCTGGTGCCCGGAGCGTGTTAAGAGCCCCCTGCCAGGCAGTCACAGTGGTCCTCCAGGGCGCAGGGTCTGGGAAGTCCCTCCTCAGGTTCCCTTCCTGCTGCTCTGCTCCCGGGAACATTCAGCATTGTTTGAAGAGGAGCTGAAGAAGATCCAGGACCACACTGTGTTGCAGGTGACGGAGGCTCAGCGCTGGGAGGACAGCTGGACATGCTCCATGCCACCGTCCAGGGCTTGTGCTGTGACCCCCTGTGAGCCCCCCACAGATAAAGGCTCCTCCTGTGTGGATCCAGCTTCTGTGGTTTACTCACTTATTGCTTCATTCACCCAGTCATTCCTTCACTCATTCCTTCACTCACTCACTCCTGCACTCATGTACTCATTCATGCATTCGTTCATTGTTTCACTCACTCATTCAGCCAATACGTTCTGGTCCCTGCCGTGGGCTGAGCACTGTAACTTCACCAGTGAGTATGACCCCACGTGGTCCCTGCCCACCTGGAGCTCACATCCACTGTGTGACCTGAAAGAGGGCTGTCCCTCGGGTTAGCAGGGGTGATGAGCACCAGGAATCCACTTCTGAAAATAGAGGCCACCCATGCAAAGAAAAGAACGGAGAAAACCCATGCTTGGCACTTCATCGACCAAAAAAAATAATTAAAAGTTAAGAAAAATAAAGATATCCTACATTTAACAAAATGTGGGTTCTAATCACAAGTGTGCACTCATTCCGACAGCCAATGAGAAGTAATCCAGAGTGGACTGGGTATTGTAACACATTCTTCCGGCCAATAATAGCATTTCAGTAAACATGTTCCAGGGCCTCATGATTTTCCTAAGGCCTCTGTGATCCTCCAACACTTAAATCTTTCTCCTTGGAAGCGTCTGTCCTGTCCCCCTCCTTGTCGAATGGCTCTTCCACTGTCCGGGGGCCTACCCTGCACGGCCACACTCGTCAGCGACTCTCCACGTTGTGTGGACAGGCTGCCCGCGTTCCTCCCGCAGCCTCGCGAGCTCCTGTTGCTTTGGCAAGGTTGGGGTTTTCCCTGGGTGATCAGCGGGCGTCCTTCTTTGCAGCGGTGTGCGTCTCCCCACGCTGCGTCTCCTCTGACGACTCCGGGAGGCAGGCCTGTGTCCCCATCTCACAGGTGAGGAAGCTCAAGTCCAGAAGGCTGGACGGCCTGCTCCACGTCACAGCTAGCGTGCAGCCTCCGCAGAGTCTGGGCCCAGAGCAGACCAGGACGTAGGGCGAGTGGTTTGTCTGCAGGTGAGGGAGGAGGCCCGAGGGAGGCCATGGGGAAGGGAGCCTGGAGGAGGAGCGCCAGGGCGGGGCCTGACGAGGGAGCACTGAGGTGAGCATCCATCCTAGTCCTGTCGGGAGACGAGATCCCACCCGGACTGGCTCTGTGCCCGTGGGTGGAGGGTTTACCCCGGGTCGTGAAGGCTTCTGTGCTACAGGCTGGCACAGGCTCGCAGGAGAGGAAGCTCCCGCTGCAGGAGAGAGCCCTCAGGCAGAGAGTGGATGCAGGTGCTCCAGGGGGACACTGTGGGCCTGCTGGGGACTGGCTCCCAGGGACTGCAGGGACTCAAGTGGGCTGAGGGAACTGAAGGGCAGCAGCAGCAATGTCTGCAGCGGGGGCCTGCACACATGTCCCACACGTATGCCCCCAGAAAGGCTGCTCTGCATCGCATTTCTCCTCCCAGATGCGTAGTTGGCCCAAACCGCCCCTCCACTCCACACTCCCAACTCCTTTCCACTCGTCTCAGGTTACTAGAAATTCAGAATATTTTAGTTGGTGTTGGAGCCCAGAGACTTTTGTTTGTCCTGCCCATGTTCTAACATTGCTGGCTTTTTAAAGATCTCAGGGCTTTGACTCCAAAACAGCAGGATGATGAGGATCCCAGAGAGCTTTCTGGAAGCAAGACTTTACGCTTTGCAATACTGCCATCCCACCAGCTCTTCTCAAAATCCCTCCAGGACACAGACTCACAATCTTGGGTCCTCAGATTGCTGAAAGGATGCGCCTTCAGAAAGTGATCGGCGTGGGTCGGCAGGACGCACCGAATGGTTGAGTGAGGAGTTCAGCCAATCCTCTTCCCGGAAAGCCATGATCACACCGTACGTGCTGTCAGAAAACAAGCTCTGGGAAGAGACCAAAGACATACAACCAACTGAGGAGCATGTGAAGCTGAGGGAAGAACAGTGAGAGTCGTGGTGTTTTTGCCCAGGGCAGGTCCCGTCCCCACCCCCTCAGTGTGACGGCCCTGTGAGCGGCGCAAGCCTGAATGGGGGTGGCTTCACTGTCAGAGGTTGCCCACTTGATGTCGCCATGCGTGGGCAAAGCCCGGCCCCTAAGCATTTCTGGAAACAGTAGCCATCTCAGTGGCAAGCTGACGTGGAAGGTCAACTTTGCAGCCGCCTGAGGTTGGATCTAGAACAGAGCAGCGAATCAGCCAGGAAGGTGAGACGGACAACCACACGATGAGACAGACACAGCGGCCTTGATGGGCTGCACGTAACCCCAGGGGGTCTGCAAGGTGGTGTGGTTGTGCAGGCCTGTGCTCAATCAGGTGAGACCAGGAAGATGGGCATTGTGGGGATGCTTAGAGACCTGCCCCCAGCCTAGGCCCTGCCCCCAGGGGTTGCTGCCTCCCAGGAAGTCCAAGTTGACTGAGGGGACAATGCCCAGCCCTGTCGAAGGTCCCTGTCCACTCTGGGGCTCCCATGGAGAGAGGCCTTCCCACCTGGAAACTTCTCCCCAGGTCTTCTTCAGAGGCTGAAACGAGGTGCTCTCAGAGCAGAGAAGATGGTGAGCAGTGAGGAGAGGCTCCTGAGGAGTCGGCCCTCCTGGGGAAGGAAGCAAATGAGCTGGGAGGGTGGAGTGGTCCCTGCTTGCTCTGGCCTCAGCCCCCTCAGTGTACATCTCCCACCTGGAGGGGACAGGAGCCCAGGGAACCCGGGAGAGCACACCCGGGCCGCGATGAGCAACACTCCCAAGGAGGAGGATCTGAGCTCAACGCAGGATCAGCCCAGGTAGGAAGGGAGCCTTTCGCCACCAGGACACTCGAGTCAAGGTCAGCGTGCCCCTGCAGGGATGAGCTCCCTGCCTGTTCTATACGTCCCTGTGGACCACTGACTGCTTAGGGACTGGCTTCTGACCAGCAGACCCAGCACAAGTGACAGGACGACCCTTCCCAGATTCCATCACCGAGGCTGTCATTCTCTCTCACTCGCTCTCTTGTGTTCCCTCTTCCCTCTCCCCTTGTTCCCCTCTCTCAGTCTGTCTAACCCCTGGACCTGGGGACATACATGGACGTCCTGAGCTCCCCTATGCAGAGGCCCACGCAGAAGAAAACCAAGGGAGTGCCCTGGCCAACAGACAGAAAGGAGCCAGGCTCTCAGTGAAGCTGATCCTGACCGAGCCCACAGGAGTAAGCTTGACAGCACATCTCACCCTGGTCCAGCCTCGGTGGAGGCCACAGCCCCAACCTGGAAGTTGTCATGAGCAGAGGCTCCAGCTCAGCTGTGCAGGATTCCTGGTCCACAGAGATGGAGAGAGAGTGAATATTTGCGGTTTACAGATGCAGGGTGGGGAGCAGTGTTGTCAGAGAGGAGGAAACACCTCACACCATCTCCCAGTTCCCAGGTCTGGCCTGCCCTTCTCCCTCCTCTCCCCTCCAGGTTCTCTGCAGCCACAGTGCCCACCTCTCTAACCTCCTCTGGCCAAATTCACTTCTGCCTGGGTGTCTCCACACCAGCAGTGCCTTCTCCCTGGCACGCTGATCACAGGTGAGTGCAGCGCTGGGTCCTCATGTCATTCTGGTCACAGCAAATGTCACCTCAGTCAGGCCTTTCAGACCCTCCTACCCAGTGAGACCCCAGCCCTCCCTGCAGGACACTCTTTATTTTCATTCCAGTTCATGCTCTTCTCTTTCACGTGTCTCTGATTTTGTGCTTTTGTCCATCTGCCTCCAGACTGAGCTCCTGGTGGGCAGGGACCACTGGGTAGATTTCAGCACCACCCTTGGGCCCACCAGGGCTCCCGGCCCAGGGTGATGGCTTGGCACATAGCTGCCGAATGAACAAATAGGGGCATCTTGGATCCCTCCTTCCTGCTTTTGCTCCACTCAGTCGGTGAAGAGGAACACTAGTAATAGGAAGTGCAAGTGGGTCCTGAGGCAGGCGGAGGGTCAGCATGACTTCTGCATGAATCCTCCTCTCCCCAAATTGCTCCAGCAAAGCTCAGTGGGCACCACTGACACAGGAGGCTGCCACCTGATGGCCAGCACAGGAACTGCAGCCTCAGGCAGGGACAGCACAGCACCAGGCAGGCATGTATTTCTGGTGGAGAAATGCCTATCCAAACGCATTGCCCATTTTTCATTGTGCTATTTGTATTTTATTGTTGAGAGGGGAGAATGTATTATATATTCTCAATAGTAGACTTTTATCAGATATGTAAAGATCTGTAAACATATTCTCCCCTTCTGTGAGTCGTCTTTTCGCTTTCTTGATCGTGTCTTTCAACGCACTCAAGTTTTACTTTTCATGAAGTTTAATTGATCTGTTTTCCCTTGGTTGCTTATGTGTTGGGTGCCACAATTACAAAAACATTGCCTAATCCAGGGCCATGTTTTCTTCCAAGAGTTTTATAGTTTTAGGTCTTACATTTACATCTTTGATGGTAAGAAGATGTAACATTTTTGTATATGGTGTGAGGTAGGGGTTCACCTTTATTCTTTCACATGTGGATATCCACCTGTCCCAGCACTGCTTGTTGAAAAGATTATTCCCTCCTCATTGTCTTGGCATCTCAAATAATTCTAGAATCTGTGGTGGTTGCAGGTGGTGTGACTTACAGTTCCTTAGAATTTTTCTTTACATGAAGGTTGCTTTTCTCTGGCCTTGTGGACTTGTACCCACTGCATATGTAGACTGATCATTAGCGAAATAATCATATCAGGTATTTGGACTAGTTTTTCCTTTGCTTGCGGTGGGTATGTAAGTCCACACCCTGTTACTTCCTGATGGCTGGGTGGACCACATTGCACCATTGTTCTGGCCTGGATTATCGCTCTATCCTTCTAACTGCTTTCTCTGCCTCTATATTTGACCCGCAATCTATCCTCAATGCACCAATTGGAGTGGCCCTTTAAAACCAGATGTCACACCCTGACATTGTGAAATCTCTCAAGGGGCTCTCCATTTCTCTCAGGGGGAAAGTTCAAGTCCTTATGATGGACCTCAAGCCCAATACAATTGGTCCCACACTCTCTCTGACATCATCTTTGGCCAGTCATCCCCTGTACCATTTGCTCCAGTCCCTCTGCCCTCCATTATGCTCCTGGTACATGCCAGGCACTCTCCCACCTGTAGACTTGTACTCTATGTTCCTTCCACTTGGAATCCTCTTCCACATGATGATTTCATGCCTCATCTTCTTCACTATCTTTAATTCTGTGTTCAAATGTCATCTTCATGAGGCTGTATTGACCATGTCATTTAAAATATAAACTATCCTCTTGTCCTGACACTCCCTATGCAACTTGTTCCCCTTTCATTTTTCCCCTTAGCACTAACACCCTATAAAATAATATATAATGATAAGAATCAGTGTTCAATCAGGACACGGAAACCAACCAATAGCTTGAGCAGGGACAGTTTATATAATGAACAATTAACCATAAACCTTTAAAGGGAACTATAGAGAATAGCCCAGAATTACAGTAGAGTAGTTAAGAAAGAAACAAATTTGGGAGAGGACCCCCTCGCCAAGGCTGCCTTCAGGCCTTGTTGGAGAAGGAATGATTGCAGCACAGGGATGGTGGAGAAGATTGTCATGTTTCCCAAGGCCAGTACCAGTCCCTGGTCAGGGCAGAGCTCAGCAGGTAGGGAACAGCAGGCTGAGACTGGCAAACAGGAAAGCCCTGTCCCCTCCCCGGGGCAGGTAGGCTGCGGCTGGGATGCCTACTGGATTCACTGGGATTCCACTTGCAGCGGTGCCACTCATTCTCGTTATTAAGCCATCCAAGGGGATCCACTGAATCCACTGTGGATCACCCACTGTGGGTGAGTCCATGTAGACACCCCTGAATTGTGCCACTGCTGGTTGTACTGCAGGAGAAAGAAAAAGAAAAGAATGGAAGCACCCTGGAATTAGGATGGAAGGCCCTTTGTCCTAAACCTTCTCTGACAAAAGCTTAACCCCTGCCAGGTGCAAAAGAGAAATGTCTACTGGGTGCAGCTCCATTATTGCAGAACAGACAATAGAGGGCAACACTCTGATGTTGTTACACAGGGGCAATCCATTGATAATTGGCACCATAATTCCCTTATTATTTTGTTTATGTATTCCATGTTTTTACTTCCAACTTGCCTCTATTGCTTTATTTGAAGTAAGATTTTGAAGACAGCATATGCTTGTATCAAGGTTTCTAAAAAAAGGTATTTTGACCCCCCAAAATGCCATTATTAGATCAAAACAACAGAAGAATTAAAAGTACAAAGTAGTTATACTATCAGTATATGCCTTAAGTAAATAGTTTACTGTCAAATTCCTCTTATATAAGAAAGCACCATGCAGTTTCATTTTAATGATGTTAGCCTCAATAATCTAGTATAAGAATAAACTCCTTTGTAATGAGTAACTATATAAAATGAAGTTACAATAATTTACAATTTACGTCTGTGACATGACCCAACTACTCTCTACAAGCACCACTGAAATCTTGATTGATGCTTGGCTACCTTGTTCTACTAGAACTAACGGGAATATTTCACTGCCAACAAATTCTGTTTACCTACTGTGTGGTTTATAAGGGTTGAATTCTTCTCTACTTGAAAATCACCATTTTCATCTCTCCATATGGACACCTGTTTATTGGCAGATAGCTTTGCAGCCAGTATAGTTTTTTTCAGGAGTTTCTTATATAAGAAGTCATAAAATATGAGTATAAATAACTTACACTTAGGCAATTTTTCTTTTTCTTTTTTTTTCCCTGCTTGGAAAGATTTGCCCTGAGCTAACATCTGTTGCCAATCTGCCTCTCTTCTTTCTCCCTTCCCAAAGCCCCACTACATAGTTCTATATTCTATGTGTAAATCCTTCTAGTTCTTCTACATGAGCCACTGCCACAGCATAGTCAATGAGAGACGAGTGGTGTGTTTCGCGCCTGGGAACTGAACCTGGGACTCCGAAGCGGAGCGTGCCAAACTTTAACCGCTAGGCCATCAGGGGTTGCTCCAGGAAATTTTTCTAGAAAAATATTGGAATCAAGATGTATGATTTATTTCTAAAAATTTCATAACATACTTTAAAACATGAAATGCTCAAGATGTTTAAAAGCACTTTACCACTCAGTTTACCTTAACAAAGATATAGCAAACATTTTGAGAAATATACTTTCAACAGGAAAGTCCAATTGTAGCTTTATGCTTTTGTAGACCACTCCCAATAACGTGGCTTAAAAAATATAACTGTAAGATTCTCTCAAGAAAATGTATTTCATTTCTATAAAAATCGTTCTTTACAGTGTCTCAATGTTTGTTTCCTACTAAGCTTCTCAATGTTCTTTAGGCTTAACAATATAGTAGAATCAAGCTCCTATAATCTAGCTTTTAATCCCACAATCTGGAAAGCTCTATCTCAAGGTCATCAACGACCTCTTAAATCACCGAATGATATTATTCCCATTTTATAAGTGCGAATACTAGGTTTTAAAGAAGTCAAGTTCATGCCCAATATTGTTTAGCTAGTAAGAGGCAGAGCCTAGATATGACTGACTCCTGCTGTCTGATTCTAAAATCCATAAGCATAACCTCTAGGTATACAGCCAAACATAACACTCTGTATTCTTGCAACAGAATAAATGCATTTGCTTTTTCTTTAATATCTGTAACATGGTTCTTAACTATTCCAATACATTGGTTTCTCCCTTTCTGTAAATGAGAGTGTTCTTCAAAGTACCTTCCTTCTTCTCTGCTCTTCTCTATACATTCCCTCCACTCCCAGTTCTTGAATTCATTTAACAAGCATTTATTTTATTGAGTCCATACAATTCCAGACCCCATGGAAAAACAATGAAAAAAAACCAGTCCCTGGCCTTGAAGGATTTACAGACTACTAGGGGAGAAAGCCCTATAAGCAAGTCCAATACTATTTTCAAAAAAAAAGAACAAGTTTGAGTCTGCACAAACACAGAAGGCTATCTATGCCACACAGCACGGGTTTTCAACCTTTTCTGAGGAGGACTACAGTTTTTTAAGAAATAGCGTTTAAAATTTCCAAAAGAGCACGCAAGACCTAGAACTTCCCTGATCCACTGTCCCCTTGCCACTACAAGCCATGTTTGTTCTAAGACTCTTAAGAACATCGTTTGAAAACCACTATATTCTAACATCTTAATAGTTTTGCCTTTCATGCCTAGGTCTTTAATCTACCTGGAATGGATTTTTGTGTACGGAGTAAAGTAGGGTTCCAATTTGAATTTTTTCCATACTGATATCTAATAGTCCCAGGATCACTTAAAGAAATGCCCCTCCTTTGCCCTCTGCTCTGTAAGAGCACTTCTATTAAAAGAAATCAAGTTTCTGGATACACGTGGAACTGGATTTGGGTTCTCTACTGTTTTCCACTGGTCTAACACTGTGCTAATACCAAAGTGCTTTAGTTACTATAGCTTTATATATAATAAATCAGGATATCTCATAGATCAAGTCTTCTCACCTTGACCTGCTGCTTAAAAAATATCTTGGCTATTCTTAGTCCTTTGTATTTCCATATGGATTTCAGAAAAGACACCTAATTTTGAGCTCTGTAATTTCCTGGTAAACTGGTAAAATACCCACAAAACAAATCTAGATCAGTGTTTCTCGACCGGGGCAATTTTAACACCCCCACCTCCCACCCCAGGGACATTCAGCAAGGTCTGGAAACATTTTTGGTTGTCACAAAGTGGGGGGTAGGTACTACTGGCCTCTAGTGGGTTGAGGCCTGGGAGATGCTGCTAAGCATCCCACAGTGCACAGGACAGCTGCCACAACAAAGAATTATCCCATTCAAATTTTAATAGTGCCACTTTTGAGAAACCCTGTCCCAAATAAATCAAGGGGCCAATTTGCATGGGCCCATTAAAGGCCAGGGAACGTCTACCAAAAACAATAATTTAGTTTTAGAAAAACTGAACTGCCATGTGCCAAATGAGATTTACCCCAATTCATTAAAAAAAAAAATCATATTATTTGCATAGACCAAAAGGCTTATCTTCCTCTTCTCTATAGCAGGGACATTTGCAGGAAGCTTATTGGAGGGGTTAAGTCTCTAAAATACAAAGTTATAAAGAAACAAGACATATCCAGAAGATATTTAAAAAAAAAAAGAAACTCATAGAAATCAGTAAGAAACAACCCAATAGAAATATGGGCAATCTAAATAGGCAATTCACTAAAAGGAATATTCAAATGACCAATAAACATATAAAAAGATGCTCAACCTCATTAGTCACCAGAGAAATACCAATTCAAACTCACGAGAACACCATCCATGCACCAGAATGGCTAAAATTTTAGAAGACTGGACATAGCAAGTGTTAACAAGAATGCTGAGCAACGTAATTCCCATATACTACTGGATGTAGGGAAGGGGTTGCATAAACTGGTTCAACCACTTTGGAAAATGTTGGCAGTCTCTACTATAGCTGAACATATCCATACACTATGACCAGCAATGCCATTCTTAGGTATATATCCAAGAGAAAATACTTACCTAATAGGTAAGGCAAAAGAATGAACAAGAATGTTCATAAAAGCATTAAAAGCCTAATGTAGAAACCATCCAAATGTCTAATAACTGCAGAACGGATTAATAAACTGTGATATGTTCATAGAAGTAAATAATATACCACAACAAGAACTACTACTATATGCAACAACACAAATGAATCCCCAAAATACAATGTTAAGCAAAAGCACGCAGACTCAAGAGTACAGATATCACTCCATTTCTATAAAGAGGCAAAACTCATCAATGGTGACAGAAGGGAGGATAGCCAATACCTGTGGAGAGAAAGGATAGTGACTAGAAAAGAGCATAAGAAGGGGCTGTAGGGTGTTGGTAATGTCCTATTTTTATCTAGGTGGTAGATACACGAGTGTGTTTACTTTGTGAAAATTCATCAAGCTATACACTTAGGATTTGTATGCTTTTCTGTATTTAGCTTATATCTTACTAAAGAATTTGCTTAAAAATGGAAAGAATCCAACCCTGATTTATCGCATCTGATGCTCCAAGAGACTATTCTAAACAGCCCAAACTCACAATGATGCTAAAATGCAAGTTGTGTATATATTGACAACGGATTTTTTACCAAGGAACAAAGGCAATGCAGTGGACAAAGGATAGCCTTTTCAATAAATGGTGCTGAACAATGAGATATCCATAGGCAAAATAAATGAACTTGGATCCATACCTCACACCATATACCAAAAATAACTCGAAATGGATTTTAGACCTAACAGTAAAACCTAAAACTATATTTGATAGAAAAACACTTGTATTCAAAATATATAAAGAACTCTCAAAACTTAACAATAAGAAAAAAAAAACAGGCAAAAGTTTCAAAAAGACATTTTATCAGAGAAGATATACAGATGGCTCATAAGCACATGAAAAGATGCTCAACATCATAAGTCATCAGGGAAATGAAAATTAAAACCACAATGAGATACCACACTACATGCCTATTAGAATGGCAGACAAGACTGACCATACCAAGTGTAAGCAAAGATGTAGAGAAATGGGAACTCTCGGACACTGCTGGTGGGAATGTAAAATGGTATAATGTATAAACACTTTGGGTAACAGTTTGGAAGTTTCTTAAAGAGTTAAACATAAGTGATCCACTCATTCTACTCTTATGTATTTGCCCATAAAAAGGAAAGCACATGTCCATAACAAAGACTGACATACAAATGTTCATAGCAGCTTTATTTGTAATAGCCCAAAACTAGAAACAACTCACATATACATCAACACGTGACTGGATAAACAATTTGTAGTATATCCATAGAACAGAACCTTACTCAGCAACACAAAGGAACAAACTGTTGACACACACAACATGGATGAATTTCAAAAGAATTATGTTAAGTGACAGAAGCTAGACAAAATTGGTGTACAAATTGTCTGATTCCATTTATATAAACTCTAGAAAATGCAAACTAATCTATAGTGATAGAAAGCAAATCAGTGGTTGTTTGGGGAGAGAAAGTCACAGAGGGGTGGGAAGGAGGGATAACAAAGGTGCATGAGAAAACTTTTGAAGGTAGTGGATATGTTCACTATCTTGATGCTGACTGAAGGTTTCATGGAGGTACACCTTATGGTGGAGGCCATAACTTATCAAAGCGTACCATTTATTTTATTTTATATTTTTTCATTTATATATTTTTATTTGGAAATGTTTATATCAGTACAGTGAAACTAAATTTTAGAGACACGGGATGTCATTAGTTTGGATATCATTAGTTTATTATAAAAGAGAGACATGGAAATTATTTACATGATGAAAGATTTCAGTACTTCAGTGGAATGGGCAGCTTCACGTGATGCCATTTCAATAGTGATTCATTTCAGTCTACATACTTTCCAAGAATGTCACCATCTCTAAATAAGAAATAATCCTTGTCGTCTAGAGCTACTTTGGTGCCTCCGAACTCTAGGAGAAGAACTTTATCTCCCACTTTCAGACTAACTGGTTGAATCTCTCCACTCTTTCCTTTAGAGCCCGATCCAACAGCTACTACTGTTGCTTGCAATACTTTTCCTTGAGATTTTTCTGGAAGCATAATGCCTCCTTTGGTTACAGTTTCGGCTGCACTCCTTTCAACCAAAACTCGGTCAAAGAGGGGAAGAGACTTTCTAAATGCCTGTCCTGCCATGACTCCGGCCGCCGCAGCCCACGCTCCGCTCTAGCGCCGCGGTTGCAAGCAGAGACCCGCAGTCCCACCCTCGAGACACGTGAACTTGGGACAAGGCACCCGGCGCGCAGGCGCGCTCGCCCCCGGCCCCCGCCCCTCCCCGCGCGAGGGGGCGGCGAGGCAGCGGCGCCGCGATTCGCCAGGAGGGCCCTGTGCAGGCCCTGACGCGAGGACCCCGAAGCGTACCATTTAAATAAATGCAGTTTGTTTTGTCAAGTATGTTTCAATAAAGCTTTTCTAAAAAAAATACAGGTTGTATATAAATATTATAAACCAGAGTTTCTATAATTAGCTCAAAATCAACTCCATTCATTCACACAACAAATAGTTATCTAGCACCTACTATACGCCAAGCACTCTGCTAGGTTCCGGGGTTACAATGGTAAGCAAACTGACATGGCTCCTGACCTCATGGAGAACACAGTCTGCTAGGGGAAGCAGAGATCAATAAAAGATGCACACAGACACATGGATAATAAACACTTCACAGACAAGTGCTGTGAAGGAGACAAACACAGTGAGATGACACAAAATAACAGGGAAACCAAATCTGATCTAACGGAAAGGTCAGCATGGCTCCCTCAAGGAAGTGAAATTTAAGCGATACCTAATGGAAGAGGAGGATAACAAGTTGAAGATGTAACTTTCCTCAGAAGAGACACTAACACAAGCAAAGGCTCTGAGGCAGAAGAAAGCATGACCCTTTGAAGGAATGGAAAGAAAGTCAAAAGGGCTAAGGGTCAAAACAGTGTAGACAACACTATTGGTCACCTCTCCAGTAACTATTCCATCTCCTCTTCCTCACTCCTAACACAATCACACTTGAGTTCCAGCAGCCACCCTCCTCCACACATAGTCATGTGCTTTAGAGGAACACGACTCCATTCTTGATTTTAGGAAGTGGATACGTTGAGACTTAAGTCAGTCATGGCCACCTCTTTTCTCCCTGCCAGTGATCAGTTAAAGAATGGCATGAGTGAAAGCAGGAAAAGAAGTTATTGCATGCTCTAAACAAGAGATGGTAGTTTGGACCAGGGAGTTGTCAATGGAGATAGAGATTTGCACGGAGAAATAAGGTAGAGCAACGTGTACAGGATGTCTCCTAGGTTTCTGGCTTAGGCAAATAACGACCAATCATTTCCATATAGTCAAAGCCAGAGAAATATTTTTTAAAAATTAAGAGTCTTATGTTATTCTTAATATATTTCACTTAAATAAATCTAATTAGAACTATTCAAGGATCATACCTAAAACATATCTCATCCTCATGCAGGGTACTGGCTTCAGAAGTTCATGCAAACTTATCAAGAATGAATGAGGCTAACTAGATTTTGTCTTACAATACAAATCAATGTTTTCTAAAATTCTAACTTATAATTAATAATCCTGCCTACAAATAACATCAATTTCTGAATATCATTTATTTTGCCTTGCCTGCTTCAAAAAATGATTTAAGCTAGCAAAATGTCCAAATCAATTGAAAGCCAAACCAAGAATAAAGTAGTCCAAGGATTTCTGACCACTCTTGTGTTATCTAAAAATAATTCCAGAGAAATTAGATGGAGGTACCTAATGAATTATGCTCATCAAATTTATCAAATTAGGTCTCACAACAACAGTGATGAAGGTTCCTATTACACATACCAACAGACCCAGGCAAAAATATAACCTACCTTGACAAGTTGATGAAGTGCCATTTCTTTCAGAAGGTGGTGTACTTGGACTGTTGAAATGACGTGAAGCCCCTCGGTCCTCGCCATCGTTTGTAACACTCTTTGAGTGGCACGTACAACGACGTGACAACGGCACTTCAGCTTTTTCGCTTAAGCTTTCATCCGCTGGCTTCCCTCAAAGTGAAAGAACCTCTATTCTGCATGATTTTAAGATTTCAATGAGCCTAACATCTCTTTGCACTACTAAAGGGGAAGAAGGAGTATCAATCTACTATACCTTCTTGGAGTTGTTTAGGAGAGTGGTTTTTGGCATCATTAGTCAGGAGCATTTCCCTTAACAGGGCATCAGTCCCTGTGATGTTTTCTTCACAGACCCATCTTTCGCAATGCATAAATGCGGGTAGTTAGTTACAAGGAGACATAGTAAAGCAGAATGCGACCCTTAACAATTTACAGAAAGTCAACTGGGTTCTTCATTCTTAAACACAAAACTCATCTCTCTCCTCTCTCCCCCTCCCTGCTCCCTTTCACTGTCAGCAATCCAAAGGAAGTTGCACTTCGGGTGCATGCATACTAGAGTTTGAGAACTTCTGTTAGGTAGTTCAGCCAGGGAATCTGCTTAGATCAAGATCCCCAAGTGATCTGATACAGGGAAGTTGGAAACTACTACTTTTATCAAAAGTTCTCAAGCTTTCTTCCACTCTATCCCAACATAAAAGTCTTTCATCAGGAAAAGTTGTTTGACATAGCCATAGTTCTGGAGTTGAGAGGGGGAGGAAAGAAAAAGAGGAGAAAAGAATGTCCATTTGGGGGAGATCATATATGATTTTAAAAAGGCCTCACTCAGAAATTCTGATGACTAGTGGTGTAGCGGTTTGCATACTCTGCTGCAGTGGCCCGGGGTTTGCAGGTTCGGATCCCGGGCACAGACCTACACACCACTCATCAAGCCATGCTGTGGCAGCATTCCACATACAAAATAGAGGAAGATGGGCACAGATTGAGCTCAGGGCCAATTTTCCTCAAGCAAAAAAAAGAGAGGAAGGTTGGCAAAGGATGTTAGCTCGTGGCCGGTCTTCCTCACCAAAAAAATAAAAAATAAAAAAATAAAAGAAATTCTGATAGGCTTCTATAGGAGAACATGTCCTCTCCTCCAACCCAATTGACAATCGTTGCTGTATATGGGTAAAATTCAAGTTGCTCACTTTAAATGCCTAAAATGTCTCAGGCACTTGATGTGTATTTTCTCATTTCACCCTAACATTCCTACAAGGTAAGCAATATTGTCTCCATTCTACTGTACGGAAACAGGCTGAAAGACATTTATTAATATCCCAAAGTCACACAGCTAAGTGTGTCAGCCAGTCGAAGCAGTGCTGGTGACGCCCACAAGAGGACGCATTTGTCTTCCTTCAAGAAGGGTTAAGGAGGCTCCAAAGGAATGGGAAACCTTCCTTTTTGTAAATCAAATGCTTGTTTCTAACCTTTTGCTTATACCATGGTTTGACTATTTGTGACTATTGTTGTGTAATATCAATAATGAGAAAGTAAATGATGATATTGTAAAAATGCCTATTTAGATATATGAGATACAACTATGCTAAGTGCTTGGCACATAAATACTTAATAAATATTTTTGTTACTATACTACTAGTATCATCATCAGAGTTGTAAGTGTAGTAGTAATAATATTAGTAGCAACAATGGTACTTTAGATACAATCATCAACTTCTCATGCAACTTAAATCAAATCATACCAGTGCTTAGTCCCAGTAGGGAGGGCATGACTCAGGGTTGGGAAATCGCCAGGTGACTCAGAGAGAGTCTTCAGTGGCCTTCCCACCTCCTTCAGCTCTGCCGGGCTGACCTCACTTTCTCCACCTGGAGGGAGCAGGGTGGGAGCGGAGCCTCCAAGTGAGTCCCCACTGCTGGGCAGGTGGGTTTTGGGTGAGGCCATCCACCTGCCCCATTAGCTGCCCCAACTGACCCTCCTGCAGGACATCTGCGCCCTCGGTCCCATCCCCTTCGGGCAGCTCCCTGGCCTTGAGGAGCCTCTGACCTCTGCAGAGACTCGCTATGGCAGTGGTTCAGGACCCCTCTCAGTAATATATTAACACTCAGATAATGAATGCAGCAATGGCTTTTAATGTCCTCTGTGTGTCAGGCTGTGCTGAAGACTATTATCGCCTTCACCTTCCAAACGGCCCCATGGCAGGGTGCGTGTGTGTGTGATAATCTCTTAATTACACACGAGTAAACTGAGGTCCTGCTGGCTGAGGTGAGGTGCTCGGCCTCAGAGAGGGGACCCGGAACCTCTGGAAATCTCCAACACCCAACACCTAGAGGAGCTCACAGATCCTTTTCTTTTCCATTTTCATTGTATTTATTTATTTGTTCATTCATTCATTTTAAACAGCTTTGTTGAGTTGTAATTCACACACCACACATTCACCATTGAAAGGGTGCCCTTTGATGGTTTTGGCTTATTCGTAGATAAGTGCAACCATCACCATGGTCAGTCCCGGGGCATTTTCATCACCACAAAGAGAAACCTGGAACTTTAGCTAACTGTCCCCCAACAGTCGGTTTGACCATAACAGTTGGTGTAGTTTGCGATGTCCAGCGACAGCCACCTCTGGCTCGGCTTGCTGACGCCCCCGGGCCCCGAGCTGCCCCTGCCTCTGCTGCGGCTCTGTGCTGTGTCTTCCAGGCCTGCCCAGCTCTTCTTACAGACTGGCCACTTGGGGCAGGAGTGGGACAGGGGCTTCCTTAAAGTGGCCCAGACCGACCTGATGGAGTTACTGAAAACACGGATATAAAATAGGAGCAGACACGTGGCCTCTCCTCACCTACTGGAATTCACCTCGATCCCCAAGGTCATGCACACTGTGCCCTAAAATGTCCCCCAGTGGCAGGGACACCTGACCCAGCATGGAGCCCACAGGCCACACCCTCAGTCAGAGGAGTCCACGTGGCCGGGTTACACGTGCTGCTGCTGCGGGTCTGGCTCGCTGGCTCTGTGCAGGGCCGACTCCCGCAGCCGTGGGCCTTCACCTGGCAGGCATCTCCCACTGTGCTCACCGCTGTTTCTCTGCCCCCTGATGAAGCTGCAGGCCCGTGCACCCTGCTCCCTCCTTCCCAGAGTCACGCCCTCAACAGGCCGACAGACTGCAGGGCTTGGCGCTGGGTCTGGATTTCAGGGTGCGGGACTTATGGCTGCAGAGCCATCTCTCCTTCATCCAGGGGCCCTGGCTGGGAGGGAGTGAAGGTGCAGAGAGACCGCTGGGCTCGGGCGGGTGGGGGCCCATGGGGCAGGGTGGGCAGAGGTCCAATCTCCATGCCCACCCATTCCCCACAGCCCTGAGCACCCCTTTCCCTCCTCACCTGATCTGCTGTGCACACAGCGGCCCCAGACGCTGCAAACAGGGAGAATCCACCCCTAATTACTTGCTGTCCATCATGTTACCAGTTCCTGGTGACCCGTCACTTCCCAGGTGGCCTCCAGAAATGTAAAGAGTGGAGGGACCTGTGATGGCCGATTCTGTGACCGGGAGGAGCCTCCCTCCGTCGTCGGTCACTTCACCTGGCAGGAACCGGAGTCTCTTCTCCCCAAACGCACGCACCTGTTTCTCTGCGTTGGAACCCGGAGCGTCCCAGGATTGCTGACTGTCACCCGAGAGGAGCCGATGGCCTGGCTCCCAGGCCTGGCAGGAGCGAGGGGCCTGGCTGGGACAGGGCCCGGGAATCTGGGGGAGATCCTTGCGAGCTGGAGAGCAAAGTGTGCTCAGGGGCCTGGGAGCTTCTAGTCAAGCTCTGGAAAAGTCCTCCAGGCCCCAGGGCGGAGGTAGAGCCAACCCCCAGAACGGGTGGGCGTTCCAATGGCAGCCGGGTCACAGAGCTTCACTCAAGGGACGTCTCCGAGGGCGTCCCTCATCCAAACTGGGGGCTCAGTGAGGTGGGGGCTTGTTCCCAGTCTAGGCCTAGTGCCTCTGGGAGGCAGGGAAGGAGGGAGGAGGGACGTGGGAGGAGGGAGAGGGAAGAAAGCACTTCCCTGGGTCTTTATGAGGCACCAGGCCACCAGGCTCCACCACCTTCTGGTTCACAGTGGTGCCTGAGGTGTAGGACCACCCTTCCTGGTCTGACAGTTACTCAGGAAGCCTTGGGTTCTCTGGGAAGACAACTGGCCTGGGAATGAGACCATCTGGGGTGGAGTTCAAGCTCAGTCATCACCATCCCTGTGGCCTCTTGACCTTCAGGTGAAGCCCCAGGTGAGCTCCAGGTGAGCCCTGCACAGGGTCCCCACCTGCAACTGTCTGTCCTCTGCACACCCCACGCTCTGCCCAGGGTGACGTGGGCAGAGGAGGGCCGGTCAGCTCTGGCCAGGGAGGAGGCCTGCCCCTGAGTCTCAAGGTTACCATGGAAACAAACAGAAAGGGGACAGGGCTGAGCTCCTCCTCCCTGGCAGCTTGGAGACCACCACGAAGGCAGTGGCCCGTGTGTGCCGACATGTCCGCTGGCAAAGGGCAGAGGGCTGCCACTTGTCACCCAGAGGGACAGGGCCCTGGTCTCCCACGACTGTGGAGCATGTTCTGGACGCTTCAGTGCTGCTGATGGGGAGACCTTCTGGGGGGAGGTGTCAGACCGTGGACGTGTTAAAGGTCAGGGGTGTGAAATTACTGCACACGGATAAACCCTGGACACAGTTGCCGAGAAGGCTCTTTAGGTTGGCAAATGTGCTTTGAGGTCATGAGTCAGGGTTTTATAGGCCATTTCTTAGCTGGGCCCCAGGAGGGCTGACGGCTTTGCAGAAAGGCGGCGTCATGTTTAATGAACGACAGATGCTATCATCACCCTCCGCACTGTCGTTCTGGTGACAGGACTGTGGCAGCCCCTGTGGACGTGGCCCCGGGTGGTACCTACAGGCAGAGCCTGGGGTCTGGCCTGGAGTGAGGATCCCTGGACAGTGCTCATGAAGTTTGTACCTCCCTCTGATGTTCCTGTTGTCAAGTCACCGCAGCGAGAGCATCCCTGGGGCCCCTGGTGTCCGGTGTGGCCCTGACGCAGGCCGGCCTTGCAGGATTGGCGGTTCTCCAACGGGACCTGGAAGGGCATCTGTCTCAGGCCCTGGTCCTCCCTCCTCCCTCCTGTCTCCACAGGCATCTGCAGGAACATCCTTGTCCAAATCCCATTCTCCTCGTCCATTCTTATCTTTTGTTTTTTCTCAGCCCCATAATCTGGGCCTGACCTTTAGGGGCGAAGGCTGTACGTTCTCCTCTCTGCGGCTCACGCTGATCACGGCTCAGATCTGCCCCAGTCCTGCTTCGTTGCAACAGAATTATTTTTAATAAACAGATTTATTTCTCAATCTGGGAGAAATCACTGCATTTGGCCAAAACAGACATGATTTATGTTTTTAAGATCAGCTCTGCTCTGCTCAGAAAATGTTTAAAGGAAAGGTGGGCAGAGACATCTGGGCTCTTAGGGTGAGACTCCAGGGAGAAGGCGGGGATGAGAGCCAACCCAGGACCAGAGGGTGGTTTCTGAGCGGGTCACAGGGCGATGAGTCAAGGAGCAGAGATGCGATGAGTCAAAGCCACAGCTTGAAACTCTAGCCAGGCATCAGCTGCTGTGGTACTGCTGGAGCCCGGCCCAAGGGGTGCAGGGGTCGGGGGTCAGGGGTCAGGGGTGCAGAGGGGTCAGGGGTGAGGGGGTGAGGGGGCAGGGGGTGGGGCTGCGTCTGTCTGTCAGGTGTGAGTCAGTGTCCTGTACGGAACCCAGTGCCCAGGGCACCAGCAGGCCTGGCTTCTTCCCTGAGTCCTGGCAAGCAGGTGTGGGCAGGTGAATGAAGCTATGGGGACACTCCTGTCCTCTTCGTCTGGGCGGGAGAAGCACAGAGGAGTCTGTTCAGGCCAGGAGAGAGCTGCTTCAGCATTCCGGTTAGTTCCGTTTTTTTCCAGCATCCCGTGAGTCACACGGTCAGCACGGCATGGACCGCCTCTGACATCCTGCTCTGAGCCTCCCAGACCACCCCCCTAACAGCCTGGTGACATCTCCCGGCCCCTCTGAACAGGGCCTGCTCCAGGCCGCTGCCCCGCAGACAGGTCTCACCGTGGCCCTCGTGGGTGCTGTCCAGAGTGGTCTGTATTTTCTCAGTAGAGCCAGAGAAGGGGCCCTGGACAGGCTGTGGGGACCCCAAGTCCTCTGTAGAAAGTGACTTGGCCAAGCCCTCAGGGGACCCGAGAAGGCCCCAGCTTCTGCCTCAGAGACGGGGCGCTGTTCTCCTTGACACCTCCTGAAACAGGCAGTTTCTCCTCTCCTGGTGTCCTCTTCTCTCTCCTTGTCTCAGCTCATGCCTTCCAGCTACAGGGGTGTGACAGAGACCTGGACACATGCCAGGGCTGGGCTGGCGTTCCCTCGGGAACACTTCTGGTGAAAGGGAGCTGTGAGTGTGCGTGCGTGTGTGTGTGTGCATGTGCGCACACATATGTCACTTATAAGCATGCCTAAGCCAGCAGTGGCACACAACACACACACGTGCTCATTCTGAGGGTGGGCCCAGTCCCCCTCACGATGCCCAGCGTTTCCCACCGCCTTGACTGTGTCCGCCAGCTTCAGACAAGTGCAGTCAACCGTCAAGAAGAAGAGAGCGCTTGGGTCCCATAGCTGCTCCTGAGGGGGCCAGGATGCAGACGGTTGGAGCAGAGGTTCCGCACGCATGTTCCAGGAGCGCCCGAGTGTGGCCAGCCTGGCTGCTCCCCACTCAGGAGCCACACGGCCGGACCAAGTTCTTGAGCCGCTCCAGTCACAGCGTCGCGTCTGTATGGGGGACAAGCACCCCCACGAAGCTCGTGTCCTGGCCCTGAGTCCCAGCTGTGGCGTGGCCAGCAGAGCCAGCAGCATCCCCCTCATTTCCTCCCACCGCGTCACCCTGTCAGCTCACCAGGACCATCCGACACCCCCATGGGGTCTACAGGTCACTTCCGGGAGGTGGTCAGAAGGGGAGGTGGTGCAGGTGAAGCACGGCAGGAGCGTGTGCTCGATGCACGGTGGCTGCCGTTACAAGATTTACTGTCTTAACAACAGTGTGTCCGGGTTCTGGGGCCCTGCCGCCCCATCCACAGGAAATGAGTGTGCAGGGGAGAGCTCCAGCCCCTAGACCATCACCTGAACACTGAGCCCCCAGGACCGACCTGCACCCGCTTTCCTGTCCTGCCAATGCCCCTGGCTGGGCTTCCCGTCAGTTCCCTGCTCACCCCCGCCCTCCCATGCTGGAGCTCTCCACCTCCTCTCAGCTCCAAACCCGGGACCACGGCCCTTCCCCCTGCACTTGGTGGGGAAATACTGCCGCCGGGATCCTTCTGGCTCGCGTCTGCCCCTCTCTGGAGACGCACTGGGCGTGCCAGGGGCGGAGGCTGGATGGGAGCTTGTTAATGCTGAGTGAAACGCAGTCGGATCACAATGCTCCTAGCACAACACTCCTCGGTGCCCCAGCTCCTGCTGCCTGCAGAGTGAGGACCACCCTCCTTCCGTGGCACAAGGGGGCCCCCAACTTCCCTCAGGTGTAACCTCCTCTGTCCTGACCCTCACCCATCTCCCTCTCACCTGGCGTCTGTTACCATGACTATCTCTGCTGAGCTGTGAGGCAGAGACCAGACTGCTCAGTGGTGTGTCCTTGGATCCTGGGCCCACTCTGACCAGTGGGCATGTGTCAGGCTGACACTGAATAACTGGTGGGCATGGTGTCAGGCTGACACTGAATGACTGGTGGGTATGGTGTCAGGCTGACACTGAACGACTGGCGGGTTGGTGGGGATGAGGGGGGAGAAAAGGAGGTTGGCTTTATTTTTCCCTAAGGACATAGAAAGAAGGAGGGGAGGTGGCTTCTGGGCAGGAGCAGACAGCTGTGCTGAGACAGGGACTCTGAAAACAGAATAGGCTCCAGCTGTCCTCTCCTCCTCCCTCCTGTGGTAGCTGGCCCCAACCCTCGTCTAGTGCACCCGTGGCTATTCTGGGGTTCCGTTCACTACGCTGCACTCATGTCCTCTGGAAGATGGTAATCTATTCAAGTCCCCTGCAGTGAAGCTATCTCGACCTTTGAAACAGATGAAAAGTACACTTTTTCCAAATGTGACTCAAAGGATGTGAGGTTCGTGCACAAGGCAGTTCTAAAAGTGGACGGGTAATTACTGGTTCTGCTTCCTGTAATGATTTTGTGAAATCACACCACACTGCCTCCCCCACAGAGAACAACTAGAAAATCTGTACATAACGCAACCAGGAGCCGCTTGACGGCACTGGGGAGTGAACAGCAGCAGACAGATTCCAGGGGAGTAGTTTGAAGTGAATTCCTGTGGCTTCCAGTCTGGGGCCATGTGCAGTCAGAGCAGGGCATGGGAGGCAGTGGCTCTGGGAAAACCACAGTCTTCACAGCCCAAGAACAAGAAAAATGAAACTGGGGGGCTGTGGTTGTTACCAAACCAAGTGGGCTTGTTACCGAACCAAGTGGGCTCGCCTCCTGGTGAGTTAAATAAGACTATACCAGTGGAAGTTGTCTCACAAAGTAAACTGTATTGGCAGCAAATAGGAGGCCGTGAGGAATCATTTCCAAAGTCATGGCGTCCCAGAACTAAGGGAAGCAGGAACTTTTATTTCAGTTGGGGAATAATATTCAAAAGGGAGAGGTGGGGGTATTCACTTGCACAGGCTCAGTTGGAGAACATGCTTCCACATAATGAGGCCTAAGCTCCTCCTGGAGAGATCTTTGCATTAAAAATAAAGCAAAGGTCATGGGCATAGCTCTTGTGGTGAGGCTTGGTCAGTTTCAGGATGGCTGGTGGTTACATCTCCCTTGAGTGCCTCATTTGGTCAGTTTCAGGATGGCTGGTGGTTACATCTCCCTTGAGTGCCTCATTTGGTCAGTTTCAGGATGGCTGGTGCTTACATCTCCCTTGAGTGCCTCATTTGGTCAGTTTCAGGATGGCTGGGGCTTACATCTCCCTTGAGTGCCTCATTTGGTCAGTTTCAGGATGGCTGGTGGTTACATCTCCTTAAGCTACAAAAGGAAAAGAAACAGCTTGGAGTAACAGTTAATTGCTTCCAAACCCACCTTTGAGTTTCTCCAGGCACCTAGTCCCGGACATGGTCACTAAAGAGGGAGGGGGATTGCAGGAGGGGAAGAAATGTGCAGGGGAAACTTCAGACTCTGCCCTCACCTTTCTGACGAACTGAACCACGCATGCGCAAGCCACTCGCTAACAACTGAAGATCTGAACTGAGGCTGGAGCTGCAGCCAGGAGCCAGTTTGCGGTTCAAGACCAGCTGAGATCACTACCTGCTGACCCAAGAGACACAGTCATTGGTGGAAAATAACAGAATCCAGAATTTCCACCACACCACATTCATAATGTCCAGGACACAGTGCAAAATCACCCAACATCCAAAAATCAAGTAAATGGGACACATTATTAAGAGAAAAGAAGATCAACTGAGATAGATCCCAAGATGACCCAGGTGTTGGAACTGGCAGATAAGGATTTTTCTTCATGTGCCATAAAGCTCGGTTATTAGGTGCATAAACAGTCTGTATTATGTCTTCTTGATAATGGACCCTTTTGTATTTCACAACGACCTCCTTTATTCCCGGTCATATTCACTGTGCCTGAAATCTGCTTTATCTAGTATTAGTATAGCTTCTCCAGCTTTCTTTCAACTAGTGTTAGCATGGCATGTTTTTCCAATCTCTTTATTTTTAATTTATTTGTGTTTTTATATTTAAAGTGGGTTTGGGGTAGGCAGCATGTAGTTGAGTTTGCTTTCCTATTCAATCTGACAAATTATGCCTTTTAAATGGGGTTTTTAGACCACTGTCATCTAATGTTACTGCTGATAATAGTTAGATTTGAATCTATCCTGCGATTTGTTTCTTATTTGACCAATCTGTTTTTTGTTTGCTTTTTCCTCTTAGACTGCTTTTTTTTGGATAATTTAAGTATTTTTTATGATTCCATTTAATCATCTTTTTTGGCTTATTCTGGATGAGTCTTTGCTGTGTGCGTGTGTATGTGTGCATGCCTTAGGGTTTACAGTACACATCTTTAACTTTTCACAGTTTATCTTCAAATAATATCAGACCACTTCATGACGCCTGAACAACCTCACAACAGTACTCTCCCACCCCCACTGCAGCCTCCGTGTCCATGGTGTCACACGTTTTATTCGACATGTTACATACCCCACAGAAAGTGCTCTCTATCCCTTTCTTCACATAAGGTTTCCATATTGTGTCATTTTCCTTCAGCATCTCTCAGCGCTGATCCGCTGGTGACCGTGAATTATCTCAGCTCTTGTGTGTCTGAGAAAGTTGATATTTTATCTTATTTGTACCCTTTGCTGCCAGGCATAGAATCATAAATTAGCAGCTTTTTTTCTCACTACTCTGAAGACCTTGCTTCACTCTGCTCTGGCCTCAGTTCCAGTAAGAGATCTGCCTTCATTCTAACCTTTGTTCCTCTGCACTCAGCAGGTCTATCTCCTGTCTGATTTCATGATTATCTTGTTATCACCATATTTAAGCAATTTAATTATGATGTGCCTTCTTCATACTTCTTAGACTTGGGGTTCATTAAGTATCTTGGATATGTGGGTTTATAGTTTTTTTTTTTAATAAAATATGGAAAATTTTCAGTCATTATTTCCTCAAATTGTTTTTTCTGTTTTCTTCTCTTTCTCTTTCTGGGACTCTGATTACATATATTTTAGGCCATTTGAAGTTGTCCTGCAGTTAACTTTCTGTTCATTTTCTTTGGTCTATTTTCTCTCTGTATTTTATTTTGAATGGTTTCTATGGTATGTCTTCAAGTTCATTAATCTTTTGATGGATTTGCTCTTAATCTCATCTAGTAAGTTTTCATTACAGATGTTTAATTACAGACATTTCATCTCTTAAAAGTTTTTGGGTCTTTTTCCTATCTTCCATATTTCTACTTAACATCATCAGCCTTTTCTTTTTTTTACTGAAGTATTGACATACAATATTATGATAGTTTCAGGTGCACCGCATAGTGATTTGACATTTACATACATTATAAAGTGATCACCATGATAAATCTAGTTCCATCTGTCACCAAAGTTATGACAATATTGTTGACTTTGTTCCCCGTGATGTAATCCCATCCCCATGACTTATTCATTTTATGACTGGAAGTTTGTACCTCTTATCCCCTCACCTATTTCACCCACTCCCGACCCCCTACATTGTCAGTCTTGTCTCTAACTTCTTGAACATGTGGAATATGATGACAGTAATAACATCCCATCTTTGTCTATGAATTACGTCCTCTGTGCTATTTGTGGTCAGTATCAATTGAGTGATTTGTCTCCTCATTACACGATGTGTTTTTCTGCTTTTTTGCATACCAGGTAATTTCTGGTTGGCTGGTAGACATTGTGTATTTTTCCTTGTTGGAACCTGGATAGTTTGTACTCCTAAAAATATTCTTGAGCTGTTTCCTGGGACAGAGTTGTGTTACTCTGAAACAACTGGAAACATTCAGGCTGATTCTAAGCTTTGTCAGGTGGGATCTGAGTCACCTTTAGTCCAGGGCTGACTGTGTTCCACCACTGAGGCCACTCTGAATACTGGACACAATCTCCTGCCAGTTATGGGGCTTTCCTAAGCCATGTGTGGACTGGTTGAACCCAAACCATTCCTGTCTGTGTGAGCTCCAAGAATTATTTCCTCTAATTTTTTGGTGTTTGATTCTGTAGTGTTGGGTAGTTTCCTCACATGGGTGCACTGGTCATTACTCAGTGGAAGATGCAGTGGGCCCACAGAGAATCTGTGAAGTTCTCTCTTGCTGCAGTTCTCACTTCTTGGGTGGTCTTCCGTATGTGCTCTAGTCACCTCAGCCTCCCAGGACACCCAGTGCCATCTCTTCAACTCAGGGAGAGCTCAGGGGTCCACCTGGGTTCTCCTTCCCTGTGCTGGAGCCTGGAATTCTCTCTCCAGGCAGCAGGGCCATCACAGGGCCCACCTTGTCAGTTCCAGGTCTCTCAGGGGTCACTGAACTCTGCTGCCTGAGACCCACTGTGTGAAAACTACTGTTTCATATATGTTCCCCAAAATTTTCAGTTGTTGTGGGAAGAAGGGTAAATTAGTTCCCTGTTATTTCATCTTGGCTGAAAGCATAAGTATTAAACAAAGATTTTAAAGTGACTGTCATAACTATCCTACATGAAGGTAAACAAACATGCTTGTAGCAAATGAAAGAGTAGGAAATCTCAGCAGAAAAATCTAAAAAAGAAAATTTTAGAATTGAAAAATACAATATTAGAAATAACAAATTCTTTACATGGAATTTAAGTAAAGCAATAGAAATTAACATGGAAAATAGAAAAAAGGGTGGAAAAATAACAGAGCCTCAGTCACTATTAGGTAAGATCAAACTTTAATACACATGTGGTCGGCTTCAAAGAAGGAATGGAGAGAGAGAATGTGCAGACAAAAATACTTGAAGAAATAGTGCCTGGAATTATCCAAGTGATGGAAGATAGACATTTGCAAATATGATGCTCAACTAACACCAAGCAGAATGAAGACAGTCCCACATAGAGACACATCAGATCAAGCAGCTGGATACCAAGGCCGAAAAGCAAATGTTGGAAGCAACAGAGAAAAATGACACTTCACACAGAGGAGAATAATGATTTGATTAATAGCTGACTTCTCATCAGAAACTATGGGGACCAGAAGAGAATGAGAAAAGAGATTTAAAGTGTTGAGAGAGAGAGAAAAAAAGACCTGTCAATGCAGAATCGTATATCCAGCAAAAATATCCTTCGAAAATCACTGTTAAAAGACAGCATTTTCAGATTTAGAGAAACTAAGAGAAATTATTACCAGCAAATCTCTACAATAGAAGACGCTAAAGGAAATTCTTTAGGAGAAGGGAAATTATACCAGAAAAGGAATCTCAGATCCTCAGAATGGAATAAGTAGCTTCAGAAATGGTAAATATCTAGGTAAATGTCAAAGGCTACTCATTTTTTCTGCTTTCTCCTTCTAACTTTTGTATAATACACACAACTTACAGTAAAAACTGTAATATTATGGGGAGGGTAGAAGGATGAATAGGTGAGCATAGAGGGATTTTAGGGCAGTGAAACTATTCTGTATGACACAGTAACGGTGGATACATGTCATCAGACATCTGTCCAAACCCACAGAATGCACAACAGCGAGAATGAACCTGGTGTAAACTGTGGACTTTGGGTGATGATGACATGTCAGTGCAGGTTCGTCATCTGTAACAAATACACCATCCGATGGGCAAAGCTGATAGTGGGGGGGCTGTGCATATGGGAGCAGGGCATATATGTACGAAACACTCAATTTTGTTGGGAAACAAAAACAGCTCTAAAAAAAGAAAGTCTTTAAAAAATGATAATATTTTCTTCTGAGGTTCATAAGATATGTAGATGCAGTACATACAGTTACTACAGCATAAAGGATGGGCGGGGTGGCCCAACATGGCTGCACTATTTCCATATTTTACCTGAAGTACTAAAATGTTCATTGTAAGTGGAACAGGAAAAGTTAGAGATGGAGATTGTGAACCCTGGAGAAATGACTGAAAAAAAAAATAGCCAAGAGGACAAAAAATAAAACAATGTAATCCACCACATCACCAGAGTAAAGAAGAAAATCATGTGACATGCAGAAAATGCATTTGAAGAAATTCTACATCCATTTATAAAAGTCCAGGAAAGTAGAAGTAGAGGGAACTTCTCTAACTTGATACAAGGCGTCCCTGAGAACCTGCAGTCATCACAGACAGTGAGACTAAAGGCTTCCCCTGTAAGTCAGGATCAAGGCGGAGACATCCGCTCTCATTGTCCCCAGTCAACACCACACTGGATTCTTAGTTGGTGTGAAATAGCAAGAAAATCAAATAAAAGGCATACAGATTGGAAAGGAAGGAGTAAAACTGTCTTTTTTCACAGATGACATGACTGTCTACATAAAAAATCCTTAAGAATATAACAAAAAAAAAAGGCTACTGGAATTCATAAATGAGTGCAACAAGGTCATAGGATACAAAGTCAACATACAAAAATCATTTGTATTTCTATACAGTGGCAATAAATGATTGGAAATTGACATGTTTTTTCTTTTGCTTGAGGAAGACGGTCCCTGAGCTCACACCTGTGCCAATCTTCTTCTACTCTGTATGGGATGCTGCCACAGCATGGCTTGATGAGCAGTGTGTAGATCCATGCCCAGGATCTGAACCCGAGAACCCAGGGCCGTGGAAGTGAAGTATGAGAACTTAACAGCTGCGCCAACAGGCTGGCCCCCAGAAATTGACATTTTTAAAGTGCAACTTACAATAGCAACAAAAATCATAACATATTTAGGAATAAATCCTATAACATGCCTGTAGAATCTCTATGCTGAAAAATACAAAACACTGATGGAAGAAGTAAAAGAAAACTTCAATAAGCAGGGAAATGGTCTTAGTCTATTCGGGCTGCTATAAAAAAACCCACAGACTGGATAGCTTATAAACAAGAGACATTTATTTCCCACAGTTCTCGAGGCTGAGAGTCCAAGATCAAGGCGCCAGCACGGTCACATTCTGGTGACAGCCCGCTTCCTGGTTCATAGCTGGTGCCTTCTTGCTGTGTCCTCACACGGTGGAGGGGACAAGGGCTCTCTCTGGAGCCTCTTTTGTTATAAAGGCACTAATCTTGTTCATGAGGGCTCGACCCACATGACACAAGCACCTCCCAGAGGCCCCACCTTCTAACACTCTCAACCTTGGGGGTTAGGATTTCAACATGTGAATTTTGGGAGGACATAAGCATTCAGACCCCAGCAGAAATATACAGTGTTCGTGGATTGGAAGACTCAGTATTTTAAATATTAATTTTCCTTAAGTTGATCTATACCAATTACAATTCCAGCATATTTTTGGTAGAAACTGTGAAGTTGATTCTACAATTTATTTGAGTAGGCAAAGTAATTAGAATAGCCAAAACAATTTTGAAAAAGAAGAACAAAGTTGGAGGCCTTGAACTACCTGCTTTCCAGACATATTATAACATTACGATAATCAATAGTGTGCTGGTGAACGAATAAACACACAGATCAGTGGAACAGAAGAGAGAATCCAGAAACAGAACCACACATGTATGAGCAATTGATATTTGACAAAGTTGCTAAAATAACTTAATGGAGAAAGAATGGTATTTTAAAAAAGAGGCACTGGAAAAATTGAATATTCATATGCAAAAATATCCACCATAATATATAACTCAAAACAAAACAAAACCCCAAAATCCTTGGACCCATGTCTCACACCACATACAAAAATTAACTCAAAGTGAATCATAGCAGTAAGTGTAAAATCTAAAACTATAAATCTTCTAGGAGAAAATATTCATGACCTTGGATTAGGCAAAGATTTCTCAGGTATGAAACCAAAAGCACACCCATAACAAATTTTGTTTAGTTAAACTTTATCAAAACTAAGAACTTCTTCTCTTCAAAAGACACTGTTGAGAGAAGGAAAACAAGTCAAAAACTGGGAGAAACCATTTATGCAACACACATCTGTGAAGGCTTTTTATTCGGTGTGTATGAAGAACTCTTCAATCTGAATAACAAAACAAACAACCTCGTAAAAAATTGGCAAAAGATTTGAAGAGGCACTTCAGCAAAAATGATACACAAATGGAATGAAAGTACAGGAAAAAGTGCTCAACATCATCAGTCATCAGAGAAATTCAAATTAAAACCACAAAGAGATACATGTGTGCACCTTTCAGAATGGCTTAAAAAATTAGCAACAATATCAAGTACTGGCAAGGATGCAGAGCAACCAGAATGCTCGTACACTCCTGCTGGGAAAGGAGAATGTTTCAGCCATATTGGAAAACATTTTGAGAGTTGCTTGTAAAGTTAAAGAAATGTTGACCATGTAATCTTTCTGATCCAGTAATCTTATTCTTGGATATATGTCAAAGAGAATCAAAATGTTACGTTCACACAAAAATCTGTATGTTGATGTTTATAGCAGACTTATTCACAATTTCCAAAAACTGGAAACAACCCAAACAGACAAACTGTAGATATAAATGTTCTTGAGCTAGTAAATAGGTGGCACATCCATCCAATGGAATATTATTCAGTAATGAAAAGGAATAAGCATTTTATATGTGAGACGAAATGGATGAATATCAAATACAATCTGCTAAGTAAAGAAGGTAAAGCTCAAAAAGTTGTTACATAGTGTGTGATCCCATCCCTGTGAGATTCGGGAAGAAGCAGAACTACTGATAGGGAGCAGATCAGTACTAGAGATAGTGACATTTTATAATGATGAAGTGGTCAATAGTTCAAGACATAACAATTAAAAACATATATGCATCTATTAATGGAGCATTGAAATACATGAAACTTTTAATAGAAATGAAAACAGACAATTCAACAATAGTTGAAGACTTCAATACCCCACTTTCAATAATGTATAGAACAATTAGACAGAAGATCAACAAGGAAATAGACGACTTGAACAACACTACAAACCAACCAGATCTAACAGACTTCTACAGAGCACTCCATCCAACAACAGAATATACATTCTCAAGTACATAGGGAACATTCTCCAGAACAGATCAAATGTTGGGCTATAGAACAAACCCCAATAAATTTAAAAGCAGAAAAATAATACAAAGTATGTTCTCCAACCATAATAAAATAAAATTAGAAATCAATAGTAGGAATAAATCTGGCAAATTCATAAATATGTGGGAATTAAACAACACATTCATGAATAACCAATGAGTCGAAGAAGAAATCTAAAGGGAAATCAGAAAACGCTGGTTCTTTGAAGAGATCAACACAATTGACAAACCTCTGTCCAGTCTGACCAAGAAAAAGAGAGAAGATTCAAATTACTTGAATCAAAAACAAAAGAGAGAAAACAACACTAAGATATCACCTCACGCCCGTTAGAATGGCTATAATCACCAAGCCAAAAAACAACAAACACCGGAGAGGATGTGGAGAAACAGGAACCCTCGTACACAGCTGGTGGGAATGCAAACTGGTGCAGCCTCTATGGAGAACGGTATGGAGATTCCTCAAAGAATTAAAAATAGAGATGCCCTATGATCCAGCTATCCCACTACTGGGAATCTATCCAACGAACCTGAAATCAACAATCCCAAGGGCCTTATGCACCCCTATGTTCACTGCAGCATTATTCACCATAGCCAAGAAGTGGAAGCAACCTAAGTGTCCCTCGACTGATGACTGGATCAAGAAAATGTGGTATATATATACAATGGAATACTACTCAGCCATAAAAAAAGACAAAATCGTCCCATTTGCAACAACATGGATGGGCCTGGAGGGTATTATATGTTAAATGAAGGAAGCCAGAAAGAGAAAGACAAACACTGTATGATCTCACTCATATGTGGAATATAAACCAACACATGGACAGAGAAAACTGTATTGTGGTTACCAGGGGCAATGGGGGTGGGGGGTGGGCACAAGAGTTGAAGGGAGACATATATATGGTGATGGACAAACAAACATGTACAACCAAAAATTTCACAATGTTAAAAACTATTAAAACATCAATAAAAAAAAAGACAAAACTGAAGGGAAAAAAAAAAAAGACAGGACAAGATTACCAACCTTACAGAATCAAAAAGGATTATAAACAAATACTATGAATAATAGTACACAAATTAGATAACTTAGATGAAATACACAAATTACTAGAAAAACACAAACTACAAAAATGACTCAAGATATTCTGAATAAACCTATAATAAGTGAAGAGATTGAATCAGTAATCCACAAACTATGCACAAAGAAAAGCCCAGGCCTAAATGGTTTCACCGCTGAAATCTACCAAACACTCAAGGAAGAATTAATACCAATTCTTCAAAAAAAAAAAAAAGAGGAAGAAACACTTTCCACCACATTTTATGGGGCTAATATTACCCCGATACCAAAATCAGACAAAGATGTCACAAGAAAGCAAAACTACAGGGGCCAGCCTGGTGGCGTAGAGATTAAGTTTGCACGCTCCACTGTGGCGGCCCAGGGTTCACAGGTTTGGATCCCGGGTATGGACTGATGTACCGCTTGTCAAGCCATGCTATGGCGGTGTCCCATATAAAAAAAAATAAATAGAGGAAGATGGGCACGGATGTTACCCCAGGGCCAATCGTCCTCCGCAAGAAGAGGAAGATTGGCAACGGATGTTAGCTCAGGGCTAATCTTCCTCACCAAAAAAAAAAAAGAAAACAAAACTACAGACTAATATCTCTTACCAACATGGATGTAAAAGTCCTCAACAAAATACTAGCAAACTGAATCTAGCAATATATAAAAAGAATTATACACCATGACCAAGTGGGATTTATCCTAGGGATGCAAAGTTGGTTTAACATCCAAAAATAATTAATGTAATACATCATACAAATAGAATGAAAAACAAAAAATCACAAGACCATCTCAGCAGATGTAGGAAAAAGCATTTGACAAAATCCAACATGCTTTCACGACTTAAAAAAAAACTCAATAAACTAGGAACAGAAGGGAAGTTCCTCAATATAAAGGGCATCTACAAAAAATCTCCAGTTAACATCATACTTAATGGTGACATACTGGATGGTTTCCCTTTAAGATTAGGAACAAGACAAAGATTTCCACTCTTGCCATTTCTATTCTAAATTGTAGCGGAGGTTCTAACCAGGGAAATTAGGCAAGAAAAAGAAATAAAAGGCATCTATATCGGAAAGGAGGAGGTAAAACTATCTCTATTTGCATGAAGTGATCCTGTATATAGAAAACCCTAAGGAATCTACCAAAAAACTATCAGAAGTAATAAATGAGTTCAGCAAGGTTGCAGGATACAAGATCAATATACAAAACCCAATTTAATTTCTATACATTTGCATTGAAAAACCCAAAAGTAAAATTAAGAAAACAATTCCATTCACAATAGTATCCAAAACCAAGAATAAATTAACCAAAGAAATCCAAAACTCATGCTCTGAAGTTGATTCTAAATTCATACGGAATTCTAAGGCAACAAGCTACAACTAACAAAACAATTCTGAAAAAGAAGAATAAATAGTGTAAGACTCATACTTCCCAATTGCAAAAGTTACTACAAAGCAACAGTTGTCAAGACAGTGTGGTACTGGTACAAGGACAAACATACAGATCAATGGAACAGAACTGAAAGACCAGAAATAAACCTATACACCTATGGTCAACTGATTTTTCACAAGGGTGCCAATGGTGCCGTGACAATTGAATAGCTATATGCAAAAGAATGAAGTTAGACCCTAACCTTATCCCATAAGCAAAAGTTTACTCAAAATGGATCATACACTTATATTGAAGAGCTAAAACTATAAAACACTTAGAAGAACACACAGGCATAAATCTTCATGACCTTGTATTTGGCAATGGACTCAGATCTGACACCAAAAGCAGAAGCAACTAAATAAATGAATAAATAAGTTAAACTTCATCATCAAAATTAAGGAACATGAGAAATGTAAAGTTCCTGCTTTAAAATTTCATCAGGGGCAAGCAACTAATTCAAATGGAATGCAGTCATCTAAAGGACATCTTTTTAATGAGAAATGCTATTACTAAAGGAGACTTGGGCTGTTTTAAATGATATTTAGCCCAAAGCAACAAGGGAGGTATTGCTACTCTGTCTCCCTGAGTCTCCAAACTTTTCTTTTTTTAGAAAATTTGATCCTGTCTCACTTTTAGATACTTGATGCTACAGGAATCTGAGAAGAAAAACGGGGAGAATTTTTTTCGTCTTGTAAGGTCAACTAGTTCCTGACCTTGAAGAAGGAACTCTCTCCAACCTTTGTTTTTCTTTTTATTCTTAGAAATGACCCCTAATTGTTCTCAACTTGGCAAAAATAAATTTTCCAGAGACTGTGAAGTCCAGGTGAGTTTCACACCATCATCAACTTGTGGACTGGGCATGAAAAGGGGAGACAGAATATACTTAAGTCTCTTGCAACATTTTTGAATATGTTGTGTGGTAGATATTTTTTCCAAACACGAACCCAAATGTACCATCCTTATTTATTCATTAGATACCCGCTAATTTAAAATACGACTTTTCAAAATGCAATATGATAAGTAAAACGTGGTGAGGCATGTATAGGAATTCTGTGTACTCTTCTGCAATTGTTTTGTGAATCAGATAGAGAAGTGACCATTAGCCTTATTGCACCCCTGGAGCTGGGCATCCCACACACACATGGATTTAGTTCTTACACTCTCTGCTCTCTTCATTTCACCTATTTGCTTATTTCCCTATCAGGAACAACATTTTTAGTTAATGCAGCTTTATATGTTTTAATAACTCATAGGTCAAGTCATTAAAATTTCATGTTTTTCTGAATCTCAGTTGAACATGCCTTTCTTTAATACTAAGTATGTTGAATGTCACAAAATATCACTCAAGTTGTCAATTCAGATACTAAATCTCTTATGACTGATTTTTTTTTTTTACATATAGACTTGGCCTGAGAAGACCTATTGGAAAATTGTACTAACTCTCTATAAATGCATAATTAGCTTTAAGTCAATGTCATGGTCACATGAACTCTCAGCCACTCAAAGTGTTGTCTGCCCAAGTTAAATACACATATTTCTATGAAGCCCAGATCTCTGTGGTATAAAGAAAATGTCCAAATCACCTTTCTTATGTGTGTTTTTCTAGGTGAATTCCACAAATTATTGGAATAACAGTAGATGGGTTTGCTCTGACTTAGGAGGCTCTCACATAGGTGTGGAAATGGGAATGCAACACTGTCTTTAAAGGTTTGAAATCCTTTCTAATATTTTAATATCTTTTCATGCTTGGTGATTCTCAAACTTGACCAAACATTAGAAAGACTTGGAGGGCTGTAAAAAATGTACTTATACTGAGACTTGGTTGAATCAGAATCTGTGAGGGTAGAGCTCTATTGTCTGTATTATCTAACTTGCCAGATGATTCTAATGCACAAGGTGGTTGAGAACTATTACAAATGGCTCCTGGGATTTCCTCTCAATCCTCTGGATAGCAGGCCACATCACTGGAATCCTAGTTCATTTTTGAAGAAAAGGGGAGCACATACAGAATAATTATCCAGATCACTAATAAGACATGAGGTTCAGAGAATTTTTCATAATTAAAACTGTTTCCAAAAGAGGTCTCTGAGTGTACTGAGGATGGTATGCTTCTCTCTCCTTCCACCCCCCTTCCCTTAAAAGCTCCTCAACCTAGAATCCCACAGGCTTATATGTATTTTGCCTAATTCATTAGGTAAACAGGTGAAAACAGGTGTCCTTTGCTGCCCCAATACATGAAGTCACTGATATTTCACCAGATTCTTTAACCATATTGATTAACTCTATTCATTTTACGATATTTTTGATATAGTTGTTGTTTTACTCAATTGGTTAACAATGGATCTTTACAGTAAGAGAATAAAGGACAGAAGAAAGAGAATGGGAACAGGAAAAGCAACACATACAGGAAAAATAATGACAGAAAAGATAGAATGTGGGACAGGAAGGCAGAGCAGCATTCATCCCTAGTTTTTCAAGAAGTGATCTGACAACAGCAGAACAGAGTTACTTCCTACCAGGTTTGAAGTATTGCATTGATTTCCCAAGCATTCAGTTGCAATGCACCTATCATCTTGATATGTAGGAAGACAAGCATCCCCAAGGAAGGTGTTTGTTTAGTTCCAAATGCTTTAGAGAAAGATCTGGGCACAGAATGAGCAGTTTCAGACATCTCTTTCCATCTCCTTAGTGACATTATCTATATTTTATGGCAGGGAATAGCTAATTCTTTTGATCTCCTCACCAACATTACTGCCCATGGAACTACCTGAAAGAAAGAAGAAATGGCTGTGGTGTTAACTCTGCATCTTCAGAGCGTTCAATCGGCAGCATACAGTGTGGCTCAGAAACAAACCACAGAGGGCAGACGGAGGGTAGAGACAGTTTATGGGTAAGCCCACACCAGTCACGCTTCCTCACAAGGCATCTGCTTGAATGTATGTATTTCAAAATGGGTTGTCTTTGCAAAAAAAAATTCATGGACCGCAATTAAAATAATAATCTTTCAGAACCTACACAGGCCAGGATTCCTGGATCATCCACAGAGTGTTACTTATGTCCTAGAATAATGAAATCATGGGTGGAAGGATTGTCACTGGTCACTCTCAGTCTAACCACATATCTAACATTCTTTCTGGGTATTTTCCCAGTTCATATTTCAATGGGGACCCTCAGCTGCTATCCTGGGGGGACTTATAACTTATCTAGTGCATGGTTTCTTGCCTTTGGCGATATTGATATTGGGGCTGAAGCATTCTTTGTTGTGGGGGCTGCCTTTGCATTATAAAACAATTGGCAGCAAAATGGTATCTAGATGCCAGAACCAACTTTCTCCCCACCCCGACATCATGACAAACCAAAATATCACCAGATAGTACCCAGTTTTCCCTGAGGGGCACAAATAACACCTGGTTCAGAAGCACCGATATGGAGAAATAAGATGTGAGTACATGAAATAGTACCCTTACATGGCAGACATTATAATCAGTGTAAAAGGACTTTATTTCCCAGAGGATGGAAATCTTACTTTCAGGTAGGGCCGCCAAAGAAACCGTTCAATAAGATCAGAATCAAGGATGTGGTTAAGGAGGGAGAGGAGAAGGAAATACCATAAAAAATAAACTGACCCATCATGCAGTGATTGATGGATGGATATCTGCATAAATAAGTGATGAAAGCCATATAGAAGAATGTTAGCAACTGTAGAGTCTGGGTGGTGGGTATTTGGGTGTTCAGCATGCAATCTGCCTGACCATTTGTGATAAAACGTCAGGAACGTATATATTTTTTTTTTTTTTTGTGAGGAGATCAGCCCTGAGCTAACATCCGCCAATGCTCCTCTTTTTTTTTTGCTGAGGAAGACGGCCCTGGGCTAACATCTGTGCCTATCTTCCTCCACTTTATATGGGACACCGCCACAGCATGGCTTACCAAGCAGTGCGTCGGTGCGCGCCCGGGATCCGAACCAGCGAAACCCGGGCCGCCGCAGCGGAGCGCGCGCACTTAACCGCTTGCGCCACCGGGCCGGCCCCAGGAACGTATATTTTTAAATAAAGGAAAATACCAGTAAAACAAAGCCGATTGCAAAAGTTACTGGGCTCAAGGAGTTTGTAATCTGATTACACATGAATGTAAGATAAGTACACAAATAACAACTCCTTGACCACAAGACAAAAGCATTTTAGAACTAGGAGTAGACCATTGTACCTTATTTCCAAGGTGAAGCACATGGTTCAAAAGCTTTCACCAACTCTATCCAATTTGGTCCTCATGACAGTCCTGTAGAGTGAGCAAGGAAGGTACTGCATTTTATAGGTGATGGAACGGATTCAAGGAGGTTGAGATTTAATCACTATGTGATACGCTACTAAAGAGGAAAATTTGGGACTCATTCTCAGATCCTCCTGCTCTGGATCCAATGCTGTTTCCACCCTCTTTGCCACAAGCCAGTTGCCGTTATGACCTCTCCAGCGCAAAGAAAAGGCTGTCATCTCAGGTGGCTGCAGCTGCTGTCACCTAGAATTGGGCCTCCAGGTATTTCTGATGCCCAGACACTGGCTGCTTCTCTCATGGAGCATCTTTGGCACTGATCCCACAAGAGACCTGCAGGCAACCCATGATGCCCCAAGGCCACTCCCCCAGTTGGCATCTTAGAACCCTCCCCTCAGCCTCTGAGCTACTGGAACAGGATCCTCTCATCCTGGGAGGAGCTCTCTGGAATGGGGTTCCTTTCAACATGGGCTCCAGACTAGCTCCCATTTGCAGATCTGAATCTCCTTCCCTAGTACTCTGCACCTTTGCATCATGATTCCACTGCAGTACTCTTTATTCTGCTATTAGGCAATGGAATCTTCTGTCTCAACCAGGAAACACTTTACACTTCTCTAGGTTATTGTGAATAATGCCTCAATGACCCTGGGAGTACACATATCTCTTGAGATCCTGATTTTGTTTCTTTTGGATGTATACCCAGGAGTAGTATTGCTGGATCATATGGTAGTTCTACTTTTCATTTTTTAGGGAACCTACATACTGTTGTCTTAATGCCATATCAATTTATATTCCCCACCAACAGTGCACAACGGTTCCCTTTTCTCCACATCCTCACCAACAGTTCTTACCCTTAGGGTTCCATTTTCTTTTTTTAAATAATAGCCATCCTAAGAGGTGTGAAGTAATACCTCATTGTGGTTTTAAATTGCATTTCCCTGATTATTAGCGATGATGAGCACCTTTTCATGTACCTCTTTACTATTTGCATGTCTTCTTTTGAGAATTGTTTGTTCAGGTCCTTTGCCCATTTTTTAATTGAGTGATTGGGTTTTTTTTTTATATTGAGTTGTAGGAGTCTCTTATATATGTTGGATATTAACCCCTAGATAAATGGTTTGTAAATATTTTCTCCTATACAGTAGGTTGCCTTTTGTTGATGGTTTCCTTTGCCACACAGAGCTTTTTAGTTTGATATGGTCCCACTTGTTCATTTTTGCTTCTGCTGCCTGTGCTTAGGCGTTAAATCCAAAAAAATCATTGCTGAGACCAACGTCAAGGAGCTTTTCCCAATTTTTTTTCTGGGAACTTTATGGCTTCTGGTCTTATGTTTAAGTTTTAAACTATTTTGAATTGATTTTACTGTATGGTTTAAGATGAGGGTCCAATTTCATTTTTTTGCATGTGGATTTCTAGTTTTCCCAGCACCATTTATTGAAGATACTATCCTTTCCCCGTGTGTGTCCTTGGTGCCATTGTCAAAGATTAGTTGACCATATATCTGTGGGTTTATTTCTGGGCTCCCTATTCTGTTCCATTCGCCTATGTTTCTCTTTTTAGGCCAGTACCATACTGTTTTGATTACTACAGCTTTGCAGTATACTTTGAAATCAAGAAGTGTGTTGCCTCCATCTTTGTTTTTCTTTCTCAAGATTACTTAGGTTATTTGTGGTCTTTTACAGTTCCATAAGAATTTTAGGGTTGTTTTTTCTGTTTCCATGAAAAATACCATTAGAATTTTGATAGAGATTAAATTGAATCCGTAGACTGCTTTGGGTAGTACGTACGTTTTAACAATTTGATTCTTCTAAGCCATGAACATGGGATATCTTTCCATTGATTTGTAATTCTTCACTTTTTCCAGCAATGTTTTATAGTTTTCATGTACAGGTCTTTCACCTCCTCGGGTCCCCAGAGGCTGGCCTGGCACTGAGGCAGGTCTGAAGCCTATGTTCACACGGCTAGCCTTGTGCTGGGGACCACTGGTGCAGGCCTGTAAACCAGGTCTGCGGGGGCCAGCCTGGCATTGGGGTTCACTGGGGCAGGCCTGGAGCCTAGGTCAACAGAGAAGTTGGATGCTCATTTGACTCTCTTTTCCTCAAGAAGAGCTCTGGTGTGGAGGGGATCTCTCTCAGCTTTTTGGTGCAGGGGCTTGGGCAATGGGTGACCCAGGTAGAATGGAACTATCCTTCCTACCTTCTTCAGTGCATCTTTTCCTGTTTCTGTGCTCCAGTCGGGTGCTGTAATCTCTCATCTGGAATCAAGAGCTCTGAGAAAGGTTTTGCATGCGTGGTTGGTTCCTTACATCAGTTTTCTGTGAAGGGACACTGGCTGGAACTTCCTAGCCCATCATCTTGTTGGTGTCCCTGCTTGATATTTCATACATTTTTGATCTGATGATCTAACTTTGTTTTTGTCCATCTGGATTCAGCCCCTGATTGCTAATAGTCTTATCTAATAAATTCTCTAATGACTGCATAATTCTGGCTCTGCTTTTTTTCTAAACTGGTCTCCTTAGAGACCTCGTTAATCTGTCTGCTTCATTCCACACAGGAGCAGTGGCCTTTATTTCCTATTATTGCTTTGGATTCATCATGGATGACAGATTTATCTCTAAGGAACACCTAAATATTGATGAGGAGCTGGGCAAACTCTATCTGAACTCCAAGGTAGTGAGTGGCACAACAGGATACATGAAGAATGGGTTCCTGGATGCTCCTGCTAACTTCATTTTTCAACATATACAGGTGGGCACAAGACAGGAAACTTTTAGCTCTTGGAATTTTCTGGTATCCACTCCAACCAACCCTATGATGGGCTTGTTGGATCGTGATGAACATGAGTGTGGTGAGATTCTTGAAGACTAGTAACTGAGTAAGCCATGCACCTGGTCTGATGCCACTTCCAAAAGATATTCTAACTACAAAAACAGAGCTACCTTCTGTTTTTTTTGTTGTTGTTGTTGAGGAAGATCAGCCCTGAGCTAACATCTACACCAATCCTCCTCTTTTTGCTGAGGAAGACTGGCCCTGGGCTAATATCCGTGTCAATCTTCCTCCATTTTATGTGGGACACTGCAACAGCATGGCCTGTCAAGCGGTGCATTGGTGCACGCCCGGATCCGAACCCAGGCCGCCAGCACCGGAGCACACGCACTTAACCGCTATGCCACAGGGCCGGCCCCAGAGTAGGTAATAAATAGGAAGAGAATTACAACCTGCAACAATATTTGTAATTACAAATGAAAAAGGAAGTTGTTCAAATTAGTCTTTTATTGCCTATAAAAGATAGTTTTTCCATTTGAAGAATTTCCTGAAATTTTTAGAACAACTGACTCAATATTTTCTTCAAGTCTCTCATATCCTAGAATAAATTTTAAATATTGGCACTGGACTTCAGATTTTAAGAACATGTCTCTCTCTCTCTCTTTTATTGAGGAAGATTGGCCCTAAGCTAACATCTGTTGCCAATCTTCCTCTTTTTGCTTGAGGAAGATTGTCCCTGAGCTAATGTCCGTGCCAGTCTTCCTCCACTTTGTATACGGGATGCCATCACAGCATGGCTTGAGGAGTGGTGTGTAGCTCTGCACCCGGCACCCAAACCTGCAAACCCTGGGCCACCGGAGTGGAGCACGCGAACTTAACCACGATCCACCAGGGCTGACCCAAGAACATGTTTTATGAAACAAATACAAGGGCATCTCACGTGTCAGTATATCCCACTAAGTATGGCTGCTACCTGTTTATTATTGCAAGAGCTGCTGGGTCCAGAGAGGGCATCATAGATATTTTATGCCAAAAAGAAAGAGTCCAGTGAAAACTGCTTTGATGAGAAACAGTAGGTCCATTTCTGACTCTTCCAGCAGCCTGACCTTGAGGCGAGGTGTTTTTTTTTTTTTTTGCTGAGGAAGATTTGCCCTGAGCTAACATCTGTTGCGAATCCTCCTCTCTTTTTTGGTTGAGGAAGATTAACCCTGAACTAACAACTGTGCCAATCTTTGGTCACTGCCACAGCATGGCTGACAAGTGGTGGAGGTCTGCACCCAGGAACCACACCTGCAAACCTGGGCCGCCAAAGTGGAGCTGGCCAAACTTAACCAGTATGCCAGGGGGTTGGCCCCTAGGCAAGTTTTTGATGTTCTGAGATTTAGTTTCCTCATCAGGGTTGCTGTGGTAACTTAATGATATAACATAGTTGATGCACTCAGCAGGTTTTCAACAAACAATAGTTCTTCTCCCCACTGTGGACGCAAAGCTCTCCCGTTGGTCTAAAGCTGGTCAGTCACGGCTGGTGGGCTCAAACCAGGGCCAGCTAACTCTTCTAGTAAAGGACTAGACGCTAATTATTTTCACCTCTGCTAACCGTAGGGTCTGACAAAATGACTCAATGCTGCCACTGGAGTGCAACATCAGCTACATAACGAATAGGCGTGTTCCAGCAAGACTTCGCTTATGGACGCCGCAATTTGAATTTTGTTCGATTTTCAAGTGTCATGAAATATTGTTCTTTTATTTTTTCAACTATTTGAAACAGTAACACGAATTCTTAGCTCAGAGGCACATGAAAACAGGCAGCGGTTCACATCTGCCACGGGTCATAATTTTCCATCCCTTGGGCTAGACCTGTTCAAGTTATTCATACAAAGATAAGATTGGGGCTCATAGGACACAATTATAGTCGAGGAGTAGAGATATGAGGGAGGGAGCAAATGTGGGAGGGATTATTCAATCAACAATAGGGAGCAGCAATTATACGTGTGTTTTACCCTCAAATATACATAAATTGTTAACTCTAATAGATTTACATATATTGATATATATATTTACATATACTGACTGAAGTGATTGTAAAATACAATATAACAAGGTTATTATTCTCTTTTCAGACGAAAAATGAAATTGAAAGGCCTCTATGTGTCTACTGGCACAAAATGGCCTAGTTCAATGAAGGCTGTCATGTCATCTTTTGTATGTGACACAAACGGTATGTTCCTGCAGTCGCCTCTCCAGTTTTGCAGTACTTATGGCATCCAGAGTGATGAAAGCACGGTCGTAAGTGTATTACTAAGCAATTAGAGTCTGATAATTACATTTTTTATAAAATAAATCTTATTCCAAATTTATATTCAGTGAAGGATTTAAATATATATTTATTTTATTTAATTAAGACAATGTATGCTTGCTGGTTTTAAAATGGGAAATATACAAAATTGCAAAGAACAAGAAAGATCTCTACAATCCAGAGATAATGAAAATTGATTTAAAAAATAAATCCTGTAATTTTATGCGTGTATTCTTTTTTAAATGTGTGACCATACTCCATATCAGTGGTTCTCAACTGGGAGCAACTTTGCCCTCTCGAGGACATTTGGCAATGGCAGGAAACATTTTTTGTTGTCACCACTTGGTGAGGGAGAGTGCTCCTGGCATCTAGTGGGTCAGAGGGTTTTGCTAAATATCCTACAATGCAGAGGACAGCCCTCCACGACAGAGAATCATCCCGCCCAGAACGTCAACAGCGCTGAGACTGAGAGACCCTGATCCATGTAGTATATATACAGCTTTGTAAATTTTCATGGACACTTTCTAATATCCATAAGTGGTCTGAAAACATAATTTTTTAAGTGCTGAATGGTACTCCAGATCAAGACTGTATAATAAATTAAGCAATTTTACCCTATTTACAATAATTGTAAATTTATTAAAGAATATGAAGGTCCAAAATGAGTTGATATCTCTTTTCTTTTGCTGGATTCAGTAAGCCCCTGTGATGACTGTGATCACCTATGTGGGGCTGAGTGTCTCTCTGCTGTGTCTCCTCATGGCGGCCCTCATCTTTCTCCTGTGCAGATCTATCCAGAACACCCGCACCTCCCTCCACCTGCAGCTCTCACTCTGCCTCTTCCTGGACCACCTGCTCTTCCTCATGGGAACCAAACAAACCAATCCCAAGGTAGAAAAACTAACCTTAGCTCATTCTTCTTTATGGAGAGCTTGCCAATGAGGAGAAAAGAGGTATATGGAGATGTGATGTGACAAGAAATACCCTGATGGCAAAATTCAAAAATGTTTCATTTGTTGCTGCCATTTGCAAAGCATTTTGTATAGGTCAAGTTGTGTGATTTACATAATTTAATTTAATTGGCTGCATTCATTGACTTTAACAAATATTTATTTAGGGCCAACTCTGGACCTAGAACTTTCCTAGGCACTAAGGATACACAGTTCCTGTCCTCATCCAATTAAAACCTAAAGAACTTGTTTTCACAGCAGGAGCAAACACACAGGGATTCAGGACCCCATAGGTGAGACACCTACCACTGTCAAAATTAAGAAAGACTCCCTGAAGGAACTTATGTCTAAGCTGTGTCCTTTAGTTAGTGGAAGAAGTTAGTGAGTGGAAGGAAAAAGTATTCCAGAGAGACCTGATGAAGGCCTGGATGTGAGCTGGGTCTCAACCTATTTGGGTAACCTTAGGTAGCTCAGTTTACCTGGAAGAAGGATTCTCACACTTTCCCATGTGTCAGACTCATCCAGAGGGCTTTTGAAAAAATGAGCCTTACACCTAGGTTTTATGATCCAGTAGGTCTGGCATAGAGTCTGAGAACCTATATTTATAACAAGCTCCCAGGTCATATTGATGCTGATGGTCCAGGGACCATACTCTGAGAGCCACTAACACGGAATATATGCTGGGATTGAGGAGGAGGCAATACCACCTTCCAGGTGTTCTGGGTGTTGTGTGGTATCTTAGCCTTTAAACCTGAATAAACAGAATGTAGAGAAACGTTCAAGGCTGAAAACTGCTCTAAGGTGGTGGCAACTAAGAAGGAAATTGAATGGATTTGAGTGTGAGAGAAGATGCAGAATCTACAGCACTTACTCACTGCTGGGATGTGGAGGATGAGGTTGGGGAAGTTATCAAGTGACACCCAGAATGCAGGTTTGGCCAACGGAATGGATGGATGATTGTCCTGTTCACAGAATACAGTGTAAGGAGCTCATTAGATCAGATTTCTTTGAGACATGTTGAGATATCCTTGGCAGATCCAAATTGAAGTGGTTAGAGGACAATTCCCTCTATGGATCTAGTGCTCAGGCAAGAATACACCTGGAAATAATTAGCACACCAACTGGAGGTAATGGAAACCAGGGAGAAGATTAAAGCTCTTGAGAATAATGATGCAGAATGAGAAGGGTATTGAGGATGAAATTCTGAAGGACAGGCAAAACAAAGCAAAAAAAAAAAAGATAGAGCTAGCATAGCCAGGGAGGGAAGAGTTTTCAGTGTCTAATGTTGCAATGGCTCAAGACAATAAAGCGTGAACTGTTTCTATGGTCAAACCCAAAAGTGGCCATTGGTGGATCTGGTGGAAGCTGTGGAAGAGCAGTAGTCAGGCAGAAGCCGGGTGGTGCTGGGGGAGGGCTGAGGACCGAATGGGTTGTGGAGGGAAGAGGAAAAGGAGAAGGCAGCACTCTTGAAGAGGGAGGAGGAGACTGGGATGAATTTGGAGCAGAACTTGAGACCAGTGAGGTATTTGGTTTTAGTAAAATGAAAGAGACTTGATAATATCTAAATGCATTTAAGAAGGTGCCCAAGAGAAGAACCACGACTAACAACAGACAGGGGGACCCAAGCAAGACTAAGAGGCAGGATAGAGAACAAAAATGAGGTTTTCACTTTGGAGGGTACTGGGAAAAGGGACTACATCAAACTAAAAATCTTTTGCACTGCAAAGTGAACCACCAACAAAACAAAAAGACAATCTAACTATTGGGAGAAGATATTAGCAAACCATCCATCTGATAAGGGGTTAATCTCCAAAATATATAAAGAACACATGCATCTCAACAACAAAAAAACTAAAAACCCACTTAAAAAATTGGCAAAAGACCTGAACAGACATTTCTCCAAAGAAGATATACAGATGGCCAACAGGCACATGAAAAGATGTTCAACATCATTAACTATCAGGGAAATGCAAATCAAAACTACAATGAGATATCACCTCATGCCTGTCAGAATGGCTATAATCAACAAGACAGGAAACAACAAGTGTTGGAGAGGATGTGGAGAGAAGGGAAGTGTCATACACTGCTGGTGGGAGTGCAAACTGGTGCAGCCACTATGTAAAACAGTATGGAGATTTCTCAAAATATTAAGGATAGAACTACCATATGATCCAGCTATTCCACTGCTGGGTATTTATCCAAAGAACGTGAAAACACCAATGCGTAATGATACATGCACTGCTGTGTTCATTGCAGCGTTGTTTACAATAGCTAAGACTGGGAAGCAACCTAAGTGCCCATCAAGGGACAAACGGATAAAGAAGATGTCGTATATATACACGCTGGAATACTACTCAGCCATAAGAAATGAAGAAATCCAGCCATTTATGACAGCATGGATGGACATTGAGGGTATTATGCAAAGTGAAATCAGTCAGAGGCAGAAGGTCAAATACCGTATGATCTCACTCATTAAGTAGTAGACAATAACAACAACAAACACATACAGACAGGGATTGGATTGGTGGTTACCAGAGGGGAAAGGCGCAGGGAGGAGGGCGAAAGGGATAATTAGGCACATGTCTGTGGTGATGGATTGTAATTAGTATTTGGGTGGTGAACATGTGAACATGGTGGAATCCATGCAGAAATAGAAGTATAATGAGGTACACTTGAAATTTATACAATGTTATAAACCAATGTTACCACAATAAACAAACAAACAAACAAAAAACAGAAAAGAAAAAGGAAATGTAGAAGAATTTCTACACAGCGTTAACATATTTTAGTCAGAGACCATAAAATACATTATTTTAGTTCTTAGGCAGTATCTTAATCGGAATAAAGGAGGCAGAAAGTTAGGCTTATCTGGTAATAGAGTTTTACCAATTGAGTTTCATAAAAGAATTAAAAAGCAAGGGAGTTGCAATGAACACAGGGGTGCATGTACTTTTACAAATTGGTGTTTTCAAGTTCTTTGGATAAATACCCAACAGTGGAATAGCTGGATCATATGGTAGTTCTATCCTTGATTTTTTGAGGAATCTCCATACTGTTTTCCATAGTGGCTGCACCAGTTTGCACTCCCACCAGCAGTGTATGAGAGTTCCCTTCTCTCCACATCCTCTCCAACACATGTTGTTTCCTGTCTTGTTTATTATAGCCATTCTGATGGGCGTGAGGTGATATCTCATTGTAGTGCCCATCAAGGGACGAATGGATAAAGAAGATGTGGTATATATACACAATGGAATACTACTCAGCCATAAGAAACGATGAAATCCAGCCATTTGTGACAACGTGGATGGACATTGAGGGTATAATGCAAAGTGAAATAAGTCAGAGGGAGAAGGTCAAATACCGTACGATTTCCTTCATTAAGTAGTAGATAATAACAACAATAAACAAACACATAGGGACAGAGATTGGATTGGTGGTTACCAGAGGGGAAGGGGGGAGGGAGGAGGGTGAAAGGGATAATTCGGTACATGTGTGTGGTGATGGGTTGTAATTAGTATTTTGGTGGTGAACATGATGTAATCTATGCAGAAATAGAAGTACAATGATGTACACCTGAAATTTTTACAATGTTATAAACCAATGTTACTGCAATAAACAAAAAATTAAAAAAAAAAAAGCAAGGGAGTTGAATATAATTGCAAAGACTGGCTGAAGCAGTATAAGTTGAGGTCTAGGATAGACAGGGAAGGAGATGAACAAAAGAAGGAATAGACTAGTGTGGAGAAAGCACAAGGATCAAGCCCGATGTCTTGGCAAAGTTTAAGAACAAGGATGTTTGGTGTCACTGCACGTTTAAAAACCTGGAAGGACAAGTTTAGAAAGAAGAATGTCTGAATTTAATGGCAAGGAGTATGGTGTGGCCATGGAAATAGGTGTTCAAAGTGAAATGTAGATCATTGTAGGGAAGGGTCAAGAAATTTAGAAGCCAAGGCATTGGATACTGAATTTATCCAGGACAATGGCAGAAACTGGGCAGGCACTCAAATTGTAAAAGCATAACAGGAGTCACTAAGTAATTAGGAAGTGCCAAGGATAAGAAAGGGTGAAGGATGACACAGCTGGAGCTGGATGGCAGGATTTTCTGTGCAGGAATAATAGACAGGAAAGTGTGTTAATGAGTAAAAAGAGAACTGACCCACTTTTAGACCCTAAGGCGCATAGTCTACGTGGAAGAGATATCTACTTAAGATAGATGCAGGGGAAGTAGCATCTCCAAAGGAGAATCAGATTTGAGGGAAATCAAGGAGCTGGAGGAGAGTTCAGTAAAGATGTGGCAGGAAATTCACAGGGCCAGGGGAACAGGTTTGAGGGAAGTGAGGTACAAAGTGGTTGGGCCTGGGCTGAGGAAACATGGAGTCATGTGGGAATGAGAGCATGGAAAATAATAAATGAAACATTTCAAACAATGATCAAGTGTGATAGGAATGAGACACACAGGGGGATTAGCTGGCCACAAGTTTTCCAGAAGAGTTGGTTTTTGTAAACCTTTGTAGTTGGGGCAGGAATCACGTCTTTCTAGAAGAAGACTTCAGACTCAATGACAGCCCACCTAAGGAGGCAGACAACGGGGATTATTTTAGTTCTTAAACCTCTAACACATTGAATACTTTCCTTGTCCTGTGTCAATATTTTATAGTTACAAATATAAATTGTGAAATTTATTTGTAAATTTACTGTTTCTAAGTTTATATCTCTCTTCAGCAGTTCAAATGTGATGCTACAGTGGGAATAAAATTACATCCTAGATTTATTTGCCAACAAATGTAAACAAAAGAAGGACATTCAAAGAAGGCTAAGCAAACTTCTCCCACTAAATGTGTCCCGAGACAGCCCTGAGGAGTAGCAGGTGGTGTGCTCTTTGTGCCCATCAAGCACTCCAGTGACTCTCCCCTCCCCTCCAGGTGCTGTGCTCCATCATCGCAAGGGTGTTGCACTAGCTCGACTTGGCCTCCTTCACCTGGATGCTCCTGGAAGGACAGCAGCTCCTCCTCACCATTAGGAACCTCAAAGTGGCCAACTACACCAGCACAAAAAGACTCAAGAAGAGGCTTCTGTATCCTTTTGGCTATGGGATCCCAGCTATGATTGTGGCTGTGTCTGCAGGGCTCAAACCCCTGGATATGGCACACCTACACAGTGAGTGGGGTGCTGAACTCCTGCTGATGGGGAAATGTGTGTACACCTCTCTCCATGGGAAATCAAGAGACAACAACAGAAAACTATTTAAGACAATCATCATTATAATTATTAATATTGACATCCATAATATTAACAGCAGTGGTGCCAGCAGTTCTCACTTGCCGTTTCCTATGTCCAGGCTCCCTGCTAAACACTTTGTATATAATATTCCATTTGACACTCAGTATCCGCATTTGAAGCAGGGCTTATTCCTGTGTCCCCACTTAACAGGTGAGGAAACCGAGACTCAAAGCAGTTGTGATTAGTTCTTGGTCAGTGAATTAGGTAAGTATCAGACTTGCCTACTTCTGGAAGATGTTCTCATTCAACTAAATTTTGCTGCATCCCTAAATCACTGTATTCACGACACGAAGCAACTTACTCATCTTCTTGGGCTTTTCCTCCTATCATCAATATCAGACTGTCAGGGGCCGGCCTGTGGCTTAGCGGTTAAGTGCGCGGGCTCTGCTACAGGCGGCCGGGTTCAGATCTGGGCGCGCACCGATGCACTGCTTCGCAGGCCATGCTGAGGCCACATCCCACATACAGCAACTAGAGGGATGTGCAACTATGATGTACAACTATCTACTGGGGCTTTGGGGGAAAAAAAAAGGAGGAGGATTGGCCGTAGATGTTAGCTCAGAACCGGTCTTCCTCAGCAAAAAGAGGAGGATTAGCATGGATGTTGGCTCAGGGCTGATCTTCCTCACACACACAAAAATATATATATATATATCAGAGAGTCAGGAGGAAATGGTTTGGCATTTAAAGTGCAAGCAGGTGAGTTCCCTGAATTACCACTCAAATGTACACTATCATATAGATGGAATCATTAATTTCTGGGGTGTTATCGAGTAGTAGAGGTTATCTAAACTCTCATTCAACCCCACCTCTCACACACATTTTATACATGAAAAAGCAGCCCGAGTAGTGGTCGAAAATGTCATCCTATTGAAATTCAGAGAAAGAAAACTCCTGTCTCCATATAAACAGAAATTAAATACATTTCTCTAGATTAGTTACAGTGTTAGGAGGCCAATTCACTGATGTCAAGAAAGGTGCCTCATCTTAAATCCTATCCACTCATGAGAATGGCATCAGCATTCTGAATACATAATGCTTTCTAAATGTCTTAAAACTTAAAATTATTTTTTCTGATAAATGAGAATTTTTGTGTTGTTTTTATTCTCATGTACACTGTTAAATATATAGTGTTATGTGATAGTCTTTAGAAGCACTTGAAGTCCTCATCATTACTCTAAACATTCTTCCCAGTCTGAGGTTCTCCTCTGAATTAGCAAAAATCTGTGGATTCCTATTTCTATCTAACTATGTTGATAAACATTCTATTCTATTCTATTCAGAGCCTTTAATTATATTTGGGATTGCTTGTCTCCATTCTTGTGCGCTCTAGCTAATCTCTACCTTAGTTCTCGCTGCAATTCTAATATATTTTGCATTCAGAATTTTCTTAAAATTTCCCTGTGCTCTTCAAATTCAATAACCAACAAATGGTCTAAACCAAGTTTACATCAAGTCAAACTGCCTATGACAATCTATCCAGGTCCTTCATAACCCAGCCTCACTCCACTTATTCCCAGAATTTTTCATGATACCTTACTGAATCCTCAGGCGACTACCTACCAGACATCATCCAACCACATTCCTGTCCATCATGAACCTCGTGTGGCCACTGTAGTTGAACACTGAATGCATCTCTAATTATGAATTATTTTTATGGGAAACATACTGCATACGTTTTAGTATCCCTTAAGCATCTTACATTTATCCGAGGCAGTACTGAATAGTTCATATATATTTACTGATTCTTCTTTGATCAGTTGCTGGCTCAACGTAAAAGGAGTCTGTCTTCATAAACACACCCAGGACAAAATAAATAAAAATTTAAAACTTAAGCATGGTTGAAAATAAGGAAACTGAACAGTGCTTTTATTTGTATCACAAGTAGCACTTAAAACACTATTAGTAAGAAAATACTGTAGCAAGTCTCAATAGAAAAGGAAGAGAATGTATGACACCTTTTTCTGACTCAATTCACTTTAAGAATTAACCTTAGAAATGCTATTTTAAGTATCATTATTGTTTGAGAGTACTAGCACACTTCACAAAGAAAGCAGAAAATTCCAAATATCAAGTTTCACTTTTACTCTACCTTTCCCAGATACATTCCACGATTAAAGCTACATCAGCAACACCAAGGCAAACTGTTCTGGCAGGGAAGATGTCACAATTCATAGACTTGATATTTTAAAACACTTAAAGAGTTTTATAGGACTTAAGATGTATTTTTTGACATTTTATCAGAAGAGGTTAACCAGTGCAGCGTCCTATGAAGTATTACATGCGGTGAAAGTTAAACTCTCCCAAGTGTTTTCAACCATCGAGTCTGCTCCTGGCTGCATGTGCTCCGCCTCCTGCAGGCGTCTGGTTCTCAGTCATCTGCTCGGCAACCATGAGCCTGACAAACACTGCAGTAACGGTTATATTAAAAAATCTATCTTCAGGGGCCAGCCCGGTGGCGCAAGCGGTTAAGTGCGCACGTTCCGCTGCGGCGGCCCGGGGTTCGCCGGTTCGGATCCCGGGTGCACACCGACTCACCGCTTGGCAAGCCATGCTGTGGCGGCGTCCCATATAAAGTGGAGGAAGATGGGTATGGATGTTAGCCCAGGGCCAGTCTTCCTCAGCAAAAAAGAGGAGGATTGGCATTGGATGTTAGCTCAAGGCTGGTCCTCCTCACAAAAAAAAAAAAAAAAAAAAAAATCTATCTTGACACACATTACATTTTTTAAAAATCTCCTTGAAGAGATGAAACATTCTATCCTTTGCCTGATTCATCCAAAGGTGAATACAGAAAGTTTGAAAATACTCCCCTGAAGAAATAAGTTTAGGCTCTTAGAAGACTTTAGCAAACACTGGTTCCAACACTATGAACAAATGAGCTTTTACATGGATTTAAAACTATGCTAGGTGCGATGAGAGAAAAAGAAAAACCTAACAATGCTACTGACGAAAATAACAAATATAAAGATGACACAAATTATAGATTACCTTTTAGAAGATAAGAAAAGCAATGAAGGCTACAAAGGGGAAGAACATTCCAAACAATGGGAGGAAGGCATAGAGGTCAATGGGATACCGAAGGGACCCACCTGGGTAGCAAGGAACAAGCGTCCTTGAAGAACTGTGGGGATTCAGACACAGAGCTAGGGCTCTGCCAAATTATAAAAGGCCTTCCTTGAAAAAGCAAACGAGCGTAATTCCAGCAGCACTACAGAGCAACCAAAGATTTCTGAGGGCCAGTAGTGTTTAAGAAAGATAAGCCAATAGATTCAGGGGGAAGGTGGAATCAAATAAAGCAGCTGCGAGATCACAACAGTAATTCAGGAGAAGAAAATACAAAACAGGCTCACTGGGAACAGCCACATATGAAAAATAATTTGAAAGAAAAAAATATTCCACAACAGTGGTGTAGATAAAGGGAGTAATGTAGAGTGAGAAGCCAAAGCATATAATGGGCTCCCAAGTCTGGGCAACTGGGGAAACAGGAGGCCCAGGGACACAAAGGAGAGACTGGCAAGGAGAACTGGTGACGGGCATAGGACAAAGACGTCAGTCTGGAGCACTGAGTTTGAGGTAGAACAAAGGGGTGTATGTGTGTGCGCGTGTGTGTACTCCTCCAGATGAACAGAAAATTGTGCTTGCTGCACTGGGAAGATAACTCTTCTGTAATTTTAAAATCATATGCAGGTTTTATATATTAAAAGTTAACAAAGAATTATTCTAAAAATATTATGTCTAAGCAAATTACAATGGTGAAGAGCAGGATGAGGAAAAGTAAGGGAGATAGCTCAGTTCTATTCAAAGTGGAGTTACTAACACATTGAATGATTTATGGAATCAGAATTAGAGAAAAAAAGATCTCCTAGGTTACAGCCGACTGTATGCTCTAAGGATCCTTCTGTGAACTTAAGACACTTCAATAACGTCTATAATATACTTTCTCAACACTACAGATAAGACTTAATGTAATGGGAAGAACCCATCTAAATTCAACCTGAGGAAACAACTTCTCAAATATGGAATGGAATACCATATGCAAACAGAGAAGGGAAAAAAATGCCAGGAGTCAAAATAGAGAGAAATAACTGGCAATTGGCACTGGAGGCTGCAGTCTCAGACACAACACTGGGATGTACAAGCCTCGAAACAAACACACAAAAAACTGCAGTAAACTGGATCTCAGCCTCAACATTACCCCTCAGAGAAAACACTGAAAATCCCTCATAAAGTCAAAGTTAACTTTGGTCTTTCACAAATCTCGGAAATTAACTCAGATCAATTTTATTATGAAGTTATTTTCAATATAGACCTAAATATGCACCTAGATCTGGGATTTGTTTTATAAATTTAACAATATTGTGAACAGTGGTATTTGGCAGTGGACGCCAAATAATACCAAAGGCCCCTTCAGGCTCAGGAAAAAAACCAACAACAATAACATCATACAAACAAAAACTCCAGGATCTGTCAATTTTGTAACTCTTCCCTTGGGCAAGTCTCTCTAACTAATTAGAAAGTTAAGTAGAATTAACCATTTCCAAAGGGCTGGGGAGGAAGGCCCTCGAAAACATGCAGAAAAATTGAGGAGCACAAGCAAACAAGTGACAATCCAAAGAGGGAACCAGTGGGATTCACTGGGCCGCAGCACCACTGCCAGCCACAGACCCCAAGCATTAATAGGCAGTGTCCACACTGGATCTGTCAGAAGCAGACTGTTCGTGATGGGTGCAGGAGCACAGCTTACAATTCTGAACTCCACCCTCAACAAAAGAGCCCAAACATAAACAGCCAGGACAAATTGTGTGTCAAGATAAACAAAATTGTGTGTAAAGATAAATAAAAGCAACTCATCTAGGAAGATTTTCCAAATTCCCCACAGTTTTCCTGAAATAAAAGACTTTCTAGAATCGCAGTTGCTATCTAAATCCATTAAAGACAGGAAAATAAATATGCCTATACTTCACAATGAGAAATCTAAGTAGAATCTAAACTATTTCTTGAGAGTGAAAGCAATAATGAGCGGGAAAGGAGGATTCAGGAATAGCCTTCCCAAGCAGGCTTTTATGAAACACTTGAATTACTAGAATGTGTTTGCCTTAGTCTTGCCTAAACATTGAAGAAAATGACAACATAAACCCTGCCATCAAGATTAGTAATTATATACAATAATTACACAAATGAGTAGGTAAGTTGGTTGATTTTTATTCTAAAGTCATATTATATTTTACATTATTTTTGCTCAATAGAAAATGCTATTACCATTGAAGAAATGAACTATAAATAAGTTATTCAGATAGCAGAAATTAGCCCTTTAAGTTTATAATAATTATTGATAAAAATTTCCACAAATTCATTCTATCTCAACTTAACCAAGATCAAGCATATAACAGTCTGCTTTTTAAATTTTATTGTATTTATTTTTTCCCCCAAAGCCCCAGTAGATAGTTGTATGTCATAGCTGCACATCCTTCTAGTTGCTGTATGTGGGACGCCGCCTCAGCATGGCCAGAGAAGTGGTGCGTCGGTGTGCACCCGGGATCCGAACCCGGGCCGCCAGCAGCAGAGCGCGCGCACTTAACCGCTAAGCCACGGGGCCAGCCCACAGTCTGCTTTTTAAACTCTGCAGGGCCACAACTATAACATAATTAAAACAACCTGTTATAATACAGTGACGCTGTGTGGGCCTCTGGGGTGTAGAGGTCTGTTTGCTCCTATATGGCAAACTATCCCTAGAAACTCCTACTTCCTACCTCCCACTTGCCTAATCCCAGAAGAACTGGAAGTTGTCAGGGGAAACCAGAAAGCTGAGAAACAAGCTTGTTAAATCAGTAACCTTAACAATACACATAATTTAAAGTCAAGAGGCTCTGCTCTGAGGTCTGCAATACAGGGACTCCCCAATCTCAAAGCACTGGTGCATTTCCTTGTGCTGCCATTTCCTTGTGAGTCAGAGGTCATCTTAAACTTATTTGCAAGCTCAGAGCTGTGTTTTGGGCGAATGTCACGTATTTTGGAAAAATGACCTGATTGCAGCATTCTGTGTCAGATCCCGTAACATGGGAACAGGAGAACACACTATTCTAAAGAGAAAGAAGAGAAGAATTATCTATTCGTAAATTGTAACCTTTTTGCTAAGTGGAAGTAAGATGTTGCTTTAGGAAAGAGAAATCATTAAAATGCACCAACAAAATATGATCATTTATATCTTTAAAAAAGGACCCCATCTTCCTTGTTTGTAAGCTCATTAACAGAGAACTATTATGGGCAAAGGGCTTATTACAAAATTTGTAAAGAATACCAACAAACCATGAGGAGGGGTTGGGGGAACAGACAAGTGAATAGAAAAAGAGAATAGGTACTTCATAAACGAGGAAAACCAAGCGGTTAATAAATATACCACATGGCATTCAATTTCATTAGGAATCAGAGAAACACAACTGTAAACCACAAGGTGCCAACAGGCATCCACTAGATTGACAAAAACTAAGGCAGTGACAATTTCAAGGGTTTGCAAGAATGTACAGCAACAAGATCTCTCACAAACAGTCACTGAAATTATAAAATAGTGTAATCACTTTGGAAAACCACCCGACATTATCCAGAAAAGATGAAGATACATCTTTCATTAGCAAAATTCTATTCCTCGATATATACCCTTGAGCAGCAGTTCTCAAACTCTGATCTCAGAACCCCCTTACACTCTTAAAAACTGAGGACCTCAAAGAGCTTTTGTTTATGTTGGTTATGTCAATCAGTATTTACCTATTAAAAATTAAGGTTAATTTTAATTGAAAATTAAGAAATTAATTAAGAAATCTGAAAATCTTTTAAAAATACTAATTTAAAGATAACAGTAATAGATTACACAACATACACAGATATTTAGTCAACATAACGTTTTTTTATGAAAAACTATTTTACAAAGTAAAACAAAAATAAATGAGAAGTGTCATTGTTTTACATTTTTTAAAATTTTTTTAATATCTGGCTTGATATCTATCTTAATAGATGGATTGTCTTATCTGCTTCTGATTCAGTCCCTTGAGATATCACATTACATTTAGCCTCTGGAAAACTCCACTGTACACTCAAGAAAGAAAGAGAGCAACAAAAGGAAATAAGATCATAACATCTTAGTATTATTATGGAAATAGTTTTGACCTTGTGGATCTCCCTAGGGACCTCCAGGGCTCCCCGCACTTGGCATCAAAGCCCAGCTCTTTAACATAGTAGCTCTGTCAGACATGTCACAGCTCAGACATGTCACAGCTCTGACAGAGCTACTATGCTGAAGAGCTGGGCTTTGACGCAAAGTCTTTTTTAGCCCAGCAGATTTCTGTTGTTGTTATTTTGTTTCCTCACTATTACCAGAAAATAAAACATTTAGGCAACAAGGAAAAAGATGCTAACTAAACTTCCTCCTAGTTGACCCAATTAGACACAAATGAATGCTTACTGATCTGGAAGAATGGCTTCTTCATCCAAAGAAAACTTTCCTTGAATCCCATGACATAGTTCAGGTGGTACACCCACTGGCTGTGGAAAAATGCATTCCTGATTCTATATCCAAAAGAATGGAAATCAGGGACTCAAACACATACTTGGACACCGATGTTTACAGTAGCATTATTCTTAATAGCCAGAAAGTGGAAGCAACCCAAGTTCTCATCAACAGATGAATGGATAAACAAAATGGCGTATGTACACAAAATGGAGTATTATTCAGCCATAAAAGGAATGAAATTCTGACACATGCTACAACATGGATGTACCCTGAATACATTATGCTAAGTGAAATAAGCCAGACACAAGAGGACAAATACTGCATGATTCTACTTATATGAGGTACCAAGAAGAGGCAAATTCATAGGGACAGCAAATAGAAGAGAGATTACTAGAGGCTGGGAGGAGCGGAGAAGGGAGAAGTATTGTTTAATATTGTTTAATGGGTATACAGTTTCTATCTGGGAAGATGAAAAAGTTCTGGAAATGGATAGCGGTGATGGTTGCACAACATGGTGAATGGACTTAATGCCACAGAATTTTATATACTTAAAAACAGTTAAAATGGTAAATTTTTTTTCTACTTTACCAAAAATTTTTAAATGCATTCTCAATTAATTAACCAAATAATTAACTAACTGAAAACACTTCATGATGGCAAAAAAGACCATATCTCTGTGGAACCTGTCTGATACAGCTCTAAAACGAAGTCGTGCAGTGGGTGATGTTTCCCCACAAATAAGACATCGCCTCCAAGACTATTTCTTCTAGCTGGGGGAAAGGAAGAAAAGAATAAAGATCTAACCATTATACCTACAAAAGCAACTTTTATGAGAGTAAAATAGGAAGCACCTAAATTTTAAAAACTTAATTATAAAGTTTACAAAAAATAATAGACCTAAATGTGTGATGCATCTCTGTAGAAGAAACAAAGCTTTGACAATAAAGTTTCGAAGATCAATGACTATCAGAAAAAATTATCCCTAAAAGATACCTGAATATAGTCTTGCAAGATAAGGGACAAAGTTTTCTTATTTATACAGAACTTAATTTCTTACTATAAGAAACATATAGACATTCTCTGAGGAAATACAAATAAATTGCATCATCTAATAACAAAGATTATTCTATGGATGGTTCATAATTATTTCTATAGGTTTATTATACTAGTATTAAATAAATTTTCCAACAAAGCCCAGCTTTACAATTTCCCAATACTTTTAACTGTCAGTCTTAACGACAAAATGCCACTTTTTGTGTAAAATAACATTTCAAGTTAGCAATATGAGGGCAAATGCTTTTGTTTCAACCTAACCTTTCAAGCAAAGTTATTGTTATTTGGTGGGGATGAAGGGAAGAAGGGAGATGGAGGAAATTAATAATACCCTCCCAACATGCAAAAATACTTTTGTGTATGCATATTATACAAGAATCAAAGTCTTGGGCCTGCCGGGTGCTGTAGTGGTTAAATTAGCACACTCCACTTTGGTGGCCCAGGGTTTCACAGTTTCGGATCCTGGGCGCAGACCACCACTTATCAAGCCATGCTGTGGCAGGTGTCCCACGTATAAAGTAGAGGAAGATGGGCACGAATGTTAGCTCAGGGCCAATCGTGCTCAGCAAAAAGAGGAGGACTGACGACAGATGTTAGCTCAGGGTTAATCTTCCTCACCAAAAAAAAAACAAAAGAATCAAAAAGTCAGAAGATATTCTTGAAGTATTGCTTTTTAATAAATTTAACAAACACTTGTAAGTTAAAAATTTTATTTAATTACTATGCAACTTATGGATAGTAAATTTTAAGAAGCAAAGTTAACTTTTGTCATAAAGAAGTAAAATCAATGATTTATGCTTCCTTTATGGGAAATTTGACAAATGAAAAAAAAGGTCTAATTTTACAAGGAAATGTAAAGTCTCTATTACACAGACTCAATGTCGACCAAGTGGAAGTATGATTCTTACTCTCTTCTGGAGTGAGGTCTGGGTATACCTCTTCTAGGGCAGCTCGCAGCCTTCGCTCATCCACGAACGGCAACAGAGCAACACCTTGGGGAGACAAATGCACACCAAGCAGCCCAGCTATTAGGATCACCTAAATTTCAACTACTGTTGGTCCATATAAACATTTCTAGTAGAATTTCCCTGCTGATATAAAAACATTTTGGAAATGAACTCTATTTAGCCAAATTTCAGATAGAAATACTTCCCCGTTGTGGTAGAAGAAAAAATTCTATTTGTTTTCCATCTTTAAAAGGGTTCATATGGAAAACCACGTTTGCTGAATCTTTACTCTGTGATGACAAAATTTTTAAATTAAATGAACAAGTGGCCACCTGGACACCGGTCTATGTTCTCACCTTACTTATTTACTAGGATGCCTTCGGGCAAGCCAGTAATCTCCTAAGGGCTTGAGCATATCCCTTTATCTTTCTAGGACTTGGTTTCTTCTTTTGTAAAAAGAGATCATTCAACCAAAATACTCAGAAGGTCTGTTCAACTGGAATATGTAGAATGTCTCTTTCAGCTCTAAAATTGCATAGTATTCTGTTTACATTTTAAAACCTAATAATTAGGGCCGGCCCCGTGGCTTACTGGTTAAGTGCACGCGCTCTACTGCTGGCGGCCCGGGTTCGGATCCCGGGCGCGCACCGACACACCGCTTCTCCGGCCATGCTGAGGCCGCATCCCACATACAGCAACTAAAAGGCTGTGCAACTATGACATACAACTATCTACTGGGGCTTTGGGGAAAAATAAATAAATAAATAAAATTATTTAAAAAAAAAAAACCTAGGGGCCGGCCCGGTGGCGCAAGCGGTTAAGTGCGCGCGCTCCGCTGCGGGGCCCGGGGTTCGCTGGTTCGGATCCTGGGCGCGCACCGACACACTGCTTGGCAAGCCATGCTGTGGCGGCGTCCCATATAAAGTGGAGGAAGATGGGTACAGATGTTAGCCCAGGGCCGTCTCCCTCAGCAAAAAAAGAGGAGGATTGGCGGATGTTAGCACAGGGCTGATCTCCTCACCAAAAAAAAAAAAAAAAAAGAGAGAGAAAAAAAAAAAACCTAATAATTTATATACAAAAAATTTTTAGACTTGTTTAAATAACTTTCTCCCCGGGAGGGCATGTAGAATAGTGGCTGTTCATTTTTAGGCTGAAAACTGTCCTCGGGAGTGTGCTGGAATTAAGGTCATTATTTGGACCTACACGCATAATTTTCAAAGAATCACACTGGAATACAATTATCTATTACTACAAAAACATGCAAAGTTATTGAAGCATATATATATTCTGCTGTATATTATTATATATATTATAAATAGTATTTTGGCTAAATAAAAATTTTAAGATAAATAACGAGGAATGCTGACTAGAGCTAAATAATTTTGAAACTACTGCCACTCAAAACTGCTGTATTTGTGACTGTTCCCCTTAAAATGATGAGAAATGAAAGGTTTCCAAAGTTGTCTTTAAATTATTTAGCTACCATATTTTCAAAATTAGGAAACATGTTCAATTTGACTACCTAGTAGGGGAATATATAGATTTTTTAAAGTTAAAAAGAAACTAGGTTCTAGTGTGAATTCTGAAGGTCCAAAAAGTGATTTCAAGGATTATTAACATCCATCATCTGAGTAAGGCTATTTATCCATTACCGGTAAACACTTATGTAGAAAAAACCTAGGCAGTGGTCAAGTTTTATTTAGTCATACACTTAACAAAATCTGTATCATGCAAAACTACATTATCTAGCTTTTGTTTTCTACCTACTAGATTTAGGATTTAAACAAATCATCAGAAAGACTTTCCTTCAATATCAACTCCAGAATCTTACTCCAAACAGTAAGCAACCTGCAGTGCTAATGACAGCAATAAGGTTATTAAGCTAAAATCAGTCTTCCTGGCCAGGGTAGGAAGGAGTGTCTTACACCCAGATGTGATGACGGTCGTGCCTGAGAGGGAGCTGACAGTAACAATGGCAACAGCAGCTACTCTTTCCTACTTTTTTCCCACTGATTTACCATGTTACACGCATTAGCTCATTCAATCCTCTCAACAACACAGAGGCAGCCCAAGCAGTGGTAATACTTAGGTAAACACAGTGGCCATGCTCTCCAGGTTCAGATCTCAGTGCTGCCACTGTGTGACTTTGATCAAATTACTTAAATTCTCTGTTTATGTAGAAAATACAGCATTTGAAATGACTATGCTATATTCCTTTAATACATACTAAGCAAATATTATGAAAACACAACATTGCAAAAACATATGTTCCATAAATGTTGAAAAAGTACCCAGATATATTTTATCTTCTATCATTTTAAGATGTACTCAACTTGGGCCGGCCCCGTGGCTTAGCGGTTAAGTGCGCGCGCTCCGCTACTGGCGGCCTGGGGTTCGGATCCCGGGCGCGCACCGACGCACTGCTTCTCCGGCCATGCTGAGGCCGCGTCCCACATACAGCCACTAGAAGGATGTGCAACTATGACATACAACTATCTACTGGGGCTTTGGGGGAAAAATAAAAAAATTAAAAAAAAAAATTAAAAAAAAAATAAGATGTACTCAACTTAGACAAGAACTCACTTAGACAAGAACTTACTTATTATCATGACTTCCGATAAGTTTTAAAGACATATGCAGAAATGACTATCTCCTAATAGTACTAAATTTTATCTCAAGAAAGATGTGTTCTTGCTACAGTCTAATAAATAAAAATATTTATATAACATATAAAAATATAGAAATATTAAAGGTCTGAGTTTAAACCCATCCTAAAATTCATCTGGAATCTCAAGAGACCCCAAATAGCCAAAACAATCTTAAAAAATAAAAATAAAGTTGGAGGACTCCCACCTCCTGATTTCAAAACTTACTACAAAGATACAGTAATTAAAACAGTTCGGTACTGACTGGCACAAGAACAGACATATTGACCAAGTGAATAGAGAGCCCAAAAATAAACCCTCACATACATGGTCAAATGACTTTCAACAAGGGTGCCAAGACCATTCAATGGGGTAAGGGCAGTCTTTTCAACAAATGGTGCTGGGAAAATGGACATCCACACACAAAAGAATGAAATTAGACCCTTACTTTATACCATATACAAAAATGAACTCAAGATGGATCAAAGACCTAAATGTAAGCTAAAACTAGAAAACTCTTAGAAGAAAACAGGGAGGAAGCTTCATGACATTGGATTTGGCAATGATTTCTTGGATATGACATCAAAAGCACAGGCAACCACCACCAAACAACACAACAAAAATTAGACTTCATCAAAATTAAAAACTTTTGTGCATCAAAGGACACTATCAACAAAGTGAAAAGACAACCCACACAATGGGAGAAAATACATGCAAATCATATATCTGATAAGAGATTAGTGTCCAGAATATATAAAGTATTCCTACAATACAACAAAAACCCAATTCAAAAATAGGCAAGGGACTTGAATAGATATTTCTCCAAAGAAGAGACAGAAATAGCCAATAAGCACATGAAAAAAAGGTTCAACATCACTAATCATTAGGAAAACAGAAAGCAAAAACACAGTGATCACCACTGCACACCCATTAGGATGGCTACTATCAAAAAACAGAAAATAACAAATCTTGGCAAGGATGTGGAGAAACTCTAACTGTCGTGCATTGCCTTCCTTTTCCTCTGGATGATTTATACTACATTGATATACTCAGCAAGTCATCTGCATGCTTATATATTTACTTATTTATTTAAAAAATCCAGGCAAGGATTTATTTAACAAACACTTACATAAATATATTTACTTATTTATGTATTTATATTATTACTTTACTGCCTCCCATTCTCCTATGTCTCTTCTCCTTCCAGTTTAATCAAAACATCCTCCACAAAACATGTTCAAAAACAACCTAAGGCCCCAATCCACTTACATATAACAAAATATGACCACAGACCACAACACTTACACAACCCCAATCAATAGGCTGCAATTCTCATTATCATTCCATTAAGGTAATATGAAATTTCTGTTACTACATAACCAAAACTCAACCCTAAAATCTCATAAAATAATGATTTTCAATTTATAAATTATTATTTATCCCCCTTTGTGCCACAATTCTCTTTGAGTCATTTTACTGGTCATCTGCATCACAGGGAATAATAAAGGAAAAAGAGTGAAAACATGATTTTACCAAACTGCTTATTATCCTACAAAAATATATGGTGGAAGAAAAGGTTAAAATAATTTGCTGAAAGGGGCTTAGGTGTGAAATAATCGTTGGCTCACTGTGTGAGAGACTTCTCCACTGTGTTTTACATTCAGTCATCATCACACATTTGGTGAGTGATAAACAGTACCTTAAATTTAGTACTAATTTTATATTGTCATTCTTACAAAATCTGTGAACAGAAGGAATGAGAAAATAGATATGTAAATAATAAATAAACTTTAAGTAATGATTCATGCCAAGTATTTAAACGAAATTTCTAATACTTTTTTCAAAAGTTTCCATGGAGTATAAGTGAATCTCCACGTGGACACTTCATGTTTCTACAACTCTCAGCAACCTCACAAGGTGTCAATGAGCTACTGATGGAAGGAGCATGTCCCACATCCCATTAATTAATCACAAAGGAGACAAAAGATATAATCATTAATCTATTTCAACTCAATTTACTGTTTATCAAAATGCTACTATTAAAATTACTGTTAATCATTGCTAATCCCAGGTTAGATGAAAAAATATCAAAATTTCACATATAATCTTTAAAATACTTATCTTTTACAGAAATTCTTTCATCCCATAAATCATGTCTGCTTACAGTTTACCAAAAGGAGAAAATTATTTTAACAAAAAGTAATAATGTCTAAATTTTACCTTGCCAGGCATATTTCTTCCCATTTAAATCAACAGCAAAATCTTCAGGGTAGAAGTCAATTATACTAGAATCCTGTATCAGGGAGAAAAGCAAAGATTCAAAACAAAAGTCACATATTTCTGTTATAAAGAATTTGATACAACTTTCATTCAAGTTATCAGGCCTGATAAGAAAATGAAGTTTCACTCCTTTTAAAAAATGTTATTAAGATATCAGGTCACTAATCCCGGGCCTAGTAAAAACAAAATTAACAATTTTATTTTAAAAGATGAAAATAAAAAGGCCTTATTATAAAAGAATTTTAGAACTGACGACTGTGGGCCCAAGACAGTGAAGAGTTTATTAACTCTAATAATTCCTACTTCTCAGCTGGGTGTCACTCTTTCTAGCTAGGACACAAAACACACGCAGCGGTGACTGCAGGTAAACCAGCCTTCATGCTCTGGTACCCACCACACATGGCTGGAACCAATAAAAATAATGACTCACAGGTATGCTGAGAACAAAATGACTGTTATAAGAATTTCTCCCAAACACACATCAATTTTATTTACTGGGTAGGGTACTGATGGCCAAGGAAAGCAGGGAAAAAAAAGTAGCAAAAAATATACAGAAGAATCCAAATACTTTTACTTTGTTTCTGGACTTCACTATTGTAACTATAAGATGCAAAAGCAATTGTGACTAGTGCTAGCAAAATGTACGACAAAAATCCAGTTATCAACACACTCAAAAACTAAGACACTCACAGGATCACTCATGAGCTTCCGCCACGATGGAGGCAGGAAGTTACCACTTGCAGCTGGAAAAACTCCCATAAGTTGTTCCAGTGGTTTAAACTGCAAGAAAGAAAAAACGTTTAAGATAAGACACAATTTTTATCTAAGCCAAAATTCTACAAATGTTATGGCTCTAAATACTCAAGCTTACCGGTTTAGTACCCTTCTCAAAATCAGAAGGCATGTCTGCAATACCTTCAAAGTCTGCAGCAAATGGTGCACAATGAAATGGATAATACCACTTCCAGGAAGCACAGCCCTAAAATCAGTAAAAACAAACAAAAAACAACAACAAAAACAAATCTATGTTAATGATGGACACGGTAAAAACAAAAAAATTAAACTATCAACATATAATATTTTACTGATAAAACATATGACTTCTGGTATACATTCCATATATTAATTTTTTTCCATGAGTCCTAAAAGATGTTTGGATTAAATCTAAACTTTTACTTCGTATCAACGGCTCCTTGATTTAAAAAATACTGCAAAGCCTCTTTAATAATCAGTAGTTAATACCAAACTTTATATTAACAAACACAATTTGGTGAAGGTTTTTATCCTTAAAATGTGTTTGGTGACATTTCTTTCCAACTCGAGAGCTGCTATCATCCCATAAAATGAAGAACAACTGCAGCTGACACTCACTGAGTGTACAGGTGGGTAAGGGACATCACTAGAAGAGTGACTGAGAGTAAAAGAGCCCAAAGTTTCATTTTACAATTCCCTATTATATTTTCATGTGACAACTTTCTCTTTACTTTAAAAATATTTAAGTAAACCAAGCAAAAAGAAAAAACAGTAAGTTATACTCAAAGAAAAGAGAAGCCTTCCTGAAATGAGTTTTGACTCTGCACCTAGTGAATTAAAATCCTGAGGGTCAGAGCCGGCCCAGTGGCACAGCAGTCAAGTTCACACGTTCCACTTCAGTGGCCCAGGGTTCGCCGGTTTGAATCCTGGGCTCGGACCTACTCATCGCTCATCAAGCCATGCTGAGGCGGTGTCCCACATACAAGAACCAGAAGGATTTACAACTAGGATATACAACTAGGTACTGGGAGCTTTGGGGAGAAAAATGTTGAGGGTCGGAGTAAAACACGAAATGAGAATATTTTACAATTGATACTTAGTGTATTAAATTACTTTCTACTTTCCAACAAACTTCACCTATTCCCAAGTCACATCAAATTTGCTTCACTCCCCAAGCACGAAACCAGGTATTATCAGTGCTACAATCCCCTATATGTCCGCCTAATCTCTCACCAATCTGACATCTCATTTTCAAAAGCTTTAAGTCAGATACAGATTACTCCAATGAGAATGCACTTCATGTAACATCACTACTCTATATGGAGGAAATGGTATCCTTCAAATTCCTTTCAAATTCTTACCAGTTATTTTCCAGGCTTTTGTCCTTTGTTCAGTCATTTAGCAACTGTGTATTAGTTACTCTGTTATTTTTTATTCCAATTAAACAAAACAATAAACTTTAATAATTTTAAAGACCAAGTACTGTCAACCACACTATTTAATGCTGAAATTCTTTAGCATAACAAAAATTAGCTTCGTTTATATATTAACACCTAAGGAGCTTCAAAGGCTTTACAAACAAATCTTATTTAAAGTAATGAATTTCTTTATAGGAAGCTTGAAAATATGAGTCTGGGTTCAATTTCAGAATATAGCTCAACAACACACACTATTATAGAAATAACTATTTTCTTAAAATGATTAACTAGAGATTTAGAGGAAAATATTCATTTTGTACCTGGTAATAATATCAAAGAACCCAGCAGAGCCCTTCAACGTAATACTGTACAACTTTACGACAGAATTTGTCATTAGCTGCATCAACGTCAAATTTGTTCTTGTAGTACCGCTGCTTCCAACCAGCTTCCCAAAGCCTAAAAATCAGGCAAAGCCAGTTCATGTTGAATTCATACACTTTCAGTAACTAGCTACCAATTTATCATCCAAATCAATTTATACTTAATATTCAGGTAAAATGTAAATAAGTTAAACAGTAATATTAACATAGCTTCATTTAATTATTTCTAAAAAGTCCACTTTCACAGGATTTATTATCAACTTAAAGATAGTTAAACGTTAAAAACTCAAACACTGATTCTAGAAAGATCATTACAAAACTACAGTAAAAAAAAAGAGAATAACCATTTATTAAAGTAGATACACAACACTTGTTTGCTCAGATTTTCATACTGTTTTACATGTTTTTTTGATTGTAGAACAATTCTACAACTACATTTGAAGATGCAAATACTGAAGATATTTTATATAGTTCAAGTTCCTCAGTTTGTTAAAGTATATCTAAATTACACAAAGAAAGTCAACTAAATTACTTTTTTGAAAAAGAATAATCTAGAAGCCAGGCAGAAATTATGTATATACCTACTCTCCCTATCCTTGGGCCTTCTCCCTCATTCAGCAAAGCGTTGTTGGCATAAGTGAAGGACACGGACACACACACACACACACACGTTCTGGTAAAACTTAGAAGGAGGTCATCAATTCACTAAATTTTCATTAATCACTGAAAATACAATGTGAAAAACCACATTTTCACTCAAAGTATATTTTTTTATTTTTTTAAGTACTCATTTCTCAATCTCTGAAAGATTTAAAGATGCCAAAGAATACTAAAAAAAAATCAAGAACGATCAAGAACGTCAGGATGATTCTCCATTAAGGGCTCTTTTCCACCATGTGCCAGATCTTACTAATTAATTGCAGTCATGTTTCAGAATACACTTTATCAATTTTTTTTATTTATTTTTTTTTTGAGGACGATCAGCCCTGAGCTAACATCCAATGCCAATCCTCCCCCTTTTTGCTGTGGAAGATTGGCCCTAGGCTAACATCCATGCCCATCTTCCTTTACTTTATAGGGGATGCCGCCACAGCATGGGTTGACAAGCGGTTGAACCTGTGAACCCCAGGCCGCCGAAGCGGAGTGTGCACACTTAACTGCTGTGCCACCGTGCCGGCCCCTACACCATACCAATTTTAACTTTGCCCTCACGCAAAAGATTTACAGAACATCAATTAGGAGAAATATCTCCTATCCATAATGTTGAATATCACTATTTTACAGAAACTATTAATGAAATAAATGCTAAGAACTCCAAGCATTTCTTGATAGAAGCAATTCTACTTTGATTATCTTCAGCACCAAAATTAAACAATAAAGTACTAAAAAAATCAAGTTAACTATTAAGCTGATATTGACCATGATGGCTACATGGTAAAACAAAAAATATACTCCAAGAGTTGCAGAAGCAGAGGATAAAAACTCAGATCAGGTAAATGCTCAATCACAAGTCACCACAGATCTCTGAATCTGACATCAAAAGATGTTGGGAAAATACAGAACCAGACATCACACTTCTGAAGTTTCTAATCATAAATACAAACACATCATCCACGTCCTATAAAAGAAGCATGAGCTGTGAACCACTACTGTTTAACTTTGAAATAAATCATTTTGCAAAATTCTAAATGAGTTACAATTATTGAGGTTGTTGGCCCTTTGCACTTGAGCCCAGGGTTCAAATCCAGATTTAATCACACAAGAAGCTGTTAAATCTTATTATATAATGATCTCAAACTTCTGTATAAATTAAAGAATCCAATTTTCCTATTATAAATTTTAAGTATATAGCTAATGGGAAACTTCTCTGTCATGAAATATAGTTGTGCATATGCAAGTTCGTGGTTTTTAAAAATACATTTATCTCTTAACCAAAAGCTTTTTGCATATTTCATTTTAAAGAAGAAACTTTTCAATTGAGATGATTAAAACAAACTATATCAAGTAACCAAATGTAACAACTTTCTGGGTTAAGCAGCTTGAAAATTTAATCTCATAACAGTAACATTCAGATCACATAGAGCTAAACACCTCATGTCTAGCCGATCTAGTGCCTGGTCTCAGAGGGAAAAGCGGCTTGGAGGACGAAAACCAGCATGCATACTAATCTAGATACTTAGGTTTAACAGCTATAGCTTACACATCTAACTGGAATTTACTGACTACCCTAACCCTCCACATTAATTACTGGTGGATAAAAAGATCACAGGCAAGCATCTGAAGGCACTGCTGCTCTAAGCTAAACAGCATTAATTAGACGGCGTCTATTTCAGCAATTTGCTAACAAAGTGCCACCAAAAAATGGCTTCACCTGACGTTATCCTCTGGTTCAGGTTCACTGTCACTGTCTTCTGCTTTTCGCTTAATTCCTCCTATCGGAGACGGGCCATCAGACGTGAAACTCGTATTACGAGATAGTGAAGGACTCTGTAGACAATTATGACATTATAGAGGAAAGATTTAATTATTCATTTCACATAAGAAGTTACATCCAACTACTGTTACCACCATGCTTCACAGTAATACATTTTTTTTAAAGCTATTAAATAGATATGGTAAATATATTTAGAAAGTATAAAGACTGATCTTGGCCTACTCCACCTCTCCAAAAAAGAATAATATAGTACCAAGCCTCCTATGCTTAAACTCAAAAGAATTTGAACATTAGGGTAAAAACTGCTTCAGAAGAAATAAGAAAAACTTAATTTCATAGATTTTTTTTTTTTAATTATAGGACTTGAACATTTTTTTTCTTTGGTGCTTCCCTCGTGTTATGAATTTGTGATCACTTTCCACCAATTAACTAACAAAGCTCTAAGGGGAAAAATATGTATATATGTATATAAATTAATACATAAAATAATGCTGGTGAGAATAAAGTTAGATGTAAGTGGTTCAACCTAGTACAACCATTCTAGAAAGCAACAGTTTAATGAGACTCCGCCAGATATCTGTTAAACTATTTTATACATGTTGTTTTAAAATTCATTGTACAAATAAAATCTATTAGTCATCTTAGAAAAATGCAGCTTTTATTATTATTTCAAAGACTTGGATACCACTTTAAATTTACCATTATCTTTCCTTTGTACCTAACTCAATGAACATAGTAGCACCCTAAAGTATTTTAATATTTAACTTAAAAATTAGGGGCATCTTGGTGGCACAGTGGTTAAGTTCACACACTCCGCTTCAGCGGCCCGGGGTTCACAGGTTCAGATCCCGCGCGCACACCTACACATCACTCAGCAAGTCATGCTGTGATGGCATCCTACATACAAAATAGAGGAGGATGGGCATGGATGTTAGCTTAGGGCCAAACTTCCTCAGCAAAAAGAGAAAGATTGACAACAGACGTTAGCTCAGAGCCAATCTTTCTCACACACACACACACACACACACACACACACACACACAGACAAAAATTAAAATGTTCTGCAACTTTAATGTTAAATGACCAAAAACCGAAGTGGCAGAAAATGTTTTCATGGTAAAGTTTTTCTTCTGTTATTCACAGTATATTAGATATTTCAAGTAAGTTATTTTTAAATCGAGAACTCAGGAGCCTATTTTAATGATACTGTAACTAAAACCTCAGCATGAAGGTAGTTCACACCAAAGGCCAAGAAAAGTTACAACAAAGCAAAACTATATTTCACATAGAGCTCACAACACTTTCCTTTAATAAATGTATAATATCAATTTTATTCATGATACTGTATGGCTAATACTATCAAAAAAAAAAAAAGAAAAGAAAAAAGAAAGCAGGGGCCAGCCCTGTGGCCTAGTGGTTAAGTTTGGGGCCCTCTGCTTCAGCGGCCCGGGTTCAGTTCCCAGACACAGACCTAAAACACTCGTTGGCAGCCACCTATATACAAAATAGAGGAAGATGGGCACAGATGTTAGCTTAGAGCAAATCTTCCTCAAGCAAAAAGAGGAAGATTAGCAACAGATGATAGCTTAGGGCCAATCTTCCTCACCAAAAAAACCCCCCCCAAAAAAAAAAAAACACAAACAATAAAAATAAATCCAGGAAGGCACTGTTGTACTTGGAGAATGAGATGGGTATTTTCAGGCAGACACATCTGAGTCTGAAATACCAAGTCCAACCTTTAATAGCTGTATGGCCTTGGGCAATTTATTTAACCTCTGTCAGCCTCAACTTCAAACAGGAATGATACTGTTCTATCTCTTTACAGGTTATAGCAAGGAGTAAATGCAACAATATATGTAAACCATCAAAGCTGCCTGCCTGGTGCATGGTGGTTAACCATTCAGGAAGTCATCCCTATTAGTTTTTAAACAACACTAATCCATTTGGATTAAATTAGGAGACTGATATTCCTATCAATCATCTAAGTACAGAGAAGTTGTAAACAAAGCAATCTTTCCCAAATTCACAAACAAGATATAAATTATCTTTAGACAACAAAAATAATATACCTTCAAGGGAAAAAAAAAAGAAAAGAAGTTGTTTGCTCTTTAATGCTAAATATCTGCTTCTCTTTTCTGCTCTATCTCTACTAACAAAAGTATTCAGAAATATTCTTTCCTAAACATACCAGAGTCATACCAATTCATTCAAATTTCTTTTTAAAAAGCTGTTTTTGCGATCAAAGTTTATTAAACTGAGAATGGTCGCAAATATAATGAAACTACACTTCAGAATGCAAAATTTAAAAACATATTTATGAGGAAACAGAAGCTATCTAATAAAACATTAACCATGTTGACCATCAGTAGATACCAGTCAAGCACTGGAGCCCAGCACACCCAAACAGCTCAGAAAAAATAACACAGCAAAAATGCATAACTGTAAAGGCTTCCTTTAAATAAACTGGTAATTTAGCTTCATGATTTCCTTAAATTCAACACATTCTAGATGAAAACTCCTCTATGCAAAGATTCCAGTAGAAATAACTGTGTCAAGGAGAATTAAGACAGGATCAAATAAGCAACCTAATCACCAATCTCCCCATTCCTATTCCCATGGCAGACATTATTAATCAATATAGTCTAATCCTGTGGAGCCTGAATATTGGAATCTTTCTCAAAGCAATCATAGCTGGCAAAGTTTAAACCTACCTGCCTCCCTGAGATTAAGAAAAAAGCATTTTATCATCAACGTGGTGTTAGCAATACTAGTCACTCTCAGTTCATTCTGTGAGGACGGTAGTCACTATAATCTTAAATGATGGACATCAGCTTTTTCCATTCTACACAAGCATCTCATTGCAAAACCTTTCACTGACTCTCCATATCCCACTCTGTTAATGGTGTAAGGAATAAGACAAGAAAGGAAAAACAGAACAAAAACACAACAGAAACCCCAGCCACTTCTCTCAGAAGACGCAAAATCTGTTTCCAAATTCCAAATCTAAGGTCCTAAAACGTCTAAGTGTGAATTTATGGGAATATAAATTCAACCAGTCTCATGATATGGCAAAAATTTCACATATAGGGTTGCCTTGTGATAAAGGATTTGAGCATCAATAGGATAACTATTAGAATAATGAAATTTAAATATCCCAACTTATGTAATCTCCTTGGATATATCATAGCAAAAGTTTACATAGGATACTGTACCTTATATAACATCTTTCCTCCCTCTACAACACTCTTTCTCTCGTGCCTACTAGCCTGAAATAAGCAATAGCTTTGATTACCTTTTGTCTGTGTACATTAGTTCACGGTCTGTTCCCTTACCCCTGCTGCTGCCCTGCCGGGTGCTCTGAGCTCATGGTCTGCTGCCATTACAGGAAGCTACTGAACAGAGCATAGCCTTGCTGGCTGAGATGATTTGCTTCTGCAGTCTGGATTACAACGTTCAAATAAGGAGGAATACCATGAGGCAAATCCATTCAGTTCCTGAGTTTATAAATAGGGAGCAACCAAGCCAGCCCTGATGGCCTAGTGGTTAAAGGTCGGCGTGCTCAGGGCTGGCCCTGTGGCTTAGCGGTTAAGTGCGTGCGCTCCGCTACTAGCGGCCCGGGTTCGGATCCCAGGCGTGCACTGACGCACTGCTTGTCCGGCCGTGCTGAGGCCGCGTCCCACATATAGCCACTAGAAGGATGTGCAACTATGACATACAACTATCTACCAGGGCTTTGGGGGAAAAAAAGAAAAGGAGGAGGATTGGCAATAGATGTTAGCTCAGAGCCGGTCTTCCTCAGCAAAAAGAGGAGGATTAGCACGGATGTTAGCTCAGGGCTGATCTCCCTCACAAAAAAGTTTGGCGCGCTCTGCTTTGGCAGCCCAGGTGTGGTTCCCGGACGCAGAACCACACCACTTGTCTGACAGTAGCCATGCTGAGGTGGCGGCTCACATAGAACTAGAAGGACTTATAACAAGAATATACAACTACGTACTAGGGCTTTGAGGAGGGGGAAAAAAAGAGGAAGACTGGCAACAGATGTTAGCTCAGGGCAAATCTTTCCCAGCAACAAAAAAAGAGCTCTAAAAAAAATGTGGATAATTAGAGCTACCTTAAAATATGTATTCAGATATATTCCACGTCTGAGTTGGAGAGTGAGAGTTTAGGCAGTGAGGAGTACCTGTATTTAACAAACTGAGGAATGCTATTCTGCAAAATGCCCATAACTGATCCCTGGGAGGAAAGGGGAAATACGGCAGCAAAACCACCCTCCTCTTGCTCTAGCTATGAGACATTTGGATGTCCTGTCATGCTTCTAGCACCATCACCACCCAGTATCTTTGGGGAAGCAGGAAGCACTGTGGCCCGACTGCATTAGAGAAACACTGCAGCCACTCAGCTATCCACATTTACATGTATGTTCTTTTCTTTCACATCATTTAGATATTTTCATATTAATAAGGATTTAACAGAGTTAAAAATATCTCAAGGCAAAAGAAATTGAGAAAAACTATAAAACAAAACAACTCCAGGCTAAGTGATAAAATTCACACACAACTGTAAGAGGCATCTGAAAGTCACCACTCTTCAATGCTACATAAAAATAAGTTACTTACAGAATTATTCTGCATCCTCATTTCATAGGCTGCTTGTCTCGGATTACTGGCTACTTGAGAACCTGGTGAATTTCTTGAACCCGAGGCATGAGGGGTTAATATTCCACCAGGAGTGAAAGCTGGTTGATCTCTCTAACATAAATGGAAATGAATGTAGAAATTAAAATTAAATCACAACACAGTTAGATGACAGGAAGAAATGAAGGCAATGGAAAAGAGTCCCTGCCGTAAGCTCTTTAAAGACGAAATGGATTTCCGTTAACATTACAGGGTTGTCTACAGTTTGATTTGATGGTAACTTACCCTGTAAACAATAGTCTGTAATATTTAATAACTCTGCTATAAAAGTACATATAATACACTTTTCTGATACATAGAAGCTATTCAAATCTCATTAGGTTATTCCCTTATGTTCACTTACAATTTCAAAACGCATTCAAGACACAATTTTAGGCAAATAAAGATAACTATTAAGGTAAAAAAATAAGCCAAGAGTTTGATTTATACTTAGGAAATACAACTTCTATTCATCCTTCACCTTGATGGAATTTAACTCTTTGTTTCCAATTAGTTAGAGCTATGATTATAGCTACAGTAGGTGACAGTCATGGCTGACTGATAAAAGATTTTTTAACAGACACTGACTGAAAGAAAATAATAATACATAAGGTAGAAATCAAACATGCCCTTCCCTATCTAAGTGGTTTTGAACCCACCTGCAACAATAAATAACTCTACTTTTCTCCCTTATAGGTTCCTGAAATTGCTCGATTCTAATAAAACATAATAATAAAAGGTAGTCCCCAAACTCTTGTTTAAAATCCAGTAAGGAAGACAAGAAAAACAAAAACTTAGGAAGTTAAGTGACTATAAAGTGTTATGCAATTAACTAAGCAAACAAATATCACAAGCGAGAAGCACTAGAGTTAAAAGGAAGGACTGCTCAACCTGGATTACAAGCGGAAGCAATAGGGAGGCCTCGTGGAAAATGTAAGATGGGAGGGAGCCGTGAACTCAGAAACCCATTGAGAGGGACCAAACAAAGGCAATGCTCTGAGTCAGGAGGGACCTGGTATATTTAGAAGACAACTGGGGAAAAGCAGGGTGAGAACTTGACCAGATCATAGTATGCTCTGCACGCCAGACTAAGATAGAACTGGATTCTGCGGGAACTAAGGAGTCACTGGTAATTTCTGAGCAGAGAAACAACCAAGTTTCGAGTGTTGTGTTCTAGGAAGAGTAACCTGACAAGGATATAGACAGAGTGTAGTAACTTTCAAGAAGATACAAAGACCTAACTATTTTTATTACAAAAACAATACCCAATTACCGGAAAAAATTCAAATAGCTAAGTGCTACCCGGCCCCTCTGGCCCATCAAGTGTATCCCCTCAGACTCTAGAGCTTAGAAAGGACTTCTTTAAAACTGACACCAGCATTCTTTCTCCAGGTAAGAGGCAGCTGGGTAGACATTATGTCCCTAACAAACTACTGGATAAGGAATAAAAAGCTATCTTCCTCCCAAATTGTAAATGTATGTTATTGCCAATCTGATGAAATTAATTAAAACTCACCTTCATTCTTTCTCTTTTCTTTCTGTCGTCTTCTAAAACTGTCCTAAAAGTATAAAATCCACATATTCTGTCAAATAATTACACAAAAATGTAAGAGTTAAACATTACCAGGAATGATTTGGGAGACAAAGTTTTAAAGGAAGACCCCAGAAACGTAACTAATTAAACTAGGCAATGGACTATATGTTCAAAGTGTTGCTTATCAGAACTTTAGATAGACAGAGATCATTCTAAATTGAGTTTAGATACAATTTAATTATGCCTCTTAATTTTTTTCAGATATTTTTTGATATCATTTCAGGAAAGAATGCAAGAGTCATAACAAAGACCCTCTGTTTTACCCTGGAGCAAGTAGCCCACCAATACAGAGAAGATACAAATAAGTAACTCCCCACTTACTTTGGGCCACTCAAAGGCCTCCTTTACCCCAGAAAGCATTCCTCCCACGCCCAAGTTTCTGTGAGCATCAAGGCACTGAGACGACAGCTACGGTGGCCAGGGCTGCTGCTGTGGACTGAAACAGGGGCCAGCAGGTCCTGTACTGACTGTCATTCTACCAGCAGCTGCACTTCCATCACTTCCAAGTCAGTACTGCCACCTGCAATATAACACCCTATTGAGATCTGAACTTTGTGCTTTCTGCCAGGAGAGGGGCTGAATGCTGGACACATGGTGACTGACGACCTTAAAACCTCCTAAGACAGCAAAACCACCAATTTCTTTAATCAAGCTTTTGCCCCATCTTTAAACTTATCTAGGTCACCAATGACCCACAGACTGTGAAATCCATTACTCAGTTTTCAGTCCGTATCTGACCGTGACTCTTTCTTCTTGATCCGTGCTCTTCACTTGGCTTCCAGGACACTACACTCACCTGGTTCTCCTCTTTCACTCTTGCTGAATGCCTTCACTCCTCAACTTCCCAACACCTTAATATTGGCGTTCCTCTTCACCCAGTACTTGGACTCTCACTCTCATGGGAGTGATCATCCAGTCTCACGGCTTTAAACACCATCTACGTGCTGATGACTCCCCAGTGAGGACCTCTCCCCACTCAACATCTCCACTTGGGTGTACAAACTTCACATGCCCCAAATGGCATCCCCACCCCTAGCTTTGTACCTCCCAGTCTTCTTTATCACAGTAGCTCAGACCATTTTTCAATTGCTCAGACAAAATGCTTTGGAGTCATTCTTAATAGCTTTCCTTCTCTCACCCCTAGCATTTAATTCACCAGCCAAATCCACTAGTTTTACCTTCAAAACATGTTCAGAATCCAATTACCTCTTATCAATCTCCACTGCCACCATGTTGGCTCCCTTGGATTATCGCAAAAGAGTCTAATTGGGCTCACTGTTTCTATCTTTGCCTCCATACAGTTAGTCTCAACAGGGCAGCTAGAGTGATCCTTTTATAATATGTGTCAGATCTTGTCACTTTTATACTCAAAGCCCTCCACTGATGCAGAGTGAAAGCTAAAGTTCTTATAATGACCTATAGGGTCCTACCAGATCTGGCCCTCCACCATCTTTCTGACCTCCTCTCCTACCCCTACTACTTTCCCTCTGCTTCCTCTGTGCCTGCCACACTGGCTCCTTGCTGTTCCCTGAACATCCTGGGTAAGCTCCTGCCCTAGAGCCTTTGCACTGGCTATTCCTTCTGTCTGAAATGCTCTTCCTGCAAACACCTGCATGATTACTCCCTCATATCCGTCAAAGTCATCTGTCAGTGAGGCCTTCTCTAGTCATCTTTTCTAGAACTGCAATGTCCTCATGTCCACCTTCCCAGATATTTCCTCATCTGCTTTTTTCTTCACAGCACTTATCACTCTCTAACACATTACACACTTTACTTAGTTTTTGTGTTTACTGTCCATCTCCCGCGGAAGAATATCAGCTCTATGAGGTCAGGAATTTTTGTCTGCTTTTTTCTTTTGTTTTTTGTTGTATCAGTAACACTCAGAATACTATTTGGCACACGGGAAACACTTAATAAATATATGCTGAATAAATGAAGAAGATTTGCAAGACTAAAGGCAAACATCAAAGCTCATAACATAAAAAGCATCATATTTCTGACCTAACTGCTCAACTTTAATAATAAATATTGATGTATTCTTCTTTTATCATGTATTCTGCTGGTCAGTTAAATACCTATTTCTAAGGGTGGTAGTTACACATAAGCAAAATAGGCACACCTGGTTGGACTTTACTGATCTTTAATTTTTGTGTGCTATGAACTTCTTTGGAAGTCTGTCAAAAGCCGGAGACACACTTCCTGGGAAAATACACACACCTAGATACTATTATATTGAATTTCTGAGGGTTCATAAATTTCCCCGACGTCCAACTATGCTGACAAACATCATATGATGTCAGGGATACCAAAAACGATCCAAAGCTTTAATGCCCTCTCTGCCAGGCCAGCTTGAAACTTTATTACTCAAATCTGAAGCACTCTGGTATCTATCAAATCCCATACATCCCAGTCTAATGGCAAATATCACCAATACTTAATAGTACAGAGTAACCTAAAACCACATAAAAGGACTGTTCTAACGTGAGGCTTTTACACCAAGTACTACACCGTCTGTGTAGCTTTTTCTTAAGCATAAATGGCAGCAGGTCAGGTGGAGCCACCATAATTGTTGAAGGCTTAGTTAAAAATGGCTGTCCTGATAGACATTTGATATCCTAGACAAAGTCAGTTACGCTATTTAAATTTTACATGTGAAAAATTCTTGCCATCTCAGAACATTACCAAGTACCAAAGGCTTTAAAAAGAACACTTACAGTCTACTCACACTGGTATATAAAATGGTACCCAAGGTTCTAAAAAAGAGATCACTAGCTATAGCATACAAAGCTGAAGAAAATATAAAATCTTGTCAGATGCAATGACATGTTTTAATCTGTTAGGAGATAATGAAGCAATGTAGCAATATTATTATGTTGCTATTTGCTCAAAATAGCCATATGACTTTTTATAAAATCAGTTTCTAAAAGGATTTCCTTCACTCTCTTTCTAAAAAGCTACTATCTGCTCATTTTACCCACTGCTTGCCTCCCTTGCCACTCTTGCACAATCACCCTGCAACCTACTCTGCCTCCAGGCTACTGCCCCTCCACCCCACTAACTCTTCAGGACCTCTGAACCCCTGGCCATGGACTAGGGGCCTATCTCACTCTGACGCCTCCGGCAGCACCAGTGGCTTCTCATCTCTTCAGGGATTTCCTCCCACCTCTCTAGAACTGACTCCCCTTTCTCCTTAACATCCATGCTTCTTAAGGTTTCTGTTGGAGGCACTTGAACTCCATAAAAAGCTCCAGGGATTTCAACTTCACACTCATGACGTGAAGTATTCTGCTAATGTTCTCAAATCTCCTTCCAAAAGACTTCTGCCCTGAGCTTTACACATATCCATCTAACTGCTTCACGGACTTTCCTCCTCTCAGGTGTCCTGTGACCCCTCCAACTCAGTATCTCCAAAATGAACCTCAATTTCTACCTTGTCCTCACCCCAACCTTCTCTACCCCCACTGCTTGCTGTCTCATGAACGGCCCAACCACACTCCCAACTGCCTAAGCCAGACCGGACTTCTCACCTAAGCACTCACTCCATCATATGTCATCAATTTCCAAGTGCTTTATTATTTTATTTCTTTCTTTTATGTTTAATTGCTTATTCAGAGCTGCAACCCTCTGCCTAGACTGATGCTATCTAACCCAGAGGCCCCTACACTCCACTACCAGAGTACAGAGTTCCTAGGTCTTCACCTGACTTCCACAGCATCAACATTTCCTCTAAAACATGGCATCCACTAGCTCATTCCAAGCATCCTTCCAGTCTTGGAACCCTCATTTCACATCCCGTTGATCAGACACGTGTTTGGATTTTTATCTTAATCAGGATTATGAAGAGAGAAAAAAATTACAGTGCAATTCACACAGTGTGCAATACACAGTTCCACACAGCAAGCATCACAGCCTTTATAAAATAATCAAAGCACTGGCCACTCATGATTACATTGGCGTTTGATACACTATAACAACGCACTCAAAGAGGTTAAAAGTACAATCACAGGATCATCACAGCATATTAGAGACAGGAGCAATTTAGCTACTGCAATAGAAACATTTTACCTCATCATCCTTTCTCTTTTTAAAAATGCTATCCTCAACTTCACCAACTGCTAACATGATCATCTGTACTCTTTGCAGACTGACATAACCACTTTCTGTAAGGTAACCCTGTAAGTGATGAAATACATGTAAAATGATCTTCTTATAAAAGCAAATACTTCTGTTTTGAAATTATTCAAGAATGAACTCACCCCAGTTTTGTGAACCACATTTTTGTATATGTTAACCAAACGGTCAATTGCACCTTCCCTGCCACCAGGAAACAAACATTATGTATTAGGACCAGTACGCACTGTAAGCAAGAAGGCTACAACAGTAGTTTAAAAACCCACACAAACACACATACCGAATCTCTAACGACGGCAGGTGAGGAAGGAAGTCATTTCCCACAAAGAAGCACATGAAGACCCAGTCATCAGTGCTCCTCTCGACATCAAATGTGAACGGTAGGCTGGCCATGGTGAGCTCTCTTTCCAAATACTACAACCAAAAAGGAATGCTGCCATTAAAGCTATGAAATGGCACTCTGCTTTAGAGGGCTGATTCAAGTGATTATTGCCACATACCTCACGAAGAACATTAAGACGAAGGAAGATAAACTCTCCTTCTGCACAAGGAAGACTATCTGCAAGTTCATCGTGCTGCAACAAAAGGAGTAAAGATTAAACAAGTCTACTCTAAACCCTGTAATTTTTTTCCAGCCAAACGAACATTATAGCTTTTTTTAAAGCAAGATCCATTTTAATATTACAAGTACTAAATAAAAAAAGAACACACCAAACCATTTTAAAAATAAAAATTACCCATAATCCCAATCATACCTAGACCAGGGATCGGCAAATGTTTTTTGCAAAGGGCCAGATAGTAAATATAGATATTTTAGCCTGTGCGGGACACACAGGGTCTCAGTTGCATATTCTTTCATGTTTTATTTTGTTTTTACAACCTTTTAAAAATATAAAAACCAGGGCCGGCCCCCTGCATAGTGCTTAAGTTTGGCATGCTCTGCTTTAGCGGCCAGGGTTCGCAGGTTCGGATCCTAGGCGTAGACCTACACCACTAGTCAGCCGTGCTGTGGCGGCAACCCACATATAACATAGAGGAAGACTGGCACAGATGTTAGCTCACGGCTAATCTTCCTTTAAAAATAAAAAATAAAAAATAAAGTAAAAACCATTCTTAGCTCATAGGCCAAATCTAGAGGGCTGGAGTTTGCCAATCTCTGATGGATAGCCAACCAGTATTTTGATGTGTATGCCTCTAGACCCTTCTCTGTGAGCGTACAGTATATTTCTTACCTGCTTTTTTCACTCACTATGTCTTTTAAAGAGGTACTATATTCTTAAAACAGATAGAAACCTCTTTAGAGACTGGATATAATCAAGTGAACCCAAAATATGCAGAAACTAGGAGTAACTTAAAAGTATCAACAAGTTTAAAGTATCAACAAGTTTAATATATTTGATTTGTAGTTCCTTTTAAGAATAACCATTTGAAACATTACTTGTACAAACAAATCATGTGCCATGGACATTATTACCTATGAGACTTAAGCCTCGTATACTTACAAGCTATGTTAGAAAAAGTGGAGAGTAGAAAGAATGAGTACACGCATGCTTTTGAATGTGTCTTTAAAGAGTTTTCAAAGACACATTTCTATGAGAGGGAACAGAGTAAGTAGGTAAAAAATCTAATCAAAAATAGTCTTCTCTTTATTTTAAAAATGAAGCAACCTGAATATATTTAATGCTGTTCAATTATACACTTAAAAATAGTTAAAATGGTATATTTTGTATTATATATATTTTATCACAAAAAAAATAAAATAAAATTTTTAAAAATGAGGCAACTACCATCTCAAATTTCTTACCTTTCCCTTCTTTTCTCTTGGCAAACCTTCACAGTCCTTAACTTCATGTCCAAACTGATTACAAAGAGCACATGGCTTGGGTTTGTTTGGTTTGAATTCTTCTCTAATAATGGTAAAGTTGGGTTCATATGTAGCAAGGCCGAGCATAATGAGATCAGCTATCAATCAACAATGACAAAACACTGAACAGTGAGCACTTTCAGAAGATCCTTACCATAACCAAAGACATAAGACATTACCATAACACAAGACACCAACACAAAGAAAAGCCCAAAGGAGCACACAAACAGAGGCAGCAAAGTCAAAATGCCTAAAACTTCCTAGTAGTTCTCAGCCAACAAGATGTCCCCCAGATACATGGGCCTAGAGTGTAGACTACCACTCAGGAGTCAACACTCGTCCATTTTAAAGGTATGTGCAGCCATATTAAAAGGTAGAAAAATGTAAGAAAAAAATTAAAGATAGGTAAACATTAATCACAGATTAAATAACTCAGTACTAATTTCCTCTCAAACATAAAATCAGCAAGGCACTTTAGAATTTCCAGGCAATCATGAATAATTCATTACTATACACCAACTCATCAACTTGCTACGGTTTAATCCAAGAGACTCAAATTCCAAAGAAGAAACTTACCATCTGCTCCACATAAGCAATGATGAGTGTTTGGGTCATGGTTAGGCTGAGCTAAAGGAGGAGAAAACATATATTTATTATATTTATACCAGAGGAATATCACATTTTACCATTTTCTATATAATGGCTTGTCAATCAGATATTCATAAGTGATTTTTTCCTCTTTGTCTTCTAATGTAATCTATAATTTTATGTTCTCCTTCACCAGGAGCACTAGCATCAGATAAAATAACCTATAAAAGACAGTTTTTAACACTTTCAGCTCATCTCCAATTTTCTAGGACAAAAATCAACAGAACTGAGTATCTTAAAATAAACTGGGATAATTCTATTAAGATGTTATTAATTGGAAATTTTTCTTAATAAGGTGTGTGTGTATTAAACACCAAAACTATTTACTTACCACATGGAATAGAAAATCAAATGTCTGGGTTAAACTTAGCCATTAGCAAAACCGACCAGTCACAAGTCTCCACCATTCTCACTGCCACCTAAGGACACAGCACTGAAGCACACAAACCCTGGGAGCAATCAATAAAAGACACCCAGTAAACACAATTTCCCACACCTAATAACAGGGAAATAGGCTTATGCCCTAAAATCACACAACAGTTTGTTTAAATTTTACGTAAATACTTAGGAGAACACAGTGATTCTTTAAAGGCAGACCCACGACTTTAATTTTGCTATATTTTGATTTCAAATAGAAATTTTCATTTAAAAATTACTTTCATACATAAATAGATATTTTTTAAACCATGAGTACCATTTTATGGCTTCATAGTGACGGTACGAGGACAAAAAATTGGCATTGAGAGAAAATTCGACTGTCTAAAACTGGATCATGCAAGACATCCCATTTCTAATAACCCTGGCAGCCTCTCCTTTCCTCTGACAGTCAACTAGGATTTCACAGGGGGGAAAAAAGAAAAAAATACTATCAGTCATATCAAAGTATAGACTCAAATATCACCTTCATCTTTTTGAAGTACCAAAATGTGAAACTTACTGTCAAAATTTTCCACCCAGGATCATTATTTAAACGATCAGCTATGTAATAGCGAAGGCATTTAGCAAGATGGTCCATGAACTCGGTTCCCTAAAATGATAGAAGGAAATAAATTAAGCTATCATTTAAGAGTTAGCAATAGCCAGCAAAGTCTGAGACTACTTACTGGTGTAATACAGTTGCTGTCAAATCTTTCTTTTATTTCTTCTGGAGGAAGAAAGCCACCTAGAGAAAAAGGCAATGTTTTGTTATCGCCATAAAAAGTGAGGTAAACTACACAATATTAAGCCCAAACAACAAAAACAGTAACTTCAAATACAAAAAAATGAGAAGTATTGTCACTTGAGGAACAATGTTCCCCTTTCTGGGAAGAAAATAAGATTCCTCTCCTCAAATTTAAATAAAGCTTTAACAGAAGTGTCAAACAATATATAGTACACAAAAGATACTATATTGTTATATAAAAATATAAAAATTATGATGTTCTTCCTAAGGCCCTCTGCAGCAGAATACACACACGGGTTAGGGGTTCTAATTTGATACCAGTTCTTAAAATAAAGGTGCCTTAGAAAAACAAAATTAGGGCCAGCCTCGTGGCTTAGCCGTTACGTGCGCGCGCTCCGCTACTGGCGGCCTGGGTTCGGATCCCGGGCGCGCACCGAGGCACCGCTTCTCCGGCCATGCTGAGGCTGCGTCCCATGTACAGCAACTAGAAGGATGTGCATCTATGACGTACAACTATACACTGGGGCTTTGGGGGGAAAAATAAATAAATAAAAATTATAAAAAAAAAAAGAAAAACAAATTAAAATGCTGAATTTATCACAGCTTATGATAAGAAATAAATGATAAGAAATAAAAATATCAGCTAGAGGGATACAAAAATCCTATTTTTCCCTCTGTATCACTGATTAGCTTTTTCTCAAGACACAAACATATTTCATAACATGTTCAAGAAAGAAGACATCTTTAAAATCAAAGACAATCTGTTATAGATACAAACAGGTTTTAGAGTATTAGTATAAGCTACAGCTAAAAGTAACTATATACTCGCATACTTCTAGCAAATTAAAATAACATAGAATGTATCATAATTGCAGGCTTGACCTGACTACACTATGGTATCCTTTTTCAACTTCCAAGTGTAATATCCTGAGCCAATAAACTGTGGCTTTCCTGGTCTATCATATTGCCCTATGTAACAAAACACCAAACAAACCACTCTGCTACAACCACACCCCATCTCACACACAGGTGTCTTGGGAAAGAACCAGTCAGAGTGGGCATGAAGACCTCTTGACCTTTCTCCTCTCTGAGCTTTAGCCAACTCCTACCTATGTACCCATCAGGAATTTCAAGGCTTTGAAGAATTGCAAAAATGGCCACATCCCACCCCTCCCCTCCTCAAAATTGAGAGAACCCTGGGTACCTCACTGCCTCGGTTCCTGCTACATCAATCTAGACTGACAGTGTGTGTGACTTGGTGAAAGCCTGGAATATGGATCACATCATCCCAGGCCTCCTCATGTAGACCTCTGAGTTCTAAGAGGAAGCAATAGGCACGCTACCAAGACTGATTTGAGGAAAATGTTTACAGAATGCTAGCTTTCTAATAGCCCCCATTAGAAAAAAAGAAGTAAGAAGCACTTAAAATATTTGTTTTACAGATATAGAAAAGTTAGCAGAAGAGCTGCACTTGTCCTGAGAGGGACTGACAATCTGCTCTCCCTACCAGAATTCCCTCCTTGTATTCCCAAGTTTCTCTTTTACTACAGAGTTTGGAAACAAATAGTGAAGAATTCCATTAACAACTTTTCCTCAACAGTGAACATAAATTTTCCTTGCATATTCTGGGATTCTAAGTAAATTAAAACCTTATCTATTTGAAAGAAAAAGTTGCCGCCCCTCCCCCTTCTGCATACATCTTATAAAAAGTCCACCTTCAAGACTCATTTTCTTTACCTTTTGCCAGTATTTCTTCCCTGACTCGCTGCTTCTCTACTGCTGCTTCCATTCCTTCCTTTGATGCTCTGAACCTCCTCGAACGCTGCTGGTTCATTTTAGCACGTGGTTCCTGAAAAACATGTATTTCACATTCACATAATATTATTCAAAATATTTGCAACTAAATCTGCACATTATTTTGAATCAGTTGTTTTTATAAAACTAGTACACTAAAATGGAAAAGGTAAGTAATATGTCTAATAATCCTTTCACGACAGACAGGAGATCCTGAGGACTTAAATTTGGACCAAGAACCTAAAAGCTGAGCTCAGTGAGTGACATATCAAATGGACAAACATCCTATGAAGCCACAGCACTTAACAGTGCAGGCCCCATGACCTAATGCCAATTTCACTGGGTTATGGTGCTTCAAAGCACCCAAGAAGAAAGCTCACTTGACTCAAAGACTCAGCCAGCAGACAATGACTACAGAACCAGAATCAGGAAGAGCTTCCTTCTGTCCTTGCCTAAGAGGAAGGACGGTCTCCAAATGAGATCCACAATGCCCTATAAAAGCAAAAGAAAACTACTTGATCTGTAGGACCCCAAGGCACTTCCATTTTGTACTTCCCACAATAAGCTTCATAATCACCACTCTGTCTCTACAAGCACAGCAGGAGACAGGGAACAAGGTTTTTACCAAAAGTACTTTTAAATCATTCTAACCAAGTGAAATTTAAATCACTGGATAAACCTAAATGAAGTGAACTGGACTGTAAGGTTCTGAAGTTACTGAACTGAGTTTTGGGGTTGGAAGGGACTCTAAAGTATCCTGTCTACAAAAAATAAGTTCTTTTATATTCTCTTTTAAACAGTTCCCTTTTCTGTAAAATGAGACCACCTAATCTAATTCTTTCAAGCACCAAGTTCTATGATCTACATTTATATTTTAAGAAAAAAACATGTTACAGACATGAGCACGTACACAACGCACACAAATATGTACATATTTTATACTTGATCTAGCAGTAAGGGCATACTGCAGTAAAGTTAAAAATTTTCTTCAAGAAACTTAGCTAATGTGAATTGGAATATGCTCCAAATAAGACATATTCCTGTTCCCTTTATTCTTTACTCCACTTTAACTACAACTTAACAAGTTATCAGGTAGCTAAGATTTTTCTTTGAGTAAAGAGAACCTCACAGAAAAGTTAATCTTCTTGGACCCAAAGTTTTCTGGATTTTCAAAATCATTCCATTAGCTACTACAATTGCTAAATCTAAAACATAAAGAGAATCTATTTGCATATGGATAAATAAATTTAGGCTTATGATTTACCTTAATTTTCCTTGAACCCTGGTATATAGTTTGCTAACCAATTATAACCTAAACTACTTGACATTATTATCATAGGTCAGTAAGTTATTCCCCTCTTAAGGTCCTGTGATGACTAATCACAGCCTATAGGATAAAATCCAAACTCCTGAGTGTGGCAGGTAAGGCCTTCTTCAAGTCATCACTCTACTTTCCTTTCCAATCTAAAACTCCTACAGTTGCCCAAATATGTTAGTGTGATCATAGGCATGGAGAGTGTGTTTACCTGCCACATTTGAGAAGTCCATAAGGTCCTCCCTCCCCATATCTGTCCCATCCATCCCCTTCCACTGCCCACCAATCTCCAATTATTCTTTATCCTTCAAGAAATGGGACAAAAGTCACCTCCTCTCTATCTTCCAACTCTCTTAGTAGCACTGATACCTTCTTCCCTCAACATCCTGCATGTGTTATCTAGTGCCTATAAAGCCCATAAATAACTAACTTCACTCATTTATCTAAGTCTCTGTCCCTTTACTGGTAAGCCCTTCAAAAGCAAGGGCAGTCACCAACATCCCCAGCATTTCACAGTACTTGGTACAAAACAGGCATAAAAAGTGTTTGAATGCATGACTGAAGGATGAGGTTTGCTTTCTCAAATTTACCACACTCAATATTTTTCTTTATTTAGCTGACTTTCATTCTAGACACTGGGAACACAGCAAAAACAAAAACGGAAGACTCTAAGTTAATTATTTTAGCACTTACCACTCCATCTATTGCCATGTAGAGAAGTCATCTTGGTCTTACTATATTGAAAAGTCTGTCAATGTATTCAAAAATTGCAACCATCATTTCATCTTCGTTTTTTGGTGCCGGTCTATAATGATAAGCAAACAATGTAATATAATATAGTACTCCTCTGTAACTGGTGATGTCAGTCACAAAAACAGGTTACGTACTTGTCTTCAGGATGAGTACAGGGATGGATGATTCCATTCATATCCAAATACAGATTACCAAACTCCACGTCATTTGGATTAGGTTTACTGGCATCAACAGGAATCTTTACACCATTGCATTATTTTGGCTATGAGGAAATGATAATTAATAGTAGTTTGATTGTTCAAGTCTGAAATTGATATAACCTAGGCTCAGTAAATACCTGTGTTTCATTTCTGAATTGGAAATAAAACACTTTAAGCAATCTTTAAATTATAAGTTATCTTATTCCTTAAAGCAAACTGAAGTAGATATTTCATTTGTAGAAAGGAGACAGCTTCCAACACAAGTTAATCTTCTCTATGTGGGGGATAGTTATCAAATTTCCAAATCATTCAGTTGTCCAAGCGAGAGACCAGGGGAGTCACCTTAGAATTCTTTTCCCTTACCACCCATTCCAATAAGTCCTGTCAATTTAACATGAAAAACGCTAACAGCATCAGGGCATCATCTCTCACCTACAAGACTGGAACAGTCTTCGTATGGACTGCCCGCCTCTAGACTCTCCTGTCTCCAGCCTGCCCTCTATGCTGCCAGAGTTTTTTTTTCTAAAATACAAATGTGGCTGCATCTTAATCTTGCCTGATTCTCCCAGTGATTCCCATAGCGGGTGTAAACCAATGAGCCTGGACCCACCCTAGTCTCCTGTCCCACCACGATATTGTTCAGGTCCAGCCCATCTCGTCTAAGTTCCTGGAAAACGCTCTCATCTCTCAATGTCTTTGCACACTGCTTCCTCTCTCTCAACACCCACTTCCTGAAATCTCAGTAATTTTCCAGGGTCAGACTCAGATCAAATGTCGTTCATTTTATAACGCTTTGTACACATCTCCTAAGAAATGAACTGCTCTTCCTTCTGCATTTCCACAGAATTTTGCTTATTCACTTGTAGCACTTCCATGGTTTTATAATTAATTTGTCATTCTAACCCAGCTACACTGTGCATTCTTCAAGAGGTAAGGACTGTGCCTTACTCACTTCTGGAGGCACTCAATTATACTTTTGTGATAAACATTACCTTTCTTTGTCTTTTTCTCCCAGAGCTTCAGCAGATAATAAGAATATGAGATAGGCTTTTACTGTTACTAATAGTAAAAGTCACTTAAAAAATAATAGTTCCCCAACACATGCAAAGCATCATTTGTAACAGCAAAAAACTGTGAACAATTTAAAAGCCCACTATGTACATGCTATATCATGGATGAACCTCAAAAACATTCTAAGTGAAAGCCAGTCATGAAAGACCACAAAAGATTCCATTTATATGATCCAGAATAGACAAACCTATAGAGACAGAAATAGATTAGCTTTAATCTGAGGGTAGAGGAAAGGGAAGGGAGATAGGAAGTAACCACAAGTGGGTACAACATTTCTCTTGGGAGTGATGTAAATGTCCTAAAATTAGATAATAGTGATTGTTGTACAACTCTGTATATATACTAAAAACCACTGAATTGTTCACTTTAAATGGGTGAACTTTACGGTATATAAATTATATCTCAATAAAGCTATTAAAAATAGATAAATAAACGGTCAACTTAATTAGGGAAAAAAAAGAGCCCAAAGAATGGATTAATAAACTGTGATATGTCCATATAGTAGAATATCAAATAGAAGTGAGATTCAAAAAATAGAGCTGGATGGTCACAAATATATTGCTAAGACAAAAAAGCAAGCTGCAGAAGAACACATACAGGACACCACTTATCCAAAGTCATCACACAGACAAAACAATATTAGGTATTGTTCAGGGATGAATACATACGCAATGAAAGCAAAATTAGAAAAGCAAAGGAATGATAAACACCAATTTCAGGACAGTGGTTATCTTTGAGAGAGAGGGAAAGGAATGAGATTGAGCTTCAGTTTGGATTTATAATTGGGAGAAAAGGATATCAAAGAGATTTAAGGGAAGAATAGGGAAGAAGCTATCAGACAGTGTTCCATACCTCCGTGCTATGAATCAGGAAAGAGGGGTTCAATCAGAAGCAGTGAATGGGATAACTGGTAAGGAAAGCAGGAGGTCAATTTTTGGGGGGTCTATTGAAAAAGATAACCTGATGACCCCCAAACATAACAAAACAAATTCTATGAAGGCAGGAGGCTCTCTGCCTATCCAACTAACCTCTACACTCCAAAGTCCACATTTTCCTCTCTCCTGCACCAAATAGACACCAGACTCAGGAGAATCCACACCCACTTTATTTATGCTCCCCAGGAAGCCAGATAGTTAGTATTTTAGACTTGTTGGCCATATGACCTTAGTTGCAACAACTCATATCTGCCTTTGTAGAGTGAAAGCAACCATAAAGAATACAGACATGAATGGGTATGGCTGTGTTTCAGTAAAACTTTATTTACAAAAACTGTACACTGGCTTGCTAACCTCGGCCCTAGCGCCTAGCACACCACTAGGCATATTGTAGCTCTTCACGGATGTTGCGTATAGCTACATGAGAATTTCTACTTCCACTACCTAGAAAGTATAGCACGGGGAAGGGTGCATGGGGAGGTCCTAACTTTGAGAAAAGAGCTCCAGGCATTCCCAATAAGAAAACTGAACATACTTTCCTCTCAGGAGTTACTGTAGATATAGTCAACACATTAATTACGTAAACTTAGAGTTTCTTTCTTCAAGAGAAGATTTTGATGCTCACCAAAGGAACTCACTCCTCAAGAGCCTTGCCAAACACAAGCCAACGTGTCTCCTGCTGCATTAAAGAGATCCTCAATCAAAGGGCAGCTAAAAGGAGAGCCACTCTGAACCCTAAAAACAATTCATTTCAAAGAACTTTTCACTATCTCTTGGATTTACCAGATGATAAACTGAGCACACACTGCAGCCTTCCCTTTTTACTCCAAGACCACATGAAAGACTAAAAACAAACAAATAATCACAACTGCATAACTGTACTGGAATACCAGAAGAACCCTCTGCGGCTGAGAAACCATGAGGGATGCCTGAAATGTGGAAAACTAGATCTGACAAGATGGAGCACACAGCCTAAAACAGGCAGAGAGGAGTTCGGCAGCCGAGAAGTGGGAGAACACAAGAAGGCTCCAGGCCCAGAGAGGGGGCTCAAGGGATAGTCTCTGGATGATCCATCACCACCAGCAGCAGGAAGAGCCAGGTGGGTCAACCCCTGCACTCTCCTCTCACCCCCTCAGGTCCCACGTGCAGCAGGCAACTGGAGACAGGATTCCCAGAAAACACGGGCGCTTGAGTAGGAAAAGCAGCGCAGTACGCTGGCTCTCTAGCAGTTCCCCAGAGCAACAGGGTGCACATCTACCCAGAGGGCTGGCCGTCCAGCAGTTCCGCCAAGCAGCAATCCCACTTCTCCTCCACTTCACGAAAAAGAAAGGGATCTATTTATCCCTAATAGGCAGTTGGGAAATTATCCTATTTGTACACAAAGATGCCAAGGAATCAAGATAAAGAAGATATTTAAGGGCTGGCCCCATGGCTCAGCGGTTAAGTGCGCGCGCTCCACTACCGGCGGCCGGGGTTCGGATCCCGGGCGAGCACCGACGCACCGCTTCTCCGGCCATGCTGAGGCCACGTCCCACATACAGCAACTAGAAGGATGTACAACTATGACATACAACCATCTACTGGGGCTTTGGGGGAGAAAAAAAAAAAAGGAGGATTGACAATAGATGTTAGCTCAGAGCCGGTCTTCCTCAGCAAAAAGAGGAGGATTAGCACGGATGTTAGCTCAGGGCTGATCTTCCTCACAAAAAAATAAGTAAATAAAACTGTTTAAAAAAAAAAAGAAGATATTTAAAGAATTAAAGATGGTACAAACATGCAAATAGTGAGTCTGTATAAAAACACACTCCACAGGTTTTGAAATAAACCCCCAAAATGAGTTTCCCACCACCTTCCTCTTCCAATCTTATAATAAGGCTTCCGGCTCCTCAAACGTAAAGCTGAAGCCACTCCTGTCAGTGACAGCTAAGCGTATGCATTTTTGTGTGAGCCTGCACAGTATTTAACAGCAGCATTAGAAAACCATGAATCACGCCTGAGGTTCCACTGTAACACTGAGTTCTCACTACTGGAAGTCAGATGCCAAACTACAGCATTTGGTTTTAGATTTCCCTTAAAGCAGCTTGGAACTCAAGAACTGCAAAACATGGGTGATATTTTGGGGAGAAATGGTCAAAAGGCTAAGGAAAATTTCAAATTGCAGCATTTTGGTTAAAAATTCAGGCCATAAATACCGATACAGTTGCCAAATAGAAAATTTTAACATCTTTAGTGATTAGTATTTTTTCAAGTAGTATGTATCTTAGGTCCTCATTTTTATACCGTGTTAGTCAACAAAGACTATTAATTATCACTAACATTTACAAAGCACTTAAAATGTGATAGGCACTGTTCTAAGGGATTCTACTCATGGATTATTCCCCTCTCGCCTCACAAGAACCCTGTGAGGTACAGAGTAGCCCACTTATAAATGAGAACACAAATGCTGAGAGGGATTAAGTGGCTTCTCCAAAGTCACACTACTGCCAAGAGACCCAGCAGTTTGAATCAGAGCTGGGATCTTAACCAGTATGTTAGACTGACTGATTATAATTTCACTAGATTCAACATGAATTTATTGAACATTTATAATGTGCATCAAAGACTACAGCCAGTGCTACAGAGGACACAAAACATGTAAAACGTGTGAAATTGATCCTCGCTCTCTAAGACACAAGATAACACTGGAGAGATCGACTTCCAGCATGACAGCGTGAGTAGCTCTGCTCACCTGCTTCTCGGGGAAACTAGTGAATTTTTTTTTAAAATAACACCATTTACAGCCCTTGGAAACGGTCCTAGGGCAAGACAGCAATCTAGTCACAAAAACCTAAGAAAATTCAGCATTGACAATACAACAGAGCATGGAAAAGTTTCAACCTAAAGACACTCTCAAGAACAGTGCAAGTTGTGGTGAAAAGCAAGTGGGAAGAGAATCCTGGATCTAATGAAGATACAGCCCAGACTATAGGCCAGCTAGTTTGTAGGAGAGAACCAGGGAATGAGACAGCTGGGAAGAGCCCTCTTGGGGTTCGTACAAGTACCAAACATTAACCTCAGAAACTAATCCCCGGCAGGAGCCACAATTTGACTGGATTAGTCTGTAGAGGAATTTATGCCCCAGGGCACTGCTGAAAACAACACAGCAATGGGCCACAATTGTGGAGGTTAACTGCTGGGTGTAATGAGGGCAAGAGTGGGAGAGAGTCCTACCTGTACCTGTCATCCTAGGGTGGCTCTGGGCATGCCCCAAACTGCACCACCCAGAGAGCAATATCAGAGGTCTAACACAGTGAGGAAGAAATACATCTCACTAAAATAATCCAGCTGGTATATAAACAAATAACAGTACCAAGCCCTGAAAGAGTCTGGGGGTGGGGGGCCAATACCCAGAGTTGCTACAATATGTTATCTAAAACGTCCTATTTATAGCAAAAAACTACCAGGCATGTAGAAAAACAGAAAAGTATGACCTATACACTGGGTAAAAGGCAGGCAACAGAAACTGCCTGTGAGAGCATCCAGATGTTAGATTTAACAGAACAGAGTTTAAAGTAGCTATTATAAGTATGTTCATAGAACTAAAGAGATGTACATAAAAGAAGTTATGATGACAATTTATATCAAATAGAGAATATCAACAAAGATAAAAATTACAAAAAAGAAACAAGTGGAAATTCTGGAGTTGAAAACTACAGTAACTGAAATAAAAAATTCAACTAGAGGGGCTTGACAGTACATTTGAATTGGCGAAAGAATTAGCAAACTTAGATACATTAATAGAATTTATGCAAGCTGAAGAGCAGAGAGAAATAAGAATGAAGAAAAATAAACAGAGCCTGATAGAAATACGGGACCAATTAAATGCACGAACATACACAGAACTGGAGTACTGAAAAGAGAGGAGAGAAAGGAGCAGAAAAAATATTCAAGGAAATAATAACCCCAAACTTCCCAAATTTATTAAAAAACAATAACTTATACATGCAGGAAGCTCTAAGAACTCCAAGTAAGATAAACACAAAGAGACCCACAAACAGACACATCAGAGTAAAAAATGCTGGAGGTAAAAGACAAGGAGAAAAATGTTTAAAAGAATCAAGAGGAAAAATGATGAGTCACTTACAAGGAAACCCAATAAGACTGACAGCTGGCTTCCAGCAGAAACAGGGGAGGCCAGAAGGCAGTGGGATAGCACATAGAAAGTGCTGAAGGAAAAAACTGTTAACTAAGAATTCTATATTCAGGAAAGGTACTGTTCAAAAATGAAGAAAAAATAAAGCCTTTGCTAGATAAAAATTGAGAGAATTCATTGCTAGTAGACCTGATTTACAAGAAATACTAAAGAAAGTTCTTCAGGCTGAAAACAAGTGACCCCAGGAAAGGTAATTATACATATTGTTTATCCTTTCTATTCTTAACTGATTTAAAAACCAATTGTATAAAATAATATCACACAATGTATCATGGCTTAAAACGCACAATTTAATGTAAGTGTAATGTATTTCCTATAACAGCCCAAAAGGAGGTGGATGGAAGCAAAGTTGCAATGAGCTAAGGAAATGACTGCAGATGGTAAAATGATAATTATAACAATGCAATGTTGAGTTTGTAACATTAACAGATATAATACATATAACAACAATACCAAAAAAAAAGGGAAAATGGGAATCAAGCTGCATAGCAGTAAAGGTTCTGCATATTACCCAAATTCAGCTAGTACAAATCTAAAGCTGATGAGACGTGTATAGTAAACCCCAGAGCAATGACTTAAAAAAATTCAAAAAAAAAAACTAAAAAAAAGATCACTAATGAAATTAAAATGCTACATTAGAAAATACATATAGAAAACAAAAACTAAAATGGCAGATGTAAATCCAACTCTATCAGTAACATTAAACGTGAATAGATTGAACAATCAAAAGGGAAAGATTGTTAGATGGGATTTAAAAAAACACGATCCAACTATATGTTGTCTACAGGAGACACACGAGAGTCACAGAGACAAAAACACTGAAAGTAAATGGATGGGGAAGAATATCATGCAAACAGCAACCACAAGAAATCTGGAGTGGCTGCACTAACATCAGACAACACAGACTTTAAAACAAGAATACTAGAGACAGTGACATTTTATAATGATGAAATAGTCAACATTTCAAGACAACAATTAAAAACATACATGCATCTATTAATGGAGCATTGAAATACATGAAACTTTTAACAGAAATGAAAACAGACAGTTCAACAATAGTTGGAGACTTCAATACCCTCATACACAGCTGGTGGGAATGCAAACTGGTGCAGCCTCTATGGAAAACGGTATGGAGATTCCTCAAAGAATTAAAAATAGAGATGCCCTATGATCCAGCTATCCCACTACTGGGAATCTATCCAACGAACCTGAACTCAACAATCCCAAGGGCCTTATGCACTCCTATGTTCATTGCAGCATTATTCACCATAGCCAAGAAGTGGAAGCAACCTAAGTGTCCCTCGACTGATGACTGGATCAAGAAAATGTGGTATATATATACAATGGAATACTACTCAGCCATAAAAAAAGACAAAATCGTCCCATTTGCAACAACATGGATGGGCCTGGAGGGTATTATGTTAAATGAAGGAAGCCAGAAAGAGAAAGACAAACACTGTATGATCTCACTCATATGTGGAATATAAACCAACACATGGACAGAGAAAACTGTATGTGGTTACCAGGGGCAATGGGGGTGGGGGGTGGGGGGTGGGCACAAGGGGTGAAGGGAGACATATATATGGTGATGGACAAACAAACATGTACAACCCAAAATTTCACAATGTTAAAAACTATTAAAACATCAATAAAAAAAAAAGACAAAACTGAAGGGAAAAAAAAAAAAGACAGGACAAGATTACCAACTTTACAGAATCAAAAAGGATTATAAACAAATACTATGAATAATAGTACACAAATTAGATAACTTAGATGAAATACACAAATTACTAGAAAAACACAAACTACAAAAATGACTCAAGATAATCTGAATAAACCTATAATAAGTGAAGAGATTGAATCAGTAATCCACAAACTATGCACAAAGAAAAGCCCAGGCCTAAATGGTTTCACCGCTGAAATCTACCAAACACTCAAGGAAGAATTAACAGCAATTCTTACAAAAAAAAAAAAAAAAAAAGAAGAGGAAGAAACACTTTCCACCACATTTTATGGGGGTAATATTACCCCTATACCAAAATCAGACAAAGATGTCACAAGAAAGCAAAACTACAGGGGCCAGCCTGGTGGCGTAGAGATTAAGTTTGCACGCTCCACTGTGGCGGCCCAGGGTTCACAGGTTTGGATCCCGGGTATGGACTGATGGACCGCTTGTCAAGCCATGCTATGGCGGTGTCCCATATAAAAAAAATAAATAGAGGAAGACGGGCACGGATGTTACCCCAGGGCCAATCTTCCTCCGCAAGAAGAGGAAGACTGGCAACGGATGTTAGCTCAGGGCTAATCTTCCTCACCAAAAAAAAAAAAAGAAAACAAAACTACAGACTAATATCTCTTACGAACATGGATGTAAAAGTCCTCAACAAAATACTAGCAAACTGAATCTAGCAATATATAAAAAGAATTATACACCATGACCAAGTGGGATTTATCCTAGGGATGCAAAGTTGGTTTAACATCCAAAAATAATTAATGTAATACATCATACAAATAGAATGAAAAACAAAAAATCACAAGACCATCTCAGCATATGTAGGAAAAAGCATTTGACAAAATTCAACACGCTTTCACGATTTAAAAAAAAACTCAAACTAGGAACAGAAGGGAAGTTCCTCAATATAAAGGGCATCTACAAAAAATCTCCAGTTAACATCATACTTAATGGTGACATACTGGATGGTTTCCCTTTAAGATTAGGAACAAGACAATGATTTCCACTCTTGCCATTTCTATTCTAAATTGTAGCGGAGGTTCTAACCAGGGCAATTAGGCAAGAAAAAGAAATAAAAGGCATCTATATCGGAAAGGAGGAGGTAAAACTATCTCTATTCGCATGAAGTGATCCTGTATATAGAAAACCCTAAAGAGTCTACCAAAAAACTATTAGAAGTAATAAATGAGTTCAGCAAGCTTGCAGGATACAAGATCAATATACAAAACCCAATTGAATTTCTATACATTTGCATTGAAAAGCCCAAAAGTAAAATTAAGAAAACAATTCCATTCACAATAGTATCCAAAACCAGGAATAAATTAACCAAAGAAATGCAAAACTCATACTCTGAAGTTGATTCTAAATTCATACGGAATTCTAAGGCAACAAGCTACAACTAACAAAACAATTCTGAAAAAGAAGAATAAATAGTGTAAGACTCATACTTCCCAATTGCAAAAGTTACTACAAAGCAACAGTTGTCAAGACAGTGTGGTACTGGTACAAGGACAAACATACAGATCAATGGAACAGAACTGAAAGACCAGAAATAAACCTATACACCTGTGGTCAACTGATTTTTCACAAGGGTGCCAATGGTGCTGTGACAATTGAATAGCTATATGCAAAAGAATGAAGTTAGACCCTAACCTTATCCCATAAGCAAAAGTTTACTCAAAATGGATCATACACTTCAATTGAAGAGCTAAAACTATAAAACACTTAGAAGAACACACAGGCATAAATCTTCATGACCTTGTATTTGGCAATGGACTCTTAGATCTGACACCAAAAGCAGAAACAACTAAATAAATGAATAAATAAGTTAAACGTCATCATCAAAATTAAGAACTTTTATGCTTCAAAAGACACTATCAAGAAAGTGGAAAGACAATCTAGAATGGGAAAAAATATCTGCAAATCATATATGTAATGAGGAACTTGTATTCGGAACATATATTAAAAAGCTCTTGGGGCCAGCCCGGTGGTGTAGCAGTTAGGTTCGCGCGCTCCACTTTGGCGGCCCAGGGTTCATGGGTTCTGATCCCAGGCACAGACCAACGTACTGCCTATCAAGTCATGCTGGGGCTGCGTCCATATAAAGTAGAGGAAGACGGGCACGGATGTGAGCCCAGGGCCAATCTTCCTCAGCAAGAAGAGAAGGATTGGCAACAGAAGTTAGCTCAGGGCTGATCTTCCCCACCTCCTCCCCCAAAAAAACTTCTTACAATTCAGTAATAAAAAGACAACCCAATATAAAATAGGCAAAGAATCTGAACAGATATTTCTCCAAAGAAGATATACAAATGGCCAATAAGCACATGAAAAGATGCTCAGTATCATTAGTCATAAGGGAAACGCAAATCAAAACCACAATAAGATACCACTTCATACCCACTAGAATGGCTAAAATTAAAAAAGTTAGATAACAAGTGTTAGTGAGAATGTGGAGAAACTGGAACCCTCAAACACTGCCACAGGAATGTAAAATGTTGCAGCCACTTTGGAAAATAGTCTGGCAGTTTCTCAAATAATTAAACATAGAGCTACCATGTAACCCAGCAATTCTACTCCTAGGTATATATCCAACAAATGGAAACATGTCCACACAGAAACTTGTACATGAATGTAACAGCATCACTCATAATAGTCAAAAGGTGGAAACAACCCAAATGTCCAAAGACACACAAACAGATAAACAAAATGTGGTATATCCACACAATGAAACATTATTTGGTCATAAAAAAGAATGAGATACTGACATATGCTACAACATAAATGTACCTTGAAAATATAATGCTAAGTGAAAGAAACCAGCCAAAAAAAAACCCATATACTATATGATTCTATTCCTAGGAAAGTCAGAATAGGGAAATCTATAGAGACAAAAAAGTAGCTTAGTGGTTGCTTAGGGATGGGGTAAACAGGGTCAGGGGATAAAGGGATGGTAGCTGAAGGGTTCAGGCTTCTTTTTGAGGTGATGAAAATATTCTAAAATTTACTGTGGTGATGGTTACACACATCTGTGAATATATTTTAAAAAACCACTGAATTATAAACTTTAAATGGGTGAATTGTATGGTATGTGAATCATATCTCAATAAAGCTGCCTAAAAAATGTAGTAGCCAGCTCCAAAAAAAAACATCATAGTGAAGAAAGCAGAATGTAGGGTCAGAGAGCAACATCGCTTTTGTTCATCATTAATCCTTCCTGCCCTTAAAGCCATGCCTGCATGTTTGCAAAAAAAAAAAAAAAAAAAAAAAAGGACTAAATGAAGTAGACGAGTGACAGGAAAAAAGCAGGGTAGGAAACCTGGATTTCACCACATGAAAAGAGCACAATTCTACATTATGCAATGTCACCAAAAATTAGACATAAAAATATCCTCACTTATACCTGGACATACAAACTACTAAAAACTCACTTACCAAATAAATTTCTGAAACATCAAATGAGTCTGTGTAAGGCTTTGTTTGAAGAACTTAACTTGTATTAATTGATTTAATCCACACAACCACCCTATGTGGTACATATATAGCTGATCTTCATTATTTACAAGTTCCATATTTGTGAATTCACCTACTCACTAAAAGTTTTTTGGAATCCCAAATCAGTATTTGCAGCATTCTCATGGTCATTCGCAAACATGAGCAGAGCAGTGAAAAATTTCAGTCTATCAACACACACGTTCCAGTTGAGGTCAAACAAGGTGACACTCTGCCTTACTTCAGCTCTCATACAGAAATGACCAGAGGATAGAGATGGTAGGGAGCAGTGTGGTGTAATGCAAGAAGCTCCAGTTCTTTCGAGTTTAGGAGAGTTTAAGTCATTTTCCCAAGATCAGAAAGCTAACGAATGGAGGACTGTATGAGCCAAGGACACAAAGTGAAGAAATTGATGGTTGAATGAATTAATAGTTAAAAGGCTAAAAAAAGAGATAAAACGAGATCATAAAAAATACTTACACCAAAAGAAGAAAAAATGGAGAAGGGAAACAAAAAACAGATGAGACAGAAAACAAACAGTAAGATGATAGATTTAAATCTAACCATATCAATAATCACATTCAACGTAAATGTTCTAAATGCCCCAATTACAAGGCAGAGATTGTGAAAACAGTGTGGCAGTTCCTCAAAAAGATAAACACGGAATTACCATATGATGTTGCAATTCCACTCATAGGTATATACCCAAAGAAATGAAAGCAGGAATCACTCACAGGTATACACCCAAAGCACTGATGTGGCATACAGATACTTGTCCACCAATGATCATAGCAGCATTATTCACAACAGTCAAAAGGTAAAAATAACCCAAGTGTCCAAACAAAATGTGATAAACACATACAATGGGATATTATTCAACCTTAAAGAGGAATGAAACTCTGATATATGCTAAACATGGATGAAACTAGAAAACATGCTAAGTGAAATAAGCCAGACACAAAATGCCAAATACTATATGACTCCACTCATCTTAGGTACCTAGAATAGGCAAATTCATAAGACAGAAGGTAGGGGAGAAGGGAGAACGGGGAATTATTGTGTAATGGGTATAGAGTTTCTGTTTAGGATGATGAAAAAGTTACAGAAATGAAGAGTCACAATGGTTTCACAATATTGTAAATGTACTTAATGTCACTGAATTCTAAACCTTATAATGGTTAAAATGGCAATTTTTATGTTACATATATTTTGCCACAATAAAAAAAAAAAGGGCAGAGATCATCAAACTATAAAAAAGCAAGACCCAAGTGTATGTTGTCTACAAAAACAAACACTTTAAATATAAAGACACAAACAGGCTAAAAGTAAAAGGATGGAAATAGACCATGCTAGCACTAGTCAAAAGATCTGGCTACATTAATATTGAACAAAGTAGACTTCAGAGCAAAGAATATTACCAGGGATAAAGAGGGCCACTTTATAACGATAAAGGAGTACATTCATCAAGAAGACATAACAATCCTAAGCATTTATGTACCTAATAAAAGAGCTTCAAAATGCAAGGAGCAAAAAACAATGGAACTAAAAGAAGAAACAAACAAATCCAAAAAATTATAATAGGAGATTTCCACACCCCTACCAATAATTGACAGAACAAGGAGACAGAAAATCAGTAAATGTTGTTCAAGTCTTTCATATCCTATCAACAAACGTGATAACATTTATAGAACACTCCACCCAATAACAGCAGCACATATATCTTTTTAAAGTCAAAATGAAACATTTACCAAGACCATATCCTGGGACATACAACAAATCAGATAAGCTTTTAAAAGATTCAAATTATGCAAAGCATGTTCTCTGACAGGGGAACTAAATTAGAAATCAATAACAGAAAAAAAGTCTGGAAAATCTCCCAAATATTTGAAAATTAAATAATACTCTTCTAAATAAGCAATGGGCCAAAGAAGAAGTCAAAGAGGATATCAGGAAATATTTGTTACTGAATGAAAATGAAAACACAACATGTCATTATTTGTGGCATAGAGTTGAAACAGTATCTAGAAGGCTGTTTATGGCACTCAACACCTTTATTAGAGAAAATGCAATGTACCAAAGCAATGACCTAAGTTCCCACCTTAAGAAATAAGGACAAGAAACGCAAGCTAAACACAAAGTGAGCATAAGAAACAAATAAGAGCAGAAGTTGATGAAAAAGAAAACAGAGAAACAACAGAGAAAAATCAATGAAACCAAAAGCTAGTTCTCTGAGATCAGTCTAACCAGACTATTAATGGAACAAAAGAGAAAAGACAAAATTAGTATCAGAAATAAGAGAGGTGACATCACCACATTTTCTATCAATAGTAAAAGGATAATAAGGAATACTATGAACAACTTTTGTCAACACATTTGACTACTCAGATGAAATGGACAAAACCTGTGAAAGTTAAAAATTACAACAGCTCATTCAAAAAGAAATAGATAATCTGAATAGCTCTATATCTACTAAAGAAATTGAATTTGTAGACAAAAACCTTCCCCCAAAACTTCAGGCCCAGAAAGCTTCACTGGTGAATTCTACCAAATATTTAAGCAAGAAATAACACCAATTCTAGACACACCCTTCCAGAAAACTGGGGAGGGTATATACCGCGCAGCTCAATCTGAGGCCAAGGTTACTCAAAAACTAAAACTAGACAAAGACATTTCAAGAACACTACAGACAAATATCCTTTTTGAACATAAATGTAAAAATATAAATGAAGAAATCTTTAGCAAATTGAATCCAACAGTATATAAAAATAATATACCATGACCAAGTGGGATTTACCCAAGGAATGCAAGGCGAGTTTAACATTTCAAAATCAATGTAATTCATCATATTAAAAAACTTAAAACAGAAACCATGGGATGAATTAAAACTATAAAACATCTCTAAGAAAACACAAGAGAGAATTGTAGTGACCTTGGCTTTGGCAAAGATCGTTAAATACAATACAAAGAGCGGAAATATAAAAAAATATATATAAAACAGACTTCATTAAAATTAAAAACTTCTGTTCTGTGCACTGGTAAGAAGTAAAAAGGTAAGCCAGAGTAGGAGAAAATACCTGCAAAAGATATATCAACACGTAAGAAACTCTACAATTCAATAAGACAAACTACCCAACTTAAAAATGAGCAAAAGATTTGAATAGACACCTTGCTCGAGAAGATATACAGCACGCAAATGAGCACCTGAAAAGATGGTCAACATCATCTGTCATCAGGCAAATGAAAATTAAAACGACAACGAGATAACACTAGACTAGAACGGCTAAAACTCAAAAAGACTAACCAGACTAAGTGCTGGAGAGGGAGTGGAGCAACTACAGCCTGCACACATGCTGGCGGCAATGTAAAATCGTACAACCACTTTGGAAAACAGCTTGGCAAGTTTTTAACTAATCACACACCTACCACACAATTCAACCATTTCACTCCTGAGTATTTTCTCTAAAGAAATGAAAGCACATGTCCACACAAAGACTTGTACACCAATGTTCACAGAAGTGTTTTGTTTAATAGCCCAAAACTGGAAACAATCCAAATGTTCCTCAATCAGGTGAAGGAACAAACAAAATGTGATACATGCACAACACAGACTACTACTCAAAAATAACAAGAAATGAACTATTGATATATGTAAGAACATGGGCGAATTTCAAAATAATTATTCTGAATGAAAGTAACTGAGCCAGGTAAAACAAAGAGTACATATTATATAATTTCATGTATATAAAATTGTAGAAAATGAAAACTTATCTACAGAGTCAGAAATCAGTGGTTGACTAACGACAGGCAGCACACAGTTGTAGGGAGGAATAACAAAGGGCCAGAAGGAATGTTTTAGAGGTGACGCTCATTATCTTGATTATGGTGACGGTTTCATGGATGTACACATATCTCAAAATGTATTAAACTGTACACTTTAAATATGTGCAGTTTGTTGTAGGTCAATAATACCTCAATAAAGCTGCGAGAGGAGGGGGAGAACAGAGAGACGAAAGAAAAATAAATCAGCCTAGGAGGACCAGGATCCAGAGTTCAGAGAGGGCAGTGAAAAAGGAGGTCAAGAAACAATCAAGGAGCATTCCCTAGAACTGAATAACACAAGTCCTCAGCCTCAGAGTCAGCCAAGCACCGATCAAAATAAACTGAAATTTTAAAAGAATCTATACCTAAGTACACAATCATGAACACTTACACTACCGAGGATAAAGATCTTGAAAACATTCAGAAAGAAAAATAGATCAACTACAAAAGAACGAAAGCAGAACATAGAAATTAAGCGCATGGCCTTCCTGATTTTGACAATGGCTCTGCCATGTATTAGCCAAGTGACCCTGAGTACGTTACTTAACCCCTCTGTGCTTCAGTTTTCTCATCTGTAATAGTAATAATAGTAAGGAGTAGTAGTCATGTGGTTGTTATGAGAATTTAATAAATTAATCTATAAAGTGCCTAGAACAGTGCCTGGTATGTGTTAAATACTACATAAGTATCAGTTAAATAAATAAATCACATTAACATTCAACTTCTCATCACAGGGCCGGCCCGGTGGTGCAACCAGTTAAGTGCTAGCACTCCGCTGCGGCGGCCCGGGGTTCGCCGGTTTGGACCCCGGGCGGGCACCGACGCACCGCTTGGCAAGCCATGCTGTGGCAGTGTCCCATATAAAGTGGAGGAAGATGGGCAACGATGTTAGCCCAGGGCCAGTCTTCCTTAGCAAAAAGGGGAGGATTGGCAGATGTTAGCTCAGGGCCGGTCTTCCTCACCAAAAAAAAAAAAAACTCATCAAAAATACTGGATGACATAAGTCAAAAGAACAGCACTTTCAAAGATTTGAGGGAAACTAACTTGCAAACTCGAACTTGATGCCTAGCTAATGACCACTCATGTGTACAAGGGTAGAACAGATTCAGAAAACTCACACCCTGCACGGCATTTCTTAAGAATTCAATTGAGAATAAAAACCAAGGAAGGATTTAGGCCAAGAAAGATGATCAGAAAATAGTACCCTCAACTGAAGAAAGGAATTTTTAAAAATCTCAGGAAGCAGCTTTCCAACAAGCCTAAAGAACCAGGTGTGACAGCAACAGAAATAAAGACCTCAAGAAGGAGTCTCCAAGAAGAAAGAGGACTTGATAGAATACCTAATAAAACAGCGAGTTTGGATGTGGAACCGTATAAAGAGGAAAACAGAAAAAGAACACCAAGAAAAAGACAAAAGTAGCACAAGAAAAGAAACAGTATCACAGCATAACTTGAATCTGGAAAGTGACAAGAATTTACAATACTATTTGATTTTTCAGCTTTTAAAACAATCCCATATATAGCCAAAGCCCTGACAATTTAATTTGGGATGCCAACAAGGCAAAAGGACAGCTGGCAAGCTTGGGGTGAAGAGTAAGAGCAGCAGAGGTAGAAAAGCTAATACCTAACCTTAGAAAGTGAGAAGTCAAGGGATACTTTAAATAGAAGACGTAATAAAAAAGACACATTACTCAAAGTTATAAAGCTTACCAAGAGAAGAAATAAAGACAGTGATTTACTATTAGGAATGGGGCAGGGGATGCCGCATAAGTGACGCAATCCTCTTCTATCATAGCTAGAATTCAATAGATAGATCCAAAACCAATAAATCAGGCATAATCATGATATCTAGAGACAGAACCAAAACAGTTAAAAATGGTTATCTCTACAGAGTAGAAATGGGATGAGATGCAAGTCAAGTTTGATGGAAGTTTTAAAAACAAAGGAAACCAGCATTCAGTTTAACACTTTCTCTTTGGGAAAAACACAAGGAATACTGAAACTGCCGTCAAAACCAGGCTTTCGGTTCCTCCTGGATAGGAGCTAAGTAAAAATCAAGATCTCACCAACCTCAGCAAAAGAATGCAGTTCACTGTGACTGATGGGCACTTCCTTCAAAAACGAAGGGGCGAGGGGCATGAAGCGCCGCTGAACCTTCCCAATCCAGAAATTCCAAGCACAAAATCGAACTCGGACGGGATCACGGAACGATAAAGAGAAAACTCAATAACGGCCAGAAGTCGACACATACATTAACAAACAACCAACCAAGTATTTAAGTGCATCCAGGAATTCTGAAAATTTCAACAAGCCTTCTGTCCAGCAGTCGGGGCACCTAGAGAAGGGGGCACTTATGAGACTTCTGTCTCGTCCTAGACGTTTCTAAGATGCTGCTTTCACCGTAGGATCTAAAACAGCAACAACAGTCCTTTCACACCAGGAGAAAACCTTTCGAGCACGGGCAGTAAACAACAGAAAGCTCGCCGCGGGGGGGTTACTTTACAAGGTTGTGAGAGGCTGGGATCAACACGTGCGCCTCGCTCCCCAGCTAACTCAGCGGGCCAGGCGTGTGCAGCCCAACACCTTCGAGCCTGTTCTGAAACCCGAAACGCGCTGCGCCGAGAGGAAACACAGCCGTGGGCGGGGCCTTCCGGGCCGGAAAAAGCGGGCAGGGAGGAGCAGCCCTCCAGCGAGCACAGACCCTGCTCGGCCCTCGCCCCGCCGAGGCTGCTCTCCCAGGGCCCCGAAAACGAGTGTCGGCGACCAACCGCGTGTCGGGCCGCGGCCGCCCGCGGGGCCCACAGAGCAGCGCGGGCCCCGGCGCGGCACCCCGGGGACAGGCGGCGGGTCCCGAGGGCCGCGGCCCAGACGCGCTGGGGCTCCGAGCTTGCCGCCACGCACCTCCTCACCTTCTCTTCCACGCAGTCGACAATGATGGACGGGGACTTGCGGCTGAGCCAGCGAGAGAAAGCCGGGCCTCCCATAGCAGCGGCGCGGCCCTCGACGAACGTAACCAGACAGACAGGCGGGAGCGGCAGCCGCGGCACCGGGACTTCCTCCCACGTGCGCGCCGTCGACGGGAAGTGATGTCATGGCGCCGCCGCCGCAGGGGAAGCCGGGAAGGAGGCTCGCGGCCGGGCTGGTTGTCGGATTCGGGGTTCTACGGCTGACCGGGTGGTGGGGGCTGCGGCTGGCCTCGCTTGCGGCGTTAGCTTTCAGTGGTGCCAGCCCTGAAGCCCGAGGTCGACCTCATGTGAGTCGCGGGGAATCCCGGGCTGCACCGGCGTCTTGCTTCCCCAGCCCTCGGGTTCCACTGGGGCGGGATCCCCGTGCTCCGCAGGCGCCCGGGGAGGTAGGTCTTCCTTGCCGGTTTGATCACCTCCTTTTTCTCACCCATCTCAATTCAGAGTAAAATCAAAGCATCTAAACACACTCATTATTTCTATGTCCTGGTTTCTCCCGGTTTTGTGCCACAGTACGTACTTGGACTATGAAAAGGAATATTTTTAGGTATTTTACACGAATGATGGCTGGTTTGCGTAACTCCCTTTAGTTATAAAATGGGATCTAGCCGGCATTTAGCATCTAATTGAACCTTCCAGCTACATTTATGAGTATAAAATAATTGCTGATATCACTCTCCAGCATTTATTTGAGCACTTACCACGTACTAAAGCTTTGGCTAAGTGATTATCTCATTTAATTGTCACGTGAACCTTCTGAGAGTGTTACATATTATCATCTTCATGGAACAGATGAGAAAGCCAAGCTGTAAAGGGGTTAAGTTACTTGCTTATTCATACTGCTGTGTTTCAGTCCAAGTAAAGATCATTTAATGCTCTGTCCTTACACTAACAGGATGCTTTTATCCTTTATTTTCTGATGGCTTCAAATCCTTTTTTTAAGCATATACAAAGAGATCTGGAAGAAGAGAGATTTATGTCCATTTGTTCAAGCCTGGAAGTGTTTCTCCATGGAATCCCCTCTTGGCTTGACAAATCACGCTCAGTCCTAAAGGCTCACCTCAAGAGGCCTTTATGAAAGTATTTCTCCTTGCTACCTGGTGTGCAAATATTTACTGCCCCTTCCTCTGTGGTCTGATGCCACTTTAAACTTCTTTAAACTGTTTAAACTGCTGGTGTGGAAATTAAGAGAAATGGTTAGCCCATGTTTCACTTAAGGACAGCCAGAACTATTCCGGAGTATTATGTCTATTGTGAAGTCCCTCATTTCTTCTGGAAACAGGCCCTCCTCGTCAAGTATTTGGTTCCCCTAGGAGGTGTTGTGTTCTTGTAAGACCACACACAAGGTAGGTGATTGAACAGCTGGGCAAATTGGGCCATTGAGAGTCCTTGCCCAGCATTTTTGAACTGAGAACCACAGGAAGGTGGTAAGGCAGTCCCTCCCAGATAGCTGAAAGCTGAAAGAGAATGGGACTTGCTGCCAGTCCGCAATGAGAGAAGCAGATTTAAGTCCCTGGTTCCAGTGGTTTTTGAGTACAGCTAAATCCCTCTTCCTGCAGTTTGGTTGGTAAACCTATTCTTTAATTCTATGAGCCAGTAAATTCTCCTTTTGTCCCACGCTAGTTTGGGACAAAACAATGGAGGCCAGAAGGCAGTGGGATAGCACATATAAAGTGCTGAAGGAAAAAACTGTTAACTAAGAATTCTATATTCAGGAAAGGTACTGTTCAAAAATGAAGAAAAAATAAAGACTTTGCCAGATAAACAAAAATTGAGAGAATTCATTGCTAGTAGACCTGATTTACAAGAAATACTAAAGAAAGTTCTTCAGGCTGAAAACAAGTGACCCCAGTAAAGGTAATTATACATATTTTTTATCCTTTCTATTCTTAACTGATTTAAAAACCAATTGTATAAAATAATATCACACAACGTATCATGGCTTAAAACGCACAATTTAATATAAGTGTAATATATTTCCTAGTAACAGCCCAAAAGGAGGTGGATGGAAGCAAAGTTGCAATGAGCTAAGGAAATGACTGCAGATGGTAAAATGATAATTATAACAATGCAATGTTGAGTTTGTAACATTAACAGATATAATACATATAACAACAATACCAAAAAAAAAAGGGAAAATGGGAATCAAGCTGCATAGCAGTAAAGGTTCTACATATTACCCAAATTCAGCTAGTACAAATCTAAAGCTGATGAGACGTGTATAGTAAACCCTAGAGCAATTACGTAAAAAAATTCCAAAAAGAAACTAAAAAAAAGATCACTAATGAAATTAAAATGCTACATTAGAAAATACATATAGAAAACAAAAACTAAAATGGCCGATGTAAATCCAACTATATCAGTAACATTAAATGTGAATAGATTGAACAATCAAAAGGGAAAGATTGTTAGATTGGATTTAAAAAAAACATGATCCAACTATATGTTGTCTACAGGAGACACACGAGAGTCACAGAGACAAAAACACTGAAAGTAAATAGATGGGGACAAATATCATGCAAACAGCAACCACAAGAAAGCTGGATTGGCTGGACTAACATCAGACAAAATAGACTTTAAAACAAGAATACTAGAGACAGTGACATTTTATAATGATGAAATGGTCAATAGTTCAAGACATAACAATTAAAAACATATATGCATCTATTAATGGAGCATTGAAATACATGAAACTTTTAATAGAAATGAAAACAGACAATTCAACAATAGTTGGAGACTTCAATACCCCACTTTCAATAATGTATAGAACAATTAGACAGAAGATCAACAAGGAAATAGACGACTTGAACAACACTACAAACCAACCAGATCTAACAGACTTCTACAGAGCACTCCATCCAACAACAGAATATACATTCTCAAGTACATAGGGAACATTCTCCAGAACAGATCAAATGTTGGGCTATAGAACAAACCCCAATAAATTTAAAAGCAGAAAAATAATACAAAGTATGTTCTCCAACCATAATAAAATAAAATTAGAAATCAATAGTAGGAATAAATCTGGCAAATTCATAAATATGTGGGAATTAAACAACACATTCATGAATAACCAATGAGTCGAAGAAGAAATCTAAAGGGAAATCAGAAAACGCTGGTTCTTTGAAGAGATCAACACAATTGACAAACCTCTGTCCAGTCTGACCAAGAAAAAGAGAGAAGATTCAAATTACTTGAATCAAAAACAAAAGAGAGAAAACAACACTAAGATATCACCTCACGCCCGTTAGAATGGCTATAATCACCAAGCCAAGAAACAACAAACACTGGAGAGGATGTGGAGAAACAGGAACCCTCGTACACAGCTGGTGGGAATGCAAACTGGTGCAGCCTCTATGGAGAACGGTATGGAGATTCCTCAAAGAATTAAAAATAGAGATGCCCTATGATCCAGCTATCCCACTACTGGGAATCTATCCAACGAATCTGAAATCAAAAATCCCAAGGGCCTTATGCACCCCTATGTTCATTGCAGCATTATTCACCATAGCAAGAAGTGGAAGCAACCTAAGTGTCCCTCGACTGATGACTGGATCAAGAAAATGTGGTGTATATATACAATGGAATACTACTCAGCCATAAAAAAAGACAAAATCGTCCCATTTGCAACAACATGGATGGGCCTGGAGGGTATTATGTTAAATGAAGGAAGCCAGAAAGAGAAAGACAAACACTGTATGATCTCATTCATATGTGGAATATAAACCAACACATGGACAGAGAAAACTGTATTGTGGTTACCAGGGGCAATGGGGGTGGGGGGTGGGCACAAGGGTTGAAGGGAGACATATATATGGTGATGGACAAACAAACATGTACAACCCAAAATTTCACAATGTTAAAAACTATTAAAACATCAATTAAAAAAAAGACAAAACTGAAGGAAAAAAAAAAAAAGACAGGACAAGATTACCAACCTTACAGAAACAAAAAGGATTATAAACAAATACTATGAATAATAGTACACAAATTAGATAACTTAGATGAAATACACAAATTACTAGAAAAACACAAACTACAAAAATGACTCAAGATAATCTGAATAAACCTATAATAAGTGAAGAGATTGAATCAGTAATCCACAAACTATGCACAAAGAAAAGCCCAGGCCTAAATGGTTTCACCGCTGAAATCTACCAAACACTCAAGGAAGAATTAACACCAATTCTTACAAAAAAAAAAAAAAAAGAAGAGGAAGAAACACTTTCCACTACATTTTATGGGGCTAATATTACCCCGATACCAAAGTCAGACAAAGATGTCACAAGAAAGCAAAACTACAGGGGCCAGCCTGGTGGCGTAGAGATTAAGTTTGCACGCTCCACTGTGGCGGCCCAGGGTTCACAGGTTTGGATCCCGGGTATGGACTGATGGACCGCTTGTCAAGCCATGCTATGGCGGTGTCCCATATTAAAAAAAAATAAATAGAGGAAGATGGGCACGGATGTTACCCCAGGGCCAATCGTCCTCTGCAAGAAGAGGAAGATTGGCAACGGATGTTAGCTCAGGGCTAATCTTCCTCACCAAAAAAAAAAAGAAAACAAAACTACAGACTAATATCTCTTACCAACATGGATGTAAAAGTCCTCAACAAAATACTAGCTAACTGAATCTAGCAATATATAAAGAGAATTATACACCATGACCAAGTGGGATTTATCCTAGGGATGCAAAGTTGGTTTAACGTCCAAAAACAATTAATGTAATACATCATACAAATAGAATGAAAAACAAAAAATCACAAGACCAACTCAGCAGATGTAGGAAAAAGCATTTGACAAAATTCAACACGCTTTCACGATTTAAAAAAAACTCAATAAACTAGGAACAGAAGGGAAGTTCCTCAATATAAAGGGCATCTACAAAAAATCTCCAGTTAACATCATACTTAATGGTGACATACTGGATGGTTTCCCTTTAAGATTAGGAACAAGACAAAGATTTCCACTCTTGCCATTTCTATTCTAAATTGTAGCGGAGGTTCTAACCAGGGCATTTAGGCAAGAAAAAGAAATAAAAGGCATCTATATCGGAAAGGAGGAGGTAAAACTATCTCTATTTGCATGAAGTGATCCTGTATATAGAAAATCCTAAGGAGTCTACCAAAAAACTATTAGAAGTAATAAATGAGTTCAGCAAGGTTGCAGGATACAAGATCAATATACAAAACCCAATTGAATTTCTATACATTTGCATTGAAAAACCCAAAAGTAAAATTAAGAAAACAATTCCATTCACAATAGTATCCAAAACCAGGAATAAATTAACCAAAGAAATGCAAAACTTATACTCTGAAGTTGATTCTAAATTCATACGGAATTCTAAGGCAACAAGCTACAACTAACAAAACAATTCTGAAAAAGAAGAATAAATAGTGTAAGACTCATACTTCCCAATTGCAAAAGTTACTACAAAGCAACAGTTGTCAAGACAGTGTGGTACTGGTACAAGGACAAACATACAGATCAATGGAACAGAACTGAAAGACCAGAAATAAACCTATACACCTATGGTCAACTGATTTTTCACAAGAGTGCCCATGGTGCTGTGACAATTGAATAGCTATATGCAAAAGAATGAAGTTAGACCCTAACCTTATCCCATAAGCAAAAGTTTACTCAAAATGGATCATACACTTAAATTGAAGAGCTAAAACTATAAAACACTTAGAAGAACACACAGGCATAAATCTTCATGACCTTGTATTTGGCAATGGACTCAGATCTGACACCAAAAGCAGAAGCAACTAAATAAATGAATAAATAAGTTAAACTTCATCATCAAAATTAAGGAACATGAGAAATGTAAAGTTCCTGCTTTAAAATTTCATCAGGGGCAAGCAACTAATTCAAATGGAATGCAGTCATCTAAAGGACATCTTTTTAATGAGAAATGCTATTACTAAAGGAGACTTGGGCTGTTTTAAATGATATTTAGCCCAAAGCAACAAGGGAGGTATTTCAGCAGGTGACTGCTTCCATTCCCATCTATAAATTCTTCCCCAGTGACTCAGTGCCCTTGCCTGATCAGTATTTTATGTTGATGACAAATCTCGCACACAACTCACTTATCATTGCTTGAAAAACTTACAAGAAGTGCTACTGTTTAACAAAACTGAAAAAATATATTTTGTCCTTTATGGAAAATAAGGAAGAAAGTATCAGGAAAGGAAAGAATAATTTAGCTCAAGTACTTGGTAAGAAATAGGAATACAAAAACAAATAACCAGAAATTGCTAGTATATGTATCAGCCATCTCAGAAAGAACAAACAGGCCACTTTATTTCCTTTAAGGCCTGACATTTTTCTCTCTGCCCTTTTCCGACACCCTCCATTGTGTGGTCTCTAAGCAGCCCTACTGTGAGCAGCTGTAGACGCTAATTCGTGGTTCACTGAGGTGTCAATTGAGTCTTAAACCAAGGAAACAACAGCTGCAAAACAATACTTGACTCTGGTGCAAATATTTTCAAAGGTAGACTAAAGTTTCAACTGTTATTTTAGATAAACAAAACCCCAAACCATAACCTTCCATCAAGTCACAAAACAAAAGAACACGCGGCCGGAGTTTAATTCATTGCGTAGCGACATTTCTCATCGTGTTGCCGCTATTTAGACAGGCTTTCACGACTTTACCTTGACAAACGACTTCCTTCACTAGATGAAAAACTAGCTTCCGAAGCGATTTTGTTAGTTGTCTTTGTCCTGAATGTACCGCTGCCAATATTCAAACCTGTGAGAAGCACAAACATGGAGAGGGAGTGTCAGCCACCACGCAGCAACGAGTGAAGAAGAGGGCTCACAATAACTTTGGTGAAACAAATGTCAACAGGGGAAGATGCTGCTCAAGCCACAGAAGGCAGGGAGCTTCTGAGGCAAGGAACATGTTGATAGAACTCTGAAAGGAAGTGGAGCGTTTTCCGGTGATACTTAGAAGCCACAAAAAATAAAAAATAAAATCATTCGAAGAGCTCTATTCCAAATGACCACGATGCACATGTGAGCACATGGGTCTCTACTACAGCACCATGCACTGGATAATTCACCTTGTTATAACACATGGGCAGCAAGGGATCATCAAAATAATGGGTGCTGGGAACCAGGTCTCAGAAATAACTGACACCGCTGGATGACAGTTACCCACCCCACCCACCCTTAAGCCCTCTGCCAAATCCTCTGTTTTTCCATCTCCCAGGAGAGACTGAATCTCCATTGAAAACCATCAAGGCCACTCTTTAACCAGCCTGAAAAAGTTGATGGGGAAGATGCACAATCCACCTCTTTCCTGGAGCCAGGGGAACCAGACTGTTCCCATGATGCTATCAGCGTGCAGGGCAATCCTTGACCTCTGCCCCCTGGGTGACTTCAGCCTTGGATGTTTCTGCTTCAAGTCTGATTCTTAACTGGCAGTCACCTGAGATCACGGATAGAGAGTGCATGGGTGTCTCTGCAAAAGGCATTTGCTGAGTTTCTATCCTGTAACCTGCTTGCCTGCATGTAACCTCTGCAGCCAAGCCATTCTCTTAAGAATGTGTCCGTGCTCAGCCCGAAGAGGGTTTCCATGTGCTTACCAGCATAAGGCCTTTTCAGACATGGAAAGGAAGGCGCAAGGTGGCAGTGGCTTTCCTTAGTGACAGGTCCAGAGGCAGAGACCTAACACATCTGATGCAGAAAGTAACTGAAACATGCACTGCTTCTTCAATAGTCAGATTTGGGGTGGCTCCTGAGTTCAGGGTGCCCATCCTCACCACTACCTGTAACAGCAGTAGCGGGGTACGCTAACCACGGGGTACATGGCTTCCGTTTCCCTCCACCCTGCCAGCCTGCCTCCTGCTTCTCTTTGGAGCTCAGAGAAGTCCCCAGGATCAGAGTGAGAGCGAGAGAGTGAGAGTGAGAGTGAAAAGTATTGTGTGACCACACGTAAACTAAACGCCAGAGGCCGTATCTGACCTCAGAGATGGCTGACACCACCAGAAGGACTTCTATGATCCCAACGCAGGAAAATGTGGAATCTTGCAAAGCACATAGTGTAAATTTGAGTGTGGAGTGAGGGAACTGAATCTAGGGGTGCTTGATTATACAACCTATAAAGTATCACTTAGGAATAAATTAATAAACAAATACATTAATCATTAGTATATTAATAGTACCAACATTTTTTTGTGTGTGTGAGGAAGATGAGCCCTGAGCTAACATCCATGCTAATCCTCCTCTTTTTGCTGAGGAAAACCGGCTCTGAGCTAACATCTATTGCCAATCCTCCTTCTTTTTTTCCCCCAAAGCCCCAGTAGATAGTTGTATGTCATAGTTGCGCATCCTTCTAGTTACTGTATGTGGGATGCGGCCTCAGCATGGCTGCAGAAGCGGTGCGTCGGTGTGTGCCCGGGATGCGAACCGGGCCGCCAGTAGCGGAGCACACGCACTTAACCACTAAGCCATGAGGCCGGCCCCCAACATTTTTGATATACATCCAAGGGACTACAACTTATGTCAAATTTACTCATCCTTTGAACTTGTCCAATTAACTATCCATATAAAATAAACTTACCAAACATAGATGTGTGGAGTCACCTTCCAACCACGTGTGTCTGCTAACTGGCTGTAAGGCTCTGAGGGAGGTGCTACTCTCTTGTCGCCTCCTTTTGTGAAATGAGGGGGTTGGATAAATACTTTCTAAATCTCTCTGGATTCTAATTCTGTGACTCAAATGTGAAGAAAGTGGTGAAAAGCAAAGGGTTAAGGGCTCACGAGTGCTACATCTTTCCAAAGTGATGAAGCCCTCCATCGGGACAGAGGCCCTGCTTCATACCTCAGCCAACTACAATGTCTCACATTCGCGGAGTTCACATAACACCCAGCACCACCGCGGCCAGCAGTCGCTGAGGGCTGCTCTCTAACAGGCCCTGTGCTGGGCATTTCGCCTGCAGTGGCTCACTGAATCCTCAAAACAACCAAAATAACAGAATTTTGCAGCAACCAATTCTAACACTAATATTATCTAGGAAATAGCTCTCTGAAGACAGACAGCTAAGTCTAATGCACCATATGTCCCTCGAAAAAATGCCTGTCTGATATAGACATCTTTGAGACAATTGGGAAATCTGGATATGGCCTGGGAATTATGTGATGTTAAGAGATCACTGTTCATTCTGATGGGTGAAATTATGGAATGGTGGTTTATGTAAGGATAAGGAAGTGACTAAGGTGTACTTCCTTCTGTATGAATCCATTTATTTTCACAAAGGGAGCTGAAGTGACATACTAAAAAAAGGTGTAATAAAATAAAAACCAATGAAAATAATAAAAATGCAATAAAGTATAGGAAAACAAAGAAAATTACAATTAAAACAAAAATCCTAGATTGAAGGAACTACACTTAAGCTTAAAATTTAGCTTTACTGGGATTTACAGTCTTTTCATTTAAAAAGCCCAAAGTTTTCCAACATTCTGGTGAGGGAAAATAGCCCAGGATGATGTTCCCCATTGATGATTAAGAAACTGGAAGATGTGGGAAAAGAAAGAATTTGGGGTGTCTCCTGTGGTACTTAGTGACAAGTTACTATCATGACATGCCAGGTATAATCCAAGGGCCTGTAAGGACCATCGCCATGCCAGGGCTGGCACATATCCAGGAGAGAAGACTCTTCCAAATTCTTGTTTGTTAAGGACTGAAAAAGTACTGGCTGATTCTGATCCAGTGATAGCTTATTACAAAGCAAACTCCAGAAACTTTCAAAGAATGACCACCCTTCCCTGAGCACAGCACTAGCTGCTGCCTTGGGTCACCTAGACACTGGCTGTGAGTGCTGAATCTGCTCACTTACCTGACAGTTGTGATGCAGAAGCATCTGCCTTTTGGAACCTGTCTTCAGTTTGATTTGTATTATCCTGAAGGGTAGACCACTTCAGCAACTGGTAGGCTTTTGTTTCTACAGATTTAAAAAAAGGCACAGATAACTGGATATCCACATGCAAAAGAATGAAGTTGGACCCTTACCTTATACCATACACAAAATCAACTCAAAAAGGGTTAAAGACTTAAACATAAGACTGAAAACTATTAAATTCCCAGAAGAAAACATAGGAGAAAAGCTTCAGGACATTGGTTTTGGCAACGATTTCTTGGATATGACACCAAAAGCACAGTCAACAAAATTAAAAATAGACACACAGGACTATCTCAAACTTAACTTTTGCATGTCAAAGGAAACAATCAACAGAGTGAAAAGGCAACCTACACAATGGGAGAAAATAACTGAAATCATATATTTGAAAACGGGTTAATATCCAGAATATATAAGGAACTTCTACCACTCGACAACAATAACAAAAATCAAATAACCCGATTAAAAATGGGCAAAGTGCTTGAATAGACATTTCTCCATATACAAATGGTCAATAAGCACATGAAAAGATGCTCAAAATCACTAATCACCAGGGAAACGTAAATCAAAACCACAATGAGATATCACCTCACACCCATCAGGATGGCCACTATCAAAAGAACAGAAAATCAGCGTTGTGGAGGATGTGGACAAATCGGAACTCTTGTGCACTGCTGGTGGGTGTAGCTATTAGGGAAAACAGTATGGAGCTTCCTCAACAAATTAAAAATAGAATTACTATATGATCCAGCAATCCACTCTGGGTATATATCCAAAAGAACTAAAAACAGGATCTCAAAGAGTTATTGGCACACCCTTGTTCATCACAGCATTTTCCACAATGGCCAAGAGGTGGAAGCAACCCAAATGTCCATCAATAGTTGAATGGATAAAGAAAATGTGGCATGTACATACAATGGAATATTATGCAGCCTTTAAAAAGAAGGAAATCCTGTCACATACTACAGTGTAGATGAACCCTGAGGACCTTATACTAAGCGAAATAAGCCAGTCACAAGAGGCCAAGTACTGTATGATTCCACTCATATGAAGTAACAAAAGTGGTCAAAATCATAGAAACAGAAAGTGGAAAGGTGGTTATTAAGGGCTGGGAAGAAGGGGGAGGGAGTATTAGTGTTTAGTGGGTATAGTGTTTCAGTATTGCAAGATGAAAAAGTTCTAGAGATCTGTTGCACAACAATGTGAATATACTTAACACTACTGAGCTGCACACTTAAGAACAGTTAAGATGGTAAATTTAAAGTTATGTATTTTTTACCACAATTAAAATAAAAAGTAGAATTTGTCCATGACAATTCAGGTTTCTGCCTGTTGTCCCAGCATAATAATTAATAGAGTTGTCTTTTGTTAATCAAAAGTTTCCTAATTTAGACAATAAATTATATGGTGACGCTACTTAAGAGACATATGAGCCAAATGCAGTGCAATGGCACAGTTTGGCTACTCATCAAAAAACATCAACTGAAAAGATATCTGCTTGGCTCCTGACTGAACACTGATTGGATATATGATATTGCTAAATTGTTATTAACTGCTTTAGGTGTGAAAAAAATACACAGAAATACTGAATTTTCTACTACCTAGAAACAAGTTTCTTGAATTCCTCCTACGATGTTAACACTTTTCAAATGCATGCAAATTAGTTTTTTGAACTGTCCCTTTTTAGAAACTCTGAAAACAAACAAACGAAAAACAATTTAGTTGAACCCAGGTTTCAAGACTCGAAGTCAAGTTGTATGAATGTATTTGAGGTGGCCAAATTCTAGTCATTATTTTGAGTGGGTCTGTGGATAGGTTCAACTCACAGTAAAATGGTTTCTCTCCAGTCCAGGCCTTGCAGAAGCGGCTACAGGAATGAATCAGAAGACACATAACTGACTGCCTTGGTTGGGCAGCTGGTCCTCTGCAGCACGCGCTGCCCTGGCCCTCAGGCTTGCACATTCGAGTGTGGGGTCTCTGGGCTGAGTGAGGGGCGGGAAGGTCAGGAAGGGGAGGCGGCAGCAGGATGAGCTGGGGGACCCACCGCTGAGAAAATCTAACCAGGCTCATCGTAGGGACAGAGAAGAGCATCTGCAGGGAGCAAAGCCAGGTGCCCCAGAGGGGTCAGCAGCAGCCTGGGCACCCACAGGACACCCTTACCCTGCAGGACTGTTAACAGTGTCTGCTGTAAGTTAAAGTGGGGAAGACTGTTGGGAAAAACAATAAATAATGATCACGTAAAGAACCTGAGAGACACAACTTTCCCATTACCTCAAGGCTCAAGGATGCCTGGATGAAAGAGAGGCTGGAGAAATAGAGTTTTAGCACAGACATAACAAAACAGCATCCACGTCCACATCTCCAACATGGCCACAAACAAAAGGACTCCTGCTGTCAGCACCGGAGGCTGGCAATCACTGCTTTCCTGCTTTTGCTGGTTCAATTTAAGAACTTAACCATGAGCCCCTTATTACTGGATTAAAACTACCATCACACTGACGAATACAAATGTAACTTATCTTGCCCTACTGAGAATCAATCAAGATAAAAATAAGTACTTAAAATGAGCATCATATTTTGAAATATTAAATGCTATATAGTTAAAATATGTACAGATCAGGGACTCAACTCTGAAAATAATAAATCCTAAGGCAACACTTTTTAACATTGCTGGATTGTGATATTAGTTGGGCAAACCTGAACTAGTATTTTGACAAATTTAATAAAGAAAACACCAGATGTCATGCATGCAGAAGGGGAAAGTACTGTTTTGCATAACTTGTGTATATGTGTTGGGTACTGGCCTAGGACAGAAAGTGTTTCTTGCTGTAGATTAGTCCCACTGTCCTAGGACAGCATCATAACACTCTCCTGTCAGTCCTACTACCTATATTACTTCAGATTTGTGGTAAGGTACTTTTGGGAGAGGAGAAGTATCAATAAAATCAAAGAATTCTAAAAAGGTAAGGAATCACTGTAAAAGAGGTAAAAATGTTCTGTTTTGTTTTTATTCTATAAAGATCAACCAAAAAGTTTTTCAGCTTTTAGGATACAAGTCCAGATCATAATGACCATATGCTATTTCTGCACTCAATTATACTGACTTGGTCAAGGAAAAGAGAGCAAAGATAAAAGTTAAAAAAAAAAAAGAATAGGAAAAGAAAAAAAGAGTAGCTTCTTGGTAAACAAAGGCTCCTGGCAGCTGGAAGCTGGAGTTAGGCTTTCCTCTCATCTATTGTTGTGAGGTAAATCATCTGACTCCAGTGAGCTGGCTCTCCTGCTCCTCAGAAAACACGTGCCTTTTATTTTTAGGAGAAGATTTTCGTGAAAAATATAAAGCTAGTAGTTGTGAGTTAATTTCACATTTGGGAGGATTAAGTATTCTGTCCAAATATAGGACAGTACGGATATTATCACTGGTCTGAGTCTAGCAAAGGAGGAATGTGAAGTGAATTCACATTAGCAGCAAGGGACCATTTTATTTTACCACTCTGGAAAAGAAAGGCCATTTCCATGTTCCACACACTTTCCATTCTGGTTTCCTTCTCTTCCTTCCTCTTATTCTTTTTTTTTAATTGAAGTATAATCAACATACAGCATTATATTAGTTTCAGGTATGCAACATAATGATCCAATATTTGTACATATTGTGAAATGATCACCACAGTTAGTTAACATCAGTCACCATACATAGTTACAAAGTTTCTTTTCTTGTGGGTGAGGAATTGTAGGATCTACCCTTCCCTTGCTTCTTGAAGGACTTGGACTCTGTAACTGGCCTTTCCCTTCAAGGCTGCCCTGAGTCTGCTTTCAACCGTACACAGTTTTGGAGGGATGTAGCTTGTCTCTCCAGTCTCGTTCTCCCAGAGCCCACCCCGCTTCCCAGCCATAGCTCCTTACTGGTATTTGATCTTTAAACCTTCTGTAGCCCTTCTCTAAGCGGAAAGTCAGTGAAGCTCACCCGGACAATTTTTATCTGGGACATAGCCGCCCTGACCTAAGTAATAGAGGGTTGGCAAAATCAAGCTGAGGACTGCTGGGCACATGGCCTGCTCCCATCCCCGATGCATGCTTCCTCGTGTGGTTTAAGGGCAAAGTGAAGTTTAAAAGGTGAAAGGATTAAGTGTATTCACTTGGAGGAAGAAACACTAACTGAGGCAGGACCAAGACACCAAACCAGCCAGAGGGGTTGGAGCAGGCGGCAGGTGCTGCTGTCTAACAGGAGGTCTGTGTCGGGCAGCAGATGCTCAGAGCTGTGGTCATTCTCCCATGGCATGTATCACACCCTCAGTCACCCCTGTTTTAGTCAGAAGAGCTGCACAAAACATTTGAAGGACTGGGAAACAACCCAAAAAGGAAAAACAAAATTAAGGTTTGGTTAAAAAATAACAATGAGGGGCCGGCCCGGTGGCGCAAGCGGTTAAGTGCGCGCGCTCCGCTGCGGCGGCCCGGGGTTCGCTGGTTCGGATCCCGGGCGCGCACCGACGCCTTGCTTGGTAAGCCATGCTGTGGCGGCGTCCCATATAAAGTGGAGGAAGATGGGCACAGATGTTAGCCCAGGGCCGTCTTCCTCAGCAAAAAAAAGAGGAGGATTGGCGGGTGTTAGCTCAGGGCTGATCTCCTCACAAAAAAAAAAAAAAAAAAAAAAAAAAAAAAAAAAATAACAATGAGAGGATAAAGGCTACATAGCCTGCGTAGAAACAAGGGAAGAGGGTTTAAGAACAGAAATTGCATAGATTGGACAGGGCAGGATTATAAATGCAGATGCTCTGGGGCCAAGCAGGTAGCACAGAGAAGTGAGTCTGGCCAGCTGGAGAGCACATGCCTGGCCAGGGGGGACAGCTGTTCTCCGGCTACAGCCAACTGCTGCCAGGTGGGAAAGTGGGCCTAGTCTTGCCAGACTCCTGCCTTTCTTAAAAAAAAAAAATGCAACACTGCACAGGCCAAACAGAACACATTGGAAACCTCGAAACTAGATGGTGGTGAGCAATTTTTTCTGTGTTCCCTAAAAGTGGCACAAGAACACTCGGAGAAAAACTTCAGCCAAGGGATATAAGCTAGATGTTAGCAAAAGCTTCCGTAGTTGACAGAGCTGAGAGACCCGGGAACACACTATCAAGGCAGGCTGCAAGAGCTGTGTGGAGGTTTTTAAGTAGCTGCTTGTATCAAATAGACCAGGCTTCAGACTCTTTGGAGGCAAGAGTCTACGTCTTGCTAGGGGCACTCGAACAATTCAGACCTCCTCCTGGAAAAGCCTAGAGGTCTTGGCCAGGACGCCAACTTCATAAGTCAAGTAGGCAAAGCTACGGGCATGAAGTTTCTGGTAACTCAGGCCCAGGCTCTCCTAGAAGGAAGAAGGATAGTGAAGAATCAAGCAGTTCAAAGCTGCACTGTATTGCCCTGCAGATTTATAGTTACGAAATGAATGAACGAACAAAAGAGCAAAAGTAACAAGTCTAGAGTTCAAATCAGCCTGCTATAGACAAGTGGGGGCCGAGTTCCTCCAGTTCCAAGGAGAAAAGACTTGAGTCTTCTCAACTGCAAGTAAACCCTAAGTCTGCAAATTCGAGGACTAGGTAGCCCCTTAAGGCTTTACTTTCCAGCCTGTGACTGAGAACTCCAGAGAAACGTTTCCGCTCATTAGTCATGTCAAACTCTCAGAAAATTATTGAGAAGTGCGTATAATTAGATAAAACAAATATTTCTAAAGAATACAATTATTGTCAATTAGAATGTTCTGGTACACACAGAAACAAATATATCTGCATGCTCAAGCTTTCAGTTCTGGATCTCTCAGTCAAGCATCTATTATACACTCAAATCTGTGTCAAGATTTAATTTAAAAAGTAGAAAATATTGCAATTTAAAACATAAAATAAAGGAGTCCGGGGGTTAAAATCCATCCTTGGCTATTAATTCCAGACTGATGACACAAAGAGATAAATATGTTTTTCCCTACTTTGTTACATAAGCCAGCCAAACCCAATCATCTATCTTCCTACAAAGTGGTGAAGAATCACTGAGATTGTTTTTTTTTTTTTTTTGGATATGCATTTCGTGTCTAGAAAATGGAAACAGCCAGAGAAGGAAAGCGAAAACATGCTGAATAAAGGGAGATAGGAGAGAGATGATGTTGAGGAGGGAAGAAAGAAAAAGCCTCAACTTCTTATCTTTTATTCTCTTTTATATGCAAATGTACACCTGCTAAAATATTTCTAAATCTAGAAAGAAAAAGAAAAAGAAAATATTTGATGAAAAAGTGCTTTTAACAACTCATTACAAGAACCAGAGAGAGGCAGGGTTCACCAGCCTCTAGGGGTGTCTCCAGGCAGAGAATCTGCCTCTGGCTTGCGCAGAAATCCCTAATGAAAGAAAGAAAAGTTGGGCCCGGAAAAGGAGTAACAAAGGGAGATGCAAACAATACCATCACTACAAATAGAAAAACAACCTTGAACCAACAAAGAACTGGGCATCTTTGAGTAAGGAAGGGGAATTACTATTCCTATAGGAAGTATGTAGAAATTTAAAAATTAAATTTGAAAAGTATTTTCTGTCCACTGAGTTTCCCAGTGCTGTTACTTTTCACATATTTCTACACCCATGCAAATTTTTTTCCACACTGTTACTAGATGTGTTGCTGATGCAGCAAACATAGTCATTTTTGTAAAATAAAATAAAAATTGTGACATATATTTCTAAAATTAATTCTAAAGATAAATATTATCACTGAAAATCCAGAAGTCATTTGTCTAGTAATCTGCTCAAATGAAAACAAGAAAATATTAGGATATGGGTGCCTTCACAATTCTGAAAATACAGAAAACTCATCTATATTTAGGATTTTTTTCAAAGGCCATAAGTCAATGTGAACCTGAAATACATAGGTTGGATCCATGACGAGAATCACTTTTCATGTCCAGACTTTCTGCAATAAACTCCACTCCCCCAGTGTTGTGGGCCTGTAAATCTATTGCCAAGGTTTCTCTGTGCTCTCAGAGACTGCTGATGTACAGAGAAGAGAAACTCCTACTTCACATGAGTTGCCTGAAGCTGCTTCAGAAAATAAATATTTAGGGGCCAGCCCTATGGCATAGTGGTTAAGTTCGGCATGCTCCGCTTCGGCAGCCTGGGTTCGCAGGCTCGGATCCTGGGTACCAACCTATACAACTTGTCAGCCATGCTGTGGCGGCGACCCACATACAAAATAGAGGAAGACTGGCACAGATGTTAGCCTAGGGCTAGCCTTCCTCAAGCAAAACAAGAGGAAGATTGGCAACAGATGTTAGCTCAGGGTGAATCTTCCTCAGTTAAAAAAAAAAATTTACATCACATTCTTAATTTCTACGGAGTAATTCAACAATTACACTTGAAAATAAATGTCAGGCTTGTAACTGAACTTTAACGAATGTTCCAAAACTGAACTGAACAGTTCCGCTGGTATTACTTCATATGTAAATTTATAACCATAGTGCCTGCCACTTAACATTGTTCAGCCATGGGAGGGGAATTTTTAACTCTCCAAGTCATGCAATCTTGAACTTTTCAAAGATTGAGTAATCTTGATCAGGAAGCTATATTTTATTGGCATAATTAAATATTTTTAAAAACAATATTTTTAGCAATTTGCATTCAATGATTTATATAATGAGAAGAATCAGAAATAAAGACAATAATATTATCATTAGCATTATAGTAGGGTCAGGAATAATCAATGTATAAGATGAACTAGATGTTAGAAATGTAAAATATGAAGAAATCTCTCTTCACCCCCTACAGTGGGTTGAATGATGTCTCCCCTAAAATTCATGTCCACCCAGAACCTCAGAATGTGACCTTATTTGGAAATAGGTTCTTTGCAGATGTAATTAGTTAAGGATCTCAAGATGAAATCATCCTAGATTTGTGGTGGGCCCTAAATCCAATGACAGGCATCCTGACAGGAAGAGTGGACACAGAGACAGAAAAGAAGGTGATGTGCTGATGGAGGCAGAGACTGAAGTCAAGCTGTCACAAACTGAGAGCCACCAGAAGCTGCAACAGGCAAGGAAGCCTTCTCCCCTAGAGCCTTCAGGAGCACGGCACTGCTGGCCTTTGGTTTAGACTTCTGGCATCCAGAACTGGGAGAGAATACATTTCTGTTGTTTTAAGTTTGTGGTACTTTGTTACAATAGCCCTAGGAAAATAATACACTTCGTGATCCTCGATTTTATTAAAGTATCTGAAGCCCAACCTCTTCTCTCCCCACTTGAGTCTCTTGCATAAAATGAAGGTGTTTCACAACATGACCTACAAAGGCTCTTTCAGCTTTGAGACCCCCTGCTCCATGGTTCTCAAACCTGGGGAGTCACCTGGGGGTGTTATAAAAGACTGATGCCTGAGCCCCACCCCTAGAGGTTCTGATGTAACTGGTCAAGGGTGTGGCTGGGGCATAGGTATCCACCCAGGATTCTACTGTCAACGACCAAGGAGAATTTCTCTAGGCATTTATGAATTAATTTCCTTGAATGCAGGAGCAACCAATCGAAAACACTCTTCAGAAAGGTGCCTTTCATTCTTTACTGACCATGTTAAACAAACACCACCGCCCTGTAATGTCATGAGTGAAGACGCTTTGCTGTAGCAGCAAAGGGGAAGCCCCAGCAGCCTGACATCTACCACAGAGACAGGGCCACAGGGACTGCAATGGACAATCCAGCAGCATGAGATGGTTCCCCTGGTTTTGCACGAGTTGGGGCTCCCAGGCTTGGCAGGTAACACGTCTTTCCTGATCCTCGTGCATTTCTGGGACAGGACAGGTGAGACACATTCTTAGTAAAGTCTCCTTAGTGGAGTGTTACGCCACTGTACTCTGGCGTCCAACGTTGTCACCACAGTCTTCTCTCCCAGGGTAAATCCAGTCACCAATGACAACCTGGCTATTGTATGTTCCCAGCCTTTTCCAATTTGATGTAAAACTCAAGCAATAACGTTTTGAGAAGCACTGCCCAGAACCCCAAGTGGCTGACCTCCCTCACAGCTTCTAAATGGACATACCTTAGTATGACATTGAATATTTCAGCTTGCCAAAGAATATCAGTGAGAAACGGCACTGTCAGGCAACCACTTTCAACACAGCTTGACCGAGAGAATAGGAGTCAAAAGAATGAGAGGCTGAATGGACATTCTTAGAGGCTTAATCCTCTTCAGATAAAAGCTGAGAGCCCTTTTCACACGGAGCTTAAGGAGATGAGTTTTGCCAGGATGGGCACGTGGGGTGGGGAAAGTATTGGTAGAGTGACTGAGTGAAAGAGACAGCGTTCTGGCCTGAATCAACAAGCATTTAAGGAAACTCCTTAATCTTTGGATTCCAACTCGTTTTTATTCATTCGTTTGACAAACTGAGTGCCCACTGTGTTGTGTGCCAGATACCGTGTCAGGTGACGGGTTTCTATGACATTTAGCATAACCTGTGTCACTTGCTAAAACTAAAACTCACTTCACTCTCAGAGGTAAATTCAGTATGAATACAAATAAAATTGCCAACGTGGGAAATTTCACTTGGGGGTATAAGTAGTTCAGATGAGATTTTCCCTCATAATCTAGATAAGCATGGCTTTAATCCTGGTCTAAGTGTTCCAGGGAAGCACTGACCTGAGTATTCTAGTCCTGCACGTGTACTCAGGCTCGCCCCACTGTATAAAGGGCACACACACCTCCTGGCAAAATCCATACTCGGAAATCCTTGCAAGTGCCCACCTCTCTAGGCCTAACACGAGAGAAAGGAAAGGTATAGCTTCGCTCATCATCACTCGCAAAGCATCCTTGTGGAGCTCATCTTTTGTGATGATATACACTGATGTTTAATTAATCCAGACACCTTGATGCAGTCGCCTCTCTTGTAAAACGAAAGCAGCAGGCTGGTGGAACAGAAGGAGTTCAGGGATTAAATCTTGAAGTTTGAGTTCGATTCAAGATCCAACACACTAGCTATATGGCCTTGAGCAGGACTCAACCTTCCTAAGTTTCTGTTGGACTGACTGTAGAATGGGTCCCTAATGTTTACCCCACAGGACTGTTGTGAGGATCAGAGATGATGAAGACTTAGGAGGGGCAAGGACCCAGTCTTATTCCCAGGACTTAGCCAAAGTAAAGGTGTAATATACATGCAAATGATATACTATCTATTATAGGGAGAAAACCACACATTCATAGATATCAAAATTATTCTTTGATTTCTACCTTAATTCTTCACTGTGAACAACCAGACTAATGAAAGGGGTAGATTGTGTTAACAACAACAGATCATACAGGCTGTGGGAATATTTATTCTGGTTGTGTGTGTGGGTCTGTGTACGGGAGGGTTTCTATGTAAATCTTAGCACAGATTGCAGGAGCTCAACTTATGAAACCAACACTCTGCAAATGATTAACAAAGCAGATGCCTTCAGAGTGACAGCAAACTCTTTAAGGATGAGCCCCTCTGCCAAGGAGACCTATGTTTGGAAGTGATAAGCAAATAAGAAAGGGAAATAAAGAAATGAGAATATTGGCACATTTGACTTCTTTCATATGGAATGAGAATCACAGTCTCTTAGCATTAGAAGGAACGTCAGTTCCAGAAACAAGAATTCCTTCCACAGTGTCCCTCTAGAGAGTAGGTTCCTGCCATGGTTCAAGCACCCAGCACAGAATCTTATACCTGGAAGACACTCAGCTTGGTTTTGCCTCAAAGAAGAGCTAGAAAGTTCTTCCATTACTGAGCTGTGAATTCCTTCCCTGCACCACTCACACACAGAGCCCCCTGAGAGACTCTAAAATTACGCTTGATCAACGTTCTGTCTTGTACGTGGAGGCCTCGCAAATATTTAAAGATAGCTTTTGTACCCTTCTCAGGTTAAACTTCCCCAGGGCCCTCATCATTCAGAGCTTCCCCTCCATTCTGCCCAAACTCCTGGTGCCTGCCTGGGTTCACTTCGGTGTCTTTCTCTACTACATCTCCTCTGAGACGGCTGTAAAGCAAATAGTCACGCAGAAGGACCCACACTAAAGAAGAGCACTTCTGGACTGTCCAAACTCACTACTGGAACATGCTGGTCGTCAATTCGTCAATTCAGGAAGCAGCTTTAACAAGTAACTTTCAATCATAACATCAACTGGGTTTAGTTACACTAAAGTAGCCAAAGCTTCATTATAAAGCAATCTCATCCACAAGGGAGATTCCCACAAAAAGGACTCATGGGAAAACGTTGACGATAATTTTAGGGTATTAAGAATACTGGTGCCCTCATTAGACTCAAGGTTTTAAAAAACATTCTGTGTATATCTGTGTATATTTCCCAAAACATGTTCCACAGAATATTAATTCTGTTGGCTGTTCATAGGAAGGATTCCATTTTCAAATAGAAGATAATTATTTGAAACTTTAAGTTCACACCTTTAAATGGGTCATTTACTGAAAGTCTAAAAGTTTTCAACGTGCTCCCTGCACTGTGCATGTTGCAGAGGGAGAGCGCGATTATGCGGGATTTGGTCAGAGAATGTGTATTCCCTGAAGCATTTTCGGGGTGGAGCCGGCACAGAACACGCTTGGGGAAATGCTGCATCCGCCCATCCACACGGTGAGGCGGCACAGCAGGGGAGGACTGTCGCCTGGGAACCGTGTGCCCTGCAACGCCCTCACCTGTGAGCCTGTAAGAGTTATGGCACACAGGCACTCACAGGCAGAGATGCTGGGCCTTGACCAGTGAGAGCCCCAGGAGCCACTGCACCACGTTGTTGTGATTCTTCTCTAAGGGTTTCTCCACGGGACTAATTAGAAGTTCCAAAAATATCATGCAACTCTCCTCAAGATTCCTTTTTGATGGGGTAAATATCCTTCTGGATTCAAATCATCAATTGAGTTCTTAAGTGGAAATTTCTTGCAGAAACTAATTTAGCGGTACCACTGGGAAGCACTGTCTAGGAGGAATTATGGCAGCACAGGGCTTGGGCGAGTCTTGGTCCCAAGTGGCTACCGCAATTCAGGAGGTGGTGTTCAGATGCCTTTCCAAGACTCGTCTCAGGATTATGCTTTCTGTGGCACTGTACTCCCAGCCCCCTGCTTCTTTTCCTCTTTGAGTTTGCTTTGTGAGATTCCTTTTAACTAGATGGCATTGGTTTGAAAAACTGGGGACTGTGGGGCCAGTGCAGAAGATCAATACTACTACTAACATTCACATGAATATTATTATTATAAATCGCAGCTTACATGTATTGAGTGTGTAGTACACGCCTGGCACTTGCACACACACGATCTCATGTAAACTTTAAGACCATCTTGCCAGGTGGTATGTCTGCTTTCCCAGTACAGAGGCTCAGGGAGGTGGAGAAATAGAGCAGGGAGTAAAATGCTGACACTGACGGCTGATGCCAAAGCCCAGGCTCAATTGCAACATCCCCTCAACCCTGAGAACAGCCTCTGGAATATTCCTTTTCTTTGGAATATTCTAGAAGGAATGCAGCCCATAAAACAGGAAAGTCTCAATAAAACTATTATAAAGGGGGAGGCAGAGTCTATCTTTTTTTTTTTCTTTGTGAGGAAGCTCAGCCCTGAGCTAACATCCCATGCCAATCCTCCTCTTTTTTTTGCTGAGGAAGATTGGCCCTGAGCTAACATCCATGCCCATCTTCCTCTACTTTATATGGGATGCTGCCACAGCATGGCTTGACAAGCAGTGCGTCGGTACACTCCCGGTATCTGAGCCTGAGAACCCTGGGCTGCCACAGTGGAGCGCGCGTACTTAACCACTTGCGCCACTGGGCTGGCCCCAGACTCTATCTTAAATCAAACTATATACCTGCTTTACTCTACCAAGGCCAAATCTCCAATAATTATGCCAAAGACACAAAAATTTAATAAAGAGATAATGGTCAAGAACTTAGAGATTAAACTATTACAATGTTATATGTTAATTATATCTCAATTTAAAAAACTGGGGAAAAAAGAACTTAGAGAGCAAAGTAGTTTCAATCACAGACATGACAACAGCATTAAAGAGTCAAGGCACATGAGGCCCTCAAACATTAATTTCATGGGAAGTCCAGCGGGTGGGGAGCAAAGAAGAAAGAGAGTATGGTGGCGAGGACAGAATGGAAATGCTCAAAGTAAATGGCTTTGAAAGTTTATTTTTATATCTCCCAAGTTATTTTATATGTCTAAAACTTTGGCATGCAACAGGCACAAAGGATTTTTTTCTTTATTTCTTTTTTTTTTTTTTTGGTGAGGAAGATTGGCCCTGAGCTAACATCTGTTGCCAATCTTCCTCTTTTTGTTTGAGGAAGATTGTCTCTGAGCTAACATCTTTCTCAATCTTCCTCTATTTTGTATGTAGGATGCCTCCATAGCATGGCTTGATGAGCAGGGTGTAGGTCCGCGCCCAGGATCTGAACCCATGAACCCCGGGCCGCCAAAGCAGAGCGTGCAAACTTAACCACTACGCCACCGGGCTGGCCCCACAAAGCATTTTTTTAAAACTGCCAACTATTAATTGACTGACGGTAGGTTGTTGGAATTAAAATTTCTTTAAAAATCTTAATGGTAAATAGCCCTTATTATTTCTAGGCACATCACACCTCTTTCTACAAGAAAAAAAGAAAGATTTGAAACTCCAGTACTTAACTATCTCTTCTCTTATAAAGAAAGTCTATGAGAAAATAACGTTTGCACTAATTTTGAGGACAGTCATCTGCTCACAGCAGGGAATGACTGGAAAGAATACTGAAAAGAGAAGCAAGAATGGGCAACGAGATCACTTCCTGGTTTCTCTCCAATAAGTCTTTATAATTTTAACTGAAATAAATTCAGAGGTCATTAGATACTTCTGCATTCAAAGATAAATGCAAGAGAAAAGTCTCCAAATGACTTCTTGATTATCTGCAATTTGGGATCATCTACACTTCTACTAACAAAAAAATAAAGAGGGAACGCTACCAGAGTTTTCTCAAAATGAAGAATAAAAATGCAATAAACATATCACTGGGAAAATGTTTAAAAGAAAAGAAAACCTCTGTATTTCGGAATGAAATATTATCTGATGCAGAATATATACAATAATTGCTCTATTATAAACTCTTTTTTCAAAACCAGAGTTCATCACAGAAACATGAGTTTAAAAAATTAATCATCAGGCTATGAATTGTATTGTCATAAAAGAAAACTATTCTTTTCCGCTTATAAACAACAAAACGACCACATATGCAGATGCATGCCTCAGTACCGCAGTGCAGTGGTGTGGTTACTTGTATAAATATTTAAAGTCAGACCTTTGAATTTATAATGAAGTAGTGTACCACTTTACAAAATAAGATCCTAGTAAATTTAGACGTATGACAAATAGAACTCTGTTCAGAATACTCATTGCTGCTGTTGATATTCTAAAACTAAAAATGTAATGATATTCAGATTCCAGCTAAACAAGCGTAATACATGTGCAGAAATCTTAATAGGTCTTGATGAAACGTTACTGCTAAAATTTTTAAATTATCACATGGGCTTTGTAACTGAGGCACAAGCAAGCTTCTTGTCTGGCATTTTTTTTTTTTCCTGCTCTTATTTTAATGAGACACATTCAATTATCACAGGAAAGAAAAGAGTAAAATCAGAAACAGCTGTAGTTGGCCACACAATGACTGGTGTTCCCCACGGAGACTGACGTTGTCACACAGACGCAGGTGCTGAAAGGCTATGTGATGGGGTGCTCACACGTGTAACTGTGTAACATGATCATGAAGAATTCAATAGGCATGCTTATTTTCCACCTCAGTTTCTGCTAATGTAAGCGCACACATCATGCTCTTACAATTAATCGTCCCCTCCAGCACGTAGTAGTTGAATATACTTGCTCTTAGCAGAGTCCACACACCACTAACCTAGAATGTTCTGATTATAAAACAAGGTTGAATCCTGTGTTTGAAACTCTTAGGCAACCATAACTTTACCTGTGATTGGAATCTTTGCTGCCATGCTCTCTTCCTTGCTCTCGTCTCCGCAGCCACTTGAAACGTCTAAAAATCAAACACAAGATAATAAAAGTGTATTTCAAGGTTATATTTACGGAATAGGCCTTTGCTTTTTTTTTTTTCTTAACTGCCATTCCTTTTATTTTCACTGCTTCCCCACCTCCTTTCTTTGCTTAGTTTATTTCTTGTCTGAAATAGTACTGTTCCTAAAAAGAAACCTCTTCTAAAACTAAGGTATCTCTATGTTGCTTTCATGCAAAATGATTTAGCCTGACATCTATCAAATTTGACTGGGGCTTAAAACAAGCGAGCCTCAAATCCTGTGCATGTGTATCAGCTTCTGAATATATCCTGAGCAACTCATAGCTCTCTTGGGAATACATTATAGCGGTTTATTGGCATGTCTTAACAATAACGTTAAAATAATCACAATTTTCGGGCCGGCCCCGTGGCTTAGCGGTTAAGTGCGCGCGCTCCGCTGCTGGCGGCCCGGGTTCGGATTCTGGGCGCGCACCGACGTACCGCTTCTCCAGCCATGCTGAGGCCGCGTCCCACATACAGCAACTAGAAGGATGTGCAGCTATGACAGACAACTATCTACTGGGGCTTTGGGGGGAAAAATAAATAAATAAAATCTTTAAAAAAAAATAATAATCACAATTTCTGGATACTAAAAATTGGTTATTAAGTTTTGGGGGGCATAAACTCTGATTCTTAATCATCTGTTTAAACTTATAAAAGGTTCTATTATAATTAAAAAGAATGTTTACCAATTATGAGTAAATTCTATTAAGTGATATCAAAAACTTCACAGTACTCTATGTGAAGTACTTGATGGACTCATTTTCATAGAATCATCTTCATCTTTGTGGGATGATAATAATTATCTACTGCCAAGTGCTTAGTCCTGTTAAGATTTCAATTTATAAAAACTTATTTTATTGGAAATTCAGCAGGACAGCAGATCTACAATTAGGTTTCCTATTCCTGTTAGACTGAATGAAAACATATATTTATTGGAAGGTGGTATAAAACAAATAACATATTATACATATTAAAATTAGAAGTGTTCTTGAGTCTGCTTTTTTATAGGTACACCTTGAGAAAGGGTGTTTGCGTTGACTCTGAATGCGTTTTTGCTGTGGACAGACCCTTTAACAACAGTTACCTTGTTCCCTTGTAAGAACACTGTTGAGCCATAGAGTGGGTTTCGCTTCCTTTATTCCACTACTGTCATTCAGAATAGATGGCAAGCTGCAAGATGATTCATTACTGTGAACGGCCGAACTATCGTCACACTCTTCTGTAGGGGCTTTTTTCAATAACGCTGCTGCCTACAGTGTTTAAAAGAAATAAAAATAAACTCTAGCCACATTCCCGTTGGTCTCAAAGACCCAGCCTTCAGACATAATTTTAGGTTAAGCTTTACTTTGGATTTAATTTGCTTCCTGACATTTAATTGAAATTAAAATGTCTTCAAGATAAAATAACATCTGATTATTTTGCAGCATAATTTAATTCTTTACAACAACTTACACTTGTAATAATACATTTTTTTGTGGCCTGAATCTTATGTCATGCTGAAGTGTTCTGCTTGTGAAGTACGTATGTGAAATGTGACCACTCTTGTGAACCTGGGCTGGTTTATCCAAGATCGACTCTCTCATTGCATGAATGCTGTTGGTTTGGATTGAGAAAGAGATGTGGAAAAATGTGACCTTGCAGTATCCCCATCCTTCCAGAAATGACCCCTGAACTTCCCTCAAATGAGAAGACTGTAGAAAACCTTGGTGGCTGAGAAGGAGACACTAAGCAAAAAGAGAATTGCCCTTATTTTAAAGCATAATTGTCAATCAAGGATAAACACACTCTGCACTTTGCTGCTAAGTCTGCTGGGGAGCTCAGGAAACTTACTAGCCACACTGCCTATCTGTTTTCAAAGGGCACCAAATTGTCTTACCCATATCGCCTCATGTGTCCTGGGCAGGGAGGTGGGCACAGATTTTATCACAGCCAACTTGAGAGGCAGAGAAAAAGTAAAAATTAACAGGACAGGTAAATACCCATGTCTCTTAATTTCTAGGTCAACACTCTTCCCCCAAGAAATAAAACTATACTGGTAACAAGAGTTAAACAACCAATGATGACATTGTCCCGCTGCCAGAGTGTGTTTCTCTCTCATTTCCTACTTGGAAGTGGTGATTTGCCCAGGCTGCTGGGAGAGGAAATCTCGGTGGTGGTGCTGACCTTTCCCTGGTCTCTGGCAACAGTAGTAAATACAAGGAAATGTCCAACTCAACCTGTAGAATGGACACGAGACTCTACAAGTTAATATGAAGAGCAAAACTGGACAAAGCCTCATAGGTCATCTTTAGTTTGAGAGCGAAGGGGTAACAACAGAATTCTCTAGTGAACAAGGGGGAAGATAATCATCTCTTCTCATGAAGATGCCCTGACAGGAAGAATCACAGAGGCAGAATATGGAAGATCTTGCCTTGTAAGTTTGGCTTTGAACATACAAGGCCACTGCCATCGGCCTTGATATCCCTGCAAGGCTCCTGCCCTCTGCCCTCCCCTGGACCAGCTGGCCACCTGGATCCACGGCCTATCCTAGGGGCCGGAGCAGCTGATTTTAGGGGATTTAAGGAATTCTAGTCTCCTCGGCCGAAGGACTTGGTGTCAAGTTAGCCTTGTAGCCAGCACCTGTCTGTGGTCCAGTTCTAGTAACCAGGAGCTCTTCCTCTATTTACATAAAGTAGTCCCTGAATTTTACTCGAGTTGTGACAATTCTCTGTTGGGATGACCTGCATTGTATCCCTGTTTCTGCATACTGGGGTTCAGGTGTAGAGTCCTGCCCTCGAAGCTCAGGCCAGGGCTGGTTCCCATCACTGGCTGCCATAATGCCTCAATCCCAGCTGCCTACATGGACCACTGTACTGCACCTGCTTCCAGAATCTGTCCAGGAAGACAGGTGTGAAGAATAGTGTCACCTCCTTGACCTGCCATCTCTCAACTGTCAGTGCGCAAGCTGGACCACTGTGGCCTGTCTCATTTCCAGACCTCCACCTCTCCTGCTCTAGTCTGTCTGCTTCCACAGAGAGATAAGCTCCTATTCTGTGTGCCCAATCATCCTGGATCTATGAAAAGCATTTTAGAATATGAACAAAAAGAACTGACCCAAATTCTGAAGTGAAAGTTATAATTTTCTTTTCCTAAAATAATTCAAACATTCTGAGAGAGCCTCAAATATGTATTTCTTCGTCGTATTACCTTATGCAATAGCTGTAACTAATAATTTCTTGGCATGACTTCGTAAGAGCCACTGTTTTAACACATATTTTAAGAATAAAATTGTTAAAGGACTTTCTACACTTTTTACTGTAGAATTTGCAGATAATGGAAACTGTTTTGGATTGTCAATGACTCAGATTACTTGTAACTGGGCCCTCAATGATGACACACAATTTATCTCACTGTTTTGTGCACCTCTTTCATATTAAGACCCTCTTTTGCTTTAGCTGGGTTCCAACTGGGTTTCAAAAGAACACAATAAAATGCTATAATAATCCTGCAAATGTCTTTCTAATAAGTCCTTGTATACTTGATAAGAATACCACCACTGCTACTAGTTCTACACTCTGCCCTCTTTTTTTTTTTTTTACCATGGTGAGGTAAATAAAGTAGTGGGCATACTGCAGGTTTTCACTTATTTCATATATTTTATCCCATTTATCTTCACTACTCAATACTCTTATCTCTAGGATTTCTCTTACTTTTTTGATAGAGATGTTTATAAAAGGACTCATCTTTTAAGATAATCCTAGAGATAATTTCTCAAAGATGAGTCTTTTATTTTATAAGGATTTTGATGGATGGTCAAATTACATGAGAATGGTTGGCTTCACTTTACTGGACCACAGAGCCAAGAAAGAGAGCAGCAGATCTGCCCAATGGGTCATTCATAAGGGAACCCACAATATAAATCCCTAATAAGCAGGTAATAATGATAAGCAGGGACAGAAACAAAAGTCAATCTCAGACAAGGAATGGTTAGAGGTTTCTAGTCAAAAACAACTTCTGCAGAGTCAGGAAAAACATCTGTAATACATTCTCAGGATGTACTGTTTGCAGATGTTTTAGCCAGGCATATTTCTAAGGAAGCCCCCAATTTGAAGGAGCTTGCAGTCTGAAACTGACAACACTAACCCATACCTACAAAGAAACAAAAGCCCAGAGAAGAGGGAACAAGCTGCTTTACACAGCTCATGCTGGGACTGAATGGGCTCTGCAAATTGGAGCTATCTGAAAAATGCCACCAGACAACACTTTTACCATGGGCCTCCTGATGGTGCTTATGAATAGACTATGCTTGGGTCTCAACTTATCTGTTAGCTAATAAAGGCTCTCTTTGATTTCATACATTTGGAGCCCAGGAGGGAGACTGGGGACTGTCTCACTGTTCTCAGCAGTCTGGAGCCTAAGTCAATAGAACAAACTAGTTCCTCACTTTTCTGCCTTCCCAGGAGCCAGGAGAAAAGGCTTAGAAATTCAATGCCAAGGCACACACTATTTGTAGAATGACTGATGGTCATATTTGACATCTTAGAAAGGCAAATCGTCCTATGATTTACACTTAGCAGGACACTTAGAATTACTGGCTCAATTCTACCAGAATTTTTCTCAAAGGTCAGTTACGGTTCCTGCTAGGTCTAGAACCCCAAGAGTCATCTAGGCTGCCTCTTAATTTATATCCAGAAACTTAACTGTGATATTCAAATGCATAAATAGACAGATGAAGATAATAACGGAAAAGACTTTGTGTCCAAAATATCATTAAGAAAAATGAAAGGCAAAAATCAAACTGCTCAAAATATTGCAACAAATTGTACGAATTTATATAAAAACAATTCTTACAAGTCAACAAGAAAAACATTACTAACCTAATAGAAAAATGAGCAAAGGACACGAACTGGCAAATTATAAAAGAAGAACCACAAAGGGCTCACAAATAGGTAGGGGAAAAGTTTGACCTCAATGGTAAATATAAAGGTCAAATGAACAAAAAAATTGGATGTCATTTGCACTTCTCAATTTGGTGCTCAAAAAAAAAAAAGGTTTATAGCACCCAGTTTCATAAAGAGCTCAGATTATATATATATATATTTTCCTCCATTCCTTGTGACTTTGATGACCCCTCCAGAGTGAGATCTGGCAGTGCAGAGCAAAAGGCTGAAAGACACGCATTCCCTTCGACCTAACAACTCTACATCTAGGAATTCATTCTAAGGAAATAGCATGGATATTTGTACAAACTGAATTGCTCAGATGTTCTTTGAAATTTTTTTACTACAGGAAAAATTAAAAACAACTTAAATGTTGAACAAGAGGCTGGTTAAAGGGACAGTGGAATAGCCACACAGGGGTCTCTGCACAGCTGTTGGAAATGATGTAGAAGAACATGTGATGGTATGAAAGGAAGTTCACTTGTGACAAGTGGGAAAAAAAGAGGCTATGGACACAAACAGTACAACCCATGTTTGCCAATATATTAAATATTAAAAACCATGCACCACAACGTCAACGGGCAATTTTATTTTCTCCTTTTTGTTTACCTTAATATTCCAAGTTTGGTTTTCTTTTTTTCCTGCTAGTTTTTTAAGAAAAACACATGCTAGCTCCAAAGGAATCTGATTTCTGCGATGGATGGTACAAATACAAACAGAAAGCGAATGTGAAAGCATTTAATAAAATTACATTTCCTTCTGTATGTAAATCAGTGCTGTTAATGCAGAGACAGAAAAGCAGGAGAATTAAAAACCACGGATGTAGACAGCAGATGACAATTTCCCCTAATACACAGATTTAACTGACTTTTTCCTCAAGAACCTTCCTCTTGCACACCAGAAGTAATTTTTCAATGTTTAAAGAGAAATGCAAGCATCATCACCTAAGGTATGTCTAAGTTATAGGAAGGGGATTTTATCTGTGCAGCAATTAAAAGAAAGGGGAAAGTATTCATATGAGCCAGCAAATGAGTATTCAAGAGAGAAGACCAAGAGAACAGTCGATCCTTAGGGAGAGATGAAGGTATTTCTGTGACTAGTCATGTGTCTTTCTGGTATGTGTGGTGGGGGCACTCTATGAGTGCCACCAGTAAGCCACTCTGCTTTCCCTGGAGAAGTTCTCCTCGGTGGAAACAGACATTACTTAGGAGAGAAGGAGTATTAAGGCACTTTGTGTTTTAATGAAGCACCCAACTCATTTTTTTTTCCACATAAAGTAATTATAAATTTTTCTGATTTAAAAGCCTGCAGCTCAATTATGTAATTGCCTAATAGGGTATGCGGATGCTGTGGATCTTATCTGGTCTCAAGGGGACATAATCTGAGTTTCAGCGGCTTTAATGATGTATTTACTCAAGAGACAGGACTGACTCTAGCTGACAGCAAGGGGACCCACAGGTAAACATCATTTACACGTGACTGTTTAATTAGCCATTTACCCAAGAGATCAAAGTAAATATTTCTGAGCTGCATTAGACTCTTAGCCAAGTAATTTTTAGTAGAACTTTCTTAAATTTTGAAAATCTCTTATTTTTAAGATTTTTATCTACAGAGAAATATGTAACTCATGCTATTTACTAAAGGTGTATATTGTTTCAATACAGGGAAACAACCAAAGATACTTGATTTTGCTAATAGTAAAAGCATGACATGTAAATCAAAGCAGTCCTAGAACTCACAAAAGCATTTTGTTCTAAAGTTCGCAAGGCTTGCCCTGCCCACGTCATTTTGGTAACATTGTTCTTTACGGCTGTGCATTTCTTCAGTCACAACCTAACCGTTTCAGAAACTGCCTGCTTACTTCGATTTTTAAGGACAGATTTTGTGATTAATTTATTGGTAATTTTTATGATTGTCACTAAGATGAGATCAGGATGATTTAAAAGGGAACAAAAAACCTACGAGGGGAGGCAGAATAGCACTTGATTCATAAGTTATTAATTGGGCAGCCCCTTCTCATTAATAATGGAGTTATTGGGCCGGCCCCGTGGCTTGGCGGTTGGGTGCGCACGCTCCGCTGCTGGCGGCCCGGGTTCAGATCCCGGGCGCGCACCGACGCACGGCTTCTCCGGCCATGCTGAGGCCGCGTCCCACATACAGCAACTAGAAGGATGTGCAACTATGACACAACTATCTACTGGGGCTTTGGGGGAAAAAATAAATAAATAAAATTAAAAAAAAAAACAAAAAACCAAGCAACACTGAGAGATCCTTTAAAAAAAAAATAATGGAGTTATTATTTGAAAAATTATGAGTGGATTGGTTGTCTGGAACTGGGAATATGTTTTCTAATATAAACAACACCTTTTTAAAAGAAGATGACTAGATAGGAAAGGGCAGTGGACCACTGCTTATTTCAGCCTTGACACGGCTGAGATGTGACCTACTCGAGTGAACAAGAATGGAATACAATGTTGTTACAAAATGGTACTAGAGAAAATGGACAACAAAACCGGAAAACAAATCCTTCTTAGGATCTACATTTATTGGGCCAGCCCAGTGGCAGAGTGGTTAAGTTCCCCTGCTCCGCTTCAGCGGCCCAGGGTTCACAAGTTGGGATCCCAGGCGTGGACATATGCATGGCAGGTGCATCAAGCCATCCTGTGGCAGGCATCCTACATATAAAGTAGAGGAAGATGGGCACGGATGTTAGCCCAGGGCCAATCTTCCTCAGTAAAAAGAGGAGGATTGGCAACAGATGTTAGCTCAGGGCTAATCTTCCTGACTTAAAAAAAAAAAGAAAGAAAAAAAAAAAAAGATCTACATTTATCAATAGGTGTGGAACAGATCTAAAAAACACAGGTTCTGTTTTTCCTCAAGAACATGGTTCTTTCTCAAAGAACATTCACACAACTGGTATCATACCTCAAACAAAACAAAACTATAGGTTATTTATTGAGTCACAGGAAGTGCAGTGAAATGAAAATGTGTGTGGGAAGGATAGCACAAGATTACCTCTGAAAAGGGGCAGGGGCTTGAGGAGAAGCGCACAGGGGCTGTATCTCCATAATAATTTATTTCAGGAGAAAGAAATTGGGGAGGAAGGAGGTTAGAGGAGGGAGAGGAGGAGAAGGAGAAAAGGAGGGGAGAAGAGGAGAGAAAGAGCAGAAGAAGGGAGGGAAGGTGCGTGAAAGGGGGAGAGAGAGAAGCCAAGAGGGAGGGGGAAAAGGAGGAGGGGTAGGAAGATGAGGAGAAGGAAGATGAGGAGCAGGTCTGAGATAAATAGGGTGCAATGGTAACGACACATGTGAGTCTGGGCTGGTAGGCATGGGATTCCTGGGTTCATTTTATCACTCTATGTTTGTACGTTTGAAATGCTTAAAAAAGCACTTCTACTCTCTTTTAATCAAAGGGGCAAAGAAAGGGGGGCTTGAGAAGGACTGAAGGTGCTCTGAGAGGCTTGAGGGGTGATGGCCGAGGCTCTGGACCGCACAGCCACACAGGTGTGTGACTTCAGTGCAGAGATGGCAAGCCGCGCCTCCGGGAGGGGCACATGCAGAATCCTCGAACTTTGCGCACGATAAAAATAAAAAGCATCAAAGCCAGAAAACCCTATATTACATATAAGGATGAGAAAACATACATGAAACTAGACACGTGCACAAGACATTAAATTCAGGAAAGGAAAGGCCACCTCTCTGAGTATATGGCTTCTCCAGGGAATGACGAGGACCACGACGGGAACGCTCTAAATCTGGCCCCTGGGCGGGAGCCCCTCCTGCCTTCCTTGGGAGTCTGCTCCATGGGTTCCCCGGTCTCTTCAGCAGCTCACGCTCCCCTCTGCGCCAGCTCCTGAGTCAGGCCCCTCCTGCCTTCCTTGGGAGTCTGCTCCATGGGTTCCCTGGTCTCTTCAGCAGCTCACGCTCCCCTCTGCGCCAGCTCCTGAGTCAGGCCCCTCCTGCCTTCCTTGGGAGTCTGCTCCATGGGTTCCCTGGTCTCTTCAGCAGCTCACGCTCCCCTCTGCGCCAGCTCCTGAGTCAGGCCCCTCCTGCCTTCCTTGGGAGTCTGCTCCATGGGTTCCCTGGTCTCTTCAGCAGCTCACGCTCCCCTCTGCGCCAGCTCCTGAGTCAGGCCCCTCCTGCCTTCCTTGGGAGTCTGCTCCATGGGTTCCCTGGTCTCTTCAGCAGCTCACGCTCCCCTCTGCGCCAGCTCCTGAGTCAGGCCCCTCCTGCCTTCCTTGGGAGTCTGCTCCATGGGTTCCCTGGTCTCTTCAGCAGCTCACGCTCCCCTCTGCGCCAGCTCCTGAGTCAGGCCCCTCCTGCCTTCCTTGGGAGTCTGCTCCATGGGTTCCCTGGTCTCTTCAGCAGCTCACGCTCCCCTCTGCGCCAGCTCCTGAGTCAGGCCCCTCCTGCCTTCCTTGGGAGTCTGCTCCATGGGTTCCCTGGTCTCTTCAGCAGCTCACGCTCCCCTCTGCGCCAGCTCCTGAGTCAGGCCCCTCCTGCCTTCCTTGGGAGTCTGCTCCATGGGTTCCCTGGTCTCTTCAGCAGCTCACGCTCCCCTCTGCGCCAGCTCCTGAGTCAGGCCCCTCCTGCCTTCCTTGGGAGTCTGCTCCATGGGTTCCCTGGTCTCTTCAGCAGCTCACGCTCCCCTCTGCGCCAGCTCCTGAGTCAGGCCCCTCCTGCCTTCCTTGGGAGTCTGCTCCATGGGTTCCCTGGTCTCTTCAGCAGCTCACGCTCCCCTCTGCGCCAGCTCCTGAGTCAGGCCCCTCCTGCCTTCCTTGGGAGTCTGCTCCATGGGTTCCCTGGTCTCTTCAGCAGCTCACGCTCCCCTCTGCGCCAGCTCCTGAGTCAGGCCCCTCCTGCCTTCCTTGGGAGTCTGCTCCATGGGTTCCCTGGTCTCTTCAGCAGCTCACGCTCCCCTCTGCGCCAGCTCCTGAGTCAGGCCCCTCCTGCCTTCCTTGGGAGTCTGCTCCATGGGTTCCCTGGTCTCTTCAGCAGCTCACACTCCCCTCTGCGCCAGCTCCTGAGTCAGGCCCCTCGCTGTCTTGTCTGGCCCACAGCAGGGCCCGCTCCTCCCCGTCTCAGTCCCACTCCAAGCAGACAGAACTCCCCAAGGCGCAGCAGAGACCTCATCACAGCCCCGCTCGCAAAGCTCTACCGGCTTTTCAGAATCTACTCAATAAACACAAACTCCTTAGCCTAGGCTGGACCCGGCACAGCAAGGCTCCACTCCCTCGGACCTTCTCGCCCCCAGCCCACACGTCAGCCACGGAAGACGGCTCTGTTTCCCGGGTCTCGATGGAGTGGAGAAAGAAAACCAGGATGCCACAAGAGGCTTCTAAGTTCCTTGGAAAATGCTGTGGTAGATATGCTTAATTAGGTTAGCTCCAAAACCTGAATCAACGTTATGTAAGGAGTTGAGATTCCTACATAAAACACTATGCAAAAGGCCTGAGAGCAGAAAGTTAAAACCAACCATAAAACCTCACTATTATTTAATCTTTTTTCAAATATGTTAACCATTGCTAAGAACATGACTATTTCCTTAAATGAATAATTTGTACATCTTGAAACTTATTAAAAAAAATAAAAATTACTAACCCCTGTCCTCTGGTCCACGTTTTTGACTGGAAAACTTCAGACTTCCTAGCTACCTCTTCTGTGATAGAATTATCACGTTCTTTCAAGGTGGCCATGTGCTGACCCAACTGTGCCCTCAACAAGCCTGAGGCTGACGCTTGTTCAGATCTATAACACAGAAATAGGAGACACATTAGAAATTTGTAGTATTGGGTTACTTATGAGATTCCCATATTTTCAAAGGCCCCTTAATCAAGTTGGTAGAAGATAGTTCATCCAGAAAAGTCTAGAACCTAATATATTCTGGACTAAGGGAATTTCCAGAGTCTTGGTATTTCTTTTTTAATTTTATTTTGGTTATGATTTCATTGCTAGATGAGCATTCTCAACTTTGGCTGCATACTGGAACTACCTGGGGAGGTTTGCAAAATCCAGGTGCCTAATGCCACCCCTACAGAGTCTAGTAAAATTGGCCTGAGGTGTGGTCCAGCCATTGGGATTTTTTAAGGCTCACAGAGCGATTCTAATGCGCGGCCATGGTTTCAAATCACTGCACAGATAGTCACCCTCCTCTTAAGTGTAGTTAAGAGAAACAGATCACATTTCCATCTCAACAACAGTTGATTCCTGTTATATACTTACTATGAAATTTTTTAAAAATTAAGATATTATTAGGAAAGAGTTAAAGGGAAGCCTATATTGCTGCCTAGACTACGGTATTTAGATACTAAAAGGAACCAGGTTCCCTTAGGGAAATGCCCTGTTCTAGTTCTGGGGCAGGAAATGTACAAGACGAGCCTGGAAAACCTTGTCATACCAGAAAGTACGGAAGCTATCAAAGACCACTGAGTCATGTCAAAAGGCCTCAGAGGCCATCTTGAAAGGGTTCCTGCTGGCCAAGGACGGGACAATTTGAGCACCAAAAAGAACAATGAGTGCAATGGACTTAAACACAGCAAATATATAAAAATCTACAAGTTCATTTAAAAAATAAATAATAAAAAGTTTTAAAAATAATAAAAAATCTTTGGATTCAGCCTCAAAAAGGAAGGAAATCCTGTCACATTCTACAACATGGATGAATCTTAAGGACACTATGCTAAGTACAATAAGCCAGTCACAAAAAGACAAAGACTGCATGATTCCACTTACATAAGACACCTAGAGCAGTCACATTCACAGAAACAGAAAGCAGAATGGTGATGCTAGGTGCTGGGAGAGGGAGAAATGGAGAGCTATTTAATGGATATGAGTTTCAGTTTTGTAAGACGAAAAAGTTCTAGACATCTGTTGCAGAACAATGTGAATGTACTTAACACTACTGAGCTGTACACTCAAAAATGGTTAAGATGGTAAATTTTATGTCATGTGTGTTTCACCAAAATTAAAAATATAAACAAATAAACAAACCTTTGGAGGCTGCTAGGGAAACAACTTGATATTCTGAAAATTGGTAAGTAAAGGGAGAGAATCAAGCATTTATCCTGCCTTTGTGGTCAAAAAATGCATTTCACAATTAACAAGTAGTTGATGGGAAAAGTTCTTCCAACTAATAAATGCAGAAGAAATTAACAAATTAGAAAAGTCACCATTTTGTAAGTCCAAATTAATGAATGCATCTAGGAAATGATCATAATTTTGTGGAAAATGCATAACAGTAAATTTTATACTGAAGCATCAGTCTATCAATGTTCAAACCCACAGACCAGTCTTCCTAACAACATGACAACCAGACATCACATGCGGCCTGAGGGGGGTGTAATAAGAAGTACAAGCACTGGGGCAGCCTGGTGGCGCAGTAGTTAAGTGCACGCACTCCGCTTTGGTGGCCTGGGGTTCGCAGGTTCGGATCCCGGGCGTGCACCAACGCACCGCTTGTCAAGCCATGCTGTGGCGGCATCCCGTATAAAGTAGAGGAAGATGGGCATGGATGTTAGCTCAAGGCCAATCTTCCTCAGCAAAGAAAAAAAAAAGAGGAGGACTGGCATCGGATGTTAGCTCAGCGCTGATCTTCCTCACACACACACAAAAAAAAACGAAGTACAAGCACCACCTATGACATTGTCTTGCCAAAATAACTGGGCTGGAGTATCATCATGTATCTGGATTGAACCAGCAGTTTACAGGTGATAGCATTTCGATCCTGATACAAACAAAGCAAATGTAAAATGACTTTTTTGAGATAATCAAGACAAACTCACAAGAAATAGGTATCAGATAAAGTAAAGAATCTTGGTAAATGGTAATGTATTACATCCTTATATGTTAGAGATATAAGTATTTGTGAGTATTTATAAGTAAAATATGTTGTCTCTTTTAAACTACTCAAAGAAAAAAGTGTGGATGAGGGAAAGATAAAACAAGACTAGCAAAATGTTGACAACTGGTGGATCTGGGTGAGGGGTACATGGGACTTCATTATGTTATTATAGCGGCTTTTGTGAATGTTTTAAAAATTTCAAAGTAAAAAGTTAAAAAACAGTATACTAATGTCTGCAACTTACTTGGAAATGCATAAAAATAAGAGATTGTGACTGATGGATGGATGGAAATATGAAGAGACACACATATGGGAGTGCAATCAAATGTCAATGGTAGAATCTGGGTGGTGGGTATATGGATGCTCATTACACAGTTCCTTTTACTTTTCTGTATGTTTGGAAATTTTCATAAGAAAATATTTGGAAAAAAAATAAGTCTAGGTACAATTCAGAACCTTCTTTAATAAATCTTAATTGTTATAATCTTTGCCTGACCTAACTCTAGTTTTTCCCAAGAGTTGAATAAAGTGGGATGGGTCATCGGAATCCTTGAACTTATTTAAAAACTTCCCAGAATGATTCTAAGGTTTCTGGCTGGTTTGGTAGAAAGCCCCTTCAGCAACTTGCCTTTCTTGGTTCTGTCTAGACCTCACCAATGTCATAATGCACCCAATTCCTTTGTTCTGTTTCTATGTAAATGAAGCAACCTTTTTCTACATTTGGTTTCACAAGAGATTTCCCTACCGGGAAAATGCAATCACAGGCTACCAGCAAATTCTAGTCCATTCAGCCGTTTCATTTCTCATAATGAGTAAATCAATTGTGCTTCTGGTCTGAAAAGATGTTTACTTAGGTTGAGTTAAACCTGGAAACAAGTTGAAGTAGGGTGAATTAAGTTAGTTCAAGTAGTTGGGATGGACTGAATTATCAGAGACCGTCTCGCTGGTGACTGATACACGTGACTTCTGCAGAGGCAAAGCCAAGGCAAGAGGCTACTAATGTCCCCACCAACTGTAACCATCCTTTGGGCTCTGGTATGAAAGAACTAGCTAAGGTTTCCTATAATTATTATACATACCTCACAAAAGGACAAAACCCATTAATTGACTTGCATGGGGTCAAATAGCAAATGAGCTATGGAAGGAGGTACAGCATCTAGACTCTGTGACTTCTGAACAGTTAAGCCAACACTTACAGCACAAAACCAGGCTTTCATGCAGATTGATTTCAGGACAAATTGGGTGAGGAGTACAACAGCCATGGCTCTCCTTGCATGGAGTCTTGCCCATGTTTCTACATAAACACACCAAATCAGAAAATTTGCAAAGTGGTACAAAGGATTTTGTGTGTGTGTGTGAGGAAGACCAGCCCTGAGCTAACATCCAATGCCAATCCTCCTCTTTTTTGCTGAGGAAGACTGGCCCTCAGCTAACATCTGTGCCCATCTTCCTCTACTTTATATGGGACACCGCCACAGCATGGCCTGACAAGCGGTGCGCTGGTGTGCACCTGGGATCCGGGCCAGCGAACCCCGGGCTGCCACAGAGGAGCGCGAGCACTTAACCGCTTGTGCCACTGGGCCGGCCCAAGGTACAAAGGATTTAAAGGAGTTTTTTTTTTTCTCTTTCGTCTACTTTACATTGGAAAATTTATAACATCAATGCCACAGAGAAAAAACAAAGTTCAATGTCAGCTAAATTATATACTCCTTTAATTAAAAAGATAATAAAAGAATAGATTTTAAACAGTCTATAATTAACTTCATACACTTGGAATGGCTTCCAATCAGAAAACTGCAATTTAAGTAAATGTACCAACATTTCCTAATTACAACTGATTTACAACAGATTGGTAACTTGACCAAAGTTTTAAATGCAGACAAAATAGTAAGTACCCTGAATTTTATTCTGAACATAATAGGCAGAATAAAATAAAGAGGTTTTTACATACTGTAATCCAAATAATATAAAGCTGACTCAATTTTTCAGCATGAGTTTGAGAGCACAATTGGGCAACTGTATCTGAAAGTAGCCACTAACAAGAGACAATTAATTAGTTGCACCTGGAAAAAAAATAAAATAATGAGTACTCTCAATATGGATTTCATATACGATAAAATTACTTAAGTAATCATTTTTATGTTAAAATATGTTTTCCAGAAGGCAATAATGAACAAATTTTTTATCAATTACCCCAAATGACATGAATTATATTTTAATAATTCACGATTGTCTAAAATAACAACTTGGTCTTCCACCTAATAACAGTAAACCTTTCATATGAAGGTCTTTGAACACTTAATCCCTGATATAACAAAAATCAATAATGATGATAGGAACGGTTTTGTTCTTTTTCCTTTTAAGATGCTTCACTTTGTGAGCAGGAATTCAGAAGTCTTCTCACTATCTTTTAGAGTACGCTGTGGGGCAGGTACCCCATTTTGCAGATGAGATTATAGTAAAGAGATAGACCTCGACAGCCATGGTTGGGTCAGGGGCACAAGCAGGGCTGCCGCCACACCAAACACAGTTCTCTTCAACAGGCTTTAAGGAGTTCATAACCCATTAGAGCCTTCCTACTCTGCCTGGCTTAGAATTCTAATGACATCAGTGTCATTAACAATTAAGGAACAAAAGTAGATCATTCTCTCCAAATCTGTGTTTCTGAAATAGTTTATCAAGTTGACCAGTTGACTGCTTTGGTCCAGGGGAGATCTCAAAGCAGATGGGAATATATCACTTAGGGGAGTGTCCAACAATAATTCCTGGGTGCTGAGGGGCACAGAGGGTGGCTAGAGCAAGAAGAGCAGCAAGGAGCCCGATGCCATGATTAAAACTTGTTAGAGGGGCTGGCCTGGTGACCTAGTGGTTGAGTTTGGCGTGCTCCACTTTGGCAGCCCTGCTTCACGGGTTCGGATCCCAGGTGTGAATCCACACCACTCACTCATCAGCCATGCTGTGGCAGTGACCCACATACAAGATAGAGGAGGATTAGCACAGATGTTAGCTCAGGGCTAAACTTCCTCAAGCAAAAAAAGAGGAAGACTGGCAACAGATGTTAGCTCACGGCTAATCTTCTTCAGCAAAAATAAATAAATAAATAAAACTCTTTAGAAAGAATCTGTATTTAAAGACCTGACTGCTTATCTCTCAAAGGTCATATAAACACTTGGCACTTTTTCCAAGGCTAGACAGTGAACCAGTGACAATCAGTGTGCATTAAACAGCACCCCCAGTCACAACACACAATGGGGCATAAAAGGGCAATCCTAATCGTAACAGAACATAACACTGACATTAGTAATCATTCCTGACTTCTTTATCTGGCTTAAAAAAATGATTGTGGTAAAGAAGCAGTCTTGCAGCCTCCAGATATTAATTTTAAAATTTGTGTTGGTCATAAAGAAGGATCATTTCTTAGGGAAAGCTGATTTATACATAACTGTAGACCAACAGTCATGCAAAATGCAACCTTTCATAATGGAAATCAATGCTCTATTATGCATGTTGAGAAACTATACAAATCTCTAGTCTAGTAGATGTAGATATTTTATCTCATCACCCACAATCACAGTTTGGCAGCGTAGGTTGAGAGAGTCACGCAATGAATCATTTAGTCTAACAAGTCAGTTTGCACAGAGAATTATAAATGCATATATGCTTTCTATGCCACATACCACAACTGTGGTTTATGCAAAATAGTATATCAACAGATACAAAAAGCAGTGAGAAAGAAACAGGGGCCTGGTTACAGAGCCTCACAACACATAATCACCAAATGACCTACAGAGTGCAGAAAGACTCCGCCCCAGACAGCTTCTTCCACCGCCTTGTAAAGGAGTATTTAAGACTGCTGTTTTTTATCTTGCATGATAAAACAACAGGAAAGAGGGGGAGCCGGCCCCGTGGGTTAGCAGTTAAGTGCGCGCGCTCCGCTACTGGCGGCCCAGGTTCGGATCCCGGCGCCCACTGACGTACCGCTTGAACGGCCATGCTGAGGCTGCGTACCACATACAGCAACTAGAAGGATGTGCAACTATGAAATACAACTATCTACTGGGGCTTTGGGGAAAAAAAGGAGGAGGATTGGCAATAGATGTTAGCTCAGAGCTGGTCTTCCTCAGCAAAAAGAGGAGGATTGGCATGAATGTTAGCTCAGGGCTGATCTTCCTCACAAAAAAAACAAAGAACAAAAAACAGGAAAAAGGATTTTCTTGCATTGCCCTTTACTGCTTCAGGTTGAAAAGTTACTGACCAGGAAGGTCATTTCCAGCATTTTCCACAGTTTGGAGATCACTAGTACAGATGCAGAAGGTAATGTATACACTTTCAGGACTTGTGAACCTCATCTTGTGCTCTGTTAAATGGAACATATGATTGGCCAAGTCTTCTTGTGCCAAGGTCCTTTTAGAAACCATCATCTTGACTTCTCACGCTTTCGTGGGATTTATGCTGAATTCTACTCTGAAGAAAATCATTAACATAAAACAGCCTATGTGGCACACTGAAGGTAGAGAAAATGATGTTAGATATAAGATAACCAGACCCAAAGCCCCTCTCACTCTCAGCGAAACAAGGTCCTTTCAGGTGGGCTTTCACAGACACTCATCTGCTGACCATGCTCGAGAAATAATTTGTTCTCTGCTAGTAAATAGTGGGGATATATTTTAATAAAAGGAAATATAGTCAGTCCCCAAAATAAAAATCAGAGTTAGGTCACTGGCAACAATTATGCAACATGAATTAGGCACCGACCAGGTACCAACACCGGACAAACCATTACACAAATTACACATATGTAATTCTATGACCTCAATAAGTCGCTCAGATGCCACAAAGCTTCTGGGGCCATGAAAAGAAACCCACACTACCTAAAAGGTGGGTAGAGGGTACAGAACAGATTTCTGATTGACTCAGGAAGGATGTACAAGAATCATGGTTCACATGGCCAACTACCCTGCAAATAATTAACCCCCTATCTCTCTCATCCTAGCTTTATGGCCTTTAAGGGATATCCTTGAAGTGGTGGCTCTCAAACCTGAGGGAGGGTAGTTCCCTTAAGGGCTCATTAAAACCCAGGTGGCTGGGTCTTACCCCCAGATTCCTGATTCAGTGAGGCCTGGGCGGGGAAAACGTGTTCCCAGGTCTTGTTGATGCTGCTGGTCCAGAGACCATACTTGCAGATTGGGGGCCTGTATCTTCTAGATTGGGGGCCTGTATCACCAGCATGACCTTGGAAATTGAGGAATCCATCTGGGGTTTGGACTTGCCAATGACATCCCTCTAGGGTGGTGGCTAGACTAGATTATATCCTGGGTTGTTCACGAAGGTATGCTAATATACCAGATGAAGGCTACCTGTGCTCCCTCCCCCAAAGTAAGCCCTTAAAACATTGTTATGAGTAGGGATTGAGTGGATATATCCAATTAACAATTAGAAACAAATACATTTACAAAGAAGTTAATGGTCAAGTCCATAAAACAGTTAAACTGACAACTACAAGTGTCTATCCCAGTGGTGACCGTGTGGACTAGTGTTTTGTTTTCATTTGGAAGCATCTGGGAACAAGAATGGCCATCCTTCCACAGCAGCAATTTCATCCCAATAATACCTGACTTGCTTTTCATGGCTGCCACCTCCAGGTAAGAGTCTCGGAGGCTGGTGAAGGACAGCTGTTCCACAGGCTTCAAGGTCTTCTTTCAGAATGTCACTGTGATTATAGAGCCTATAAAATAAAACAGGTGCTGCATGAGATGTTTATTTAAGCACAGATGGCCCAGCTTCTAGAATCTACGGAGGTTCTTCGTGGTTTATTGAAATATATCTGTAATATAATCTAGACACAAAAATGCAGCAACTAGACTATCTCTCGACAAAGATGTAAAATGGGGCATTTTGAAAACCTTGTTTGTGTGTATGTGGCAGTTTTAAATCCATCAGTGGAAGTAACTTTTAACCCTTTGAAGACTTTAATGACCTTCAAATCGACAGCTGTGCCATCTCATTCCACATTCCACCTGACTGATAGGAATGCTAGATAATCTTAACGGCAGAAAAGGCTAATTTTCTATTGTCAATCATAACAAAGTTAGATCTCCACAACTCATGTGAAATTTACTTAAATCGTCACTGCTAAGAAATCGAAAACTGCTGGCTGGATATTGGTTACGTCCTCTATTTCTGAACGCAGAAAAATGACTATTATTTCTCCATTCAGATCCCACTGCAATACAATTTTCTTTATTTTTAGTAAGAAGAGGAAGGGAGGGAAAGAGGGATTTAGCCTTCATTATCTATTTCCAGTCTACTGGGGGACTGGTCTAGTCTAACAATTTGGCCACTGTTTTAGGTTAGGTCTGTCACGGTATCATAGTAGCCTCCAAAGAGACTGGTTAGAAACTTCCTTTAAAAACATGTCCATTTGGGGGAAAGCATGATTCTAAAAAGCTATAGGAGAAGATATCAAAGACAAAACAGTATTTCTACTTTAAAGAAGCTGATGACATACGTAGTTGGGAATATTCAACATGTACTCCAAAAAGAAAATGAAGCAACTTGTAAAGCAATGTGTTAATTAGCAACGTCTTACTAACTTGTAGTTAGTACAACAGTGGGTTAAGTTACTGGATCCATTTGATGGCCATGTGCCTAATATCAAAAGGATGAAAGAGATGTGCTCTGTTTGTCTATTAGAGGGCGAGTGACAAGTGTAGGCTCAGGCACCCTGACTCTGAAGCAGGCTTTTATCCTGGGCAGGAAATATAAATGTCGTGTCATGTCCACCCCCCCCACCCCCCCACCTCTCATTCAAGCCCTATTCTGGACCCTAGGCCACCCTATGGGCACTCCAGTTCCTTGCCGTGTCTCAAGCTCTTGTCTAAACTCTAAGCCTAAGATTCTTAGTCCCTCTGGGCTACATCCTGTGTTGGATCCTTCACCTCTGAGCTCTGCTGCCAAAAACCTTCCATTTTTTGATGGGGTTGTTTTGTTTTTTGTTGTTGAGTTGTATGAGTTCTTTATATATTTCGGAAATTAACCCTCTGTTGGATATATGATTTGCAAATATTTTCTCCTAGTTGGTGGGTTGTTTTTTCATTTTGTTCATGAATGGCCAACAGGCATATGACAAGATGTTCAACATCACTAATTATCAGGGAAATGCAAATCAAAACTACAATGCGATTTCACCTTACATCCATCAGAATGGCTATAATTAACAAGACAAGAAATAACAAATATTGGAGAGGATGTGGAGAAAAGGGAACCCTCATACATAACTGGTGCAAATGCAAACTGGTGCAGCCACTATGGAAAACAGTATGGAGATTTCTTATAAAATTAAAAATAGAAATACCATATGATCCAGATATCCCACTACTGAGTGTTCATCCAAAAACATGAAAGCAACAATTCAAAGAGATTTATGCATCCCTACGTTCATCACAGCAATATTCACAACAGCCAAGACATGGAAGCAACCCAAGTGCCCATCAACGGATGAATGGATAAAGAAGACATGGTATATAGATACAGTGGAATACTACTCAGCCATAAAAAAGACAAAATCATGCCATTTGTGACAAAATAGATGGACCTTGAGGGTATTACACCAGGCAAAATAAGCCAGACAGAGAAAGATAAACACCGTATGATTTCACTCATATGTGGAAGATAAACACGTGGATAAGGAGAACAGATTAGTGGTTACCAGAGAGGAAGGGAGTAGGCGGAAAGTGAAAGGAGTAAAGGGGCACATATGTATGGTCACAGATAAAAACTAGACTATTGGTGGTGAACACAAAGCAATCTATACAGAAACTGATATATGATATTGTATACCTGAAATTTATACAATGTTATATGCCAATATGACCTCAATAAAATAATTTAAAAAATAAATTAAAAAACAAACAAACAAAAAACCTTCCAGACTCCTGGCCTATATGACTTATAGTACCTATAATACTTCTTTTTCCTTTGGCAAAATCTGGGTCCTAATTCTTCCTGGAAGGCTTTATCTCGTCACCACTCAATTCACAAAATAACACCTGCCCTTAAGAAAAGGAAGACAGGCCCATCGGAGGTAAGCCAATTTCAGAGCAGTAAAGGAGAGCACATAATCACTGGGAAGGCAATCAGGAGTTGTGAGGCAGTAGAGAGACAGAGAGCTCCTTGGCATCACAAGGGCTTGACTATGGAGGAGGAACTTCAGCTGGGCAAGATTTAGACAGAAGGGGAGATGACCCTTTAAGCTAAGGGGCGGCACAGGCAAAGATGTGAGGAAATGCCAGGGTAGGAGGGGTGTCGGGACCAGCAAGGACACAAGTCTGGCCAGGTGGGGGTTGCTGTTTGTGGTGATAAGATAGTAATGGGAAATAAAATTCAATATGAAACTCGGGTGAGAAAATAGTAATAAATCTTGCGGATTTCTGAGCTATGGCTGGTTTCTTGAAAGCAGTGTTTTTGAGAGGGTTAGCCTGGCAGCCGTGCACAGATGCAGTTGGTGAGGGGACAGACACGAGACCCAGACCACAGCCAGGAGACTGAACTTGTGCTCTAGATGGCAGGGGAAGAGTGTGTAAGTGGGAGAGCAGTGGTGGGGGTGGCAGAGAGGGAGAACAGTCATTCACGGCTCAGCTGGGGGGAAGTCAACGCCCACAGCTGGTGGGGTGGGCTCGCGAAAAACTGGGGTGTGTGCCTCACTCAAAGGGCCAGTCACTCTCAGCTCCCGCAGCGGAATGTGTCTCAGTGACGTCGATCTTCCTAGTTTTCAAGAGAAGCTGGAAATTCACAATTGCTAGTTTTATTTTTACGTGACATCTCTCAAATTTAAAAATCTGGCAGCTAATTCAAAAGGAGGTTAAATACTATGCTGGACAAACAGAGCTGGTCTGCAGGCTTGGGGTCTCCAGCTTAGACTGCCTCTAGTCTCACCTCCCACCCCAGGTGGTAGACCCTGAGCAAGGACCAGGGCTTGATGTTTCTGCACCTCCTCTGAAATGCTGGTACAATGGCGGAAGTTAGCAGATGCTCACCAATGCTGGGGTACCACAGTGGGGTATAGGCAGGGTGTTCGGGTGGGAGCAGCCTCCCTCCAGGGAGGAGTATTTTATCTCCCCCATTCTTAGGAATGGTGATAAGAGAAAACAGTTTTAGTGGTTTTATTACTGTTTATAAATGCTCTACAGACAATGCACCCTTTGTTGCCAGTATGCCCACCCCCCACCCCACCACGGTATGCCAGTGCTAAATAATACCTGATTGTCCAGTCAGGACAGATGCCAGATAACCTTTGTTCTTTTCCAATCTGATCAATCCAAATATCAGGCTTACTTAGACTAGCTCTTCTCATACTTGTCTAGGAGCTTCTCTGACTACCTCATTCACAGGGATCTTTCTTATCCCTGAATTCCTTTAGCACAATACAGACAACATCCTACATTGTACTGTTCTCTAGTTATGTCATGTCTGTCTAGTCTTCTCAACAAGACCAAAAGCTTGTTGAGAACAACAATTGGACTTCTGAATTTTTATCTTACTTGAAGTTTCATGTCGCACTCAGCACAATACTGAAGACATACTTAACACCACGAGTTGAATGACAGGCCAAGATTTAAACCTAGATTAGAGAAATCCATGACACCTATTTTTACAGTATGTTTTTATATGGTTGCTGTTAGACCAGTCCAGGGCTTCCATGGTGTCCATGGCTTGGCAACGAGCGATCAATAAGACGGCCACAAGTACTGTCTGCACAGAGCTTATGGTCTACTCTCGATTAACTCAGAACCTTCTCTGGCTAAAAGACAAGTTGGTCTGTGCTTAGGGTTTCTAGTAGTTATTTCTCCACGTGATACCTGACTTTAGCTTACAAAATATTCATCAGTCCTTTGCTGAAAAAATCTCTATTAAAGAATTCAAACACTATGGAGCTAAAGATTAAAGACTATGTGTTATAAAAAACACTATCCTAGAATTCAAGACCTCAATTTCTTTCATGTCTTCTATTTGCATTCCCATCAAAATAATTCCAACTGGAGGGGCATCAGTCTGACCAGCCCATGCCCAGTCCTTCCTGGGGAATATGTAGACGGACCTGGCACTAACACACTGGGCCTTACCATCAGTTTGTCTCTGTGAACTCCAGCAAGTGGACAAACATGATGGATGACAAGTAATCTCTAGAAGCACAAAAAGCACTTTAAAGAGGTATATTTTATTTTACCCAACAGTGCAGGCAGATAATAAATAAATATTTTTGGCCAAATTTAAAGTAATTGCTTTCTAGCTTCATTTTCATCTTTCAGTCACACAGAATTTAAGAGATAATTTAAAAGAAAACAACTCCACTCCAGGCTAATGGGAACACTCAAAGGAAGGTACAATTTTTTTTGGAAGCAAGGAAGAGAGAAAAAGTGCCATGCTTTTCCTTTCAGTACTGCAAACTGAGAATTACTTTTTGGCAAAAATGACCCTGTATGAGGGCTGTAGAAAATAAACTTTTCCTTAACCCCACCAGGTAACTTCCACACATTCCCGTGGGTGTTATATCAGAGTGGACATGTTTCAGTTGCAGCACTAAAGGCATGACTTTCAGGTTTTATTTTCTCTAGGGAACAACAGTCTCAAAATGGTGTGGTAATCACTGCCCATAACTAGTAATGAGTTTACTTCATAATTTACATAATATAATGTTACTTTTAAAAAGTTTTATAAAATACATTTACTGTATTTTTAATGAGACTGAAGAATAATAAAGCACCATAGTTGGTCACATCCAGAACAACGTTTTGGGGAAGGAAATTGTATTGCTAAATGAGCAACGACAAAAAGGCATCATCTGCAGAGGTGGTCTGTAGTTCTGAGTGTGGGGTTTAGGAACAGCCCATATACAGAACGGTGGGCAAAGGGCAACACGACCGGCCTTTGCTTCCCATTCCAGTGCCTGCAGAACACTGGCCTGCACACTCAACTTCTTCCTTCTCATGGGTTTGACCCTACCCTCCTTCCAAAACATAAGAAGGTTTTGATCTTTAAACTAAGAACACATGGCCTGGATAGAAAAGATTACTTTTAAAACCATCACTTTGGGGCTGGCCCGGTGGCATAGTAGTTAAGTTGGAGCGCTCTGCTTCGGCAGCCCAGGGTTCTCAGGTTCTGATCCCGGGTACGGACCTACACACCGCTCATCAAGCCATGCTGTGGTGGCATCCCACATACAACATAGAGGAAGACTGGCACAGATGTTAGCTCAGGAACAATCTTCCTCACCAATAAATAAATAAATAAATAAATAAATAAATAAATAAAGTCTTAGTTGCATATTTTATCTCTATTAAAAAAATAAATAAATAAAACCATCACTTGATCATGTTCTGGTTCTGTTTTTCACTTTAATTCCCAAGGAAATTTGTTGATTACAATCAACAACATTTAAAATCCTCCTAAGACCCATGAGAATTGTTAAGTCTAAACAGAAGTAACAGAATGCATTCATGCACCCAACACTCAAAGACCACAACTGCTACAAAATATAACTAACGAACCAAAGCGGGCTGTTGTCAGTCAAACCCTGATATGCTAATTCAATTTGTGTAGCTTACTGGTCATCCTGAAGCAATTTAGCACCTTCACCAATAAAAGAAAACCTCCAGTGACCTCCCACCCACAGGTACACAAATACATCAGAGAACCAGAGAGGTCTGTAGAAGCCCTACCTCCATAAAGATGCAAATTAAGATTTAAACAGTGTAACAATTGGCGAGAGCTAATCCTTTTACAGAGGTGTAAATGGCTATTGAGAACTGAATTCCGGCTGCTAGCTTTTGTTAAGTAGCATTACAGACAAGTTTCACCCAAGAGTAATGCCACCAATTCTGAAGACTATTGATAAAATAGTTTCATAAAGCCAGTGCAATTTGTTTACTCTGATATCAAGTTTCCTGACCATAAATCCAAACATGTAAATATAAACCACATCAAGAATTAGTGCCCTGGGAAAATAAACTGGGAGGAACTATCTCAAGCCTGACACCCAATGGCTGGAACAGCTGTATGTGCGGCCACAGAGAAGTCTGTATACGGGGTTTTGTTTGCCACACAAAACAGTTGTAGAAAGGACAAACACATACATAGTTAAAGAGTATTTTTCTTTTAACGGGCTGTCTTACAAAACCTATGTTTTGGTGGCTCCCTTGGTCCCCATTGTGCAGCCCCCTGGGTGGTCCCTTCCAGGGGGCCACTTGAAGGGAACACAATGCCAAAAATGAGGGAAGGAGGGGACAGCAACACAAAGGCCAACAGAGTGGGGCGGTCTGCAGCGGCAGGCTGCAGCTAGGGGTCAGCAAACAAGGCTCTCTCTCTGGACCCAGGAAACAAGGGCTCCTTCTCCATACCTGGAAACAGCGTGATTAAGCTGACAGCTTGAATTATGGGCTGCATTTTGTAGGGTACGGTCTGCCTGCGTTAAGGTCCTCTTTATTGTAGCAGAGGCCTCACAAGCAAAACCCTTGCCTTTTCCCCCTCTTTGGCTTCAAAACATCATTCTGTTCCATTTTAATTTTCAGAACTACTCCTTCTCCCATATCACCTTTCCTTTTTTTGTTTTTTAAGTTGCTTAATGAGGTGCTGGGAGGCCTGAGAGAATTTATAATAGGGTGTTTCCCTCTACCCTTAAACAGAGATAACCAGCCTGAACCCATAATGAGATTTTAGCAGCCGAGTCATTAGCGATGGCTGCATAAAGGATGGTTCCTTTATGAAACGGATGTGTTCTTTTTTTTTTTTTATTATTTATTTTTTACCCCAAAGCCCCAGTAGATAGTTGCATGTCATAGATGCACATCCCTCTAGTTGCTGTACGTGGGACACGGCCTCAGCATGGCCAGAGAAGCGGTGCGTCGGTGCGCGCCCGGGATCCGAACCCAGGCCACCAGCAGCGGAGCGTGAGCACTTAACCGCCAAGCCACGGGGCTGGCCCTGAAATGGATGTGTTCTTAATTTGCTCTTTGATAGGTCTGTGGATCCCAAACTTAACACCTGAGTTGATAAAAATCCTCTTTGCTGGGAAGGTGAACACTGGAAACATTTACTCTTGCTCCCTGGATTTCCTTTAAATCAGCACAGATGTGTCGCCAGAGGGGTGTTGTCATTAGGGTGCTGGCTGCACCCTCCAATCTGAGGTGCACACAACAGATTTATGGAGCCAGTCACCTAAAGTGACCTGGCTTTAAATATCTGCTGCAAAAAAGAACATGGAGGGTAAATGTCTTATCATACAACTTTATGCCTTTGATAGTGCTCAGGGCAAGCTACCCCAGGAAGCACCACTCTGGTATGCAGATTATTTCGAGCTGAAGATAATAAGGACTCAGAGAACTCAGGAAGAATATTTGAGTTGCCCCTCCCAAACTGCCTAAAGAATTTAAAACAAAAGATCTGTTTCAGGAAGGAGTTATTATCATGACTGCTATAAAGATAATGTAGGATAGAGGTTACAATAGAAAAGGCACCAACAAGCCCATCTTATCGGAAGTTCTGTCTCTCTGGCCACATGCTCTAGATGGCCCTGCGAGGGGTTACCAGACAATCATTTACAAGGGAAGTCTCCATTTGTAAAGGTATCTCCCTCTCTGTATTGGGAAGAGAGGGGATGACCTCATTTCTAGAGACTTATCAATGTAGAAGGTGAGGCCTTAAAACTGCATAATAAGCCTTACTCTTGTTTACAGTGCTTTAGTGATAATCTCCTGTAACTGACACCCCCCACCCCCAACATCCTCCTTGTCTTTGGTTGGACATGGTATTTAAGACGAGAATCTCTGCTATTGTGTTGAGAAACGCAGTGTCCCTGCTTTCTCCCATGTATACATGTTATTAAACTTGGTATTATTTTCTCCTGCTAACCTGTCTTGTTATTTGGTCAGCCATAAGAACCTTAAGGAAAAGGGCAGAGGGAGATTCCCCCTCTTCCCCCGACACCTTTCAGAAATGTAATACAATCAGGCCTTGTATTTTGACTAAATTTAAAGAATACTATGAACATAATAAATTTTTTTATTAGACATTATCATAATTGGTTCTATAATTAAACTCTAGAGGGCGCTTTTTGTAAAAGGGCATCTGATATTTTCAGGGTAGAATCATCTTTGCTGGAGCTTAAGGACTAACAGAGGATCATAAAACAAAACACCAGACTTTTGCTGTTACACGGCTCTCCATCTGTCTCCACATGTGTGTATGTGCATGTGCAGGTGTACGTGCGTCTGTAAGAGAAGAGACAAGGAGGACCAGACTGGGCTGGCAAAGATTATGCTACGTGAGGGGATCCAGGGAGAAGGCAAATCAGAAGGCATGATGGGATGGTGGATGGGCTTACTGAGGGCTCAGGCAACGTTCAGACTCTGAAATAAGTTAGTATGTCACTTCTCTGGGATAAGTGAGTCTCCTTAGAAGCCAATTAACTCTGATGAATGGGAATGGGGTCTAGGGCAGTCACCCTCCACTGAGGGAGAGCTCAGACCTGTAGGGCAGGTCCCTCCCTGGGTTCTGACTCATTGTTCATTGTTCGGGGCCCACCTCCATGATGACAATGAGATGGGAGTGGCAGCACCCTGGGAGGGCACCAGCAGGAAGGAGACTGAACACTTGGCTATTAACGATTGCCTCCTGCTATGTGAGTATGGTAGAAATCAAAGACAGAATTACTGACAAAATTGTGCTGGTTTTCTGCTGGCTCCTTCAGAGGGCCAATACTGTATTAAAATGAAGAAGCTGAATCAATTTATTATTCAAATGCTCATTCACCTAAGAAGCTGCTAAAAGGAAGCCAAAAGAAACAAGAAAGTGAATGATAACAAACCATCATTATGAATGAATAAAGGGGATTAACCGGGAGGAAAGGCAGGCGGGATGCAAGCTAGGAAATAATGCCCTCCTGGGTAGACCCTGGGAGCCAGGTGAAAAGGCTTCTCGTCAGTGTGGAAGTTCAGGGGATGTAAGACAAGCACATCCCCAATTCCAGGTAAGTACACCTTTCAAAACAGCAGAAACCAGTTTCAGCTGTGCCCATGATTACAGATGTAATAATGCTCCAAAACAACCATGTCCAGCATACATCCATGTAATATATAACATCTGATCAGCAAGCACCATCAATCCCAGACCCAGCACTGGAAATTCTTTTAGGGATTCAATTATCCTAGAAAGTAGTGCTTTTCAATGTTTAAGGTGGCAGAACACCTGGAATTCTTAGAACTTTCTGTAAAATATCATGAAGTACTGATATACGTCATTTCATCACACAAATTAGGACCATTTTTACTAGCGGACAATGAATATATGTATACAATATAAAAATCAAACCACTAACACAAATACCCATGATGAAAAACCAATCTATCAAACCTAACAGGATCAGCTGATTTCACATTTTTCATTATTATTCATTTGGTACTCTCATTCATTTTCTCTTCCAGTAGGCAAGCTATAGCAGGTAACCAAAGTTTTATTAAAATAATTTTGAGGAAGTTCTCAAAATTACAAAGATTTATTTTCCTAAAAATTGGAAAAGACCACTTGACTCAATAGCAGGAGAATTCTACTGGAATATATCTGAGAATCACTGCACTAAAGAAAACGAATCTAGCATTGTTTTAAGCAGCAGATTCAAACACACTTCCAGTCCACAAAAATGACAAGCAAATTAAAATGAATTTACACTGACAAAGGAAAATAGAAAAAAGTTAGACAACTAGTTGAAGGCCATTAAACACAAGGTGTTCAGAAGTGCTCCTCACATCTCTCTTGTAGGTTAAAGTAATACTGTAAGTCTCCTAACTGGGACTCAAAATAGTGAGATTCAGTACAAAAGCACAAGAAAACATATCAAGGTCTCACTTATTGCTTTTTGAGTTTTTCTTATCTGCTTGGCCTATCTGCACAGATTCCCTCACAAAAGCCCTCACTGAATGGAAGCTTTCCCACTCAGTTATCAAGCTCAAATGTTCCTTATCAAATCCCAGCTTAAAATAAGTTTCGTTTTTCTAGAAGCCTATCACCAATAGCTCAACAACTGCTCTTCAAAAGGTGAGAAATATAAGTTTAAGAGAATAAAAGGGAAGATGAGCCATAAGGAACTGATCAAGTCTAAGATCAAGGTGCTGGCTGGCTTGGTTCCTGGTGAGGGCCCACTTCCTAGCTTGCAGACGGCTGCCTTCTTGTTGTGTCCTCACAGGGCAGAGAGAGGAGGAGAGCTCTCTCAGGTCTCTTCTCATAAGGGCACTAATCCCATCACGAGGGCCTGACCCTCATAACCTCATCTAACCTTAATTACCCACTAAGGGCCCATCTCCAAATACCATCACATTGGGGGTTCAGGCTTCAACATATGAATTCTGCAGGGACACAACTCAGTCCATAAGAACACCGCTGCCACCATCTTGTTCCTGGCCTAAGGATGAGGTCAGCACTGAGGATGACAGAGCAGGGAAACGGAAAGGACCTGGGTCTTTGATGACAAAAGTGAAGGGCAGTATCAACCAATCCCAGGGCCTGCTTTACTCCCGGACTTCCAGAAATAAACAAAAATGTGTTTATTGTTTAAGGCAGTTCGAGACAGTGTTCCCGTTATTTGTAGCCTGGTATATCAAGATAATTAATAGGTAAATGTTCAACAAGGCCAGAAAGCCAAGTTTGAAAAAAGAACTCTGATGGATGGCTTTTCCATAATTCAAATTTACATTTCATTGAAAAGAATTTAAGGGAGGTATCTTAAAATGATGATCCTACCCCTGTCACTCTGCTCCCCTACCATGTCTCCTTTTTATAAATACCAGTAACAGCAGAATCTTTGCTCTTGGTGTGGCTGGGCCAGCACAAAGCAGGATCGAGGGGCTGTTCATGTGCTGGGTGTGGAGGGATAAGAACAAGACCCCTGTAGCCCCTGAATGTGTTCCCCTGGCCTGCAGTGGTGCTATACTCTGCCACATGAGCCACTCCTTCAGCTGGAGTGACCAACAGTTCCCTAGACATGGGCCATGCTGGTCTGTCTCCAGGCCTGTGCTCCAGCCATTCCTCTCTTAAAATCTGGAATGGCTAATCTCCTTTCATCAGCCAAACCAATCACCATGGCTATTCTGGTTTTCTATTGCTTGTAATAGCTAACCTGAATTTAGTGGTGTAAAACAACAATCGACAACTTTTTGTTATGCTCATGGCTTCTGCGGGTCAGGAATTTGGACAGGGCACAGGGCAGGTGGCTTGTCTCTGCTCTGCAATGTCAGGGACCTCAGTCTGAATATCACGGGGTGATGTGGAACACAGGTGACTGGAATTATCTGGAGGCTTCTACACTCACATCTGGAGCCTGGGCTGGACTAAATTCAGGCTCAGCTGGGCCTGCTGACTGCAACACTGACACACGGCCTCTCCCTGAGGCTTGTTTGTTGTTAGCCCCACTTTCTTGGAAACCTGGCCATATTCCAGTCTCTCCTACCTTATTTGAATCTTAAACAACCAAGACTTGACCCCTAGAGTCTCCTCTCCAACTTTTGAAACCATAGGTAAACTTGTTCCACTCAGAATAAACTACTTTTAGATCTCAAATTTATATTGAAAGAGGTCTAATTTTTCTGCAGCCCTCGTGGAATGTGGCCTGCTGGTTCCCTCCCTAGCAGAGATGCAGGCCTGCTATATTCTCTCATCAGCCTCCCTAGTCTCTCTTTCCCCCTGCCCTCCCTTTCTCCCTCTCCCCAATCGCCTCCTCCCTCCCCTCCCTCTACATCTCTTATTTGGCTCCCGGAGTGCTGGAATAGGGCCTCTTAACACTTCATTGAGACATCTCCCCAAAAATGTTGTAACTCACTTAAACATCAAATGATAAGAGGGATTCTAGGAAAACAGTGGCAGCACAGCCTTTATTTTTAAAAATCTCCCTGAATTCCCTTATATAAATATAAAAAAATGATAGAACAACTAGGAGAGCAAACCAAAAATTCATGCATAATATCTATGACAAAATTATGTGACAAAATATGAGTGAGTGGAACAAACTACTGATAGCAACTAAACCCCCATTATATCTGCAATTGTACAGAAGGAAGTGGAGGGACAGCAAAAGTATGAATGACGTTCCTGAGAATGCAAGCACCTCCACATCGTCAAGCGGTACTCACTGGCAGGCTGAGGTGAGAAGGGCAGCCCATCTGCAAGGGGGCTGCAGGTCCATTTCAAGGGTTAGAACAGAGGGACTGCGGTAGGTGCAGGAGCAATCCGGGCCCTACCACTCCAGAACCTTACCAGTCTAAGTGCCGTTTCAGCAGAGCTCTGCACTGAGGAGAAGCTGCTGGGAGTGAACTCTAAATTGAACTTAACTGGGACAATAACGGCAGAGGAAGAATCTTTCCATTTCAAGTGGAGGAGGGGAAAAGAGCCAAGGGATCTAAGAAAGTAAGAGGCCACATACAAACATTCTGGGAGAACAACAGAAGAGGGAGCTCTGGAGCCATAAAACTAGGAAAGCCAGCCTGGCCCACCTGCCCCGCCTGAGTGCAGGAGAACTCCTCTCACCAGACATAGGCCCAGAAAAGATTCCAGGTCTCTTTATCAGTAAAGCGCAGGTAACGACACCTCCACTGCATAGGGCTGCGGCAGCAGATGAGATAATGTATGTAAAGCAGCTGGCACAGCATCGGGTACACAGTAAGCACTCAAAGATGATCGAAATTATTACCATTATTATAAACATTAGCATATCAAGTTTATATAACAACCTTAAGCCTAACTCTAACAAAAGATTAAAGATTTCAGTTAGGCCACAGTGAAGTGTGGTAAAACACCACTGTCCCACTCCAGAGGACATTTCCCAAGTTGTCCACCCCGGACTCAGCACCCTTCTCCGCAGAACAGTACTACCCAGTACATAATTGCTCAATTCTGCCTCTCGCCTTCCCTTTCCCCAGCTGCAGGCTGACCCTTTTCCAGCTGCTCACACATCCTTGCTTCAGAGAGCCTCTTACAGCTCCCTGGTCTACGATTTTCCTTTATGATCAATTTTCCGCCCTGATTATCTTGTTTCTGGAAGGTATCTCAGGTTTTAGGAAAACTTCTGATCACACCCAATTGGATGATGATTTCCTGGTTGAACTCGCAGACTTCTGGAGCCTCGCTGGTGACCTCATGTACTGATGCTAAGCACAAGCTCTACTTACGGTGCATCATACCCAACACTTCTCAGTGAAAAGGGCTAAATAAAACAAACTGTCCATTTTGTCAGGATTCTGATTCTTTGATGCTAGAAATTAAATTTATCAAATTGCTAAGAGTCAGAGTAGGAGAGACAGAAGCCAAGTTCATTTCTGACTTAAAAAAAAAAAAAGAGGTTGGCCATTCCCTTTATATGTCATGTATGTCCCTGCATCTTGACTTCCAGAACCACACTATCAGATTACCATTAACTATCAAATGCCAACATGTGCCAGTCACTGTACCAGGTGCTTTAGCTGAAAAAATCAATCTGATGAAGATAGTAAACTAGAACTTTGAAGTCAAATTTAATTAGTCAAAAGATGATACTGGTCAAAAGGAGATCCAAGACTATAATCACAAAAGGTCATGGCTCTGCCAGTCTTCCTGTGGTCTAGAGCAGGGAAAGAGAAAGAGAACATTCCAAACAAATCACTAAGTTCCTGATTTGTTTCTTGTGATCATCTCTAGTTAAAGAAAGGGAATTAGGGACAGGGCTAGCCTGACAGGAGAAATAAAAGGGAACAGGTTCATATTCTGGATAATTTTTCATAAATGTGTACAAAACATAATATTCTGAAATCGCATATTCTCCATGTCAGCAGACGGTTATGAGTTTGGAAGGCTTTCTAGTAACCACACATAATAAAATAAGAAAGTACTGTGTATAATTTAAAAGGACAAATTGTTAAAAGACTTGGGAGGGCTCATCACAAGGAAAGAAAGATGAAATGGAAGGGGAGAAAACTGTTCCACCAATAGATTTAAAAGGTAAAAGAAAAACTAAATTAGAAATGACTTTGTCAAAGCTATGCATTTCATAACTAAAACTGAAAGTGGCCAAACGATATCTGGTTTCCCCGGCCTTCAGAAAGGAAGCAGCAGCCAAGTGGAAGCGACTATGAGGGAGAAGGGAAGAAGAGACACCAGGTAGGCTTCAGGGTGCTGATACTATTTCTTGACTGGGTGGGGGTTACCAGCTGTGTTCACTCTGTGATAATTAATGGAGCAGTACACTCATGATTTGTTCACTAGTATGTAGGCTATACTTCAATAATAAAATTCATTTTAAAAAGAGCACATGACAAGGACTTCTGCTTCTTGTAAAGGCATCCTAGGTAATGCAGGCCAATCCTTGCACTAAGAACAAAAAAAAGTATAAAAAATATCTCTTTGATAGCTTAGAGAGATAAGGCAGTGATGAATTACAGGATCAAAACCTAGAAAAAAAGGAAATTCAGAGAGATAAGCCTAACATCTGGGGCAATTTTTCTTTGAAGGGCATGTGCCAATTCCAGAAAAGGCAGCTGAGAGTCTGAGAAGCTGAGTGGAGCTCCAGGCAATCCCACAGAGTGGGAGAATAAAAACTGAAGTCCAGGTCTACCAACGAAGGGGAACCTTAATAAATCACCCACACTTTGAACTGGAACTTCAAAGGGCTGCTTCCTGTGGATAACGGTGAAACTGAGTCTGGCCCTCAAAGGGACCAAGGCCTGGCTTCACACTGTCTCAATTCTTCAACCTGGATGAAAGGGACCCAGGATCACTTCTGCCCCAGGCACCTGCCAGAAGCAAATGCAAATCCTCTTTAGAGGAGGAAAACTTCCTTGTCCTCAAATCACTCCCAAAATGCTCCTACACAATATCCATTCAAAAATTGCCAGAGATTTGAGAAAAACAAGACAAGAGTGATTAAAAAGCGAGAGAAAGAAAAGAAAACAGAAGCAGACCCATGGGGAAGAAATGGAGATCCAGTCTCTAAGGTACTTATACTGTCTGGAAAGAAAGTAAAAATATTAATTAACAACAGATTTTGAAAGGTCAGAAACTTATAGATGAAACAAAAATTAGTAAATATATAGGTGATTAGAATCATGTAATTATTAAGCTCGAGCTAACGGAAACATACAGAACCCTACCCAATGAAGAGTGAATATACATGTTTTTGCATTATGGGCATTTATAAAAATTGGCCATTACTATGGCCAATCAACAAAGACCAAAGGACAGATGTTGTTCAGAACACATTCTCTGCCAACAATGTGATAAAATTGGAAATCTATAATGAAAAGAGAATCCTCTTTTCCCCTAATATGTTTAGAAACAACCAAAAATCATTTTACATAATACCTATGTCAAAGAAAAAGATATAATAATTATAAACATTTAGATACTTAAATTAAAATACTTAAAACTGAATGGGAGTGATAGCATTATTTGTCAAAACCAGTGGGGTGCAAGTCAAGCAGTACTTACATGGAAATTTAAAGCCTCAGAAGTATATGTTCTAAAATGGGAAAGATTGAAAATTAGGCATTCAACTCAGTTAGAAAAAAACCACATGGTAAAACCAAGCAAAGTAAAAAGGGAATAATAAAGATAATAACAGAAACAAACGAGATTTTTAAAAAGCAACAGATGGGATGAAATCTGATTATTTGGAGAAATTAATAAAATAGACAAATCTCACGCAGGATTGATTGATGAAAAAAGTTGGGCAGACATAAAATTATGAATGAAAAAGAAACATAATTATTGACACGGTAAAAATTCTAAAATATAGGGTCCAGCCCCGTGCCCTAGTGGTTAAGTTTGGCATGCTCTGCTTTGGCGGCCCAGGTTCAGTTCCCGGGCGTGGACCTACACCACTTGTCGGCAGCCATGCTGTGGTGGTGACCCACACCCAAAATACAGGAAGACTGGCAACAGATGTTAGCTCAGGGATGATCTTCCTCAGAAAAAAAAAAAAAGAAAAAAAGAAAAAAATTGTAAAATATAAAAGCTGCCCACAAATTTGAAAACTTAAAAAAGTATTAAGAAACTAGAAAATTTTTCTAGTACACTCTACATTTTCAAAATTGACTCAAGATGAATGAAAACATCAATATACGTATAAGCATTTAAGAAATGCAAAAAGCAGACAAAAATTGAGAGAATTTTCATCAGTGCACCTGTCTTGCAAGAAATGTTACAAGTCCCTCTGGTTTTAACCTCTGCGAGTGTTCTCGGTATCCCCGACTCCTGCCTTTGCTCTAGGGCACCCACCTCTTCTGACTGAGGCCAGAAGCCTATGGTGAGAAGGGTGGGAAAGGCTGGGGAACCAGGTTCAGGTCGGTCAATGGAGACTTCTTTTAACATCTCCCGTACAGACACTGAGTGACAGTTAATGCCTACTTCGCTGACCATCTGGTCTGAGGACTGCTGCCCTCTTGGAAGCCTGGTTCTGGACTTGTAAAAATTTAAACCAAAATAAAGATAAGGAAAGTCTTAGATTTTTCAGATCAAAGTAGGTGAGCTAACAGGAGAGGCACAGGCAAGACTGGGGCATGAAGTGCCAGGCAGAACAGGAAGGGGATACACTGACAGCCCCACCTGCTGGCACCAGGTTATCTTTTCAAAAGTGTAATGCACAACCTTACTTTGGGAACAAAAGCAATCATCTGTGGGGCAGCAAGAAAAAGCTCAGGGGGCCACTTGCTGAGGGGCAGAGGTCAGGTCCAGGAAAAACAAGAGACAGTGGTGAAGAAAAAAAGCAAGTGAAGCAGACACCTGAAGGCATCATCACATCTGAAGGAACACTGAATCCATAAACATGCTTCCAGCTCCGCTTAGAGTGACTTGCGGGTAAATTCTACAAGAAACACAGTTTTATGCAAGAATTTCAGATGCAAGAACCTCCTTCCCATATTTAACTTTGAAGAGGGGCTAAATTAAAATCACTAGAGGAGATTCACTTCATGTGATCACATTTTTATGACCCTGAGAAACCAAGGCTTTCATTTATTTAGTGTAAAAGGCAGCATTACGTTTTGCTGTCAGCCATACTCCAGGGGGGAAGGAACAAAGCAACTCTGCGAGTACTTTGCTCAGGCTTGAAGAAAGGCACACAGCACTTCCTCAGCTTGTTTGAGGCTGGAAGGCACAAAAATCAATACGGACAGAGCAAAAGGTCAAATTGCCACCACTTAGTTTTCTTTTCTTTTCCTAATTAAATAATCTCATTTGCTTCTGGAGCTTCCTTATTCAACCTAATGAAATATTATCTCTGATATTCCAGTTTTTTAGGCAGTAGAGAGTTACTGGGAACCAGCCCAGGGTATCAGTTAAGAATACAGACTCTGGACCCAGACGGCCGAGCTCAAAGTACACTGAGCCACTTTGTGACTTTGAACATAACTTCTCTGTGTCTCAGTTTTCTCCTTTGTAAAAGGGTAATGATGATAGGAATAAATGGATTATTATAAACAAAGCTCTTCAGAACAGTGCCTGGCACAGAGTGGGTGCTATTGAAGGGTATATCACCATTATGATTGTGATTTGCATGGTAGAGCACAGAAATTAAGAGCATGAATTCTGGCATCCGGCGGTCAGTTCGAACGCTAGCTGCACCTCTAAGGTTATTTAATCCTTCTAAACCTCACTTGAAATACTCCACTTGGCATCTGCAGCACAACTTCTTCTTGGTTCTCTTGATTCTTCCCTGCAGCTTCGCCTCAAACTCCTTTGCTGTTTCCTTCTCATTTTCCTGACCTTGAATGTGGAGCCAGGCCTTGGGCTGCTTTCCTATTCACACTCATTGCCTAATGTTCTTCTCAGGGTCCACGGCTTTAAAGTGCATTTATACTCTGATGATTCAGTAAAGTTGCAGGATACAAAATCAACATACAAAAATCAGTTGCATTTCTATATAACAATCCAAAGAAAACAATCCCATTTACAATAGTATCAAAAAGAATAAAATACTTAGGAATAAATTTAACCAAGGAGGCAAAAGACTTGTACATTAAAAACTACAAAACATAGCTGAAAGAAATTAAAGGAGAGACAGACAAATGGAAAGATATCTCATATTCATGGATTGGAAGATTTAATATTGTTAAAATGTTCACACTATCCAAAGTGAGCTACACATTCAATGCAATCCCTATCAAAATCCCAATGGCATTTTTCACAGAAATAGAAAAACCAATCCTAAAATTCATATGGAACCACAAAGGACTCTGAATAGCCAAAATAACATGGAGAAAATGAACAAAGCTGGAGGAGTCACATCTACTGATTGCAAAACATATTACAAAGCTACAATAATCAAAACAGTATGGTACTGGCATAAACACAGACACACAGACAAATGGAACAGAATAGAAACCCAGAAATAAATCCACATATATATAGTCAACTGATCTTTGACAAAGGCATCAAGGAGGCACAATGGGGAAAAGATAGTCTCTTCAACAAATGGTGCTGTTATTCACGTGCAAAAGAATAAAACTGGACCCTTATCTTACACTATACACAAAAATCAACTCAAAATAGACTTAAAAATCAACTTAAACGTAAGACCTGAAACTGTAAAACTCCTAGAAGAAAACATAGGGGAAAAGCTGCCTGACATTGGTCTTAGCAATGATTTCTTAAATATGACATCAAAAGCACAGGCAACAAAAGCAAAAATAGATAAGTGGGCCTACATCAAACTAGAAAATTTCTACACAGCAAAGGAAACAATCAACAGAGTGAAAAGGCAACCTACAGAATGGGAAAAATATCTGCAAACCATATATCTGATAAGAGGTTAACATCCAAAATACAAAAGGAACTCTAACAACTCAACTGCAAAAAACCAAATAACCTGATTAAAAAATGGAGAAAGGATTTGAATAGATATTTCTCAAAAGACGATATATAAATGGCCAACAGGTATATGAAAAGATGCTTAACATTACTTATCATCGGGGAAATGCAAATCAAAACCACAATGAGATATCACTTCATACTTGTTAGGATGGCCATTATTAAAAAAAAAAGGAAAGAAAAGAAAAGAACAAGTATTGTTGAGGATGTGGAAAAACTGGAACCCTGTGCACTATTAGTGGGAGTGTAAAATGTTGCAGCCGCTATGGAAAACAGCATGGAAGTTCCTCAAAAAATTAAAAATAGAACTACCATATGATCCAGCAATCTCACTCTGGGTATTTATCCAAAAGAACTGAAATCAGGATCTCAGAGACATAGCCGCACTCCCATGTTCACTGCAGCATTATTCACTGCAGCATTATAGCCAAGAGGGGGAAACAAACTAAATGTCATCGACAGATGAATGGATAAAGAAAATGTAGTATATACATGCAATGGAATATTATTTAGCCATAAAAAGAAGGAAATCCTGTCAGATGCTACAACATGGATGAACCTTGAGGACATCATGCTACACGAAATAAGTCAGTCACAGAAGGACAAACACTGGTTGGTTCCACTTATATGAGATATCTGAAGTAGTCAAATTCATAGAAGTAGAAAGTAGAATGGCGGTTGCCAGGGGCTGGGGGAAGAGGGAAATGAGGATTTACTGTTCAATGAGTATGACGTTTCAGTCGTTCAAGATGAAAAAGTTCTAGGGATATGGTATACAACAGTGTGCTTACAGTTAACAATATTGTACTGTACATGTAAAAATGTTAACTTTTCAATAAATGGTGCTGGAACGGGATATCCACATGAACAAAAATGAATCTAGACACAGATCTTATACCCTTCACAAAAATTAACTCAAAATGGATCACAGACCTAAATGTAAAATATAAAACTATAAAACTCCTAGAAGATAACATAGGAGAAAGTCTAGATGACTTTGGGTATGGTGATAACTTTTTATTTGTTTATTTATTTTTTATTTTTTTCTGAGGAAGATCAACCCTGAGCTAACATCCACGCTAATCCTCCTCTTTTTGCTGAGGACGACCGGCTCTGCGCTAACGTCTATTGCCAATCCTCCTCCTTTTTTTTTTTTCCCCAAAGCCCCAGTAGATAGTTGTATGTTATAGTTGCACATCCTTCTAGTTGCTGTATGTGGGACGCAGCCTCAGCATGGCCAGAGAAGCAGTGCGTCAGTGCACGCCCGGGATCTGAACCCGGGCCGCCAGTAGCGGAGTGCGCGCACTTAACCGCTAAGCCACGGGCCCGGCCCTGGTGATGACTTTTTAGACACAACACTAAAGACATGATCCACGAACAAAATAACTAATAAGCTAGACTTCGTTAAAATTAAAAAACTTATGCTCTGCAAAAGATAACATCAAGAGAATGAGAAGACAAGCCACAGACTGGGAGAAAATATTTGCAAAAGACACATCTGATAAAGGACTTATATCCAAAATATACAAAGAGCTCTTTAAAACTCAACAATAAGAAAACGAATAACCCAATTAAAAAACGGGAAAAGATCTGAACAGACACCTCACCAAAGAAGATATACAGATGGTAAATAAGCATATGAAAAGATACTCAACATCATATGTCATTAGGGAACAGCAAATTAAAACAAGAAGATATCATTACATACCTATTAGAATGGCTAAAATCCAAAAAAACTGACAATAACAAATGCTAACAAGGATTATAGAAACAAGAACTCTCATTCATTGCTGATGGGAATGCAAAATGGTACAGCCACTTTGGGAGACAGTTTGGGAGCCTCTTATAAAACTAAACATAGTCTTACCAAACAATCCAGCAATTGCACTCTTCGGTATTTACCCAAATGAACTGAAAACTTACATCCACACAAAAACCTGCACATGGATGTCTACAGCAGCTTTATTCATAATTGCCAACAATGTGGAAGTCACAAAGATGTCCTCCAGTAGGTGAATGGATAAACTGCAGTACATCAAGACAACATAATATTATTCAGCACTAAAAAGAAATGATCTATCAAGCCGCAAAAAGACATGGAGGAACCTCAAAGGCATATTACTAAGTGAAAGAACCCAATCTGAAAAGGCTACATACTATACGATTTCAAGAATATGACATTCTGGAAAAGCCAAAACTATAAACTGTAAAAGGATCAGTAGTTAGCAGGGGGTGGGGGTGGGGGTATGAATAGGTAGAGCACACAGGATTTTTAGGGCAGTGAAAATACTCTTTATGATACTATAATGATGGATACATGTCATTATACATTGTTCAAACTCATAGAATGTACAATACCAAGGGTGAATTGTAATATAAATTGTGGACTTTGGGTGATTATGATGTGTCAATGCAGGTTCATCAGTTGTAACAAATGTACCACTCTGGTGTAGGATATTGATGATGGGGGAGGCTATGTATGTGTAGGGGCAGGCGGTATATAGGAAATCTCTGTACCTAATTCTTAATTTTATTGTGAACCTAAAACTGTTCCAAAAAATAAAGTCTTAAAAAATGTTAAGAGGATAGATCTCATGTTATGTATTATTTTATTTTATTTTATTTATTTATTTTTCCCCCCCTAAGCCCCAGTAGATAGTTGTATGTCATAGTTGCACATCCTTCTAGTTGCTGTACGTGGGACGCGGCCTCAGCATGGCCGGAGAAGCGGTGCGTCGGTGCGCGCCCGGGATCTGAACCTGGGCCGCCAGCAGCGGAGTGCGCGCACTTAACCGCTAAGCCACAGGGCCGGCCCCTGGGTAGTACTTTTACCACAGAAAAATCAATGGGCTCAAATTTGGTAACAGACAGAAAACAACCATTGCTGACTGACCTTTCATCCTGGGACCATTCCATTAGGACAAACTATTCAAAAATTCCCCAAATGCCCATATTTTCTAACAAATTTTGGAAAACTATATCCCAAAATTCTGAGGAACTTGGCTTTAAGATCATAGGAAAAAGTCAGTCATATAGGAGAAGGAGAGAGAGAACATTCTTAATTCTATACACATACCCAACTTTTTTCATCTCAGAAAAAGCCTGAGTCCTGGGTAAGTACGCTAGTCCCCCAGTTAATCCACCAAACTACTTACTTGTCCAATGAATTGCTATAAAAAGAAGCCTACAAATACGAAACCCAAAACAGATACATTCTATCTCTAGTAATAAAGTTTCTGATGATGTAGTATATAATACCTGTACCTCTTTGACGAGAGAAGTATTCTTACTAGAAAAATCCAATGGGGGGCCAGCCCGGTGGCGCTAGCGGTTAAGTGCGTGGGCTCTGCTGCGGCGGCCCGGGGTTCGCTGGTTTGGATCCCGGGCGCGCACTGACGCACCACTTGTCAAGCCATGCTGTGGCGGCGTCCCATATAAAGTGGAGGAAGATGGCCATGGATGTTAGCCCAGGGCCAGTCTTCCTCAGCAAAAAGAGGAGGATTGGCAGATGTTAGCTCAGGGCCGATCTTCCTCACACACACACAAAAAAATCCATTTGGCTTGCCACTCTAATAAATCAAATTTCCCAATGACAGGAACCATGTTGGTTCTTCCATCCACAGTACAAGTACTTTGTACTTGGATGTGCTATTAATAAATATTTCTTGAACATCACTTTAAAGTCAATCAGACTATAAATTAAAATTTTCACCATAAGTAGATAATGAATGGTAAGAGGCAATACATTAAAGGTGCAACGCTGCTCTAAAAGAGAACATATCCCCTCATATACAAGGATGCCCACTTGGCTTTTCACTGTTGCTGGGACTGTTGGAAAGAAAGAGTGATGGCATCACAGTGTAACAGAAAATTCTAGTGGTGGCATGTGGGTTGGGGAGGCAGGCTGTATGGAAGGTCTGCCCCAACGGCCTCCGTGTCATTCCTATGCCCCTAGCCTTGATTTCCTCATTTTTAAAAGGTGAGATCTACCTTAGTTTGTTACGTAGGTTCCTTCCACTCCTAAAAGAGATTTGATGCTATTAGAGTTATTTTTCATTGCAGAATTGGTTTTCAACAGTTTCCATGTTTTCTACACAATTCCACCTAGTACCTCCAATCAATAATAAAAAATTATACATGAGCTTTCATGAGTTGGATATTATAATAAGTGCTCAAAATGTATAACACTGATGTTGTTCCTATTTAACATTAAAGATTCCAGTGTCCTCATATTTACATTCAGAAAAGGAAAGCTGGCTTAGATATACACTTAGAAGAACTTATTAACTCATATTTAATCGTATGACAAAAATGACACCATGACAAGGGATATTAGGATTAAGCAAATTAATTAGATACAAAGTTCCTAGCCTCTAAAGCTGAATTCCTAGTAAGTTTAACCGTTTGTCACCTTCTGTGTTACCACAACTTCAAAATGATTTGTTTTCTTAAAAGGCTGGAGGGTAGGGGTGGGGGGAATGACTTATGAATTAACCAGGGATTGTTTGGATATAATTATAAACTGCAAATCACCATGATTTCAATGATATTCAGACTTTTAAAGCTATTTTATAAAAAAAGAAAAGAAAGCAAATTAGACCTTTGCTAAGAGATTATTTATGAGTAAGGAACTTATACATTCATGACTGAGTGTTCGACAATACATTCCCAGTGGAATGATCTCTAAAAACGTCTATAATTAAAAACAGAATAGTAAAAAAAAATTCAATGGCTTACTCTCTTGTTGGTGAGTTAGTGGAGGATTCCTTTTTTGAATCAGGAGAGCTTAGAGTTTGCAAAATACAATTATGTTTTTCGGTGGATAGGGCACCTCTTTCTTGCTCAGAGTGGATTAATTTTAAGGCCTCTATTCCATCTTCTCCCTCCATCTTGTCACTCGGATCTGGCTGTGGTTCTGGACTCTCTAAAATCAGACCATCTTCACTTACGGCAACTGTGAGGTCACTGCTGCTGCTCAGACTTTCCTCTTCCTGCTGTTGCTGCATTTTCCTGAAGGGCTTCTGTGCCTCGGGGTCCCCGTGAGGAGGATGATCTGGAAGAGGGGATATGAAGAGACTACTGATCACTAAGTGCAGGGAGAAGCGAGGTAAGACGTTCCACCTCACAGAATGGGATTATTCATCAGTTAAAACATGTAGAAACAATCCATGATTAATTACAGTATTTAAAAACTCATTAAAAATATTTTATTAAATATATTAAAAATATAACAATGAGTTTAAAAATCAGAGAATTCGCTTGTAAGAATATTTCCACATACATATTTAAGAATTCATTAGAATGGAATTTGTTGGCAAAGTCACCACTGTACTTTGTTTTTTGACAAAAGATAAAATTAGAGAGTACACTTTGTTCTTACATAAGACCACTACCACCCAGAAAAACTAAATACCAACAAAAATCAGCAAACAATCTCAGCCTCTCACCCCACCTGAGAAACCTTCCTGAGCAGAATGCTTCTCTTGAGAACACTTACTTTCAGATGCACAGTATTCTGAGACTGATATCGGAGCGACTGGTAGTCTGGCACTGTCTTCCTTGACTTCAATATGTTCCCGTGTCAGTATTTCTCCCTCTGATGCCCCTGATCTGCTGGAACTGTCACACTTTAAATCAGTGGTTCTGCTTCCTGGACGTAATCTTCCCCGTAACAGGGAATGGAGTTCAGCAGACTTTTTGCTTTCAGATAAATTACTCTTGCCGTGACGTGAGTTGCTTCCTATCTCCAAGCAATGAGTCTGTTCCTCCTCAGACAATGGGCTGGCTGTGACTGGCGTTTTCTCACCAATCTGAAGAGATGTCCTTCCATCTATTTTGTCAGACTTATTTAAGCACTGTGTGCCACTATTAGTGCAGACTACATAGCTGTCTGTCACATCACTGCTCTGGGCTGTCTGTTGCTGTGAACGTGGGTCAAGAATTGTTCTGAAGTTCTTCGTGGGTTGGGGAGATTTCTGCTCTGTACTAACATCTCCAGCGCTTGAGATGGCTGACATCTGGCGGCCCATAAAGATTGTTGCTGGTTGATACAATCCTCTTGACACAGCTGTCCCCAAGTTAATCCCTGCCTGCATTGCAACCTGCAGCACCAAAAGAGACGTGAGTTAAATGTATTGTGTATGAACAATTAGGTTGTTTAGGTTGTTTTCAGAAATGAAATGAGGAAAAGGAAGCATCACCATTGAAATCAACAGCTACCATGTTTATAAAACTCATGGCTTCCTACAAAATGAATGAGCAAAAAACTGGTATAGTCCATACTCTTTAATTTTAAAAACAGTGTTGGTTCACAAAGCAAATATTGTCAAGGAACTATGGAATCTATATTTTTCAAAAAGAAATGCATACATTGCACAACTATGTGAATGTACTTAATGCCACTGAATTGTACACTTAAATGTGGTTAAGATGGTAAATTTTATGTTATGTATATTTTAGCACAAGCAAAAAAAAAAAAAGCTGTGAGTTCTAGCCACTTTCCTCAGAGATGCTCAGATTTGATGGAGCTAGGAAGGTACCTGATGGAAAAAAAAAAAAAAGGGAGAGGGAGAGAAAGAGATGCATACAAAGGACTACCAGAGGTTTCAAAACTCTATTTCTGGTAATATGTGTAATATAAAAAACCCTCCAATAATAACATTCAAGATTGCATTATAATATTCTGCATATGTGCAAACAGCCATAATTTCTAGTCAACCTCAAATAACAACAACAGTTTTTCCTGAACATTTTCAAATAATTTTAAATACATTTAAAGCAATTTAAATTTACTGGCACGTCTATCAGGAGAATGAACATTGTCTCTTCCTTGAAAAGAGAGAGGGGAGGGGAGAGGTGGAAAAAGAAACAGAAGCAATTGGTTCAGTGGCTTGATCAAGGACGCACAGTGGGAAGCAGAACTGGAAGTAACAACCCTGAAGCCTTGAGGAATTTAAGTGCTTTTCTTCCAAAGAGACCAAAGCATCTCCACATATACAGTAGCATTTAGTTCACAGAGCCCTACAGAATAGATGGGGAGACATATTTGCACCCCTTTTCTGCATATGGAAAAACTGAGGCCCAAATGTTCAGACAGAAAATGCCATAAACACAGCTGAAACAGAATCAGGTGTTGCTTCTCTTCAAATATACCATCTCTTCTATTCCAAAAAATAAAAGAAACAACTTTGATGTTAAAAACAAATGAACAGAGATGTCAGAGAAAATGGTAGAATAAGAACCTCTCAAAATTCTATGTTTCATAAAAGAAACAGTGACACTGGAAAACATCTTCGACACTGGAAAATAACTTAGAATTCTGGAGATTAACCACAGGCTTGCAGCAATCAGGGGAGCATTTACTCAAGAAAAACAACTGAATCTTGGTAGGAACAGTACACTTTATGGTGCTTTATCTTGTCCTATTCTCATTTCCCCCTCTTCAGGTCTGCGGTAACTTTGAAAATCCACAGCCTGTAACCCAGCAGTCTAACAGCTACTGGAAAGAGTGGAAAAGAGATGGAATTCCTTCAACACCCCATTCTCAGAGAACTGTCATTACGTGACTTATCTGGTGGTTTCCTGGAAGGCTACACTCACAAGACTGTCTTTTTTTGACTTGACTTGAAGCTCACACAGTGCAAAAAGCCTTCTCCTTGGGGGTATTTGTCAAAAATAATCAGAGACAGGGGCCGGCCCAGTGGCGCAGGCGGTTAAGTGCACGCACTCTGCTGCGGCAGCCCGGGGTTCACCGGTTCGGATCCCCAGCATGCACCGACACACTGCTTGTCGAGCCATGCTGTGGCGGCGTCCCATATAAAGTGGAGGAAGATGAGCACGGATGTTAGCTCAGCGCCAGTCTTCCTCAGAAAAAAGAGGAGGATTGGCATCAGATGTTAGCTCAGGGCTGATCTCCCTCACAAAAAAAAAAAAAAAAAAAAAAAAATCAGAGACAATTGTTTAACATCAAAGCTGTATATAAAAGTTGGGCAGTAGATAACAGTTGGGCAAACAACAGGCTAACTAAAAACCTTAAAAGGAAAAGCTGGTTAACAAGATGTCCACAGGGGGCTTTGAAAAGCTCCAACACACTCCTGGAAATCCAGATGGCCACCTGCACGCTCAGGCCTTGGGCATGCTCAGGAAAAGTCCTGAAAAGGGCCTAAGCTCTCACCTCAGGCTTGCCCGGAGGCTCTGTGCAAGCACTTAGTAAAGGTCAAGGTGGAATTGTAAACTGCCTGGATGAGGGCTGAAGGTGTGCCCGAAGACACACTCAAAGCCCCTTGGCAAAGACTGTGAAACTTACTGGTTTTAGGCATTTCAAAAAACTCTGTCTAATCACCAAGACAAAAAACAACAAATGTTGGAGAGGATGTGGAGAAACAGGAACCCTCATACACAGCTGGTGGGAATGCAAATTGGTGCAACCTCTATGGAAAACGGTATGGAGATTCCTCAAAGAATTAAAAATAGAGATGCCCTATGATCCAGCCATCCCACTACTGGGAATCTATCCAACGAACCTGAAATCAACAATCCAAAGAGGCTTATGCACCCCTATGTTCATTGCAGCATTATTCACCATAGCCAAGAAGTGGAAGCAACCTAAGTGTCCCTCGACTGACAATTGGATTAAGAAAATGTGGTATATATATACAATGGAATACTACTCAGCCATAAAAAAAGACAAAATCGTCCCATTTGCAACAACATGGATGGGCCTGGAGCGTAATATGTTAAGTGAAATAAGCCAGAAAGAGAAAGACAAACACTGTATGATCTCACTCATATGTGGAATATAAACCAACACATGGACAGAGAAAACTGGACTGTGGTTACCAGGGGCAGTGGGGGTGGGGGGTGGGCACAAGGGGTGAAGGGAGTCATATATATGGTGATCGACAAACAAAAATGTACAACCCAATATTTCACAATTTTAGAAACCATTAAAACATCAATTAAAAAAAAAAAGAGAGAGAAACCTCCACAGAAAACCCCCAAAATGAAATGGTAGTCAGAAACACAAAGGAAGAGAAACAATGGAAATATAGATTAGGTGGGATTAAGCCCTCATGTATCAATAATCACTCTAAATGTAAATTGATTGCATTCTCCAATCAACAGACACAGAGTGCTGGGGTGGATTAGAAAACAAGACCCAACAATATGCTGCCTCCAGGAAACACATCTCAGCTCTAAAAACAAACAGGCTCAGAATGAAGGGATGGGAGACAATACTCCAGGCAAATGGCAAATAAAAGAAACTAGGTGTTGCCATACTTATACCAGACAAAGCAGACTTCAAGATAAAAAAGACTATGAGAGACAAAGAGGGGCAGTATATAATGATAAAGGGGACTTTCCACCCAGAGGACATAACACTTATAAAGATATATGCACCTAACACAGCAGCACAAAAGAATATAAAGCAACTATTAATAGACCTAAAGGGAGAAATTAACAGCAACACAATAATAACAGGGGACCTGAACAACCCACTTACATCCATGGATAGATCATGCAGAGAAAGGCAACAAGTAAATAGTGGAATTAAATGAAACATATGATCAGATGAACTTAATTGATATATATAGGGCATACCCTCCTAAAACAGCAGAATACATGTTCTTCTTAAGTGCACATGGAACATTCTCAAAGATAGACCATATGTTGTGAAACAAGGCAAGCCTGAATAAATTTAAGATTGAAATCATATCAAGCCTCTTTTCTGACCACAATGCTATGACACTAGAAATCAACTACAAGAAAAAAGATGGGGAAGTCACAAATACGTGGAGACTAAAGAACACGTGACTGAAGAACCATTGGATCAATGAACAAATCAAAGGAGAAATCAAAAAATACCTGAAGACAAATGAAAATGAAAAGACAACAAAAGAACTCTTACAGGATGCAGCAAAAGCAGTTCTAAGAAGGAAATTCATAGCAATACAAGCGCACCTCAACAAACAAGAAAAATACCAAATAAGTAACCTTAAACTACACCTAATAGAACCAGAAAATGAAGAACAAATGAAGTCCAAAGTCAGCAGAATGAGGGAAATAATAAAAATTAGAGCAGAAATAAATGAAATAAAGACTAAAAAAACAGTAGAAAGGATCAATGAAACAAAGAGCTGGTTCTTTGAGAAGATTGAAACAAAATTGACAGACCCTTAGCCAGACTCACTAAGAAAAAAAGAGAAAAGGCTCAAAGACATAAAATTAGAAATGAAAGAGGAGAAATTACAACAGATACCACAGAAATCCAAAGACAGTTAGAGAATACACTGAACAACTTACATGCCACCAAACAGGATAACCTAAAAGAAATAGATAAATTCTTAGATTCCTACAACCTCCCAAAACTGAATCAAGAAGAAATAGAGTAAATGAACAGACCAATCACAAGTAAAGAGATCAAAATGCTCATCAAAAACCTCCCAAAAAACAAAAGTCCAGGACCAGATGGCTTCTCTGGAGAATTGTACCAAATATTCAAACAAGATTTAATACCCATGCTTCTCAAACTATTCCAAACAGTTGAAGAAGATGGAACACTTCCTAATTCATTCTATGAGGCCAACATCACCCTGACAGCAAAAGCAGATAAGGATAGCACAAAGAAGGAATATTACAGGCCAATATCACTGATGAACACAGATGCAAAAATCCTCAACTAAATATCAGCAAATCGAACACAGCAATGTATTAAAAGGATCATATACCATGATCAAGTGGAAATTATACCAAGGATGCAGGGATGGTTCAACATCCGCAAATCAATCAATGTGATACACCACATTAACAAAATGAGGAATAAAAGTCACATGATCCTCTCCACAGATGCAGAGAAAGGATTTGACAAGATCCAACATACATTTATGATAATAACTCTCAATAAAATGGGTATAGAAGGAAAGTACCTCAACACAATAAAGGCCATATATCACAAACCCACAGCCAACATCATACTTAATGGTGAAAAACTTAAAGCCATTCCTCTGAGAACAGGAAGAAGACAAAGGTGCCCATTATCGCCACTCCCATTCAACATAGTACTGGAGGTTTTGGCCAGAGCAATTAGGCCGGAAAAAGAAATAAAAGGAATCCAAATTGGAAAGGAAGAAATGAAACTCTTGCTGTTTGCAGATGACATGATTGTAATTACAGAAAACCCTAAAGAATCCATCAGAAAACTATTAGAAATAATCAACAACTACAGCAAAGTTGCAGCATACAAAATCAACTTACCAAATCAGTTGCAATTCTATACTTTAATAATGAACTAACAGATAGAGAACTCAAGAATACAATCCCATTTACAATTGCAACAAAAAGAAAAAAGTGTCTAGGGATAAATTTAACCAAAGAGGTTAAAGACCTATACAATGAAAACTATAAGACATGATTGAAAGAAATCAATGATGACTTGAAGTAATTGGAAGATATTCCATGCACATGGATTGGAAGAATAAACACAGTTAAAATGTCCATATTACCTAAAGTAATCTACAGATTCAATGCAATCCCAATCAGAATCTCAATGACCTTCTTCATAGAAATGGAACACAGAATCCTAAAATATACATGGAATAACAAAAGACTCGAACAACCAAAGCAATTCTGAGAAGAAAGAACAAAGCTGGAGGCATCACAATCCTAACTTGAAAATATATTACATAGCTACAGTAATCAAAATGGCATAGTACTGGCACAAAAGCAGACTCATAGATCAATGGAACAGAACTGAAAGCCCAGAAAGAAAACCACACATCTGTGGTCAGTTAATCTCTGACAAAGGAGCCAAGATCATACAATGGAGAAAGGAAAGTCTCTTCAATAAATGCTATTGGGAAAACTGGACAGCCACATGCAAAAGAATGAAAGTAGATCATTATCTTCCACCATACACAAAAATTAACTCGAAATGGATAAAAGACTTGAATCTAACACTTGAAACCATAAAACTCCTAGAAGAAAATATACGCAGTACAGTCTTTGACATCGGTCTTAGCAGCACCCTTCCCAATACCATGTCTACTCAGGCAAGGGAAAGAAAATAAAAAATATACAAATGGGACTACATGAGACTAAAAGGCTTCTGCAAGGCAAAAGAAACAATGAACAAAATGAAAAGACAGGGCCAGCCCTATGGCTTAGTGGTTAATTGCGTGCACTCCGCTACTGGCGGCCCAGGTTCGGATCCTGGACGCGCACAGACGCACCCCTTGTCCGGCCATGCTGAGGCTGCGTCCCACATACAGCAACTAGAAGGATCTGCAATTATGACATACAACCATCAACTAGGACTTTGGGGGAAAAAAAAAGGAGGAGGATTGGCAATAGATGTTAGCTCAGAGCCGGTCTTCCTCAGAAAAAAAAGAGGAGGATTAGCACGGATGTTAGCACAGGGCTGATCTTCCTCACAAAAAAAAAAAATGAAAAGAAAACCCACCAACTGGGAGAAAATATTTGCAAATCACATATCTGACAAGGGATTGATTTCCAAAATATATAAACAACTCATACAACCCAACAAGAAACAAACAGACAATCCAATCTAAAAATGGGCAGAGGATATGAACAGACATTTTTCCAAAGAAGATATAGAGAAGGCCAACAGACACATGAAAAGATGTATAACATCACTAATTATTAGGGATATTCAAATCAAAACTATAATGAGAGATCACCTTACACCTATCAGAATGGCTATAATTCCCAAGACAAAAAATAACAAACGTTGGAGAGGATAAGGAGAAAAGGGCACCCTCACACACTGCTGGTGGGAATGCAAACTGGTGCAGCCACCAGGGAAAACAGTATGGAGATTTCTCAAAAAATTAAAAATAGAAATACCATACTTTTGAGCTATCCCACTACTGGGTATTCACCAAAAGAAATTGAAATCAACAATTCAAAGAGATTTATGCACCCCTGTGTTCACTGAGGCATTATTCACAATAGCCAAGACATGGAAGCAACCCAAGTGCCCTGCTACAGATGAATGGATAAAGAAGATGTGGTATGTATTATATACAATGGAATACAACTCAGCCAGAAACAAAAGACAAGATCGTCCTGTTTGCAACAACCTGGATGGACATGGAGGGTAAGATGTTAAATGAAATAAGCCAGACAAAGACAAATATGCATTATTTCACTCATATGTAGAAGATAAACATACACAGGGATAAAGAGAACAGATTAGTGGTTACCAGAGGGGATGGTGGCTGGGGGTTGAGTGAAAGAGTTAAAGGGGCACATATGCATGGTGATGGATAAAAGTTAGACTACTGTTGGTGAGCACCATGCAGTCTATACAGAAATTCACAAATAATAATGAACACCTGAAATTACACAATGTTAAAACCCTTTATAATTTCAATAAAATAATTAAAAAAGAAAAAAATAATAATTCATCCGTTTTTATGGTTATATAGTATTCCACTGTGGGGAAATACCACACTTTGTGTATCCGTTCACCAGTAGATGGACATTTGGGTTGTTTTCTGTTTTTGTATACTATAAATAGGTTGTTATCTACATGTGTGTACAAGTCTGTGTATAGACCTACGGGTTTATTTCCCTTGGATAGATTCCTAGGGCAGGAATGGCTGGGTAGACTTATGTAATTATTAAAGACGCATCCAAGCTATTTTTCACCAGCACTCGATGAGAGTTTCAGTGACTTGAAATCTTCAACAACACTTGCTATAGTCAGTCTTTTTACTTTTAGCCATCCTCAAGTGTGGTGGAATCTCATGATGACTGTCACTTTCATTTCCCCAATGACTCATGTTGTGAAGGAGAAGGCGAGCCACGCACAGACTGGGAGAAAACATCTGCAAAACATATCCCTAGAAAAGGACGTGTATTTATAATATATAAAGAGCTCTTATAACCCAATAGTAAGAAGACAAGCAGCACGTCATGGCTTACCAGGAGACAGCAGATCAGGCCTGTGATGAGCACCAGGATTCCCGGGAGGCAGATGAGGATGAGGGCCCAGAAGGGGAGGTCTGGGGAGACAAATGGTGGGGTGAGCCACCTCCTGTCATCGCCCCAGGGCTCCTGCTGACCCCACTGTGCCTCAACTGTCCTTGACAAGGGTTGGCCAACTTTCCTCATCATCCAAGACCCTGTGCGCATGGTTCTCTTCAATGAGGCACAGCATCAAGATACTCGCCCCCTACCGTGGGCTGGGGCTTCCTGCAGGTTTACCAGGCTTCTCAGTCAAGGTGTCATCTCTGTTGGGAGAATATTCTGGAAGTGAATCAAATGGAGAATGCATGTGAGTGTGGTTCACTCTTTTTAACAGAACTTTTTAGACACAGAAAAATAAAGGGAACAGTCTCATAAACATTCATCATCTAGATTTAACCATGTATATTCCATCCAATTAAAACAATATTTTATCAATGTATAAATTATTAACACTTGCCAACCTTGATTCATCCCATGTTTTCAATGAAATATTAAAGTCAAGTAGACATCATCATGTTTCACCCCATTTTAGTTTCCATCTCTAAAACGTGACCACACATTCCTACAAAATCCAAGACCATTATCACAGAACAAAAGTTTAGTAAATTAAACCAAATTCATAACTCTGGGCACAGAGGATTGAATTTGAGCTGGACTTTCTTATGATGGCCGGGGGGAGAATGGGTCATCACAGTTGGCAAGCCTATGGGATCTCTCTAAATTTGTAAATTCCCACTCAAAAGTGTTCTTCCCTGCCTAGAAACACATTCATCCCCTTCTCCTTTATCTATTTGCTTAATATTCATTTTCTAGGATTAACCTACAATGTAATATCCTGCGGGAAGACTTCTCTGATTTCCGCCTGCAAGTATGAGTTTTTTCACATCAATTAATTGATAATTTTCAATTCTCTATTCTTGTTATTGCCAGCTACAACATAAACTCCAGGAGGGTAGGACACACAGCACCCAGTGGGCTTGGGGGGAGGATGCATGTCCCCCTTCTTGTACCTCTAGCCAGACAACCTCTTAGAGGTGTGCTGTCTGATATGGAGCAGCAACAAGTCTCTTTTTGAATTAAAATTAATTTTAGTTAAATAAAATAAAAATTCTGGTACCTCAGTAATATTAAAACTCAGTAACAATAAAGACCAGTCCCAATACCGTCCTTCGAGCACTCAACAGCAATATGTGGCTATGCACTGGACAGCACAGATATAGAACATTCCACCACTGCAGAAAGTTCTAGCACATTGGTGCTCATCTAGAGCGGGACTTGGCAAACTATAGCCTGTGGATCAGTAACCACATGACCCCCAAACCTGTAAGTCTGTTTCACACACAGCTGGAGGCCCTCACTGACCATCTGGCCCAGTGGTTTTCAGTGCAGAGATGAGGAAACAAAAGTCCAGAGAAGGGAGGTGACTACTATGAGGTCACAGAGCTGTCTAGGAGAAAGTGAGGGCCTCCTATATTACACTGGTGTCCTTTTCTCTCTCTCAACGGTGGGTAAAGACTGGGGGACTATGCCACCTCCTGCCAGCCTGAGAAGGTTCAATGCTCTCTCAGCCCCAGGCATCCAGAGTCCCCAGAAAGGCCTCACTTCCTTTCCCAATGACCAGGGAGCCTTACCATCCCCAAGGACACTCTTCCTGTCCAGGGTCAAGTTCTGCAGCTGGGTACCATTCTGGCTCAGCTGCAGGAATTCCTCATAGATGGCAACTCTGTCCAGTCTCTGTGCCAAGGCGACAAGGTACACAGGGAGTCCACTCCAGTGTGGTTACTGTGGGGGACAGACCTGGAAGGACACAAGGGATGAACAAGGGTGTCTGGAATTCTACCCTGAATCTAGATTCCCTGCTTCTGGGTCCTGTTCAAGAGAACTTTCTGCAATAATGTAAACATTTGCCTGCACTACCAAATACACTCATTATTAGCCCCATGTTGTTATTGAGCACTTAAAATGTGGCTAGTGTGTGTGAGTGAGGAACTGAATTTCCCATGTAATTTCATTTCAAGTAATTAATTTATAAATAAATAACCACAGGGAGAACATTTTTGAAACTTTGGAGTAAGGACTTCTGCAAATGCATAAAAACAATGAGAACACTGGTAAAAATGGTCGAAATCAACTTTTCAGAAGTCTAGAAATTAATCAAAGGCTTGTAAGACTCTGAGGAGGGTTTAGTGAAGACACACGGTGGAATCTTGATAAAGGGAGCAAACTTCGTGGCACTATAACTTGCACTATTCCCATCCTGCTCTCACAATATCCTCCATAACTTTGAAAACCGTCAGTCTCAGAACCATGGTGGCTGAGACAACCCGCAGCACAGCAGCCATAATGGGTGTGGAGCTCTGAAAAGACCTCTCCCCACCCAACTGCAACTAGCTGACCTGCCTGGCAGCTCCCCGAAAACGCCCCATGTTCAGGGCTTGTTGTTACTAGACTCAGAGCTTGCCCAGGGAGGAAAGTCTGTCCCCAGGGCACTTGCTAAAAACAATCAGGGCTAATTGTTTTCTATTGTAGTTGCCTGAGGGAGTGACACCAGGAGAGGCAGGCAAGAGGTGAGCCAACAACTTAGAAGAAAAATTGGGGGAATGAGATGTCCACAGGGGGCTTTGAAAATCTCCAGGGTATTTGCGGGCATCTAGAAGGCCACAAGGGCTCAGGGATGTGGCATGCCCAGGACAGACTTGAGAACGTCTGAATCTCTCACCTCTAGTTGGAGCGGTGGCTTAATATCTGAAAACTTGATTATGTAATACACCATATTAATAGAATAACGGCCAATACCACGTAATCTCGACCATATACATAGAAAAGAATTTCACAAAATACAACACCCTTCATGTCTAAAAAAGAAAACACTCAACAAATTAGGAATAGAAAAAAACTTTCTCAACCTATAAATAGCGTCAATGAAAAACCCACAGCTAACACCATATGCAATGCGGAAAGACTGAAAATTTCCCCCTAAGACCAGGGACAAGACCATGATGTCTTCCCTCATCTGATATGTTAATCACAGGTACTAGAGTTTCTAATGAGGGCAATTAGGCAAGAAAAAGGAATAAAAGAAACCCAGATTGGAAGGGAAATGGTAAAACTATTTGTTTTGCAGAGGTGAAGATATTGTATATAGAAAAACCTAAAAAATACAGCCCCCCCCCAACACACAATATGTGAATCGTATCCCAAGAGGTGTATAAAAAATTTAAATTGCCCCATGTGGTTAGTGGCTCCACTATTGGAGAGCACAGTTAGACTGCTGATATTTGTTGAAAGTCTCCAAAAGAGGAGGAGGAGGAGGATGCTGGAGGTTGGTGGCCCCAAATGTTAATGCTTTTCTCAACCCCCGAAAACCTATGGAAGGAGATGGTAGGATTAGCTGACAGGGATGTGGGGGAGAATGGGCACCATGTCAGTGACTTCCAGATCAAGGATGTGTCACGGGAGCTCAGAGCCATCAGCCACCAGCTCAGCCAATGCTTCCAATATCCTCAACCTACATCAAGTCGGTGACCAGGCAGGAGTGGAATATGTCTCACAGCTGGCTGCCTCTGTAGAGCTTGGTGACCTAGAACAAACGCGAGGGAGAATGGGAGAGATGGAGGTCTCCTGGAGACGCAGGGGGCCACTGGAGCCGGTGAAAGATCACAGACCTTGGGGCAAGGGAGACCTGACTTCAAATCCTGGCTCTGCCCCTAACTCATTGTGTGACCTTAGGCAAAATACTCCCTTTTCTGAGTTTCAGTTTACCCATGTGAGAAATGGGGAAGGCAGCTAGGACATCACCTCTGGAAACTGAGAGAACCCAGACACGCAGGGAAAGTGAAGGACTGAAACAACCATGTAACAGATGTAAGTCAGATGGAGGAATGAGGGTGCCTTCAGGGCAAGGAGAGATGGGACAGGGGAGAACCCACCTGGTCCTGGGTGTCCCTCAGCAGGGCGGTGTACTCCGAGGATGTGGGCTCCGGGTTGCTGAGGTTCCAGCTGATGCTGGGGAAATGCAGCTGGTGTTCTCTCTGCATGCATAAACTCCAGGGTGCAGAGCCTGGAGCCACCGAGAGGAAGAGCAGACACGTGGAGACTGTCAGCTCCCAGCAGAGAGGCATGGTGGCCCACGGGGTCACGGCGGTGGGTGCAGACAGCGTCCACACCGGTGGCTTCCCCATCCTTCTCAGGCCTGGGGAGAGAGGTACGTGGGGAATCTAGAGAGAGGTCCTGAAACCTCCGGAGTGGGGGCCAGAACAGGAAGGAGGAAATGGGAGGACAGTGGGGAGACTGAGAGAGGGGTGGTCACAAAAGTGGTCATTAGGGGCAAATGCTCAGGGGAGGGTCTTACCTGAGGGAGACCGGTCTGAAACGTGTAGAAGGGGCCCCGGCTGCTCTCCTTGAACAAGGATCCAGCTGGGGAGGAAGGAGGAGGAGGATGAGCAGGAGGGACAGGGATTGGGGGAGGGGCTGGGTGGGATTTAACCCACCAGGAGCTGCTGGAACCAGGGTCTCACCAGGCTCTGCAGGACCCTCTCAGTGGAGTGGAACGTGGCTGAGCCGTTGCTCCTGTCTGATGAATACTGGAGGGTGGAGATGGGGAAGGTGACTGTGAGGGTCTTCAGGTTGTGTCCCAAAGCTGCAAGACGAGAGGGAGAGCGATGGCCATCACTGAGAGCTGGCCTGAGACCACACCAGAGTCCTGCACTTATTATCATCTGGCGTCTTCTCTCCCAGGGGCACCACCACCCACCCGTGTGGTCACCCAAGTCAGAACCAGCATATCTGCTCAGCTCCTCCTCCCTCCCAGTAACACCCATTCACCTTGAACACTGGTCCTCACATACACTCCCTCTCCATCCCTGTCCCAGCTCAGGGGACTTAACTTCCTTCACCCGGACCAACACCCCAGCAGGCGCACTGGATGCTCTGTCTAAAGGATGTTCTACATGGACCACTAGAAGAATCTTTCTGAAATTAATACCTCACTAGGGCCACCACTGCTCTAGTACCACCCATGGCTCCCTATGGCCTTCAGTGTTTAGTTCAACCTTCTTGACCTGGCACTCAAGGCTCTACTCAATCTGGCTCCTGCTGACCTTTCAGTCTCATTTTATCCATCTACTGCGGGTTAAACTTTATGCTTCACGCAACCCAAATTCGTGTCAATTCTCCGCATATGGCATATTGTTTCTGGTGCAAGCCTTTGCTCATGGAATCCTCTCTGCCAGAAAAACTCTTCATCCTCTACCTGCCTGGGTCTCTCCTGCTCATTCTTAAAGACTCTGTTCAGGTGAAACTTTCTCTAGCAAGCTCTTCCTCTGCAAACTATGCCAGGTGCCTCTCCCCGAAACCTCCCACACAGTGTTATATTGGTGTGTTAATTTCACAAGGCTAGGGGCTCTCTGAGGGCTGGCCTCAGACTGAATCATTGGTATAATCTTTGTGATCAGCACCATTTCCTCAAAACCAGAATCTCACACTGTGGCTGCCCAGCTCCTGGATCACAACTGGCTGGTGGAGGAGTGGGGCTGGAGAGCTTCTCTTGGGAAGGAAAAGGGGCCCCCAGACACCTGTGGTGGCTTCTGGTGGCACAGGTGATGATGAAGTATGCAGGGACGTGGTGGCTGGCTCGGGAGCTGTGGCGAGGGCTGTCATCAGGGAGGGACAGAGTGGGAGGAGCCCCCAGGCTCACCCGGGCTCCAGCAGTGGCTGTCCCAGGACCACCATTCACAGGTGAAGCATAAATGAGAGTGAGGGGAGGGGTGACTGTGTGAGTAGAGGGATGAGCAAGCCTGTGGATGAGAGGAGCCCAAGAGAGAGAGATAGGTGAACAAGAGAGACTGAACACAGAGGAGAGACACATGGACGGGCAGAACAATGGACAGACATACGGGATACCTGGAAAAGGAGGACCAAGCGCGAGGCTTTAGGAGAATTAAAGTGAAAACCACTTTAATTGGTTTAAATGTGGTGGAGAACACGTCTGTCACTAAGGCTTTCTCACCCTGGGCTGGAACTCTCCACCAGAACACGGGAGAGAGAGAAGGGATGAGTTAGGGCCCTTCCAGGTCCTTCTCTCACCAAGGACAGTGGGTGCAGGAGAACCACTGCTCCCCAACCCCAAATGGGGATGGAACCCAGGAGATGAGGGCCAGGAATACTCACTGGTAGTAGTCAGGGCCACAGCTCCATAGGTGTCAGCTGTGGAGAGAAGGTGAGAGGAGCTGAGCAAGAGCTGGGGTGAACATAAAGGATTAAGGGAGAGGGAGGATGTAGGGAGCTTTGTGGGAAAAGCTTAGGGAAAAGCAGAGGGGAAGAGGGGAGGGGTGTTCAGGGGGGATGAAACGAGATGGAAGGTGGCTGGCCCCAGTCATCACCCCAGAAGACTGCACCCCGACCAGAAGGAGACAGAGATGGATCACAGCTCACTTTAGAGCAATGGAGGCAACACAGAACTATGATAGGGACAGAAAGCACGGCTGTAGCCAAGCCCCTCAACACTGACATAGAGGCTGTCCCCATCCAGGATGAAGGAGCCCAGGTGGGGGACGCCCTGGCTCTCATGGCTCAGCTCCCAGTAGAGTCGCTCTCTGTTCAGCCCGGGACCTGCGGGGGTCAGAGTGGAAGGTACAGACAATGTCCACCCCACTGGCTGCCCAACCTTCTCAAGCCTAAGGGAGGTAGAACATGGGGACGTGGAATATTGAGCAGGGGTCCTTCTGAGGGTGGAAAGCGAGAGAGTGGAGGGGGAGGAGGCTGAGGGAGAGGCTGAAGGGGCTGCCCTGATGCCTGGAGGGGCTCTCCTCGGTGTCTCCCGTCTGAGACAACCCCCTCACAAGTAAGGCCTGACTTCCTTTAAGATGTGGAGGGAGGCCTGTGAGTGGCTAAGTGGGGTGAACACACAGACCTGGGTGAGGGGGCGCCTGCAGGTCTGCACGGACAGCAGCGAGGAGCACAGTCAGTGCCCTGTGCCATCTGACAGATCCAAGCAAGAAAGTACCGTTACCTTCTCGCAGTTCTACACTCCAAGGTCTTCTCTTTCTACTTCTTTCCTACTCCACAGCCATCACCCAGGCCTAGGGAACAATCACCTTATTCGTAACCTTCTTCCCAACACCTCCTATCTGCCTCTTAAGTCTTCATTCTTAAGCCTCAAGTCCATTTTAACCCACGTGCTTAGACCAAATGCCAATCACATCACCCATCTGCTCGCACCTCTCCAGTGTCTTCCCACTGGTCTTAGAACAGAGTCCAAAGTCACGCCTGACCTGGTCCAGCCTGTTCCCCTCGCTGGTCTGGCTCACACCCCTCCCCCTGTGTTGACTCGGCTCAGCCATCCCTCTTTCAGGTCATGGACACACCAGGCTCTCTGCTTCAGGGGTGTCCTCCTGCGGGTCCCTCTGCCTGAAACGCTCTCTTGAACACACTCCCACACCCTCACTCCAGTCTAACCCTCCAACCACCTAAATCCAGTCCCAACTCCAGCTCTCAAGCTAAATATCAGTCCTTCTCAAGAGCGCTTCCCTGCCCCCTCAGGTTTAGTCCCCTTGTGCCAAACTCCCAAATCACTCTCATCATGAACTGTCTACAATCCAAATTCCCTAACAGAATATAAATCCCATGGAGGTGGGACAAGGTCTGTTTGGTTCTCCAGGTCCCCACGCATCTGGCCCAGGGCCTGGCTCATCAGATGAGGAACCATCCTGGTCTGAACGCTAAATGTCCTGTGTCCTGGAAAACCCCTCTGTTCTGAATAAATGAGGATGGTGGGTCACCATAAATTGTGCACTCAAAGAATATCTACTGCATGACAAGCACACATTCCCTCAAGAACGTCCCAGGAATGCTAGAATGAAAAAGGCACACAGACATACACACACAATTAGGAGAGGCCAACAATTATATATAAAATTACTTAACAAGATTGTCTTCAACGTGAATCACCAGACTGTTATTTCAGAAAGGATTCAAGAAGCAAAGTTAATTCCCTTTAGAATGTGAGGTGGAGAGGACAATCTTTTTGGAGACTAGTGCCCTACCCTTCTATCTAAAAGGTGTTGCTTAATATTCCTCCAAATGATTTGAAATCTCATAAACAACAACAATATGCTGAAAATAAATCCAGCTGCTAGTCAATTTAACTTTACATTTCTGTTACTAACATAAAGAAGTTCAAATCATATTTTTCTCCAGGTGTCTGTAAGATTTTGAATCTTTGTGGAGCATTTACAGGTCTTTAGAAGTCAAATTGAATAGGCCTGAGGAATGTTGCTGAGCATCCCTGCTAATATTTAATGAGATGTCTTGTAATACTACATATACACGTAAAACATTTATATATTTATATTTATATATGAAATCCTGACTTTTGAGAATTCGGAATGCAGGTAAGTCTATATTTCTTTACTGTTACACATATTTACACTTATTTACATATATTTGTTTAATGTGTTCTTCTTTGCAAATAACTGTATTTTCTGAATTATTTACACACACAGAGCCTCACAAACCTTACCATCTTTCCCTTGAATATAATCCATCAAACATAAATAATTTTCCTCATGATACCCTCACTCTCAGTGAGTCCTTGTGCTGACAACCTGAGCCCAGGAAAGCCCACTGGCAGGTCTTCTGCACAGCGGAGGCTGCTGGAACCTGTTGGTACGAGGTCCACAGGGTACTCACCTGGTCACACAGAAATCCACGGATCAGCGAGGACAGGTGGACCCTGAGCCTGGTTTCAACTCAAACTTGAGCCCCACAGACACTTTTCTTTTCTAACGGAAAAAAAAAACAAAGACTGCTTTTGAGGCCTTTTACAGGGAGTAATACAGGTGATGGAAGGAAAGCCCACCACACTTACTTTTCTTTTTCGTATTTACTGATTTAACTGTAACTGTTGGCTGAGACTGGATTTTCCCGATTCCTATCCAGTCACCTGCTCCCCAAGATGGGAGAAGCAGCTCCGTGCTGTGTGCACTTGAGTCGCTCAACTCACTTGGCTGGACAGAGACTTTTTGGTGACTCCGGACCCTTTAAACAAGCTTGTCATTTATGGCCCCTGTAAGTGGCTCGCTGACTGGTAAACAATTCCCACACTTCATTCAGGGCTCAGGAGATTTTCAGGCCCTGGAGCAGGTTTCCCAACCTCCGCACCATTGACATCTGGGGCCGGATGATTCTCTGTCGGGCCGTCCTGGGCCCTGGAGGACGCTGAGCAGCATCCCTGCCTCCCCCTCTAGATGCCAGGAGCGCCCCATTAGTAACAACCCAAACACCGCCTCCAGACGCGGATAAGCGCCCTGGGGACAAAATCACACGGTGACGGTGACGGCGACTCTGAGGAGGGGCCGGCGGCGCCCGGAGCCGGGAGGAACAGCAGCCTCGGGCGCCCTGAGCGAACAGCCCGGGGGAAACGGGGCTCCGGGGGGACGGAGGGACGCCGGGCCGTGACGGGGCTGCCCGCGGCCCAGGCCCCTCCCTGGACCGCGACCGGAGCCGGGACCGCCCGCCGCTTACCGCGCGTCGCCCCTTCGGCCGAAGGTCCACGGGAATGCGGTCCGCGCCGAGAAGACTGGACACACCGCGCAGACCTCCCGCTCCATCCACGGCGCCGCCCGCGCTTCCGCTTCCGGTCTCGGGCGGGCGTTCTGGGAGGACGGACGTTTGGGGGCTCCGGGTTGAGGCGGCGGGCGGGGCGGGGCCGCGCACCCCAGCCTCGGGGGAGGTCTCCCGTGTCTAGAGTGAGTGCGAAGCTGGGCCGCGGGCTGGGTCAGCACCAGGGACAGGGACGAAATCTAGGGGCGGGAACCAGTTCTAGGGGCGGGCTGTGGGCGGGCACAAGGGTGTGAGTGACACCAGGCCCGGGGGTGGGGGGGACAAGGGTGCGGGCGGGGCAATGAGCCGGGACCAGGCTGCGGGCGGAACCAGGCCAGGAGGTTGTCCGCGGAGACCAGTTCCAGGGGCGGGAAGAGGCGGGGGTGGGGCTGGAATAAGTCAGGCCGACTTCACAGTGGGAGGAAATCAGCTCCAGGGGCGGGGCTGGAGGCGATGCTTTCCGTGCACCCTTAGACTGTACAGGTAGCTGGATGTTGAATAGCTTTTCTTCATTCCTTTCCCTAAACCTGGAGTCATTCTATCATGGCCTTTTTTTTAATTCTTTCACTATTTTTTTGTAAAAAGTGATATCTATGACATCATTCATCAAGTAAATAACAAATGGAATGAAACCTATTTCCTTCTCCATCTTTATAATGCAACAATTGTGCTTTTATTTTTTCTGGCACAAAGAATCATCGTAGTAAATTACTCTGGTCTTTTTTATGGGATATAATAAATATTTTTTAAAAGACACTTTTAGATTTTTTTCTTTTTAATTTATAGCCAGATGCATTCTAACAACAAACATAATTTGTAAACATGCTCTCTCCTCCAGCCCATTATTATTTCTGTAATATGTTATTTCATGAATTATCTTACTGGACAGAACATTTAGCAATGTAGAGACAACTTTGGTAATAAGTATATATGAATTGTTTGCTGTTTTGTTTGGTAAGACTGGAATATTGTACTTTAAATATGATGGGATTTTTTTTCATTATTTACCTATTCCATCATCATCCATGATCAGTCTTTTATCATCTCATTCCAGTCATATTAGTCATATTCTGAATGTCTGAATATGCCACATGAAAACATTTAAAAAAAACTTTATTGAGGTATGACTGACATACAAAAAGCTGTACATATTTAATGTATACAACTTAATGTGTTCAGAGATAATATACACCCGTGAAACCATCACTACTCAAGTCCTTAACCTATTCATCACCCCCAAATGTTTCCTCCTGTCCTCTTTAATTTTTTTATTTAACTTCCTTTTTTAAAATACTTTTTTTCTTTTGAGGTAGGAATACTTAACATAAATCTACCCTCCTAGTAAATTTTTAAGTCTACAGTACAGTATTGTGAACTATCGGCCCATGTTGGATGGTAGGTCTCCAGAACTTATTAATCTTGCATAACTTTTGTTGCTCAAACATCTATTGCCAAGAGGCCCTCTTCATCTTTAACTGAAAAATCCCCCCATATTTTTAAAAGCTCAACTCAAACATAAGCTTTCCATGAAGAATTATCTGATTTATCCAAGTAACACTATCTACTCTTGTTGACTCTGCTAACCTCTAACTACCTTTATTTTGGCACTTTTCAAATCGCCCTGCTATTCTTTTTCACATGTACCTCACTATGATTTCTTGGAAAGCAGAGCCTTTATCTTATCAAGTTTGCATGCTCAGTTCATTGTTTATGTCTTCTACTAGAGTAATAATAATATAATATGTCCATTCATTTACTGAATCTTTAGTTCTGGTTTTTGCACACCTACTATGTGTAAGGCATAGTGCTCGTCACCTTGGGTGTAAAGATATGAATAGGAGGCATGTGCTAAAGACACCCACACTTACTTCCATCATAATTCCATGTGTGTTATTCTGTGATCAAGATGAGTATACGGTGCTACGGAACCTCTAAGTGTTTGCCTAACACATCATGTGGTTTAAGGGTTGTATTCCCTTGAGAAGAGCTGCTTCAGCAGAACCTAACAATGTGAGTATAAGGAAGCCAGATCAAGGTAACTCCCAACATGGAAACGATGTATTGATTTCCTAAATGAATGTATTGAATGAGTGAATGAAATAATAGAAAATAATGAAGAAATGTGATGCTATTGGTTACTCTCAGATCCTTTACATTTTATTTGGAGACAAAGAAGAGGTGAGAGAAAGTGATTGTGTAATTTTGCCAGTTCATACCTGTCTGATTACATATTTCTCTCTCTGGGCACAATACACAGACAAAGCAGCAGGTAGCTCTCTCTTCCTGAGGGATGTTCCTGAATCCTGGCTGACAGAACGTCCTACACCCAGAGTGGGGAGTTTGAAAGAAGAGAATTATTGATGATACTGAACAATACTATATAATTGGATAATATTTTTTTATTTAATAATATTGAATAATTGATAATATTGTTTAAATTATCTCAAAACTTATCTTAGAGATCACCTATAAGATTTGACATGATTGATGCACCCAGGGAAAGCAAAATAAAATCAAGGTCAATCTGCAGAAAAGAGTTCCCAACACGAAAATACGTACTGATTTAAAAAATTTTCCATCTCAATGACTAGGACACTTGTTTGTTTTATGGAATGGGGCATCTGGCAATAACAAATGTGATTCTGAATATGGTATTCCAGGATTACTTTTTTGAACTATAAGCAGATTTTACCTTAATAAAAAATAATATTTTAATTCATACAATGCATTTATATGAGAATTGTTTGATTAGTACAAATTGTAATTATTGAATTTATTTAGTAATGTATTTAATGTCAGGTAGATTATACACCAAAGACACAGGGACAGGCTTGAATGATATAATATAGCATCTTGAGGGATGGCTTACAAGACTGAGTTCTAAAGGGAAATCTGAAGAAGAGGAAGAATGCAGTTCCTTGGGAGCCAAAAGAATCTTTTTTTCTGATGGTGAATTTTTCTACAAGAATGTATAAAGTTGGGATGAAGAGATGGAAATATAAGGAAAATTAATAAAATATTGAAATATTAAAAAAAACCCTCAATGTCAATTCTTTTGATTTTCGTTAAAGAGAATAAAATTTGTTTTCTGGAAGAAAAGCGTATGGCAAAAGACAATTTGAATTGTATCTTTAAATCATCAAAAGTCTAGGTCGTCAGCATCTGTTATATCTTCAGGGTACAATGCATGCAGAGCAATAAATTTGCAAGCACGTGAGATTGACACTTTTTCAGCTTAAATGGGAATTCAATCAATTTTTTATCAGCTCATCCTATTAAATTGGTAGCCTCACTGTCCTGCTGTAATGTATAAAGCATTTCAAAATTCCGGAATATCTCTTTAATTACAAGTGTCCTTTCAATATCTCTTGGACAGTAAGAAAAATTATATCAACAAATGAGAATTTTGTTATGAGTTAAATGATTTCACCATTATTTTCATATATGCTCTCTATCTTGTGATGTAGATGATTAATCCAAGATTGACTTGTCTGCACCCTTTTTGAATCGCATGGCCCAGTCTATCAGCTCCTCATGTATGATGAAACCTTGACCACGTGGTTCCTGGGGAACAAACTCCCTTACTTTCACCTGAAGTCCAAGACCTTTAGGAAAATCATATAGTTCAGAATTATATGCTGTGACACAGAGTTTCTTTTCTCATCCAGTGACACGTGAGCTCCAGTGCTTTTTTTAAATTGGGTGTTTCTTAGGAATGGGTGGAGCTAAAAGGGAGACATAATTGGGAAATGAAATGAGCATGGAAATTGAAGGCAGAAAACCCAGATTCGAACTGGTGGGGATACTGAGTTGCCCAGCAATTAGATTTTTTCCCCTCTATATTAGTCATCCTCTGAATAAGTTCAATTTGGGGAGTGTTTACTATTCTGCACGCTTAAGGAAGCAGGCATTCTTGTCTGCCCTCAGAGAGCACATGGTGAGGTTTAAACCATTCCTGAAGATTCCACGTCCAGGGAGTGCTGTGGGGCTAAACCTGAGCTGCACCTTGAGCAATGAGGTTTGCTTTAGGGGTGCTAGGGAGTTTCCTTGAGCTCAAGAAGAGACAAAGAAAGACAGCCTGCTTCTTCCTACCTTTGAACAAAATATTTTATTAAATGAGAGAGAAGAGATGAAAGCTCCTAGTACAGAATCTTCACGCATTAATTGATATAATTTCTATATAAATGTACAACTGATATTTGTATAATACATAACTATATATATGGTTGTATATATACATGAACAAATATATATTCACAACAAATGTGTGTATTTAGATCTGACATGACATTCACTTCCTCATACCTGAAAGCAAGAGTTTCATGACACATTATTCATAGGTTTTGGATTTATATAAGTCTAGGTTCATGTACAAATTCATCTAAGTAGAATTGATAAGGACTTGGGGAATTAAAATATATTTCATAGTATTGGGGTTCTGATCTGTAAAAAGGGGATCAAACTCCTTGCTTCCAAAAGTCATTTTAAATTTCAATGGGGAAATATTTATTTAGCTATCAGTAGCCTTTCTAGAAAAATGCAGGAAGTTCAAATAAATTGTCCTTTCCCCAGAAGCATTTAAGATATCAAGGGATAGGGCCAGAACTAGATTTTGGAAATCCCTGAATTTTTTAATTCCCTGGGATGAATTGTCATTGTTTTCTCTTGAACACTTACCTCTCACAGTGAAAGTTTTTAATCAATTATTTCTAGTTAAAAGAGTTGACACTGTTGCTAATTAGACCCTACAATCATTAGAGGTTTACTTGCAACCTGTAAGAAAGAACAGTAATTCATTATGCACAAGTCACTGCTGATCTGTGACAATGTGACAATCACAATTCGATACCCAAATAAAATAACTCTCGGATCCTAAAAGAACAATAATGAGAATCCTATTTAAGGGAGAATTTTACCTGCTAAGGGAGAAACATGAGCTGGCCTGCATCCATTATGGACCCCTGTTCTGCTTTTATAAAAAGTATTTCATGGAGGGCTCAGGCCACCACATCCACAGCATCATAGATGTAGTAGCTGGATCCAGACAGAGTCGTGTCTAATGTTTCCTTTGGCAGAGACTCCAGGGAGGCATTGAATGGACACTCCAAAAATTTCCACATTCAGTTCCTGCAAATGAGCAGTTGAAATGTTCAAGGCATCATTTGGTAAAGAAAAAGTCTTCTTGGTATTTAGAGGGGCTAACTGTCCATAGAGAGTGTTTAAATCCAGATATGTCAAAGTTCTGGTGTGCAAAGGAAAGACTCCCATGGTAGGTATCGAAAAAGTGGTGACATGGAATAAAAGAAGCATCCCACTGTGGTGTAGTGATCCACACCTTCTGAGTGGTTAAATAATGGTTTCCTGCAATGCTCACATTTATTAATCTACTTGTGTCACCATAAATGATAAACACGTTGGCTGATGAGTCTGTGCTTCTGGCTATGCATGTCCAATCTTTTGAAGTGTACGTCCTCTTGCTCACAGGTATCTTAGTCACAGGCAGGCACCGTTCATAGTCATCTCTCTTCTAAGTTCCCAGAGGAACTGCTCACCTTTTTTATCAACTGATACTAAGATTCCTACCCAGGTCCAGCCAAAATGTGTCAACAATGAGACCATTCTGAAGACTAGAGATGTGTCCTTGTGAGCTATCTGATAGAGAGAGGAAAACTAGTCCTTACCTTTCAGTACAGGATCAAAATCTCCATAGGTTGTCTGAATCAAAAGAGAAAAAGTGTTCCATATTGAGTTCTCTGGAAGAAAAATAAACAGAATTTCAACAAAATTCATATGATCAGTTAGCTAAACTTACATTCTTGGTGCTAACACTGTGAGTATGAAGCAATATTATCTGATGGTAGAAGTGATTGAGGGGAAGCTTGGCGTTGAAGCCAGACTGCCTGGGTTCAAATCCTGACTCTAATGTGACTAGTTTAACGCACTTGAGAAGGTTAAATAACCTCTATCCATCTTAGTTTCTATATCTCTAAAAAGTCCCATAATAACGTTACCTATTCATTGTCTTATATTAGGATTAAATTTGTGACTATTTGTAAAGCATTTGAAGAGTGTAAAGTGGTTTTAAGTACATGTTTACATATAAAGTTTTATTAACTATTTGATAAATAACTAGGGTATGATTATTTCAGAATATCTAGTTTCCACTCCTTTGAGAGAATTTGGGCAACCACACTTCCAGAAGCTCCTGTGGTCTGCTTTAGACAGTGATGCTAGCCTCAGGCTACTTCATCCCTCTCTCAGATTCACACACCAAAATAATGAATCCACCATTTCAAGAACTATCTGTGGTAGGTTTTTTCCTTAGGGAGACATGCAAAACCACTTTCTTCTTTTCCACATGAGTGGCCACAGAATTTCACCAAGGAGGAAAACTTCAGTCCCTCCAGATCCATCCCTCCACCACGCTCATATCTGTGGTATTTTGTAGAGCTCCAACAGTGTCCCAATGTGGGCAGAGAATGCTGGTGTGGTTCCTGCAGTGACAGCCACATTCTTGTTCTGTGCCTGGCAGGTGTAATTAGGGATCATCTGACCCCATCCCGATAACCACCTCAGGGTGCTCACCAAGGTGCTGACATCACTGTGGAAGGAATTGTAGACATGGAAACCCAGAGACAGGGTGGGGAGCAGCTGGGGGCTCCTGTTGATCTCCTCGATGGCAAAAACAAAGACCAGGACATAATGATAGTTTTTGAAGTTCAACCTGTACCAAGCCATAGTATTAAAAATAAAGATCAAGTCATGCACTTCAGGCATAACTCATGTGGGGAAAAAAAAGAGTAAAGGGTGGCATTTTGACTTAAGCAACTTGTTCATTCCAGAGCAATGGCTGTCTCTTCATGACTTTGGAACCTGGAGCACACGCACAAGATGTTCCCAAAGCCTTGGAAGATCAAGCCCTACAACTCTGGACTCAAAAGAGATAGATCAATATCCTAAAATGAATTAGTGGAAAGAAGAGGCACAAAGGATGCTTAAGGGGAAAGAACCCATTTGCATATTTGTTTACAAGTCAAACACGATTTCATACAGTGGCACCAACATGAGGTTGGTCATGGGCATGTGCAGGTATAGTGAGATGAAGCAAAAGTTTATAATCCATTAAAGAAACTAGGTAGGACAGGGAAGTGCATAAGAAAAACTTGAAGGAAGGGCAAGTCGAGTACAGAATGGTATCATCAAAACTTCTGCAATATACCTTTCTAAAACTGCCTGCCTCACAGACTTAGGAAACACATACTACCAGAAGCAGGGAAATTGTACCATAATAAATAAGGAGATAGTCTTAGGGAGAAAATAAAGAGGAAGAAGCAATTTATGACTCTATGTTTTTCTAAAAGAGTAAAAACAATTCAGAGTCCGAGGAGCAGTGTAAACTTGCAGCTTTTCATCTATTTCTTTACAGATTAGAAAACCATCATAAGCAGTGGGCTTTACAGCTTATCTTTGGGTTGATTCCTCTCTTACACATCTAAGTTCAGTCTAACGTTAATTTTCAAACAATTTAATTGACAAGGTACAACATGCAATTCCAGAAGATTGCACAGCAGAACATAGGCTTTTGGTGCTCTAACATTAAAATATTATTTTCATTGGTGAATACAGCTTTAAAAACCAAAATGTTGGGGCCGGCCCGGTGGCGCAAGCGGTTAAGTGCGCGCGCTCCGCTGCGGCGGCCCGGGGTTCGCTGGTTCGGATCCCGGGCGCGCACCGACGCACTGCTTGGTAAGCCATGCTGTGGCGGCGTCCCATGTGGAGTGGAGGAAGATGGGCACCGATGTTAGCCCAGGGCCGTCTTCCTCAGCAAAGAAAGAGGAGGATTGGCGGATGTTAGCTCAGGGCTGATCTCCTCACAAAAAAAAAAAAAAAAAAACAAAACCAAAATGTGGGGATGCTGTAATTCTGAGTCACACAGAAACACTCAGATTGGATTACAAATAAGACTTGTATTCATTTCCTATTGCTACTCTGAGAAACTACCACAGATTTAGAGGCCTAAAATAACACAAAATTTATTATCTTATACTTTGGGAGGAGAGAAATCTAAAATGAGTCTCACTGGCTAAAATACAGGTGTCAGCAGGAATGCATTCCTTCTGGAGGCTCTAGAGAAGAGTCCATTTCCTTGCATTTTCTAGCTTCTAGAGGCTGCTCACATTCCTAGGTAACATCCTCATATCACTTCAATCTCTGTTTCCATTGTCATAACTCCTTCTCTGACTCTGACTCTTGACTTATTCTTTCACTTGTAAGGACCCTTGTGATTATATTGGACACATCCAGATAATTCAGGATTATCTCCTCATCTCAAGATCCTTGACTTCTTCACACTTGCAAAGTCTCCTTTCTATGTGAGGTAACATATTCACAGATTCGAAGGATTAGGAATTGGTCACCTTTGGGGGCACATTCCACCTACCACAGGACCCAACTACATGCTTTCCAATACTTGAAGCAAAACACAGAAGAGGTTAAAATAGGTAGAAATGATATTCCATTTAAATATGAACCAAAAGAAAGCATGGGTATCCTTGTTAATATCTGATAAAATCCGAGTTGAAAGCAAAAATCATGTGAAATATCAAAGGTGGTGACCATATGTCATATGTGACATATGTGGTGACCATATGTGGTGAAAGGAAGAGAAGATTGAGTACTAACAGTCATTATATATATCCCCCCAAAGTGAAAAAAAGCTATTATTTATAGACCCATGTGCATAAGTACATATATGAACAACCAGATTTGGAGATTTAACATATCCTCTTAGAAATGGTCAAATTAAAGACAAAAAAAATATGCAAAGTTATGGAAGACTTAAGCTTAACAGATATTTACATATAAATGTAAATAAGGCTGGTATATTATGAACCCCACAGAATATACATACATTTGACCAGACACTGGGCCATCAAGTAAGCCTTTGAACATTGAAATTATACACAATGCATTCTCTGACCACAGTATCATTAGGCTAGCAATTAATAAAAAGATCTAGAAAATTCCATTATATATATATATATGTATATATATGTTAAACACTTGATCTTTGATCCAGTACTAGGGATCAAATGTACAACACGACTATAGTTAACACCGCTGTATGATACATACGAATGTTAAGATACTAAATCCTGAGTTCTCATCAAGAGGAAAAAAATATTCTTTTCTTTTTTCGCTTTTTCTGTTTTATTATATTTATATGAGATGATAGATGCTAACTAAATTTATTGTGGTAATCATTTTACCAAATATATAAGTCAAACCATTATGCAGTACACCTTAAATTTATACAGTGATGAGCATCAATAATATCTCAATAAAACTGGAAAAAAAACACATCTTTTTCAGAGAATACACCAAATTATTTTAGACCATAAAGGATACTGAGTAAATGCATTTTGAAGAAAAATAAATATCATCTCAATAAGTAGTTCGTTTTTGAATAATCTATACATTATGATGAGACTTTCTCTTAGTACTAACTTCTAGCCAAGGTATGGTTTGCCCAAAGATTCCCTCCCCTCCCACAATATGGGTCAGGAGCAGGGTGGCTTGTGGATCACTGCAGTAGGATCTTGGTGTTTTTTCCCTACAATTGGCATCCTTTAGGCTTTCAGAAAATAATCACTAATGGAGATTATTCCAAGGCAGGGGAAAATAAAAGATGCTTATTTCTGTCTTCTGTTTGGAAGGAAAATATTCCAGAAGGGAAAAAGAAAGGAAGCCACAAATAATTATTGAAGGAAAAGAAAGGAGCTGATGATTCATAGTTTACGGGAGAATCTCAACACAGCTTTTATATTCAACTTTCATAACTGTCAGAGGGATTCACACACACACAGGAACTTACACGCAAAATGTGACATCTTTGCTTGGACAAGTCACAAAGAAATTTCCATTGCATTTCTGAATCCTGGGTCAATGTATAGAAGGGGGAAAACCCACTGACCACCAAGTTCCCTTCCTTGTAGACACTGGGCCTTATGTAATCAAAGCCGCTCGAATAACTCATCAGGCACATGGAATGTGGAAATTTCCCAAGGAGGGGCAGAAGAAGCAGAAAGAACATCTCAGCTGACTTAACAGTTTGAGGCAAGGCCTCTAGTCAGTGGTGACTGAGGGAGCAGAGATGGAAACAGACCTGCAGTGTAGCCTTCTGCAGGGAAATTTTACTCCTGTGCATGGTACACGTGTCTAAAAGTGCTCTGCCATTCAAGACCATGGAAAGAAGATTTGTTATTAATCAGAACTAGGGCATTTTCAAGAGCAATATATACTGGCTCAGATCTTCCCTCAATGTCACTGTGGGTCAGAGTTGCTTCCGGTGTCCTCTTTCTGTCACTCCCCCAGTCCAGGCCTAACTGCTCACTGCTCTCAGTAAGGAGCTCTGGGGTCCTCCCTGCCCTGGGGCTCTGCACCTGGCACGCTGTGCCCTGGGAAAGACAAAGGTGAAAAATACGTTTGGGCAACATCTTCCACTGAAGGTGCCAGAGATTTCATCAGGGATGGGGGTCAGCAAGGCTCTGGGAACTACCCCATTCTGAGATTGGATTTTTTCTTTCCCAGGCAAACATTCTGTTTCTTGCAATTGACTGAGTGGTGTTGCAACCATCAAAACACAACATCAGAAAGGGCTGGTATTGCAATCGGCAAAAACAGCCCAGCATGATTCCTGTGATACCCAAGGATGAGGTCATTGACCATGCCTTGGGTAAGCCTCAATGGTAATTTACAGCCTATATCACCAACCTCACCCTTAGGTCTATCTGACCAATGTCTGAAGAACTGGTCTCATGCACAGTTCAGGAAATGGATATCCATTATCCAATTCATATCAGTTTCCCATGAAATGAAGTCTAAATTCACATATATTTACACCTAACCTCTTCCTTAGACCTATGTCCTGTGCTGGGACTCCAGTACTTAGTTACTACATGTTCCAGTACATTCCATTTAAAGTCTGTCTCTCCTAAACCCAAAGTCTCTCTCAACAACTCTTTTGCCATTTCTCTGCTAATCTTCAAGGCAAATATTTGGAAGTGTTGTTAGTATTCAAATATTCCTCTTCCTCAATTCCCATTCTTTTCAACCCACTTCAATCAGGTCTGTCCACGTATGTCACTCAATCTGTTCTCGTCAAGAACATCAGCAGCTTCTACGAGGCCCAATCCAGTGGTCATTCTTTACTCTTTTTTTTACTTCAGCACGCAGCATCATTTGACCCGGCTGACTGCTCTATCCTTAGGACACTACTTTCTCATAAACTCAAGCTAATTTTGTTTTTGAATATAGTATTACATTCAGATTATTTTCTCAAACTTATCTAGTGATAGAGGTGTACTGAAGTCTTCTACTACGGTTATAGAGAAACAGATTCTTATTTGTTATTCTGTCATTTTTTCGTTATATATTTGGGTGTAATGTAAATAAGTACATACAGGATTAGGTCTTTTCTTGTGAATTGTTCCTTTTCATGAAGGGGTTTTATTTTTTCATAGCGAAGTATTTCACTACATTAATGTAGTGAATGTAATAAATGATCAAACATTTTTTCTGATAGACCACTCTTCTAAATGCCTTATGAATATTAACTTACAGAGTACTAAATATAAACTTAAGAAGTGTCCAGTACTATCATTCCCACTTCAGATGTGAGAAAACTGGCATGTTACTTGCCTGAGCTCTTTGGCTAGAAAATGGTAGAGCCTGAATTTGAGCCCAGACAGTAGACACTCTTAACCACCAGCATATTCCTTGAGTACATTCTATATGTCTAGCACTTTTGGAGACACTGGTGTCTGTAGCAATGAATGAAATTCCACTTTTGCTATTGGAGCGCTTAGGTTCTAATTGGGGAAAGACAGACTATAGAGAAATCAAGAAAACATGTTATTATAAGTGTCATGTAGAAAATGTAGAAAGCATTTTAAGATAGTTAAGAGGGATTGAGATCTTGCTTATTTGCATAGAATAGGAAGGGATAAACTCTTAGTTAAGGAGCACTTGAACAGATAGCATAACAAGTTGGGACAGTGAGTCATACGAATTTGTGTGACTAAAGCAATATATTCATGCAAAGGTCTGGAAGACAGAGGCCAGTGTGACTGGAGTAGATCAAGTTGGGGACAGTGAGGGAGTGGTAGAAGGTGATGTGGTCAGAGACTTGGTCGGTCCTGATGTTGTTGGGTTTTATGGTTCACTATTAGGTCTTTTCCTTCTGCTATCAATGAGTTGACATATCAGTTGGAATCTCAGCAGGAAACAAAGGACACACTGAGACTAGGATGATTCAAGTAGAGTTTTCATAAAGGGGCTTCTCGGAGTTGCAGACAGGATGTAAGAAGACCACAAAAGGTGGTTGGTACCCAGTGAGATGGTAAGTGTAGGGCTCTACTAACACCCCTAAGCCTGAAGGCGTAAGGATAGTGAAAAATTATCAATTCTAGAAACAAGAGATGAGGTAATGCATTCCAGAAGCTGAAAGGAGGTCAGGGGTAGCATCCAGCCCCAGGTTCTCCTGCAAGAAATAGCCAGGAACAGATGTCACTCTCTTTCATCCTTCTGATTTCATATCTAGGCTCCCCATTGACCAAACCCAGCCAAAAGCCATAAAGCAAGAAAGCCCGCTGACGTAGTTCATCTTCACTAACCTTCCTGGGTACAGCAAGATAGAGAAGGTGGATCTACTGGGGCAAATGGAAGATATTCTGAACTGTGCAGCCCTTTTTTGCCTGAGAATGTACTCTTGTCAATCACCTGGGTGGGAAGTGCATACCCCTGCCCAGGAATCCCATCAGCTACTGTCCTGTCCTAGGTGCAATCCAAGCATTGATATTCCCATGTGTAGTCTAAAATAGTTGCCATTGCAGGTGTTCTTCATGTAAGACGGGTTATGAGGTTCTTGGGAAGAATTGCAAACCATAATTAACCAACAGGTCCTGGTTCCCAGAGGTGGACACTTCTACCAGGAGACAAAGTCAGAGTCCCATTGAACTTTACTACTGCTTATGACGCCAACAGAATGAAAGAAGTCACTATGGCCTCTGGCACAAGTAATTCATCCAGAGGACAAGGGGCTTCTGTTATACAGTGAGGGCAAAGAAGACATTTGGCCTTCAAGTAATCCATTGGGATGTCTTTTGATATTCTTTCCCCAATAATTAAGTGTAGGAGCTCTATCCTGTGAAGGATGTGGTTATCAGGTGTTCAGATGACTCAGGGATGAGGATCTGGATCCTCTCTCCAGGTAAGCCACCCAGACCACCAGAGGTGCATGTCAAGGGTGAGGGGAATCTAAATGGGACAGTAGGAGAAGTGGGATTGTAAGTATCAATTGTAGCATGAATAAAAGGTGCAGTCAAGAGCTGTCTGTAATTTGTCCCACTGATCTTCCTGTTCTAAGTTTCCCCAGTCAAGAAGACCAACCAGAATCCTAGTGCACTGACTGTAAGAAGCAAGTGCATCTGAGTGGCATAAGTGGTGGACCATAATGGAGGCAGTGGTATATTTTCTAGATTCTTATTTCAGGACTAAGTCACTCGCTCTTGTAGCTGCAGAAATTATTCTAAGGGCTCATACTGCCAACCTCTCTGGGAATTTCCTTGGGCCAAAGGAAAGTGCCACACCTAAGATTGTGACCACTCCGAATAGCAGCCCGCTTCCAATCACTGGTTCATGGGGGGAGAGGGGTGGATACAAAGGCCCAATTCCTTTGCCTCAATTTGAGAGACTCCAGAAGGGCCACCTCAGCTCCAGTGCTCCCATTGGGATCAACTGTGGTCTCCATTTTTAACTTATCACAGTTCAATTTCTTCTGCCTAATCTCAGTTCTCTTCTTTAGAGATGGTTACCTCAAGCAAGTAACAAACTTTTTATGCCAAAGTTTCTTCATCTGTATAATGAGAACAATGAGATTGACTACTTCACAGACTTGTATTAAGGATTCAATCAGCTAATATATGTAAAACATTTATGAGACTCCCAGTATATAGGAAACATTATATATTTCATCTTTTATTGTGAATTAATTAAAATCCATTGCAGGATTATACTGAGCAAAATGAGCCACACACAAAAAAGAGTAAATATTGTATGATTCTATTTGTATGAATTCCAAGAACAGTCAAAAAATAATCTGTGGTAGGAAAAATAATCAGAACAGTGGTTGCATCTAACCTCCGATTGTGGAGAAGGGGTGAGGCAGGAGCAAGGATTGACTGAGAAAGGACATGGAGGAACTTTATGGGTTGAGGAGAATGTTCTATATCTTGAAAGGAGTATAGGTTATATAGGTGTATGCATTTGTCAAAATGCATTCAGTTCTACACCTAAGATCTATGCTTTGTGCTATGTGTAACATATGCCTCCATTAAAATCAGATTCATTTTCCTAAGTGAAAGAAGCCAGAGATGAAAAGCCATTTATTGTAAATTCCATTGTACGCCATTTGGGGAAAGGCAAAACTGTAGGGAAGGACAAGAAATCAATGGTTTGTGGGGCAAAGAGTAAGAGAGGGGGATGACTACAAAGGGACAGCACAAAGGAATTTGGGAGTGATGGAACTGTCCTATCAAGACTGTTCATGTGTGTATCATGTTAGATCATGACTGTGTTGACGGATACACAACTCTATGCATTTGCCAAGACCCATAGAACAGTACATCCCAGAATGGATATTACTGTAGGTTAAAAAAATTAATGCACCAGCTAGTGAAGGGAACATAAAATGGAAAACAAGCTATAACAAATGAATCTAAATGTATTGCAAATGAATAACATAGCCACAATGAAGGCTATGAAAAGGAAACCAAAATTACTTTGGAAACTTATGTTTTACCAGATGCTGTAAGCCTGGATCAAAAGAACTGACCAGAAATCCTGCAGTCTAGTTCATAAAAAATGTTTCTCAGAAGGATATCAGTTAGCAATTCTGAAACTAATTTATGCATACACTAGACATGAACAACTAAGTAAATATATTGTAGATGATGAGAGCCAGTGTATCACAGTCAAAGAAAGATGTTATAAACAAGGAAAGAGAGAAGGCTGGCTCTTATTCCAATCCAACTGAGGTGTTGGATTGGAATAAGAGCTACCATTATCAGTTCATGCTTTTCACGGATGGATGGGTAGATAGATAGATAGATAGATACATAGATAGATAATAGATAGATACATAGATACATAGATAGATAGAGAGATAGATAGTTAATGTGTGTATGTAGAGGACAGTATAGATTCATATTTTTCCAAGGCCTGACAGCTCAGAAGGCCTAGAAGAACGATACACCAGTAATAATGAGAATACCTATCAACCACCCAGAAATTGGTTACTAAGATACTATTCTAAAGAAAAAGGAAGGAACCAGGGCTCTCTTGAGGACTACTGGATTCCAGGGCTATGGTAGAGGAAACACAACCTGACCCTGAAATATCTCTGAAGGATATTCTAGTGTAAAATAAAGATTCACAAAAGGAAACCCCCAAAATCTGACTAAAAATCCCCCTTCAGGTCCTTGAATAACACCTAACTTGCGCACGTGCAGGGAACGAATCTAGGAGACTTAGAAGAGAAAAGCCACTGAAAACGGAATATTGTGCAGAAATTTCGGAGATCACACATGTCAGGAGTGGGAGGTTGGCTTTTGGATTCATCTGGAGTGGAATGACCTTGATAAAAGAAAAAAAAGCCCTAGCTTTCAATTATGACCCTAGAAATGTCACAGCCTGAGAGTCAGTGCCACACACTAAGAGTAAGGACTACATCTTGGGAGTCAGTGCAAAACTGAAATATATATGTCCTTTTAGGGTCTAAAACCTAGGCTTCAGAGGCTCAGGGTGATCCATTCGTACTAGAAACCTAATCATTAGAGGAAGGCAACATGATTAAGACCTTCTACGAGGTATTGTTCACAAGATCCAGCACACAATAAAAGCTTAATAGACATGCAGAGCAGCAGGAAAATGCTCTCAATTATGAATATATAAATCAGTAGAAGCAGACCCAGAGACAATCCAGATACCTGAGTTAGCAGACAAGGACTTCAAAATAACTATGAATAAAAGGAAAGAAACATGAACAATTGTAGAAAATGAAAGACAAACTAGAAATCTTTACAGCAACCAAAGAAAAAGGACATGTTTCTTTCAAAAGAGCAATAGTAAGTCTGGAAACTTTTCAAAAGAAACTTTGGAAGCAGAAGACATGAATGACATCTGACAGCTAAAGGGTTGAATGGGAGGGGGGAAAAAAGCTGCCAATTTAAAATTCTCTGACTTAAGTAAAATATTCTTCAAAAATGCAGACAAATTAAAGATATTTTTCAAATGGGGTTTAAAAAAAACAAGCTAGAACAATTAAACAGCAGCAGAACTGAAATTCAAGAAGCTCTAAAGAGAATTTTCAGGCTGAAGGAAAAGAATTCCACACAAAGACACATAATGTTAGGAATGATCATCAGCAGGAAGGAAATGTATGTAAATATAATGAATATTGACTGAATAAAATAACCCTGTATACTTTTACAACTTTTATGTAAGTTTAAACATTTTCAAAATATAATACTTTTAAAAACATGTTGAACTGATACCCGAAAAATAGCGATGATGGAAGCACCTCCAAGAAAATCTTCACTCCACCTCGCAAGACTAGAGATTATGAAGCCCCAGCAAATGGTGCTCACAATCTGCATCCAACAGCAGATGTGACAGAAGCCCTAGAGAGACATCACCAGTTCCTTCCAAAATTAGAGGCAACCAGACCTCAGATAACAACTGTCATCCACAAACACAAATGCTGGGGTCTGAGCATCAAGACCTCCATTCCCCCAAAACTAGAAATTATGGGACTCCAGCAAGCACCCCCTAGTCACTTCCAATTCTAGAAATGACAGCAGTCCCATAAGTAACACCCTTAGCTGCTCCTCAACACTAGACAATGGGAAGGCCCAGCCCAGTGACCCACCCAGTCTATGCCAACAGTACAGACAAGGGCAGACCCGGAAAGTAGACTTCCGATCTCCCCCAACACTAGAAAAAAGTTCTATAAAGACCTCTCCAGAGCCCCCTGACTAAAGATACATGGAATCTCATGCAATTAACCCAATCCTCTCCCTGAATTAGAGACAATGGCCCTCCATGAAGTGACCCCTCCCTGTCACCCCAACACTTGAAAGGTGGGATCCTCGTACAAGCAGTGGTCCTCCAGTCTCCAAGCACCAGATACAACAGGAACCTCAGTCTCATGCCTCCCAGTTATCCCCAAAATAACGAGGGCTCCATCAAATCATGGAAGCTTCAGCAAGTGCTCCCTCATATTCCTGCAAGATTAGAGATGTTGGAAACCCCAAAAACCAACTTACAACCCCCTCTACACCAAGAAGAAAGGAGCCCCAACCAATACCACACCATTTTCACCCAACACAAAGCCCAGCTCGCCTCTTGACTACTAAGACTAGATATGAGTATACCCAGCAAGGAGTAACCCAGTCTCCCCCCAGAAAAGCAATGACCAGAGTCTCACTAGGCAACACACCAGGTTCTCCAGTGTAAGTGTCAAACAGATCCTCAGAAAACTCCCTCTCTTCCCATTATCAAAAGATAAGAGTCTATAGAAGCATCAGCAAGCAGTACTCAACACAAATGAGAGGAGACCACAATGCAAGTCCCTCAAGTCCCTCCCAACAGGAGATGACTGCCCCTGTGGGGAATCCTCCCTAATCCCAAACACAAGGAACATTCTGAGCCCCAGCTGGCAACTCGTCAGCTTCCTCTTGCTGTGTAGATGTCTCTGTCCCCAACTGTAGTGGATAGATAGAACCCCATTCAACCTAAAATCCCCTGCCCTGGGGAATGTTGAGGACCCAGTCTCAGAATAAGAAACACAGTAGTTCTCCTGACAAGCCACCAACAACCCCCAAGCTCCCCTTCTACAGAAGGTGACAGGAGCCCAGGAAACAAACTTTCCCCCAACATTTCCTGCTCCACCAAACCCCTCTTATCTGTTGCACATCCTGCTGACCTTCAGAATAACTTCTACTGCTAAAAGAGTCACTAGGAGCCAAGAAAGGCTGGAGCTGGGGGAGAGGCTGAGAAGGATAGAGAGGGGAGAGGAGTAAGAGTAAAGGGAAAGATGAGATCTTCCATGTTGTCCCAAACACAGCCATGAATTCCAGAGGCCCCAAACAGCTCCAATCAAACCAGGTTCTCAGGGGTGAGCAGGAGCAGAAGAAAAGGAATTCTGGGCTTATGAGGAGAGGGGGCCTGGAGGAAAGGGGGGTGTGTAGGCTAGCAGCCAAGATAGCCACCAATGGTAACTTCCACCTGTGTTTATGCCCTGTGCAGCCCCCTCCTACATTCGATTAGCCGTGAATTGTCATGAACACAAGTGGTCAATACAGTGCTGCAGAAATGACAGTGTCTGACATCTGAGGCTACATCATAAACCACACTGAAGCTGCCTCCTTGGTCTCTTAGATTGCTCCCTCTCTAGGGGAAGCCATCCACCATGCCATGAGGATGCTCCAGTAGCCCTGTGGAGAGGTCCACGTGGAGAGGAACCAACTTGCCAGCACCAAGTGCTCACCATTCAGTGAGCCACCTGGGAAGATCTTCCAGCCTCAGCCAAATTTTGAACTTTAATGACTATGTATGCTAACATGTTTAGGAGTGAAGTCTACTGTTGTTTGCAACGTACTTCAAAATGCATTAAACAGAGATGGATTCTTGGGTGATAAATGGATGGAGGTGGCAAAGTAAACATAGTAAATTGTAACTGATGGAATCTAGGTGGTGGACTGTCTTCATTAGGGCTGCTGTAGTAAAGTACCACAGACAGTGTGGCTTAAACAGCAGAAATTTACTTTCTCATAATTCTGGAGGCTGGAAGTCCAAGATCAAGGTGCCTGCAGGATTGGTTTCCCCTAAGTCCTCTCTCTTTGGCTTCCAGATGACCATCGTCTAGCTGCCTCTTCACGTTGTCATCCCTCTGTGCATGCGTGCCCCTGGTGTCTCTTGGTCTGTCTGTCCTAATCTCATTTTATAAGGACACTGGTCAAATTGGATTAGGGTCCACCCTAATGGCCCTATTTTATCTCAGTTACTTTCTTTAAGTCACAAGCTCCAAATAAAGTTACAATAAGAGGTACTAGGGATTTGGGCTTCAACACATGACTGTTGAGGGGACAGAATTCTGTCCATAACGTGACTGTTCACTGCAAAACTCTTTCAAATTATCTCCCTGCCTGAACATTTTTCCTAATAAAGTGGGTGCAGGTGGTGTGCTAAGGCAGGAAAGAAAAAATGAATTGTTAACAAAAAAATCATGTTGGAACCCCCAGTTGTTCTGTGGAATAGGGATTATCATAGATTTAAAGGTACAGATTAAAGCTGTGAAAGTCCTATAAAAAACCAAAGGATGAGTATTTTATATATAATCTCAGAGAAGAGATGGTCTTTTAAAACTATAACAAAACAAGAACCGAAATTAACACGTTTGATTTCCTTTCAAAAAATCTGCATGGCAGCAACAACTAGAGGCAAAAACAAAAAAAGGAAAAGAGGAGGATGTTGGCAACTCATCACAAAAAGCTAATTTTTTAATATTAAGGAACTCTTACCAACCAAAAAAGACCAAGAATCCGTTGGAGAAATGGACAAATGGCGAAGAACAGTTCACAGAAAATAGAGAATGCTCTCAGTATAAGAGATGATTCTCAACTTCGCCCACCAAAGGAAAGATAAGTAAAACACCAAAATTCTTGTTTTTATTTATCAGATTAGGAACACTTACTGTTTGTTTAATATGTTGATCTATTAGGATGTAGAGAAAGTGACACTCCGACAGCACAGTGAAGACGGGGTGAACTTGAACAACCAGCGAAGCCCGGGACTTGGCGGGGAGAGACGGAAAGAGCCGAACTGTGGCAGTGAAATCGGAGAAAGCCAAAACCAGATGGAGAGAGACGAACCCAAACCACTGAGCGAGGAGCGGCGGGGACAGGCGGAGGGAGCCGAAACCAGGCGGAGAGAGACGAAGATAAACGGAAAGAGCCGAAGATGTGAAGACGCAGCGGAGGCCAGGCGGAAGGGCCCGACGCCTGGTTAGAGGAGCCGAGCCCAGCCGAAAAGCGGCGAGAGGCGGCGGAGAGAGCCGAGCCCCGGGGCCGCTGGGAAGAGCTGTCAGGTCGTGGGCGGTGAAGCGAGAACAGGCGGTTGGCGCCTCAGAAGGAAGCGGAGGCGAGGCCGGCGACGATGAAGGGGACCGCGCTGCATGGGGCCCTGGATGTAAAGTCCGGAGCCTTCCACGCGCCCGAGCCGCCCCGAGCGCCCCCCCGGAGGGTCGTGGACCCGGTCCCCGCTGCCCTCCTCCCCGCTCCTCCGGCCCCGCCGCTGCCCACGGCGCGGGGCGCTCTGGCCGGACAGCGGCGTGTCCTCCGCCCACGACGAGGACGCGCGTGTCCCCGCGGCTGCATCCTCCGGACGTGATGGCCGCGTGGAGTCTGGCGCCGGTGTCCGCGCGGGGACTGACCCCGGGGGTGCAGCCTCTGACCCGCGCTGAGCCCGCGGACCCAGCCCGTGGGGAAGCCGCTGGGGGGCAGTGACCACGCCGGCTGACCGGGGGTCTGGGAAGAGGCCCCCATCCTAGACGGAGGCTGGAATGCGAACTGTGGGCCCCTCCTGACCGTCTCCCCACTTCCAACACAAATGCCAAGACATTGATGTTGGGCCACTGAAGGTGAGAGTGGGACCAGCAAAAGCTGGACCAGAGCAACCCAAATATCCATCATCTGATGACTGTATAAACACAATGTGATCCGTGTTTCTGTACATTGCATGTTCTTCAGCCATAAAGATATGAAGGACACGTGCTAGACCACGGATGCACCTTGAAGACCTTCTGCGAAGTGAAAGCATCTAGTCAAAGAAGACTACTTATTATATGATTCCATTTACATGGAATGTCAAATACAGGCAAGTAAATTTGTGGTTGTTTAAGGTTGGAGGTGGGAGAAGTGCAGGGGTAATACTCAATTATTTCTATTTGGCTCTTTTTACAATTTCTATCTCTTTATTGATATTCTCTCTGAATTGAGACATCATTCTTTTCATTTTCCTTGGTCCTTTATCCCTACTTTCCTTTAGCCCTTTGAGCATATATAAGAGAGTTGTTTTAAAGTCCTTGTCTCATGAGCCCGATGCCTGGGCTTCCTCAGGAAAAACTTCTGTCAAATTCCTTCTATTCCATATGAACCGGCTATACTTTCCTGTAGCTTCATATCATTTGTAATTTTGTAGTGGTAACTGGACATTTTCCGTATTACAGTGTTGTCGTTGTGAGAATCAGATTCTCCTCGCTCTCCAGGTTTTGCTGTTGTGGCTTTTTATGAGCTGCAGTCATCCTTTTGTTTAGTGACTTTTCAAACTATTTTTACAAAAACTATGTTTTTTGATGTGTGTGGTCACTGAAATCTCTTTTCAGTTATCTTAACAATCAGCAAGTGAACTGACAGAGATGTCTTTAAATGCAAGTATCCAAAAGAACACATTTTGAAAAAAGAAAAAATTAAAATTTCTCCAGTGTTTGCAGCTGGTCCCCTGTAGCTCTACCTTAGACTTCACCCCCTACCTGCGTGGAGCCCACAAATCTGCCAGAGGTGCAACCCCAGGTCTTCTCAGGTCTTGTCTGAGCACACGTCCAATCCTGGGCGTGCACATTGCACTCCAGCTTCCCTGGTAGATGCAGTGGCCCTTCTAAGCTTTCATTCCCCAAAAAACTTCCTCCTCAGATGCCTCCTTTCCCGATTTTTATGTCTGTCTCCTCCCCCAGCCATTGGCGCAGGCATCTACCGGTAGCATAGATCTTTAAGTCTTTCATCAGACAATGACAACACTTGGAAAGTCCCTCCACCCTGAGGGGGAGAAATACCTGTCAACTTCTGTGCTGGTCCCTCAGGGACCCAAAAGACAGATCACTACCACCCAGTCACAGAATCACCCTATTTGAAGAAGCAGGTTAGTATTTGTCTCCTGGCATGAGGGAGCCGTGCAAGGATTCTGGCTCCCATCTTCACATCCTCCGCTGTCCCAGAGAATGTCAGCGGGTAGGCATTAACCAAAAACACCACAGTGCTTTCTTACCCAAATTCAGCCCCATTTTCCTTCATTAATCACTCCTCTGGATGCTGTAAGTTTTTTATTATATTTCCGATTTCTGAAACACTTGATTCTGTCAAGTTTTGTTCAACTGAATGGTTGCTTCAGTGGAGAGACTGGTTCTGTGAGTACGTTAATTTGCTGATTTTCTTAACGGAACTGGGGAAATGTTTTGATATGTCACTTTGTCCTTTTTCTCAATCTTGTTTATTTTGTTTGGTGGTTGGTTCTCAAAAATTCTTCTTTCATTTTGTAAACTTTCTCTTGCATATGATTTAAGAATCACCATCACGATTTCAAATAATTATGATTTTTAAGTTTATTACATTGAATCAAGTACTTTTGAGGAAAACAACTCCAATATTGTTGGTGAAAACAACTCCTTTAATATTGTTAATGTTCAGATCTGCCTGAGCCAGCTCCCAACCTCAACTTGAGGGTAGGTGATGTAGTCGGTTGAATAACGTCTCCCAAAGATTCAAGTTCACCCAGAACCTTAGAATGTGACCTTATTTGGAAACAGGGTCTTTGCAGATGTGATTAAAGATCCGCAGGTGAACTCATCCTGGATTTAGGGGGGGCCCTCAATTCAACGACTGGTGTCTTTATAAGAAGAAGAGAGGACACAGAGACATGGAGGGAAGAAGATTACGTGAAAAACGTAGGCAGAGATTGGAGATCTGCTGCCACCAGACAGGGAAGCAGGAACCACCAGGAGCTGGAAGAGGTGAGGGAGGATTCTCTGCTGCTGATAAACTGTGAAGCAATTGTAGGCCTCCCCTTTGTTCTCACTCAAACCATCAAAACCTAATGGTCCCTTGTCTTAAAAATTCTGATTGTCACGTGGCTCATATGGATGTCCTGAAGATCATGGACCACGCCCGATGCCATCATTTAAATTTCTCAGGTCTACAATTATCACATGTGAACACCTTCATTTTTCAATGTAACTCACTGAAATCATGGTCTACATCTACGAATTCGTCAGGAATAATTTAAAGATATTGGAGCAAAAACCCAACTGACGTTAACCTAAAACAATTTAACAGAATGTACGAGGGAAGAAATGATGCAATGAGGGAAGAAATCAGCTCATGTTAATGAGACTTGAGGAGTAGATTGTGACCAAGCACACAGATGCAGCATACAAATGAGGGGGCAGGTCTTGTCCTGACCATCCCCCTCAGCCACTCTTACTCTGTTCTCCTCCCAGGTGGACTCAGACCCTGTCAGCGGCTCCTACGCTGTGACCTCACTCAGCTCCACTCCCCATAACTCCAGGTCTGGCAGGTAAGAACCCCGTGTATACCCGGATCCTCTTCCTGTTCCATAAAGGGTCCTGTGCCTGGATCCTGTAGGGTCAGAGAGGGCCATTTGACACTCCCTGTCCTAGGACATCGGGGGTTTTGAATACGCAGAGTAGCTCACACTGAGGAATTAGAACACCCTAGTCCTAGTGAGGAGTCAGCCCCACACCAAGCTGTGGGCTCTGGGAGGGAGACATCACTGTGTTAAATCCAGAGGCCATTGTCAGGAGGCACAAGGCACAGCTGTCCACCTCCACTCCCTCTCTGCCCTTCTGTTTCTCAGTCACTCTTTGACCCTCTGAAATAGGCTTCCTTCCCCATGACTGCTAAGACTGCTCTATCAAAGGTCTTCAAGAAAGTCCAGAAAATTCCAGATCCTTCCAAAACCACATCAGTCCTTTCCCCTCCTGACCCAGTAAGATTCCTACCATCTGACTACTGTAACTTGACCCTTTTTTCCACCAAATATTGTTCATCACATATTTGTTGAATAATTACGATGTGCCCGACTCTGTGGGCAGATGGACAAGCTTCGTTGACTCAGGACCTAGTGTCAAGGCGAAGGCAGCAAGCCTGCTGCCAAGATTCTCTCAGCGCTGAATGCTCCCACACAGCATTGTCCTTGTTAGGAATCTAAGGTGAACTCTATTTTAAAAAATCACCGAGGTAATTTTAGGTAACAGATAAGGCTGTAACAGGTAGTCTAAGGACTACTTAAATTATATAAAAATGTCTTATATTTGAGTTAGTATTTGGAAATAAAAGGATAGAACTTATGTTAGAATGAGATATAAAATCAAGCTTAGTAAAGTAAGACTTTTATGGAATCAAATTAATTTAATGTTAAAAAATAAGCTCTTTACAGTAGGTATCCTCTTTTCCTGAGTACAAGTATTCTAAACAAATATAACTAAAAACACTAAATGATCCCTTAGGCCAAATTACCTTTAATATAGAAGTGAATAAAAATCATGGTAAGCAGAAATTGCAGTAAACCAGGACAAGTAAAGATCTTCTTTCCTGTCACATGAAACACGATCTCTCACCCACACAACAGTCTACTCTTCACATTTATGTCTCTCAAAAGAGTTTAATGAAGTACAATTATAAAATGACAAAGCATCACAGTCCAGAGCAAGAAGTGGGGTTGACATTAAATGAGGCGAGTGAAACTGGGGGCTGTTCATGGGGAACCACTTCCCCAGGGCCACACTTCTTGGCTTCTTCCACATGACCTTCTCCTATTTTCCATCAGGTCTCAGAACATCATTCTTGGCTCCTTGCTCTCTCTGCCTCCCTGGCAAACCTGTCTGCCCTCAGGGCCTCAGCCAGTCTCTCCCTTGCTTTTTTCACTTTCTGACTCTGTCTGCGGATGTCTCCATAAGTTACGGGCTGTCTGTAGAGTGGGTGGGAGAGACCGAGACCCACTCCTGGTATCGTCTCTGCCCAGTCTGAAGACTGTGTGGCCGTTGGCTTGAGGCTGGGGTCTAGAGACCCAGCACCAACACAGCCCAGGGATTCACCTGGACCACCTGGTGCAATTATATTTAAGGTATTTGTGATATCAAAAGTACTTAAAAGTTCTCCTTCACTGCTGCGGGCCTGGAGTCCCTGCAGTCTCCTGTATGCACAGATTTGCTGGGGCTTCTGCAAGGTCTGCTCCCGTTGACTGTACCTGACCTCATTGCCAGGGTGGGAAGTCATCCTTGTAACTGGCCTCTTGAAAATGCAGCTGGTGAGTCTTATAGGAAGTGCAGACCTTTCCCGCTGTCTCCGCTTGGTCTTGGCTAAATGAACCTGTCTTTTCTTCTCTGCTGTCTGGGGAATCATATTTCTTTTGAGCTTTCCCTTTGAAAACAAAATGAAATGTGAAATTTGAATAAAATGTGGGATGCAGACTGCCAGTCATGAATTTTCTCACCTCATTTGGGTCTTCCACCCTCCTGTATCCTGGAGAAATATCTCTCAAACTGCCCTGTGCATCACAATCATCTGGAGGGTTGTTAAAACACAGATTGCTGGACCTCAACCCAAGTAGGCCTGCGGAGGGCCAAGAATTTGCACTTCTAAGTGTTCCCGCATGATGCTGATGCTGCCGGCACAGGCACCACACACTGAGATGTAGATTCTGGGACGCCAAACTGATGAGTCACGGACAGAAAGGACTATTTTTAGATGATTGTGTGCCCAGAGCATAGTAATTTAGTTCCTCATCTCTAATGAAATCGTGTTTCTCTCAACAATTTGATGCTCACTTCACTTGCACACCCATGTCCCATCTTCACTCAAATATTCTCCTGTACATACGTAAATAACTCACACACGCCATATTCCCATCACATAGTTCTATCCACTGTAAATAACCATTTTTCCTCCCCTGACTCTTCCTCTCTCCTCCTACTCCTCCCTGTTAATCTGGTCTCCACCATCGGACTTAACACAATTGATGCTTCTTAGAAGTCAATCCTGCTCTCACATTTGTTACACATCCACACCCTCTTCTAGGCCAGCCCATCAATTTCCCTGGCTTCACATACCATTAATGAACTCGAAATGCCCATAGAATCAGACAGATCTGGCTTGAACCCTGAGACCCAAATACCCATCTGCCCACTCACCACATCAGTGATAACTCGATGACCAGCTTGCAATGAGCAGGTACCAAGTTGATCCAACCAGTTCTCCAAATAATCACCCATATCTCAGGGTCCCCTAATCTCACTTGTTGGTGTTAATATCCTGTCTACACCTGAGTGTCATTCTGGACACCCTGCCACCCAACACTCGTACATCAATGAACCATCCATCCACCCTCCTAAATCCAGCTAAATATTCTCCGCTTTTGAATAATTCCTGAGCACCTTTCAGATTCCTACAAAATACATTTCCACAGAGTGACCTTTCCTGATCCAGCCATCAAAATTAATGTCACATTTTCTCTGTGTTAATTTTTAAAATTTTTAATTGTATGTGTATTATCATCTATTTCTCTCATAGTGTTTTTCTCACTAAATTGGATACTCCATGAACTGAAGACTAATGTGGACTGTAATGTGTTACACTGCCGTATTCACTCATTGCTTTGCCCTTGAAAGGTGCTCAATATATTTATCGAAAGAAATTATTCAAACTCCAAAAGATACTTTCTAAAGTTTTCAAATAAATTCCCTCAACTACAATTATACAAGCATATAATCTCTTTTGTGATATACTGCAATAAATTATCACTACGATTGCAAATCCTTTCTCTCTGTAATCCATTATAAAACTCTAGTCACAATAATCTATTTGAAATGTAAACCTAATCAGTACACCTTTCCTTTACAATCACTCATTTCTGTCTTCAGATACTTTTTAAAAGTGAAGTCATAAATCTCACTTCATTCCTATTGTCCTGCCATAATTATTAATACCATCCCTTTCACTATCCAACATGTCCCAGTTTGGAGGAAAAATTATTTGATCCTCCCATTTATAGAGCACCTATTATAAGCCAAGTTATGTACTAAAACCCATGATCCAGAATTTAACTTAAAAACATGACTGCCTCTGTTTATTTTAATCTTGGTGAGAGGAATGAGTTAATAAAGAGACTAATGAATGTCTAATACAGTGTTAGGTATAATTAGATCCTGTGATAAACAGGAAGGGCTACGCAGAGATAGAGAGACAGGGAGAGATGGAGGAAGAACAGTAAGGAGGGATAAAGGGGAAGGAAATTATCTACAATTATTTTATTTATTTTTTTGTGAGGAAGATCAGCCCTGAGCTAAGATCTATGCCAATCCTTCTCTCTCTCTCTCTTTTTTTTTTTTTTGCTGAGGAGGACTAGCCCTGTGCCATCATCTGTGCCCATCTTCCTCAACTTTATATGGGACGCCGCCACAGCATGGCCTGGCAAGTGGGGCCTTGGTGCGCGCCCGGGATCCAAACCCAGACCACCAGCAGCAGAGTGCTCGAACTTAACCCCTACACCACGGGCCCGGCCCACCTACAATTATTGATGATGAAGAGTTTAGGGAAGGACTAACTGATGAGGTGATATTTGAGCACAGAACTGAATATTTTTTAAAAAAGACCAATCACATTGTGGGTAAAAATTTTTCCAGAGAAGGGAACAATGTAAACAGTGCAGAGCCGAATACTACTTCCACTTCCCAGTGATGTTGTTGGGTAAAAACAAAACAAAAAAAAAGGTCTGGCCTATTATCCCAAGAAAGCTCTCTGTACAAATAAGTGCAATACCTTGAACATTACTTAACAAACATTGACACCTGGGAAACAACTTTCAATAAGGTATCTTCTTGTTTTAACAGCTACTGCCTGCTCACTTAAAGAGGTTTCACAGAAGGACCAAGTGTACAAATGGACACTCTTGCTGTCCGTATGGATTCCACACTCACCAGAACAGGCTGGCTTGGAAAATAGGCCGATGCAGGTTCCTCCATGGCTGCAGAGTTGTCCTGCTGACCCCACTCCTGATGTGCAGACAGCCCGTGGATTGCTGGAAAATGCAGTGAGTTCTGCCTCTGATTCCCCTTTTATGGAGGGAGTGGATAATCCAATCAGTGGATAATCCAGAGGAGACTTCCTGTCTCTTATCAATGGGATTTGAGCGATTCCTAAAGCTTTATACATAAACAGAGAAATGTGGGGTTATTGACACTGTCAGATACTGTTGGTAGATGAAAAAATTTAATACAGTTGTGTGGGGAGGTGGTATTTGCAGTTTCTATCAACATTTTAATATTTCCTTTGTCTTCCACTATTGATATTTTCTGTAAAAATAGGAATGGAAGTTTATATGTACAAAAATGTCCATACAACATATGTTTTAATAGGAAAAAATAGAGAATGTGTAAACATTTATCAATAAAAGAATGTCCAAAATATTTATTAATAAGTCTCTAGAATAGATCACACAGCCATTAAAAATAAATTAGTACTTTGTGCATTTACATCTCAGGTAATTACCAGTAAACTTGTAATTATTTCAACCATCTTACTCTTTCCCTTCCCTTTGACCTGAATAATTAACGTTCCTTTACTCTCTTTACTTCACTGATGTTGACTTAACTCTTTTATTATTCCGTTATTTTGTCTATAAAATTATTAGTTGAAATCATATAGAAATCTTTGTTTAATGGCACTAATGGCTAAATCCTGAATCCTTAATACAGTCTAATGAGAATAATTACTTTTACCACCTCCCTCAAATGCTAATAACTTAAACACTTTCAATTCTATTTTTGACCTTCCTGACATTTGTATTACTGTTTTCATGCATTTTATTCTACATATATTTTAATCTCCATGAGAGATTGCTAGAATTACTTCACAAAATAAAATTCATTTATATTTATCTATAAATTATCCTTTCCTTTCCTCTTCAGTCCTTCCTCCGTTCCTGGTTTTCTACCTGAGATTATATTCCTTTGGGTGTGATAACTCACTCCAGTATTTTGTCTAATTCAAGGCTGCTGACAATCAAAAGTTTCACTTTAAGTTTTTCTAGGACATCTTTATTTGGGGCACTGTTGCTGCTGGGTGTAGAATTCTGGTTTGACATGAGATTTCGTTTAGCATTTAAAAAATACTGCTCTGTTGATGTCTATCTTATTTTATTTATGGTTAGAAATCACCAGTTGGCCTTTTTCTTGCTTATTTGGCATCTATAGTCCCTAAAATCCTTTACGTTAACTTTGGTTTTTAGACCATAGTTCAGTTCATTAATATTTCCTGTGTAGTCACTCTGCTTAGGGAATGTTGAATTAATTGAATCTGTAGATTGATGTCTTTCATCAACTTGGAACATGCTTGTGTATTTTCACTTCTGATATCAATTCCTCTCCACATTCTCACTACTCCCCTTTTAATCACATCCCATGTGTATTCTAATTCTACCCTGAATTTTCCAATGTCATTGACCCTGTGGTTTTCTTGGAAGATTTGCTCTTGAACAGTCTGCTGTTTTAATAAACCAGCCTTTTGCTGGAATCAAATCCTTCTTAATTACTTAATTTTTTAATTTCATTTCTAACATAAACACAATATACAGCTTTAATTTTTTAAAAAAGAGATAGCGGAGCAGTTTGACAATAAGGAGAAAATGATTTCCTTTTGATACAATAAAGCTAAAATAGGTAGGAGAAAATTATAAATTGGATCATATTAAGTTATATGAGGAGCCAGTATTCATTGAAATTCAACAGTAAGACAGAGGGAGCATAAAACCTGAGTATCTTGTTCTTTGTACTGATGTGGACTACCTTTTGAAATGATAATATTTAGATTTCTTGGGTTAAATAAAAATGTTATAAAATCCAGTTTCATCTGTTTGTATTTACTTTCTTTAACATGTGTTCTGGAAAATTGAAATGACATAGGTCACATTGTGATATCTCTGTTGGTCTTGGTTGGATAAAGCCATGATGTGATGATTAATTTTAGGTGTCAGCTTGACTGGCTGCAGGGGTGCCCAGCTGGACTGTGAAGCATTATTTCTGGGTGTGTCTGTGAGGAGGTTTCTGAAGAGATTAGCATTTGATTCCATGGTCTACATAAACAAACCCACCCTCACTAGTGTGGGTGGGCATCATCTAATCTGTTGAGGGCTCAATAGAACAAAAAGCAAAGAAAGGCTGAGTCCACTGTCTCTTCCTGACGTGGGATATCCATCTTTTCCTGCACTTGGACATCAAAGGTCTTGGCTGTCAGGCCTTCAGACTTTGACTGAATTATATCACTGGTTTTTCCTGTTCTCCAGCTTGCAGATGGCAGATTGTGGGACTTCTCAACTCCATAACCTTGTGAGCCAATTCCTACAATAAATCTCCACTTCTATATATTTATATATATTCTATGGTTCTATTTCTCTAGAGAATCCTGACTAATACACATGGATAACAAAATGCATATTAAGTGCACATGGAGGACATTTCCCAAGGCATAGGAGGCTCCTCCAACCCCGCAGGAGGAAGCAACTCTTCCCATCCAGGCAACACACATGAGCGCTCACACACACACACACAAACACAAGTAATTTGAAAATGTGCTCAAGCTCAAACTTTCACTCTCTGCCTTATTGTTCATCACAGCAGTGATTTCTACATGGCATGTTATACATCCTTTGCCATTTATTATCTCTTTCCTCCCACTAAGACTAAATCAAACAGAGGCAGTCTGTCTGTTGAGTTATTTTGTAGATCACAGGTTTTATACCAGAGCTTTGCATGTAGTAAGTGCTCTAAAAATAGAATGACCAAATAGTTTTCCCTCCAAACTGGAACATATCAGGGAATGAAAAGGGTAGTATTAATAATTATGATAAGACAACAGGAGAAATATGTGCTGAAGACAGAAATGGGGGATTTAAAAGTTAAGATGAACTGATCACTTTTGCATTTTAAACAGATCACTGTGACTAGAATCTCATGATTTTATTACGAGGAGAAAGGATTTGGAATCTTAAACTATTCTTGCTAATTTACTGCAGCGTACCACTCTAAAGGTGGTGTCTTTGCATAAGAGTAGTTAAGTGGATGGATTTAAAATATTTCAGGAAGTGAATTTTTAATGTTTCAATTTTATATGTATATAAATATAAAATATATATTGTACACATAATATATGTGACCCCTTTATGTGTGCAAAGCCATATGTGAACACTCTTGTGGGAAAATTTGGAAAATCCATATTGGTCTTGTCTTCATGGAGTATCCAGTTTAGTGAGAAAGAACTAAATCTTGAAAGAAATAGATAATAATGCACATATAACTAAAATAGAAAAAAAAATCAACAAAGAGGAAAAATGGAGTTTTATAAATTGGCTTACTAGAGTAGAAGAGTTCACTGTGTGGAAATGATATTTTGTATGAGATCTGAAAGATGATTAGAAATAATTCAAAAGTGGAAAACCTGTACGTAGATTCAGGAGGGTGGATGGGTGGTTTATTGATATCTGAGTGTGGGGTGCCAGGGTGTCCAGAGTGACACCCAGGGCTAGACGCATTATTAGCACAAACAAGTGAGTTTGGGAACACTGAGAGAGAAGCAAATTATTTTGGGGAAGTGGTTTGCTCAACTTGGGACCTGGTCATTGTGAGTTGAGTCATCACTGATGCCGTGAGTGTGCAGGTAGATAAATGGGTCTGGGGGTCAGAGTTAGGTCTCTGCTGATTCTTTGGACATATTTGGCTCATTAGTGGTATTTGAAGCAAGGGAAATGTATGGTGTTGCCCCAGGAGGGTGCAGATGGGCAACAGGTGTCTGAGCAGGGCTGACTTCCGGGAAGGATCAGTCATTGTGGGGTGGTCATAAAGAGAAGCCAGAAAGTGGCTCAGGAAGTTCAGACAGGCAAGAGCAGGACAGTGTAAGGTGGTGGATCCCAAGGACAAATAGGCTTTTAAAATGACGTTGAAGTCCACAAGGTCACATGCTACTGCAGAGCATGTCAGACAAATCATGAAAAGTCCCCAGTGGATTGGTAAGAGACATGGCTTGTGAGGTTAGCAAGAGAAGGATCCACAGAATGGGGATGGGCTTGAGTGTGCACTGTGCAAACAGAGGCATTTGGATATATGTGAACTTTTCACAGCGGATCCCTGGCAGGAGGACAAGAGGAGGGGCATGGGGGGTGAGGACTGTTAGGAATGCTGGATGAGGGATTGGTTTGTAGATGGTAGAGATTTGTGCATATTTGAAACCTGAGGGATGATTGCAGTAGGGAAGTGATGGAAAGTGCAACAAATGTGGAGGGCATAATGTCATTGAAATTGAAGAATGAGATAAAAATCAGAGTGGTTTCCACAAGAAAGAAATTTCTTTGGATATAGCAACAGAAAAGGTGTGATAAATCAATTCCTTATGAGGAATATTTGTAGATCTGATGACTAGAGAGTCAAATAGTTCTTGTTTGATGGTTAACAATTTATCTGTGAAAAATGGAGGAGGTCGGAATAGAGATTTATGGAACTCAAGAAATGGAAAGAAATGAGCAGAGCGTTAGGGAGCATTAGAGAAATGCATATAGGTCCATTGGTTGCTGTGATTTTCTGTTGGGATCCACAGGCTCCTGGTGCATTCTCTCTTCAGTGCAAGTGTCAACATGGCATGGCAGGTATTTGAAATCATCTGAAGTGGGCGGCTTGCAAGGCAGATATAATGGCAATAAGGAATCTGCGAGTATGGTCAGTGGGTGATTGAAATGATGGACTGTGGAATGCAGGATTAATAGAGAGGAGTAGGAGAAGAGAAGCAAAATGGTTGTGAAGATCTGCTTACTGGAGTAATATACTTTCTCGAAGAATGGTTACTTAGAGGGGAGTTCTTTGTGCCAAAAGTAGAAATGTGGAAATTTGTGGTGGGAATATGGTGTTTCTGAGTTACTGATTTGGGAGCAGGAGAATTTTGGGTGAAGATAGGATCAGGGTGTGGAAGTGAATGACTAAGGATGGAATAGTGAATAATTTCATTAGAGATGAGGCCGTAAAGGAGCTGTGGAGTCCTTGGAACTCTGTGTCCCAATAACAGTGGGCTGTGGGGCACCAGCATGTGTGTATTTGACCATGACAGAGAGAGGAGGAGAGGAAAGTCCTGAAGCAAGATGGCGGAGGGAAGTTGGTCTGGATTTGACACTGGATAATGACCTTGAGCTTTCTGTCCTTGTCTCACATCAGTTGATGGTGTCACTGAAGCCTGTTCTCCACATGTGGTCCCTGTACCAGCAACATCAACATCACCTCTTAGAAATGAAAATTCTCCATTTCTTCCCCAGACCTACTTGGGTTGAGATCCAGCACTCTGAGTTTTAAAAACCCTCCAATGATTGTGATGCACAGTGCGATTTGAGACACTTGTGTCCAGGGAGAGAAGGAGGGTGGAATATCCACGTGAGCTGAGGATGTTTTCCGTGGATGGTAGTCTTCATCATCCATTTTGTTCAAATTTCACATTTTATTTTGTTCTGAAAGAGAAAGCTCAAAAAATATGCCCAGGCTTCATAGTGGAAACAGTAAGACCATGAAACTAAACCCAATCAGAAAACTGAAGTTCTACGCACCCTGAATCCTAAGTAGCTGCATATTCCAGAGGCCAGTTACTGGACTAACTGCCCATCCTGGCGGTGAGGTCAGATGCAGTCAGTGGGAGGAGAACTTGGAGAAGCCCCAGCAAGTCTGTGGATACAGTAGACTGCAGGGACTCCAGGCCTGCAGCAGTGAAGGAGAACTCTTAAGTTCTTTGGAGTCGCAAATACCTTTGAAACAGTGGCACAGGCTGGTCCATATGAATCTCTGGACCATGCTGGGGCCGAGGGATCTGCACACCAGCCCTGAGCCCACCCGGGCCACTGTCCATATTGGGCAGAGATGAGTCCAGGAATGGGTCTGGGCCACTCACAGCCCCTCTGCAGGCAACGGGCATCTTCTAGAGATATCAGGAGACAGACACAGAAAGTGAAGAAAAGCATGGGAGAGACTGACTGTGGCCTCGAGGACAGACGAGATTGCCGGGGAGGCAGAGAGAGCAAGGAGCCAAGAAAGGCATCCTGAAAACACAGTGAGGAAGGCAACATTGGTGCTGAAGAAAAGGAGAGTGGTGCCATTGAGAGATTCCCCATGAGACAGGCTTGACTCTCACAGCATCTCTTTGTAACATCCATCGTGATCTTGACATTTCATGTTAAACCTCAATTTTTATTTACCATGAGTTTTCTCCTTTTTATATTAAAATTGATAGGATAATTGTAGCTGAGGAATTAGTGTTTTGAACTTAGATTTGTTTTTTCTAGAACTGACACTCAATGAAGAGATGATACCTACTTGAATGAGATTTGTCTTTTAATGTATATTAAATCTGATGCCATAAATGTTTATTACGATTTTGCATCTAATTTGGTTTTTTTCTTTTTTGCTGAGAAAGATTCACCGTGAGCTAACATCTGTTGCCAGTCTTCCTCTACCTTGTGTGTGGGTCACCGTCACGGCATGGCTGCTAATGAGTATTGTAGGTCCGTGCCTGGTAACTGAACCTGGGCCACCAAAGCAGAACATGCCAAACTAACCACTCGGCCAGGGGCCAGCATTATGAATTTGCATCTAATTATAACATAAAATGCATCAATCTTTCTCTTCACTGCCACATGTTAATTCAGACATAGGTGATTTCTATATCATGAATTAAGTATCTCTTATCTGTTACCTGGCAAACTTGTGTAGCTTTGATTTTGGAATCTCCAGAATGAGCACACCCCCTGCGGGCATTATTTTCCACTTAGAGAAGCTTGCAGCAGGCTCATTGCCTTCCTTCCCACACGAGATCCAGAGTCGTGGAAATGGGTTCGCCTTGCACACAGCACAGAGCACATAGGAATTACTCCACAAACACGTGATAAGTGAATAATTGGTGGCATCATCAGGTCATTCACAGAAGCCAGACTGAGAGAGAGCTTCCTTAGGTCAGGAAGGAGAAGCATTCCTTTATATTTGTGAGGTTTTAATTTGTAACATTGTAATGTGAACAGCAAGTATACTATTTTTATCAAAATTGTGTTCTGAAGGTTTTCAAAAATCTCTAAATCTCAGAGTAGAGAAAAATCAATCTCTGTGAATCTGTTACTTGCTTCAAAGATTGTCAACTCATATACCATCTGGCTTTGTTTATCCTCACACCAAGACCCCAAGAATTAACCAGCTGAGATGGCTGAGAGCACATCATTTCAGCTGTAAATATTTCCGTTTCTGGTACAGATGAGGGAATTTTGGAACACAAACAAAATAACATTATCACACACAAAAATAAAAATGTCATTCGGATAATCAACTATCTAGTCAGTATCCAAAGTCTCCCAGTTTTCTCAAGGTTATTTCCTGGTTTTACATTTTCTTTGAGTCAGGATCTTAATGAAACCCTTCTTTTGCAATTGGTTGATCTGTTTCTGAAGTCACTTTTAATCTCTTGTTGGTTCATGCATCTTGGGATTTGGGTGGAATATGAGTGTGTGTGTTTGTGTGTCTACACCGATGTGTGAATTCTTTCTTTCCTGGATGGGAATGCCCTGAAAGGAAGGACCTGGGCTGTGGGAACCAGGATTTCTACTCTGCTTCTGGCTGAACTGAAAAGGCCTCCCTGGGTGACACTTGCAGCCTTCAGAAAGGAGGGGGAAGAAGTACCAAGGAATTCAAGACAATGGCCCTTGTCTTACAGGGTGTTTCCAGGGCATGATGTTCAAAATGCCGGGTGCTAACACTTTAGGTCCAGGTCGTCGGGTGGGTTCTCGGCATGAGCTCTGAGCAGTGTTTGTTAACCACCCACGTGGGGAGCATTTCAGTATTTTAATTGGTAAGGTTATGTCTGTTGTGTCTGTGGTGTCTAAGATTCGTGGCATTCCCCTGCTGGACCCACTTCTATACCTGCCCCTCTCCTGCCTCATCTTTCAAAACTCCCAACAGGAAAGTTTCACATCCCTGTAACACAAATCCATATAACCACAGCACAGACTGGGGAAAAGAACACAGCCGTCCCAGGGGCTACGTGCTCTATGCGCTCAGGCCAAGCTGCCCCTTTGGGACAAGTCAGTAACAACACGACTGAGTGTGTAAACTAGTGATTGTCTGAGACCATGGACCTGAGAACCTCATGGGCCCAGATGTCACCCAGGGCAGCAAGGGCTGGTGTGGGTCATTCCGTGGACAAGATTAAGGTCTATTGTCCTGGCAAACCAGAGCTCACCCCTGATCCATCAGGCCCAACTGGGGAGGAATGGCCACGATGTACCTGACAGAGAGGCTGGGGGCCTTCTAGGGAATTTCTACCCTAAAAGAATCCTACAGTGAAGTGCAGGGATGCTGGAACTCCTAATTCACAGGGAGCAGTGACGTTTATAGAACAAAGTCTTGTTGTAGGTTTAAAAGCTGCATCATGAGTCTTTCCCTCTAGACATGAAACAAGCGGGAAAAGGACTTCCATGGCATGGGCCAGGATCCCAGGAGGATTCCAGTCTAGGCGAAGGGTGAACAGGGAGCCCTAGAGGCGGCCTGATGGGGATGTCCTGTTGGCCCTTAGTCCATCTGCACATGGTCTTCCTCTGTCCTTGTCCGTTCCACATGCAAACTTTTATCTTTTTACATTTTTTCCTCATTTAGTGTTGATGCGAATCCAGACACTGATTAGAAAACGGCAAGTTCCAATATCTGATCAAAGAAACCTCAACAAGAGAAGCAAAAAACATTCCTTCTTCCTGGAAAGCTGTAGAAAGACAGCCGCTGTCCTGGGGAAGGACATGGTCCTGGTAAGTGCTATTTGAAAGACACCCACATTTCAGTGGTTATTGCTCTGCCTGGGAAAGTCCCTCCAACCTCTGCATCCAGGGAGATCTGAGGGGCTGTCTCTTGTCCTGGCCCAGGTGAACCACACTGAAATCCACCTGTCCTCTGAGGAAGGGGGACTTGAGGGTTACATTCAGTAGCCAGGGAGGAGGCTGGCCCTCCTCCCTTCTCCCACATACAATAAGCTGTGACCATACACAAGTTAATTCAAGGAGGAAAGTGAGATTCTGTGTCTCATTTACATGAGCATAAGAAGTGAAAGAACCACACCACAACACCCAGGCTGTGACAGAAACAGGATATAACGTAAGAGTCAAATCTACCATTTACTATTAAAGAAATAATATCACTCCTCCCCAATGGGTTAACAGTGGCTGGCATGGAGATGTCAGGGAATTGGAGGGGGTGGTGCCCTCCCTCTGGGTCTTTAGGGGAAACCAGGGAAAGTCTTAGGATGTCCTCGTTCACTCAGGGTGGCAAGAGCTGGCCCGGTGCACCCCGAGGGTCCCAGTGTCCCTGCTGGTCAGGAGGAGCTGCACTTGTGGTCTCCAGAGTGTGACGGCTCATCACCAAGGGCATGGTGGCTGAAGAGAAGAAACAGACTATTTTGAGGTCCCTCCCTGTGATTCATGGCACAACTCCCTGCCCCACTGCACTCTGATTCAAACCCTGTACCGAGTGCTCAGTCCATCAACAGCACCCCGTTTGTCCCTGATGCAGGAGGCATCATTTAGCATCACCCATTTCAGTGGATGCAACTGAATCCCAGAGAGGAGAGGGGAGCGGCCTGTCCCAGGCCTGCTCAGCAGTGGAGCTGGGATCGAGGCCCATGCTTAGCCCGAAGCTGTACTGAGCCCCTGGATTCAGTCGCTCCTGGTCCCAACACTCACTCGGCCCTGAACTGGAGGATGTCCGGTTCCTCTTTCTCCTGAAGAGCCGCATTTTGCTCGCCTTCTGGTGTGCGGGCTCCAGCCGGCAGGAGACCCAGTAGCTACAGGACAGAGTGGACCTGTGAGCTACCAGGAGCCACACCTCAGGTGCCCCTCCCAGAGCCTGCCAGCAGCTGAGTCCTGGTGCCCCATGGGTCACCACGCTACGAGTTCTGAGGCTGATCAGCGAGCCAGGCCACAGGCTCTGGAGCTGGCCATCAGAGATAGTCTGTCCTGCCCTCACCCAACTCCTGTCCCCCTCACCTCTCATGGACACTGATGGGCTCCATGGCCTGGAACCAGGCCCCAAATCGCTCGTCGGGCTCCAGGTCATATGCATTTGCAGCCTGCTGGAGCAGCTGGATCCTCCGGATGAGTTTGAATTTCTGGGAGGAAGGACAGGATGCAGACAGGGCTTGGGTGGGGAACGCTGCCAGGGACTTGTGTGGAGTGAGGATCTGGTCTGGGGTCTGTGCTCACTCGGGAACCCTCCTTCCTTCCCACTCCATTCAGGACTTGCCTGTCCTCACAGTTGGCTTGGCTTGAATTAGTTCCTCATCCAGGAAGGTGTCCTTGATGCCAGTCCCTCCCACACCCGCCAACGTGATGGGATCCCCAGCTTTGTGGATCTGACTCTCCCAATAAATGTTAGACCCAAGGGATGAGGCCAGAGAAAGTCTTGCCAGGGGAGGTCTCTGATTTCCACATCCCCACCCTCCCCGTAGCTGCTCACGTCACACCATTTCTGAAAGTTGACCCGATTTCCCTGGAAGGGAGACAGCCAATGTCCATCAGAAACAGCCCCCTAAGCCCAGAACCAACCCCCATCCCACCCCTTCTCAGCCTGCAGGAATGTGAGGGTCCAGCAGAGGGCAGACCTTCCACAAAGAGAACTTGACACTGGGCCAGGCTCTGGGCTCCAGAGCAGGAGGGACAGGGGAGCTGAGGCCAGAGACCTTATGTAGCACACCCTCTCTCATGACAGACGGGGAGACTGAGGCCTCAGGGAGGAAGGGACAGCTGGAACACAGAAGTGCTTCCTCACTTGCAGGGGCTGATGGCACTCCCCCAGGGGCAGGGCCTGAGGGGGAGGCTGAATCCATCTCAGACACAGCATCCTGCAGCTCTGCAGGCAGGCAGCTATGAGCTTCCCCAGCCCAGGTAGACTGGTGGGGGGCTTATGCGGAGCGTCTATTGACACATTGCTAAGATGGGTCTGACTGCCCAACTCCCAGGGGTGGCCATGGGGCTCTCATGAGAGGAGGTTTGCCAGGTACTGAGAGCTCAGGTCCCAGTGCAGGGCTCTCGCCTCCCAAACCTCAGGATCCTGCTCCCTGGCCCCACCTCCAGACTCACTCACTTCCAGATCATCCTCCATCCCAATGTCCAGCAGCTTCAGGTGATAGAGGAACATGCCCAGGAAGGGGACAACACCCTGTGAAATCAGGGTGGGAGTGGTGAGATGAGTCCCTCCTCTCAGGTGCCCCCATGGACCCTCCCCCAAATCCCTTCACCCCAGCCTCCTGCCCACCACAGACTCCCACAGAGAACAGCCTAGGACCCTCAGCGGCCTCCCCCCAGTTGCCCCCTCCAGGGCCACCCAACTTCCCCAGTCACCTCCCAGGGGCGGCTTTTGGCAAATCCCAGGGTATGTGGTCCCTGCCCCTCCCCTCCCTAACCCATCCTGGGCCCAGCCCTTCCAGGCCTCCTCCTGGTCACTTCCAGGGCAGGCCTTTCAGGCTCTTGGGCTCCTGGAGCTGGGCTGCAGGAGGAGGGACCCCTCTCTTAGGGAGGCCTCCAGCCGTGAGGTGAGTGACCTCTCCTCTGACACCTAAGACCCTCCCCCTCAGGCCACCTCACCTGCTGCTGCTGTCTCTCCTGGGCTCCCTGGGGGTCCATCTGCAGGGTGGCCCTCACAGATATCACCTCCTGCGGGGTCAAGGACAGGCTCAGGGAGGCCATGTTCCCTTCCCCATGGCTCCCAGGCCCCTGATCTTGGACCCTGGCCATCTGGTGTCTATGGCTGCTCCCATTCCAGGGTGCCCTGATGCTAGATCACTCCCAGCTCCAACACTCCCTTCTCTGTGCCCTCAGGCCTGCCCAGGTCCCTAAGCCTCTCTCCTCATCAGGAAAGTGTGAGGAGGACTCCCCATGCATCCCAGGGTCCCCTGAGGACTCAGTATCATCTGACTGTCACCAGTGCTGTCCCCTCCCCCATCGAGGAGGAGGAGCACAAAGCTCCTGCACGTTCCTCTCCCCCTTGTACCTCATCACCCCTGTGAGGCCTGCACCACAGATCATCTCTCTCCATTTCCCAGATGAGGAGACCGAGGCCCACAGAGGGGCAGTGACTTGCTCAGGGGCCCACAGAAGAGACCGCTCCCCCTCCCAGCCAGAGGCCCTGGCCCCCGGCCTTCACTCTTCCTCCAGACACACCTCGGACCAATGTCCTGTCCTCTGGACTCTCGGGGTTTGTTGAGGCCCTCAGTCAACCTGAGCCATGGATGGAGAGGCACAAGGTGTCTCGGGGTCCCATGCAAGTGGCTTCTGTGTTTTCCAGCCCCCTGGGATTCTCTGAGACCAGGCTGGCCCTGAGGCCATGCCAAAGTCCTTAGCTCCCTAGGATCCCCTCAGGATCTCCCTGCACAGAACTCCTCCTTCACTCACTCAGGAAGGGGACCCTCGTGTGCCACATCTGAGTGACAGTGTAGGAGTTGACCACGGCACTGGGTAATGGTGACATTTGCATCCTTTTTCACTTGGAAACTTCTAATGTCCCTTCTTCTTTCTCAGCTCTCATGTTTGAAGTCTGTGGTCTGAGCCTTTGTACAATCCTTAGGCCCCTCCTGCCAGGGCCTCGATGGAGGCCATTAAGAATCTGTCAGGAAGGTCCATTAAGAATCTGTAGGTTCCCTGATAATTCTCATTGCCATCTGGGGCGTATCCTTGTCGACAAGGCACCGGGGGAGACTCACTGGTTTGTCAGCAGTGACCACTATCGGGCTAGAGTGCACAGTCCCAGAGAGCACACAGTTCTGTCCCAGATCCACCATTTGGCCCAAGGCTGTGCAGCCCCTCTGTCGACAAGGCCTGAGTGCCCTCCCCTGCGAGCTGCAGTGAAGACAGAAGGAGCAGCAGGGGCCTGGCTTCCTGAGGACAGACTGGGCTGCTTTAGGAAGAAAGGAACCCCCACCCACTCCATCCACCCGCCAGCCTGAAGGATGGTGAGGGCCAGCTGATGGGTCTGCATGGAAGCCAGACACCTGCTCATTCTGCCACCTCCTCACCTCTTGCAACAGTCCAGGCGACACCACTGTATCCCGTGACCAAGGCCTCCTGCCCCAAACAGTCCCCACCTGACCCTGCAGCTCACACCCCCGCTTCCTCTCCAGCTGGATAAGACAGACCATTATTTCTCGGGGAACCTTAAGTGAAAAACTTACCAAAGCACATCCTGCCTGGTCCCTCCCCACCTCACCTCCCATCCTTCCAGATCTCCAGACTCCACTCACCTCCTTGAGAAGCTTCCTGCTCTCCCGGTGGCATGTTTGGAAGATCTTTTTAACTATTTGACAGTTCTTCCTGAGGAGGGAAAAAAGGAAAGAAACACTGTGGAGTGGTTTGAGGGTAAATCCCTTTTGTTTGAAAACCCAGAAGATCCAGACAGCCTGGATGAGCATTTTCACTGTGTCGTCTGAGCCCTGAGGTGTCTGGGACTGAGGAGGGGGCTCTCCTATTGTCACCTGGGGCCTCCATTCTCTTATTTTCTCAGCAGATGTGTTTTAAACAGTCTTAATTTCATGTGGACAGAGAGTTCTGTTGCTGCAAACACTTGAAAATCTTCAATTTGGTTCAAGCCATGATCTGTCACTTAGGGAAACTGATTCCTGAGGCAGAACGACTGGCCTAAGTTTTCAGAAAGACTTGAAGCCTGCCAACCAGGTCAGACCCTATCCCCAGGGTTTGCTGTCTGCCAGGGGGTCCCAACTGACTGAAGGGCAATGCCAGCCCTGTGGGGGGTGTCTGGTCCACCCAGGTGGTGCTCGCATGCAGAGAGGCCTACCCACCTGGACACCTGTCTCCACGTCTCTTTTAAACGTTTAATGGAGGGGCCCTCCAGAGCCCACAAGATCGCATGGAGAGAGGAAAGGTTCCTCAGGCCGTGGCATTCCTGGGGAAGGGAAGAGAATGAGCTGTGAGGGGGAGCTGGAGCCCTGCTTCCTCTGGCTTCTGTCGCCTCATTGACGTCTCCTGTCCTGGATGAGACAGTGGCTCAGGGAACCTGGGAAAGGCACAGCTGGAACCTGATGAGGAATACTTCCAGGGAGGAGGATTTCAGCTCAAGCCAAGAGAGGAGCCCAGGAAGGGGTGAGCTTCCCACCACTGGGACCAGGAGTCAGGTCATCGAGGCCTGGCAGGAGGGGCCTAAGGATTGTGCAAAGGCTCAGACCACGGACTTCAAACATGAGAGCTGAGAAAGCAGAAGGGGCAGTTCCACCGACTCCAGAGAGGGGCTCCCAGGGCCTCCCACATCTTACCTTGGCCACCTGGATCCAGAGCTCCACCACCCTGGCCCTGTCCTGGGCTGTCATGCTCGGGTCCCCAATGCAGGTGGTGACAATACATTCGACCACTCTGTTAAAGTGGGTCATGGTGGCATGGATGGTCGGTGCCAGGTGCTCAATGCCCCTGTTGTCACACTGGGACCAGATGGAGTCCAGGAATTCGTGGGGCCTCACTGTCTTGAAGAGCTCCTGGGGAGGACAGGGAGTGTCACCCAGCCCTGCCACAGCCCAGGTCAGCTTCCGCAGCCCCCAGTCCCAGTCCGGGTCAGTGGTGAGAGCTGGAGCTCAGGAAGCTGAGAATGTGGCCTGAGGCTTGTGGAGTCCCTGGGTGTTGCCTGTGTGCCCTGAGGGCACCCAGCACAGGATGACCCAGGAACCGATACTGTGGCGCAGGGAAGTGGCATTTGCTCGCCGCCCAGTCTCACTTCCTCCAAGCACCAGAACTCGGCTCCTGCTTGACCATCTCTAGGGGCATCTTCCACCCATTCTGACCATCCTGGGGTCTGACTCCTCTTTCAGATGCACATTCCCGCAAGGCAGCAACAACTACGGGCTTTGTTTGTCTGCCTTGTAGTCATGTACACATGAGGTGCCCAATTAGTGCTGAGGCTGTTGAGGCCTCCTGGGCAAATGAGTGAACTACCCAAGGACGAGACAGCACTTCGTGTGCTCCCCTCCCCCACCAAAGCGCAGACTCTGCCCAACTTCCTCTCTGCTCCACCTCTTCCACCTGCACAGCCACTCTGCATGGCAGCTGCTCTCACAGTCCATCCCTACTGTCCACATGAGGACAGCAAAGGCTTGGGAGTTAAGAAGGCTGCTCAGGTCACATGAGGGTAAGTGGGGAAGCAAGAGGTTGGACCGAGATCATGGGATTCTGGATGAGGAAATGGCAGGTCGGGGGCAGCTGATGGCACAGGGAAGGCCGGCCCCACCTGCCCTGAGAGCCCCGCTGCTCACCACATCCATCAGTGTTAACTGCTCTGCCACCAGCCGGGGAGGGAACTCCAAGAAGTCAGGCTTCTCCTCCCTCAGCAGGTTCTTGGTGGTCACATCCCAGGGGCAGGTGGGCTCTGGGGCTGGATCTGGCTCTGCTGTTATCTCTCCAGGTGGAGGGAGGATTCTCCCTGGAGCCAGTGGTCCAGCTGGCTCCAGCTCAGGAGCTGACACTGGGGCTGGAGCTGAGGTTGGTGGTGGCTCTGGCCCTGGAAGGACTGATGGAGGTGACACTGGCTCCAGCTCTAGCACAGGTGGTGGAACTAGAGCTGGAGCTGGATCTAGCCGTGGAGCTGGCCCTTGCTCTGGCTCTGGAGCTGGAGGGAGTTCTGGAGATGGTACTGCAGCAGGAGAAAGAAACAGTGTCACTCAAGTAGCTGACTTCCCCTGTTCCTGTCAAAGCCAGGAAAGACCCCACTGCCCTGAAGTGAACCAAGCCTCTGAACACTCTGCAACTTGTCTTCCAAGACTGCAGTCGCCTCACCTTCCAGCTCTGCCTCAATGGGCCGTGGATGCTCCAGCTGGACCTGGAGAAGGTAGGCGTGGCCCTGCAGCCCCGAGCCAGGCAAGCTGAGATGCAGAGAGGCCAGCTTCATGCTGAAGCAGGGATAGTGCAGGGGCTCCCAGAAATCCTGCAATGGGTCCAGGCAGGTTTCCACCAGAGAAGAGATGGCACTGGGGGAAACAATGGGGCAAGAGAGTCAGAGGCCTGGCCTTTCCCTCCACACTTCTCACCCAAGGCACCCTGGCTTGGGTCTGGGCCCTATGCCTGCCCCGCTCCATCCAGGTGAGAGCCACCTGGCAGCCCTGACCCCTGTGAGGCTGTCCTGGCAGTGGCAGGCCTGCTTATCCAGCAGGTTGACACAGAGTCTGTTGTGACTCTCTTCCCACGGACACTCTTCTCCTGAAGGTCTGGGACACAGCCCACCCCAGCCCTCCATGCACTTGTGCAACTGGATTGAGCACTGAGACAGATTTGTGACCAGGTTCCTCACACACCTCCTGTTCTGGGCCTGGAGGCGGTGGTCAGAAGAGGTAGATTTGGAGAAGGGGAGGCAGATTCAAATGGGTCTGTGGTGGGAATGGGTTTCTAGGGGAGAACTCAGCCCAGCCACCCCTCTGGTTCCCAGGGGTCCTGGCACCCATCCATAGCTCTTTGACTCCTGTCCTCCTGGAGTGGAAGCCACCGGGCCTCTGCCTTCCCGTGGGAATCAAAAGATGCGTGAGATGCGGCTTCTGACAGGCTCCCCTCAGCCACAGCCTCCATCTCTCCCCCCACAGCTTGTTCTTCAGAGACAGGAGGCCACCCTTCTGGACCCAAAGACCACTCACTTTTTTAGGTGGTCCTGCGCTCTGCCCTCCTGGCTGGAATAAGGGGAGATGCCTCCAGATGTCAAGGAGGCTATGAGGGCATCCCTTGGGATGGACGGTGGATGACAAGACCTGCGAATGATGTCTAATGTCAATGTCTGACTCTCAGACGGAAATTGAGGCCACGCATTGTGTCTCCTTCATTCACTGAGTTTACTGTCTCCAAATGTCCTGCATGCAGTAGGTGCTTAATCTACATGGTTGAATGAATGTAGTCCACCCAGAACCATCCCAGACACCTGAGTGGGCCTAGGGCCTCTCTGCTGCCCCAGAGATCCTTGACTGGCTGCCCCAAGGAAAAGGACCAGGACCAGCTGGATGGACTCTCCAACTCCTTGACAGGGTGGTTTCCATGTGCTTTTCCAAATTCAGAAAGGCCGCATCTCAGAGATGGGTGAGGCAGACTACTTTTCACGGGGAAGAGAGAAATAAACAACATGAACAACCACAGCACGTCCACAGCCCTCTCTGCAGAGCCAGGCACCAGGTAAGCACCCGCCATGGCTGATCCCATTAGTTCCTACAAGATCCCCATGAAATTTATCCTCTCCCAACCTACTTTTCAGAGGAGCAAACTGAGGCTCAGAGAGATTTGGTGACACTCCCAGGACACACAGCTGGCAGGGGGCAGAGTCACCACTGTGCTGAGGAGGGAGTGGCCACTCACCTAGTAAACAGCTGGTCCAGGACCTGGTGGGATGTGTCTAAGGCCGAGTAGTTGACCATGAAGGTGGTGAAGCTAGAGATGTTCCTCCTCAGGAAAGCTGGTGCGATGGACTCTGTCAGCTTCTCCATCATGCCTGTCTGGAGGGCCCGCATCCTGCAGGCCTCATTGAAATTCACGGTGGACTCATGCTCACACTGAGGGAGAGGAGGAGGTACATACACTCAATGACATCATGGTGAACCACCGGGAGGATTGAGGTGACTTTCTACCCTCCTGTGTAGCTGGTGGGAAGGAGTGGAGGTCCAGATTCCTTTGGGAGTGAGACTGTGGAACACTCTAATGAGAAAACCCTGGGGGGTTCCAGGGGAGACTCAGATTTGAGTCTGCATTCTAGTAGTGCCTTGGTCATCTCAGAGTCCTGGGTATGAAGACCCCTCTGCACCCACACTCACCTCAGACCAGCCCTCTTCATTGATGGACTGGTGCACCTGTGTCCTCTCCAGGGAGATGGCGAACTGGAAACTATCTACCAGCTCCTCAACCATCACTTTGGTGCAGCTCTGCAGTGACAGTGCCCAGAAGTCAGGCCAGGAGGCATCAGGGGCCTGCCTGGACTTTGCCACAGAGGGAAACCCCACCACAGTTCAGGCACAGAGGGGCATCTGCATAGTCTCCATGAGGGAAGGAATGTGATGACACCTCGATGGCCTGGGATTCACATGTGGGTAGAAGAGCTTGGTCCCCAGCACTCACCATCCTCTCCTGCAGCCAAATCTTCAGTATGAACATGACACACCACCAGATCTCCACCATTTAGCTACCTGCTCCTGCTCAGGGTGGTTCCTCCTCATACTACCTTCTCTAACTCCACCTCCCACATACATACACACACACACACACACACACACACACACACACACACAATGAGGGTCAAGGGGTGTGGGGCTGTCCATTTGGGATCACAGTTGTGGCCTGACCTAGAGTGGCCTGCCCTGGGCTATGCTGTTACCTGATGGTTCCTCCTGCCAAAAGGCCACAGACATTCGAGGTGAGGGCTGAGCCAATGTCTAAAGCGACTTAACATGCTCTCATTCTTGGCTTTCCGGGGGCCAGAGCCTCGGAAAGTCACGGGACAACACGAGAACATCCTGCTGTGTCCAGTGTCTCCACTCAAATGAACTGGACAGGAGGCTGTGGTTACAATGTGGGTGCCTGGTAACCAGAGTTCTAAGTTCTGTTGGGGGCTGTCACCGAGGAAGTGAGGTCACTTCTTCAAGGTTCTATTACTTGGCCCCTTCCTTCAATCAGACCCACCCAAAGACCCTGCTAGGCTGTTGGCTACTCTCCCTCCTTGCCCATGTCATCTCCATCACTGTACACAAATATCCATCACCACCCTCCCCACAGCTCCTTGGGAGCGGAACCAGTGGCCAGCTTTGAGGAGACAGAGCTGAAGTCACACCTCTTTTATCCTACCAGTTCTGTGTCCTGGAAAAGCCACTGTGCCTCTCAAGATCTCCCCAGTCTCCCAACCTGCACAATGGGGATGGTGCTCAAAACAGCTTTCTAGGAACATCGTCAGGTGTATATGAGATAATACCTACAACACCTGTGGATTGCTGTCACATGTGTCTAATGCTGAACCTCCCATCTATGTCAGTTCCATCTGTGCAGCCTCCACAAACCCCCACTCCATACTTCTTGTCAGACATCATTGGCATGAATTTGGTCTGGTCACTCTTATGTGCAAGAGGGGTTAGGAATTTTATCTTTTAGTTTCTTGAATTGCCACCCGAAATAAAACTGATTCTCTGTTCTGAATATTAAGGGAGAAGGTGAACAGTGGGAACTACCCATGCTCTCTCCCTACACTAACCTTCAAGTTGAAGGGGAGGAGATCATCTTTTCAGATGAATCAAGCATGTATTTACCTACCACAGGCTCTCTTTTCTTGTTGTTTATTCATCCACAGAGAACAAGAAGTCTTGCTTCCAAACCAGAATGTATGAGACGTCCACTGCCCTCTGTTCCCAGCAGAATGACCAGAACCAATTTGTTGGCTTTTATTTGCCTGCCCCTTGTAAGTAGATCTGAGAACATTCTTTCTATGTTCTTCATAGAGTGGGTCTGGGAGGGTCTGAGGTTGTAGAGAATTGTAGGCAAATAGCAGGCTTCTGAAAAACTGAGTCAAATTGGAATCTCTGTAATTCAAAGAAGGAGAGTGATATCAGCATCATGGTGGAAGAAGACACCTCCTGTTTTTCTACTCCTGCACTAACAATGCTTTGGCATCCATCCATAGACAAAAGTGCCTTTGTGGGAGAAGTGGGATCCAGCACCATATGGCAAGGGACCCAGAGGGAGTCTCACCCAGCCATGCATCTGGTAATAGGCAGACAGACCTCGGTCCCAGCTCTGGACCCTGCAGTGGCCCGTGAAGCAGCTCAAGCTCCTTTCAGCTGCTGCATGGAAACCCCTGAAAACACTGTCTTAGATCATGACACACAGAGGAGAGGGCCTTTGTGGAAGTCCAGGTTTCAAGAAGAGAAGTTCCAGCCCTCTGTTGGAGCACAAAAATATGAGTGTGGATGGGTTGAAGAGTTTGGGGGCATTGGCAGATAGGTACTCTTAGAGGGCTTTAAAGGATGTGGATCCTGTAACTGCACTGAGCACTCCATCAAGAAGTCTCCCACGACTTGTGGGGTATACCTCACCCATGGATCTCCCCAGCTGGCCTTTAGGCACCCCCAGTGCTCTGCGTGCCCCACATACACACACCTCCACCCTAGGGCTTCTTCCCTGTGTATGCTCCCAACAGTGGTGGTTAGAGTGAATTTTGGAGGACAGCTAGTGAGCACGTGCAGAAACTTGGTCCAAATCCGCAGGCCAGAGAGAGACCACAAACTTGAGGTTTCACACAACCTCTGGAATACAAAAGGGAGGCTGTCAGCGCCCAGCCTATTACATCACAGCATCAAGAGAATGCATACAAGCTGGAGAATTCTGCCGTTAATGAACAAATTAAAAATGCTGGGATTATACTGGTATAACACATTAAAATACAAATGTATTATTGAAACATATATTAAGTTTAAAAAAATGACATTTCAAATGTTGGAAAAATTAAGTTTGAGAAACCTTGTAGGTGGTCAGTAAACATCTGTCCCTCCCTCCCTCTCCAGATCAGCCGTATGTATATGTATAAATACACACACACACACATATATATACCCACTGTAAGTTCTATATATAGAGAGACGCATATGTGCATGTGTGTCCACAAACACTCACACATATATATAATGCATGTACCTATGTATATCATATATATGTATGTATACATGATAGAATACTCACATGCACATGTGTATATCTCTACAATTTCACCTTCAATAAGGTAAATTTCTGGTTTGTATTGACTCTAAATAACTCTGCATTTTAACTTGTTAGGTCTGTTTCGGTTTGTTTTCCCCAAACGTTCTGGTTAGTCCTCTGGGCACTTCTCAGTTGGATAACTGTTATGTTTTTCATTTGTTGTTGTGCTTTCATTTTCTCTTTTTAATAAACATATTTGTTGAAATAAGACATACAATCAGAATAGAGCACAAATCCAAGTGTAAAGATTGATAAGTTATCCAAAAGTGTACACATGTGTTAACACCACCCAGGCCAACAAACAGAACATGACCAGTTCTATTTACAGTAGATTATACATGATGTATATAATAGATAATAACCGCAGTTACCCAGATTATTATTTCTCCTTTTCAGGAAGTAGCACACTGAATGGCAATGCATAAAGCAAATTTAGTCATGATGTGGCCTCCTTCAAAAATATAACTGGATTGGGAAGGTTAATTTTTTTTAGGAATACATGAGTTTAGTTCCAGAAAAAAAGAGGCTTGTAAATTTCCTTTCCTGTAATGACCTTGTAAGATTTTTGTAGCAAAGTTAAGCTATTCTCATAAAATAAATCAAAAAGTTTTCCCATTTTTCCTGTTCTGTGGAAGAGCTAGAGTCAATGTGTATTATTTCTCTCCTGAATGTCTGGTGGAATTTGCCAGCAGAGGTGTTGGCCACGATGAAATGCGGGAATGTTTTAAACATACAGATCAATGGAACAGAACTGAACGACCAGAAATAAATCTATACACCTATGGTCAACTGATTTTTCACAAGGGTGCCAATGGTGCTGTGACAATTGAATAGCTATATGCAAAAGAATGAAGTTAGACCCTAACCTTATCCCATAAGCAAAAGTTTACTCAAAATGGATCATACACTTAAATTTAAGAGCTAAAACTATAAAACACTTAGAAGAACACACAGGCATAAATCTTCATGACCTTGTATTTGGCAATGGACTCTGAGATCTGACACCAAAAGCAGAAGCAACTAAATAAATGAATAAATAAGTTAAACTTCATCATCAAAATTAAGAACTTTTATGCTTCAAAAGACACTATCAAGAAAGTGGAAAGACAATCTAGAATGGGAAAAAATATCTGCAAATCATATATCTAATAAGGACCTTGTATTCGGAACATATATTAAAAAGCTCTTGGGGCCAGCCCAGTGGTGTAGTGGCTAAGTTCGCGCCCTCCACTTTGGCGGCCCAGGGTTCATGGGTTCTGATCCCAGGCACAGACCGACGTACCGCGTATCAAGTCATGCTGTGGCTGCGTCCATATAAAGTAGAGGAAGACGGGCACGGATGTTAGCCCAGGGCCAATCTTCCTCAGCAAGAAGACAAGGATTGGCAACAGAAGTTAGCTCAGGGCTGATCTTCCCCACCTCCTCCCCCAAAACAACTTCTTACAATTCAGTAATAAAAAGACAACCCAATTTAAAAATAGGCAAAGAATCTGAACAGATATTTCTCCAAAGAAGATATACAAATGGCCAATAAGCACGTGGAAAGATGCTCAGTATCATTAGTCATAAGGGAAACGCAAATCAAAACCACAATAAGATACCACTTCATACCCACTAGAATGGCTAAAATTAACAAGTTAGATAACAAGTGTTAGTGAGAATGTGGAGAAACTGGAACCCTCAAACACTGCTACAGGAATGTAAAATGTTGCAGCCACTTTGGAAAATAGTCTGGCAGTTTCTCAAATAATTAAACATAGAGCTACCATGTAACCCAGCAATTTACTCCTAGGTATATATCCAACAAATGGAAACATGTCCACACAGAAACTTGTACATGAATGTAACAGCATCACTCATAATAGTCAAAAGGTGGAAACAACCCAAATGTCCATTGACACACAAACAGATAAACAACATGTGGTATATCCACACAATGAAACATTATTTGGTCATAAAAAAGAATGAGATACTGACATATGCTACAACATAAATGTACCTTGAAAATATAATGCTAAGTGAAAGAAGCCAGCCAGAAAAAAAAACCATATACTATATGATTCTATTCATAGGAAAGTCAGAATAGGGAAATCTATAGAGACAAAAAGTAGCTTAGTGGTTGCTTAGGGATGGGGTAAACAGGGTCAGGGGATAAAGGGATGGTAGCTGAAGGGTTCAGGCTTCTTTTAGAGGTGATGAAAATATTCTAAAATTTACTGTGGTGATGGTTACACACATCTGCGAATACATAAAACAACCCACTGAATTATAAACTTTATATGGGTGAATTGTATGGTATGTGAATCATATCTCAATAAAGCTGCCTAAAAAATGTAGTAGCCAGCTCCAAAAAAAAAAACATCATAGTGAAGAAAGCAGAATGTAGGGTCAGGGAGCAACATCACTTTTGTTCATTATTAATCCTTCCTGCCCTTAAAGCCATGCCTGCATGTTTGCAAAAAAAAAAAAGGACTAAATGAAGTAGACGAGTGACAGGATAAAAGCAGAGTAGGAAACCCTGATTTCACCACATGAAAAGAGCACAATTCTACACTATGCAGTGTCACCAAAAATTAGACATAAAAATATCCTCACTTATACCTGGACATACAAACTACTAAAAACTAACTTACCAAATAAATTTCTGAAACATCAAATGAGTCTGTGTTAAGGCATAGTTTGAAGAACTTAACTTGTATTAATTGATTTAACCCACACAACCACCCTATGTGGTACATATATAGCTGATCTTCATTATTTACAAGTTCCATATTTGTGAATTCACCTAATCACTAAAATTTTTTTGGAATCCCAAACCAGTATTTGCAGCATTCTCATGGTCATTCGCAAACATGAGCAGAGCAGTGAAAAATTTCAGTCTATCAACACACACGTTCCAGTTGAGGTCAAACAAGGTGACACTCTGCCTTACTTCAGCTCTCATACAGAAATGACCAGAGAATAGAGATGGTAGGGAGCAGTGTGGTGTAATGCAAGAAGCTCCAGTTCTTTAGAGTTCAGGAGAGTTTAAGTCATTTTCCCAAGATCAGAAAGCTAACGAATGGAGGACTGCATGAGCCAAGGACACAAAGTGAAGAAATTGATGGTTGAATGAATTCATCGTTAAAAGGCTAAAAAAAGAGATAAAACGAGATCATAAAAAATACTTAAACCAAAAGTAGAAAAAATGGAGAACGGAAACAAAAAACAGATGAGACAGAAAACAAACAGTAAGATGACAGATTTAAATCTAACCGTATCAATAATCACATTCAACGTAAATGTTCTAAATGCCCCAATTACAAGGGAGAGACTGTGAAAACAGTGTGGCAGTTCCTCAAAAAGGTAAACATGGAATTACCATATGATGTTGCAATTCCACTCATAGGTATATACCCAAAGAAATGAAAGCAGGAATCACTCACAGGTATACACCCAAAGCACTGATGTGGCATACAGATACTTGTCCACCAATGATCACAGCAGCATTATTCACAACAGTCAAAAGGTAAAAATAACCCAAGTGTCCAAACAAAATGTGATAAACACATACAATGGGATATTAGTCAACCTTAAAGATGAATGAAACTCTGATATATGCTAAACATGGATGAAACTAGAAAACATGCTAAGTGAAATAAGCCAGACACAAAATGCCAAATACTATATGACTCCACTCATCTTAGGTACCTAGAATAGGCAAATTCATAAGACAGAAGGTAGGGGAGAAGGGAGAACAGGGAATTATTGTGTAATGGGTATAGAGTTTCTGTTTAGGATGATGAAAAAGTTACAGAAATGAAGAGTCACAATGGTTTCACAATATTGTAAATGTACTTAATGTCACTGAATTCTAAACCTTATAATGGTTAAAATGGCAATTTTTATGTTACGTATATTTTGCCACAATAAAAAAAAAAAGGGCAGAGATCATCAAACTATAAAAAAGCAAGACCCAAGTGTATGTTGCCTACAAAAACAAACACTTTAAATATAAAGACACAAACAGGCTAAAAGTAAAAGGATGGAAATAGACCATGCTAGCACTAGTCAAAAGATCTGGCTACATTACTATTGGACAAAGTAGACTTCAGAGCAAAGAATATTACCAGGGATAAAGAGGACCACTTTATAACGATAAAGGAGTACATTCATCAAGAAGACATAACAATCCTAAGCATTTATGTACCTAATAAAAGAGCTTCAAAATGCAAGGAGCAAAAAACAATGGAACTAAAAGAAGAAACAGACAAATCCAAAAAATTATAATAGGAGATTTCCACACCCCTACCAATAATTGACAGAACAAGGAGACAGAAAATCAGTAAATGTTGATCAAGTCTTTCATATCCTATCAACAAACGTGATAACATTTATAGAACACTCCACCCAATAACAGCAGCACATATATCTTTTTAAAGTCAAAATGAAACATTTACCAAGACCACATCCTGGGACATACAACAAATCAGATAAGCTTTTAAAAGATTCAAATTATGCAAAGCATGTTCTCTGACAGGGGAACTAAATTAGAAATCAATAACAGAAAAAAAGTCTGGAAAATCCCCCAAATATTTGAAAATTAAATAATACTCTTCTAAATAAGCAATGGACCAAAGAAGAAGTCAAAGAGGATATCAGGAAATATTTGTTACTGAATGGAAATGAAAACACAACATGTCATTATTTGTGGCATAGAGTTGAAACAGTATCTAGAAGGCTGTTTATGGCACTCAACACCTTTATTAGAGAAAATGCAACGTACCAAAGCAATGACCTAAGTTTCCACCTTAAGAAATAAGGACAAGAAACCCAAGCTAAACACAAAGTGAGCATAAGAAACAAATAAGAGCAGAAGTTGATGAAAAAGAAAACAGAAAAACAACAGAGAAAAATCAATGAAACCAAAAGCTAGTTCTTTGAGATCAGTCTAGCCAGACTATTAATGGAACAAAAGAGAAAAGACAAAATTAGTATCAGAAATAAGAGAGGTGACATCACCACATTTGCTATCAATAGTAAAAGGATAATAAGGAATACTATGAACAACTTTTGTCAACACATTTGACTACTCAGATGAAATGGACAAAACCTGTGAAAGTTAAAAATTACAACAACTCATTCAAAAAGAAATAGATAATCTGAATGGCTCTATATCTACTAAAGAAATTGAATTTGTAGACAAAAAGCTTCCCCCAAAACTTCAGGCCCAGAAAGCTTCACTGGTGAATTCTACCAAAAATTTAAGCAAGAAAGAACACCAATTCTAGACACACCCTTCCAGAAAACTGGGGAGGGTATATACCGCGCAGCTCAATCTGAGGCCAAGGTTACCCAAAAACTAAAACTAGACAAAGACATTTCAAGAACACTACAGACAAATATCCTTTTTGAACATAAATGTAAAAATGTAAATGAAGAAATCTTTAGCAAAATGAATCCAACAGTATATAAAAATAATATACCATGATCAAGTGGGATTTACCCAAGGAATGCAAGGCGAATTTAACATTTCAAAATCAATGTAATTCATCATATTAAAAAACTAAAAACAGAAACCATGGGATGAATTAAAACTATAAAACATCTCTAAGAAAACACAAGAGAGAATCTTAGTGACCTTGGCTTTGGCAAAGATTGTTAAATACAATGCAAAGAGCGGAAATATAAAAAAATATATAGAAAACAGACTTCATTAAAATTAAAAACTTCTGTTCTTTGCACTGGTAAGAAGTAAAAAGGTAAGCCACAGAGTAGGAGAAAATACCTGCAAAAGATATATCAACACGTAAGAAACTCTACAATTCAATAAGACATACAACCCAACTTAAAAATGAGCAAAAGATCTGAATAGACACCTTGCTCGAGAAGATATACAGCACGCAAATAAGCACCTGAAAAGATGGTCAACATCATCTGTCATCAGTCAAATGAAAATTAAAACGACAATGAGATAACACTAGACTAGAACGGCTAAAACTAAAAAAGACTAACCAGACTAAGTGCTGGAGAGGGAGTGGAGCAACCAGAACCTGCACACATGCTGGCGGCAATGTAAAATCGTACAACCACTTTGGAAAACAGCTTGGCAAGTTTTTAACTAATCACACACCTACCACACAATTCAACCATTTCACTCCTGAGTATTTTCTCTAAAGAAATGAAAGCACATGTCCACACAAAGACTTGTACACCAATGTTCACACAAGTTTTTTTTTTTAATAGCCCAAAACTGGAAACAATCCAAATGTTCCTCAATCAGGTGAAGGAACAAACAAAATGTGACACATGCACAACACAGAATACTACTCAAAAATAACAGGAAATGAACTATTGATATATGTAAGAACATGGGCGAATTTCTAGAATAATTATTCTGAATGAAAGTAACTGAGCCAGGTAAAACAAAGAGTACATATTATATAATTCCATGTATATAAAATTGTAGAAAATGAAAACTTATCTACAGAGTCAGAAATAAATCAGTGGTTGACTAACGACAGGCAGCACACAGTTGTAGGGAGGAATAACAAAGGGCCAGAAGGAATGTTTTAGAGGTGACGCTCATTATCTTGATTATGGTGATGGTTTCATGGATGTACACATATCTCAAAATGTATTAAACTGTACACTTTAAATATGTGCAGTTTGTTGTAGGTCAATAATACCTCAATAAAGCTACAAGAGGAGGAGGAGAGGAGGGGGAGAACAGAGAGACGAAAGAAAAATAAATCAGTCTAGGAGGATCAGGATCCAGAGTTCAGAGAGGGCAGTGAAAAAGGAGGTCAAGAAACAATCAAGGAGCATTCCCTAGAACTGAAGAACACAAGTCCTCAGCCTCAGAGTCAGCCAAGCACCGATCAAAATAAACTGAAATTTTAAAAAAATCTATACCTAAGTACATAATCATGAACACTTAGACTACCAAGGATAAAGATCTTGAAAAAATTCAGAAAGAAAAATAGATCAACTACAAAAGAACGAAAGCAGAACATAGAAATTAAGAGCATGGCCTTCCTGATTTTGACAATGGCTCTGCCATGTATTAGCCAAGTGACCCTGAGTACATTACTTAACCCCTCTGTGCTTCAGTTTTCTCATCTGTAATAGTAATAATAGTAAGTAGTAGTAGTCATGTGGTTGTTATGAGAATTTAATTAATTAATCTATAAAGTGCCTAGAACAGTGCCTGGTATGTGTTAAATACTACATAAGTATCGGTTAAATAAATAAATCACATTAACATTCAACTTCTCATCAAAGGGCCGGCCCAGTGGTGCAACCAGTTAAGTGCTAGCACTCCGCTGCGGCGGCCCATGGTTCGCCGGTTTGGATCCCGGGCGGGCACCGACGCACCACTTGGCAAGCCATGCTGTGGCAGCGTCCCATATAAAGTGGAGGAAGATGGGCACGGATGTTAGCCCAGGGCCAGTCTTCCTTAGCAAAAAGGGGAGGATTGGCAGATGTTAGCTCAGGGCCGGTCTTCCTCACAAAAAAAAAAACTCATCAAAAATACTGGATGACGTAAGTCAAAACAGCGAGTTTGGATGTGGAACCATGTAAAGAGGAAAAATAACATTTTCTAATATTAATAATGGTATAGTGAAAAGGTTAATCTCATATATTACTTGTCATAAGTATAAATTGTTAGGAGCTTTCTGGAGAAAAATTTACCACAGAAAAAATTAGCATGAGCTTCAAAATCATTTAAAGTATTTAATTCAGCAATTACACCTCTAGGAACATTCAGAGCGATACATACATAGAGATACGACTCAATCTTAAAAATAGGATACATCAATATGCTGGAATAATGGTTTGCAAGATAAATCAAGTGGAAAAAAATATACCAAAATGTTGAGAGCAGCTCTCTTTATGTAGGAGATTACAAGCAAATTTTGCTTTCATTCCTTATATCTTTCCCTATATTTTTTAGCTTGTTTTTCTACAATTGATATGTATTATTTTTGTAATTAAGTTCAAAATGAATTAATTTTTATACTACATTAAAAATGGTGTTCACCGAAAACATTTAGTCCACATGAAATGCAAACATTATACCATCAAGTGAAAATCAATGTTCATACTTGTATATGGCAAATTATTCCAATTTTGTTTTATTAATTTATATGCATAAAATTATTGAGAAGAAATATAAAAAACATAAACAGAAATTATCCATTGGTTTAGGACATATCACTGATAAATGTAGCTTCTTCATTTCTGTCTGCATTTTCTAGTTATTTAAAATGAACCTGTGTGCTTTCATAATCTGGAAAATATATCCATAAAATACTATCTAAATAAGTCTACCATGTATAAAAATTGCCTGCTTTACATGGAACAGTGAGGTAATTCAAATTATATTGCACACAAATTACCATCTTTACCTGAAATGTCAGAAGACATCCACATTAGCTACTATCAGCTGTATCACTCTCATCACAATCACCATGATTTCGTGTACAGCACTAACCTCATTGGTTTATTATCCCCTGCATTCTGTCCTGCATTTGCAGTGCTGAGGAGTTTAACCACTGCAGTGTGAGTTGGAAAGAGAAAGAATATGGAATCGAGGGATTTGCCTTTGTGCTACTTAGTGGCTGAGAGACTTTGGGTAAGTCATTTAACCTCTCTGTGCCTAAGACTCCAAATGTTATAAATGGAGGTCATAGTTTTCTCACTAGTTCAGTTGCAAGGATTAAAATAAATAGTGATATAAAAATGAGAACCAAAGTATAATTGAGTGTCACTTATGATTATTTTTATGCATGTTGATTTATGTTCTATCCTGTCTCTAAAGAAATTCTGAGGTGACTTTCACCCCAAAACGTACACAACGAAAACATTAAATCACAAATAGAAATAAATAAATAGAATATTTAAAAAAAGACTACAAAGAGATCAACCATTAGATTAAGAGAATTGCCAAGACTAAGTTTAAGTTTGGCTCCTGAAAGCCACAGTGGTTCTTAGGACTGAAAAATAAAAGGAAGCATACAATTATTTAGACAAAATATGGAGTACTTTTAAAATGATTCTAAAATATATTTTTCAAATAGGATTATAAATCTGGATATCAGCATATTCTGGTTGCTAGGAATGGTTGCTAACAACACTTTGCTTAACAAAAAGGGAAGTTTCTTATGAATTAAGAAAATGTTCCACAGACTAAATGATGCTGATCCTCAAAAAGAAATTGGAACGAGGGAATCTATTACATTTAGGACCTCTCTCTTACTCATTTCTAGGTGCTAATCACTATCTTATCACAGACACTTAGTCATTTCAAATGAACAGATGGCTAAACTGCAATTTCATGAACAATTTCCCTGAATCCTTTGCTGCATGGCATGGATCACATCCTTGTTCCTTAGACTGTAGATCAATGGGTTCAGCATTGGGCTCAAAAAAGTATAGAAGACTGCAATTATTTTGGACTCCTCTACAGACTTCTCAGATGGGGGCCTTAAGTGCATGCACAAGAGGGTTCCATAAAATATGGAGACTGTTGTCAGGTGGGAACCACAAGTAGAAAAGGCTTTGTGCCTGCCTTCAGCAGAACGGATCTTCAAAATGGCGGCAATAATGAAAAGGTAGGACAGGAGAATGATGAAGAGCGAGCTTAAGAGAGTAAAACCAGCAACTACAAACATTGCCGTCTTCTTGACATAGGTATCAGAGCAGGCTAACATTATAAGAGGAGGGTCAGCACAGTAGAAATGATTGATTTCAAGGGAGCCACAGAAAGATAAGTGAAAAGTCAGCAGTGCCTGAGAGAGTCCATTGAGGAAGCCAAAAGTATAAGGGACCACGACTAGAGAGATACAAATGTTCCTGGACATTCTGGTGCTGTAATGTAAAGGGTTATGAATGGCTACATAACGATCCAATGCCATGGAAGCAAGGATATAAAACTCAGTGATCACCAGCGCAATGAAGAGAAGACACTGCGTGAAGCATCCAGCATAGGAGATGGTCTTCTGGTCTGAGAGGAAGTTGTGCAGCATATTTGGAGTAATGTTGGAGGAATAACAAATGTCTACAAAGGAGAGGTGGCTAAGGAAGAAATACATGGGCGTTTGGAGGTGAGGATTGGTCCTGATCAGCAGGATCATGCACAGATTCCCTGCCAGTGTGATTAGGTAGAGCACCAGAAACACTCCAAACAGGATCTTCTCCAACACTGGATTGTCTGTGAGTCCCAAGAGAATGAATTCCCTCACTACAGTGTGGTTTTGAGAAGACATTTTCTTATCTCTTGAAAACTGAAAGTGAAGAATTCTCTCTGATCCAGATTCTGCATTTATTCCATTTTTTCCAGTAAATGCATTTCATCATTTAGTCTTTGATCTACTCATCTATTGGGAAGTTACTCTTTTTTCAACAAACACATCACACATTGAAACCTGTCATAATGGAAAACTCCATATTTGGTATTTTTTTTTTCAAATTTTGTGGGAAAAAAAGCACAAGAATTAAAATCAGATACAAAAGACAACAGGTCCTTGGCATCATTCAAATGGAAAACTGAACCAAGTTGGATTTCTAGCATCCCTCCAGATCAGATATCCTATTTTCCAGATGCAAAATCAAAAATAAATATTCAGTACAGCATTTTCACTTGAAATTCATAATTGCTTGGCTTAATTTCCTTCAGAAGGCATTGAATTAGTAAATTTATCTCTTGACATATGGCTTAGAAGGTACAGAATGAAGAATTGCTCTCTCTGCTTTGTAAATTCACCCACTCCTTTATTAACGTACGCTACAAAGATTGATTTTTTTTACTGTTCCAGCTTCTGGGTTTATAGCAGTGAGTGAATTCCCCATCCTCGTGGAGCATACGTTGTGGGAAAAGGTACCGATGTTAAACACACAGATAAAGATGGATAACATGTCAGTTAGAAGCAAACACTATGAAAAAAAATGGAGGCTGGGATGCTTTTAGATGGCCATTCAAAGAAAGACCTTTCTGAGAAGCTAGAATTTGTGCAGTAAATAAGGAATACAAGTATCTGGAGAAGAATGTGAGGTTTTTCTGTCCCCATTTTATGTGCAACTAACACATATGAAAATATTTATCTAGGGAAATACAGATCATGTTTAAATATGTCCCTAGCTCCCACCTGGAGCCACTATCTCTCAATTCTTTGTGAAAATAAGATACAGCTGGAAAAATTGTACCTCAGAATTGCACCATAAGGATACTTTTATCTAGTTTTCATGTATACATCAGAAGAGATTGCATATAATAATTAATTTTTAGCGATGTCATGAAATATTAACATATGAATAGAAAAATCAAGTAAAATTGATAAAAATAATTTTTCAACATTGGTGGGATATTAATCTGCACAGAAAAGAACAAGCATATTTTCAGTGAACAAATGTATAAAATGACCTACCTGTATAAGTTGACTTCCATATTTTGTAAAAATGATGGGAGAAGACTTATAATGTATTTCTTGGTTACATTCTCTAGGCTATTTTAAAAACAATTCTAAAACATCCAAATAAAATAGTCTTTTTTCCTCAAGAGTATAACTTTATTTTGGTGCTTTGAGATCCTAGATTCTCCTTTGAGGCCAAAATTTCTACCTTACATCTGTGTACGCTGCTTGGTACCGAGTGCGTGAGATTTTTAGCACAGATAGAGAAATTAGTCATCATCTTTAATAATATGGAAGGAGGGAAACATGGGTAGATAAGTTTTGTATTTTTGGTATAGTAAAGATGAGAGGATTCTCAGCAGAAGTCTTCAATGTTTCTCTATAAACACTGAGGTTAGGTCATCTAACGAGAGTGAGGAGAAGGACGATGAAGTCAATGAAAATTTGAGGAGCAGAAAGAGCGAGGAGGGCAAAACGGTGACATAATCAACGGAAGGAAGTAGAAGCGCTGGTCAGGGGTGAGGACACTTTGGAGTGTGGACATTATGGATTTATACTGGAACAATCTGCCCCATTGAGTTAATTTCATCAACATGTTAGGAAGCAAAAATGAGTCTGAGAGCCAGGATCATTCATGAAATTGATGATTCTTAAAATTGGTGGTTTAGGAGGAGGGTTGAAATTAGAATAAAGAATATTTGAACATTGTTTGATGCTGCATTTGTTAGAGAATAAAGAAATATAGAGATATTTTCACTAGTCTGTCCAGTGCACTAATAGTTCCAAGTCAATACAATCAAAGAAATCAAAGTGTAGTCTGACCAAGAGAAGCATCTCTGATTTTATTAGTTCTCCAAATGATGTGTTACACTGTAAGAAATCAGTCATGAGATAAATCTGTATATCAATGTCAAAATGTAGACAATTATCAACTCACCACATTTGAGAAGATTTGAGCATTACAATATTTTTTTTCAAATTGAAGTGGAAAGATTTCTCTATTTCAATGTTTATCTCAATTTGCTCCTGATTTCCTGCACAAATAAAATAATAAAATTTAAAGAATAAAATCTATTGCTAAATATTCCCTTGAAATAAAAGTTTCTTGTAAGATTGTAGAGCTAATCTTAGGATTGCGGAGCCCTCATTTCCTGAGGCCTTAATATGGAGATTTCTTGTTTTACATAAAAATAGTGGAAGATTTGAGCTTTCTTTAAACAGAATGTCAGTTTTTAGTTTGAAGAAAATTTGTCCTAAAGTGATTCTGCATGTATGCATTTAAGTATTTTCTAATATACTTTAACATATAATAACATTGTAATAATCATAAGATTTATAAAAACTGTTCTTCAACAAGAAACAGGACTAGCTCTGTAGTAACTGAATGCACAGGCAAAAAGTAGTGAATTAGCATTTTTAGACTTGGAAGGGCAAGTACCCATCCTTTTCCATATGGGGTCACTTGATCAGAAGTCTGCACATAAGAAGTTGATGTTCCTTTATTTGTACAGTAATGAATAAGATTAGAAGATCCAGACTTTACCTAAGTGTATAATACTAACTCAAAGAAGACTTTGACGCATTCTTGTTTTACTTTCCTAGAAAGCCTTCAGAAGACTATGTAAATTATACTTGATGACATGAATTCCTTAGTTAATATCATTGTGCTTCAATTGCAATTACCAGTTGACATGTGTCTGCTAAAAGGACCCCTAGTGACTTAGCTACACAAATGTCACAATAGTCAGATAGTTGGAAACATCCTTCTGACACTGTAAGTTTCTTACTCGTACTTTTTTTGTGTGTGTGAGGAAGATCAGGCCTGAGCTAACATCCGACGCCAATCCTCCTCTTTGGCTGAGGAAGATTGGCCCTGGGCTAACATCCGTGCCCATCTTCCTCTACTTTATATGGATCGCCGCCACAGCATGGCTTGACAAGCAGTGTGTTGGTGTGCGCCTGGGATCCAAACCTGCGAACCCTGGGCTGCCGAAGCGGAGCATGCGCACTTAACTGCTGCCCCACTCGGCCAGCCCCTTTTACTCGTATTTTTGTGATTATTCAATTGGCTATCTTTTTAAAGTTATAGTAGATTCAACATTGTACTGGAAATTCTAATCTATGTAATAAAATTATACAGATTGGCAAAAAAATAAAATTGTGTTATTTACAGATCACATGATAGTTTACATAGAATCTCATCTTAAAATACAAAAAGAAATGTTAACTAGACTTATTGTGGTGATCATTTCTCAATAGATACTGATATTGAATCATTAAATTGTACACCTGAAAATAAACTAAAATATAGATGCAAAAGAAAAGTTAAGAATGTATTTCAGAAGGTGACATGATTAAAAGATCAATACACATAAATCATTTATATTATTGTGTAAAAAACAACCACAACTGGCAAATAAAATATTTAAAATACCACTTATAATAACATCAAAAGCATAAACTACTTAGAAATGAATATAATAAAAACTGTGCAAGAGACACATACTGAAAATCACAAAACACTGCAGAGAGAAATTAAAGAAGACCTAAATAATGGAGAGATATATCTCACTTGTAGATTGGAATGTTCTGTTGATGCAAATAATCCATAATTAATCTATAAGTAAAAATTGAGATGAGTTCATTATGAGCCAGACCTAAGGACCATATAGCCCGGGAGAGTACCTTCATGAAGGAAGGTAGAACTCCAAAGAAGTGAGGTGTACAGAGTGGTTATATACTGTCTTGGAACAAAGAGCATGCTTCACATATGACAGGAATATCTCTTTCACAGTAGTTATGAGATTTCTTTGCTGGCACAGCAGGTCAGTGGTCATAAGGTGAACTCAGCAGATCCATAATTAAGTCTTAGTTTCTGGGAGGAGATGCTTATCTTTAAAGAAAAACCAATATGGGGGGAAATTACATCCTTGTCTTTAAGGGCATCATTCTTTCCTTTGGGACATTGTAAATGTTTAAATTGGAAGTATAATACATGCCCAACAGGCCACATCAGTCCTTTTCAGAAAAACAAGGCCAGGCCTAATTAGTTTTAAACCAAATGGTTGCCTCGTATACTCTAATATATCCCATTGCTTTTTATTTAGTTATCAATTCAATACTAAGTTGTCAATTCTTCCTAAATTGACCAATAGTTTTAATGCCAGTCCCATCAACATTTCAGCAAGCTTATTTTTTCAGAAATCAATAAACTGATTATAGAATATATACACATATAAAAAAGACTTAGATTAGCCAACATCATTTTGAGAGAAAAGAAAAATTACTGAATGGTCTACACTACCTAATTTCAAGAGTTAATAAGAATTTATAGTACTCAAAACAATGTGTGGATCTAAGGGTAACAAATAGATTAATGGCACAAAATAGAGAATCCAGAAATATATCCACACAGGTATAGTCAGTGGATTTTTGAACAAAGGTACAAAGGTATTTCAATGGGGAATGGCAATGGAACAATTGAATATCTGTATAGCAAAATTTAACTTTAATTCCTACATCACATCATACTCCAATACTCCAATATTAATTTGATGTGGATCATGGAACTAAATGTAAATACTAAATCTACAAGTCCTCTAGGGAAAAGAAAATAGAAGACTGTCTTCGTGATCTTGAGGTAACCAAAGATTTCTTAGGAAAGACAAAAAGGCATTAATTATGAAACAATAAATACATATTTTTTGTGTCATCAAGTTTCAAAATGTGCACTCTTCAAAAATAATGTTAAGATAATGAAAAGGCAAGCCACAGACTAGGAAAAACATTCCCATTAAGTAATTCTGACAAGAACTTGTATTCAGAATACATAAAGATCCTCCACAATTCACTGATTTAGCCGGCCAATTAAATTTAAAAAAATCAAAGATGTGAACAGACACTTCACAAAAGAGGATATAAGAATATCCAATAATCACATGAAAAGAACTTCAGTACCTATAATTGTCAAGGAAATGCATATTTTAACTAAAATGGGATACTACTTCACAATCTCATCAATGGTAAGAATTAAAATGATTGACAGTGATAGTATGAGGCAACTGGAACCCTCATAATACACTACTTGATGGAATGTAAAATAATTCAACTACTTTGAAAACTGGCATTCTTTTTCTTAAAAAGTTACAATTTCTTAAAAATTTATGACCCAATAAATCCACTTTCAAGTATTTAACCTAGAGAAAAGAGGACATATATCCACAAAGAAACTCAAATGTATATTAGCAGAGTCATAGATAAACAAACTTTGATACATGCATGTAGTGGACTACTATGTAGAAATAAAAATGAACAACCTACTCACACACCTTAAATGAATCTCAAAAGCGTTATATGGAGATGGGACCCAACTTTCTGAATGGTAGAGTGATTGATACCAAACCTCTTAATCTCAAACTCCTGTGCCCGATGCACAGCAAGACAAACACAGAGACATTGGTACTTGGAGAAGGAAAAAGATCTATTCACATTGGCCAAAATAAGAAGGCAGGAGCCTGTGTTCACTCAAATCTGCCTCTCCAAGAACAGGAAGTAGGAGGTGTTTCTAGAGCTAAGGGGCTCAGCAGGAGAAGCTTCAGAGAAACAAGGGGTCACTCCCTCTAAGCCCCTGGGCAGTCTGACTTCTGAACTTCAATGGCTGCTGAGGGCGCCCATCCAGCTATCTAGTGATCTCAACGTTCCCGAAGGCATTCTATTTCTTCTGCAAAACCAGCTCACAAATCCTCAAGACCCCTGAGTCACCCCTCAAGTTAAACAGGGAAACAGCAAATTGGTTTACTATCCACAGTAATCCTCAGGCACTGGGCTTCATGGTGACCTCTCAAAACCCGCTCCTCTATGAAAGCAAGGAGAACACAAGCAAAAGTTATCTAAAACAACTTTTTCAGAATGCTGGAAATCAATCAAGGGCTGGCAGAATCTTAGAAGTGTTTAGTCTGGAAAAATGACAGAATCTTGCTAAAAAGAGTGAGCTTCTTGGCAGTTTTTACTTGTCCTATTCCCACGCCTTCTCCCCAGCTGCATAGTAGCCTTGAAAACTGGAATTGTGATCACGTGGTTTTGCACATTTGTCAAACTGCATTACACTGTACACTTAAAATTTGTACATTTTATTGTGAGTAAATTTGCCTCCATAAATTATGATGTAAAGATAAATTTTGCTTTCCTCAGAGTCAAGCAGATCACATTACTCACTGGTTGTTTAATACTGAGGTACTGATTTAAAAAAACAACACAGCACAATGTTATAAGGGCTCTTTCATACTAGAGATTAATGCAAACCGAAGGCTTAAACATTGAAAGCTAAAGTTTTCCTCAAACCCGTTCTTCACTAGAACTTTTTTTAACAATTACATCAAGAATGGAATCCAGAAAGCTATATGGTTTATCTTTTATCTCTTCTCTTTTCTTTGTTCCCACTGTCACTGAAGCCTGGGGTGTGGTGGGGGGAGGTGGAAAGAAGAAGAAGAAGGGGAGAAGGAGGAGGAAGAGGAGAAAGAGAAGGGGGAGGGGGAAGAGAGGTAGTCAGATGGAGAGTTTTAAACAGTGAACAGGGGTTGTCAAGGCAACTACTCACAGGCCTTCTCTGTGGAGACAGGGCCCCAAAGAGTGTTCACCCAGGCTGATGGGACCAATGAATTTCTAAATCTATCCATCACACATACTGCATAGTCTTTGAGAATTAGGCACACTGAAACATCAGTATAATAAGTGAAGATGATATTTCTATGTTGGTTAGGCAGTCTGACATAAGCAGAAAGAAGAAAACACATGAAACTCAAATCTAGGCACTATAGAAAAACCAAAGGACCAACAGCTGCATTTTCCAAGTTTTAGCCTAAAAGTCATGTCTTCTGTAATGCCTTATGGCTTGATTTTTTCCTGATCCTCTGTTCCATAAAGCAGGTCTAGTGGCTAGTTTAGTCCAAAGGTTTATGTGTAACAATTACAAACATACTAAGAAGCTTCTGACTCCTGGGTTTTGTTTTTAAATATATGAGAATAAGTAGGCAGTCAGCAGACTTAATAAGCCAAAATGTACTGACTTTAATACTGCTAGTTGGAGGGCCCCTGACCATTTCAGTATGTGAAAAGCAATCTCACGTCAATCACTTTCAATATAATATTGATCAGCATTGCAATCCCATGTGCTAAAAACACTGCACATACTTGCATTTTTCTATCAGCAGAATTCTAAGCACTATGATAGGCAGTGTTGCAAATATGTTTGAAAAAAGGAATCTACAAATTGCATCACATGGAAAAATATCTAACCCATCTACCAATAATGTTAACACTAGTTTTAATACTCTTATTGTGGTATAAATAGCATACAGCATCACTGCCTAAACTAGGAGTTTGCAAATAAAATGAGCAGTGGATAAGCAAGGAATTTAATGTTACTGAGTAAATGTACAGTGGACTGCAGTAGCTATTGTAGAGTAAGATTTCTTCTGATAATTCGTGACCCCACCCTTACCACCAACATACACACACAAAGGCAAATACATACACCTCTACACAATGACGTTTTGAGCCATTTCAGGTAATAGCTGTCCTTTCTAAAGAGACAGAGCCTTGCCTGTAATGCAATCATCCTAAAAGTATGCAAACTTGAGACCATCATGTGAAAAGTCTGTGAAAGAGAATAAATGAATCCATAATGAGAGAGGAAATGAGAGACACAGAGATAAAGAGACAGAGAGACAGAGAGAGAGACCTGGTGGCACAGAGAATTCCAGGTCTATGTTAGTTTGAATTAACTTTGTGTCATTCACTGAAAAGGTCCTGAAGACTCTATTACTATATGTTGAAATCACATTTACTTTATGTAAAATGAAAGATATAGGACACTGAAATATCATCTCCTTATTAAAATGTTTTGTTTCAAAGAAGATAGGACAGCTTGTTTTAAAAAGAATAGAACACTATCCAACAGATCATCCAGCCAGATATAAGATAACTTTTCTTTTCTAATATTAACTTTTTGAAATTGTGGTTATTGAATACTTTCAGTTCCAGATGCCAGAAGCAACATTTTGTCTTCCCACACCCTGTGCCTTCCATTGGAATGATTCTTTTTTTTTTTTTAAATTAATTTATTTATTTTATTGATGTTTTAATAGTTTTTAACATTGTGAAATCTTGGGTTGTACATTTTTGTGGAATGATTCTTTTTTAATTTGAAAACTTTTATTGATGATTATAAAGACATGGAGAGAAAAGGTAGATATAAAGAGGTTTATTTTCTCAAAGAGTGCTCAGTCTATGTTAGGAAACATTACACAACATTTCTGTGATTTGTTTCTGTGACTAAGAGCTTGATTAGTGTTGCAATATCTTTAGAATCACAGGAATGGGCATGTGTAACTGTTTGGGAAGGATGAAGAAGGGTTAGGGACAATCAAAAAGGAGATTATATTTGTGCTGTGTCTTAAAATGTGAAGAGCTCTCCATAAAAATAACTACAAGATGGACAAAAACCATTGGATTAGCAAAAAAATTATGTGTTTTTAATACACAATGCCTGAAAAGCAGAGTAAGAGAGGATTAAATTATAAGATCTGGGTTTAATTTCTTATCAAAAACCATAGGCTGTAGCTGAAAGCAAAATTATTCCTTAGTCTCTTTTAAATGGCTACTTTTCTATTAGGACGACAATCAGTCTTTCGATGAGAAAGGGATATACTAGGATCACGCTTAGTATATTTTACTGAATTCTGACCAGTTTAAAATATTCATGTTCACATGTCAGTGGTGACTATCTGTAAAGAAAATCCAGTCCTACTGGGGAGATATCCCAGTTATGAAAATATTGGTCAAACCAGGGGAAAACTTGATTGTTGTTACAATCAAATTGCAACCAGCAGTAAAATAGAGAGGTATGCTTAACTGCTAAGGCATCAGGGAAAAGATATCCATCTTGCCCTAGCTCTTTAAGTGTAAACTGCTTACCCATTCAAAGATCAAGCCACATGACACTGTATTTTCAGGGATTATGAAGAATTCCTCTTTTCTAAGCCCCAGAAACTTTCATTCTATGATCCTTGGTGTTTTTTCTCTGTGATTCCCCCTTACATTTACCCTGTGGTTTGTTCCCATTACACCCTCAGTGGTCTAGATCACTTGTCCAGATTAGAAACACTTGACTTCAGCACTTCTAACCAGGATTTCGTTCTGATGTTTCTCTCTAGTTCACTGGGGACAAGAGGCAGTCTCTAAGCCATGTTTCAGTCCTCTGGCCATATTCTAGTTCAGTCTACTCCCTATCACCTGTCTTCTGTCAGTTACATGCACAACCAACCAATAAGAGAGTCATCGAATGGGGGACAAAATGGAGTCATTCCTCCTGCCACTCAGTATTTTCTCTTTCAGCTGCTTTTATACTGGGTTTTATACCTCTGAACAGGGAGTTGAAATGTGATATTTGTTTATTTTCAAGCATAGAAGTTCTGTGGAATAAGTAGGATTTACAGAGTGATCATATTCCCCAGGATGCTTAGGACATTTGGTCCAACTCCACTATCAAAAAAATAAATGAAAAAAGAAAGCTCATGACAGACTGAAATGGGTCCAGGGTCAGTGGAGGTGGGTTTGGTCACTTCTAAGTTCCCTCAAAGTCCTTAATCTCATGCTTTGATGATTCTAAGTACAAAAGTAATAAGAGGTTATATTAAAAATTTTACCTAAGGAAGCTTTGACCTCCTTGTTTCTCAGACTATAGATGAGAGGATTTAACACGGGGATGACCACTGTGTAAAACACAGATACCACTTTGTCTTGGTCCATTGAGGAGCTGGAGCTGGGGCGCAGATACATGAACAGGATTGTGCCAAAGAAGATGGTGACCGTCATCAAGTGGGAAGCGCAGGTGGAAAAGGCTTTGTGCCTCCCCTCAGCAGAATGGACCCTCAAGATGGCAATGAGGATGTAGAGATAAGAAATGAGAAGAGTCAGGAGGCAGCTCAGTTCATTAAAACTGGCAAAAGCAAACATGACAATCTCATTGACACATGTGTCAGAACAAGAGTGTTTCAGGAGGGGTAGAATGTCGCAGAAAAAGTGGTTGATGACATTTGAGTGGCAGAAAGACAGTTGGAAGGTGAAGCCAGTATGAATGGCAGCATTCATGAAGCCTGCAAGGTATGTGGCCAACACCAGGAGGACATTAAGATGGGGGGACATAGTGACTGTGTAAAGGAGAGGCTTGCAAATGGCCATGTAACGGTCATAGGCTATCACTGCCAACAGGAAGCCCTCAATGCCAGCAAAGGAACCAAAAAAGAAGAATTGCACGGCACATTCATTAAATGAAATGACTGGGTTCTCCACCCAGAAATTCACCAGCATAGTAGGGGTAACAACAGAAGAATAACAGAAGTCAACAAGGGACAGGTTACTGAGCAAAACCTACATTGGGGTGTGGAGACGTGAGTCAATCTTGATTAATAGGATCATGCCAAGATTTCCAAGCACAGTGATCGTATAGACAACTAAGAACACCATAAAGAGAAGGCACTGTAGCTCTGGATGATCCCTGAATCCCAGGAGAATAAATTCAGTCACTGTTGTGTGATTTCTCATACTTTTCTCTCAGAATGGATAGTTCATCTCCTAGGATAAGAAAGAAACCAAGGAAATAAATTGTACAAAAAGAATACCAGAAAAATCAAATAGTTCATTCTCTGCTATAGGTAAGATTACCTCTTAAGATGTCCTGAGAACATGTATAATAAACATCTTTACTTTCTTATTATAGTAAAAAAATGACAAGATTCTGTAAGTAAACTCAGTAAACTATTTTATTTAAAAATGAATATGTGTGTGTGTGTGTGTGTGTGAGGTCTTTGATGATCAACCCCTATTTGTCCATATCCTACCGTAACTCCCAACTTTTCTCCTCTCCTCCCTTGATCCTACTGCCTTCACCAATTATCATCCAATTTCCTTGCATTTGCCATGGTAATTAAAAATCTGATACAGTTGAATATATTTTCTGTATCCAATTCTGTTTTTCCTGTTTTCTCTTAAGCCATCTCTAATCAGGTTTTCACCCCATAACTCCATGGAAACTGCTCTCACCAAAGATATCAGGGTCTTTATATTTTGGCAAATCCAGTGGTCAATTCTCTGTGCTTATCTTTTTGATCTATCAATAACATTTGACAGAGTTGATTGCTTAGTATTCCTTGAAAGACTTTCTTCTCTTATCTTCCAAGACACTAGACTCTGAGTTTTCCTCCTACCATATGGGTTGCTCCCTCTCAGACTCCTTTGCTTATTCCTCCTCTCTCTCTGACATTTAAGGTTGGAGTAGATAAGAGTTCAGTCCTTGATCTTCTTCTCTTTTCTACCTACACTCTACCTTGGTGATCTTATTCAGTCACATGGCTTTAAATACCATCTATATACCTATAACTCTTGAATTAAGATCTCCAGCCCTGACCTCTCTTCCAAACCCCAGACTTACAATTAAACTGGTTACTCATATCTCCACAGGAATGTTAAATAGCAACTCAACATAACCCAAAACTAAATTCCTCGTGCCCTCTTTTGATTTACTGCAAACAAGTATTCCCTGTCTCAAGTCAGTGTCAAATCTATGCTTCCATTTGCTTAGATTAAATTAAATGAACAGATAAGTAAATATTGGAGAAATTAATATATTCTCTTTTTCATACACTCCGTAACCAGTTGATTAAATAATTATGTTGGCTTTTACCTTTAAAACATCTATATCAATAATCCAACTACCTCCTACAACCTTCATTCCTACCACCAAGGCCCAAGAGTCAACAACATCTCTCACCTAGATGACTGCAAAAGTCTTTCAACTGATCTTTCAATCTCAAAAATCAGCTAAAATCCTACCCTGCAAAATAACCACTTTTAAAAATTTGCAGCCATTTTATAGAGCTCTACTTTATGCGTATATATATACAAATACTTGCATTATATATGTAATAAACATATAAATTGACATAAATGAAATTATACTCTATATGATACATATGATCTTATATATGTGTGTACATATTTATGTATGTATATATATTTATGGATATGTATGTATGTACAGAAATGTATGTGTGTATATATGTGTATATATATATATACACAAACATAAGCACACACAAGATGAAGGCTGAAAATTGTGCATATAAGAGCATAAAATTATTTTATCTAATGACCTTTAGAGGGCCTTAAATATGCCAAGTGTTTTGGCACTCTTTCTAAAATTACTTAAATTTGCCTGTTTTGCACACACACACATGCATATGTATATATACCTATAGATATACATATATACATACATTTCTGTATGTATGTATATGAGTATGTTGAACATTCTATAAAATTCTTGTCTGTTATTAGTGATCCTAAATCCCTGTCTTCTAAAAAAAATCCATGTTCATTTAGTTGGTAACACGAAATTCAGTGTTTCAGACATATTCCAATTGAGATGTTTAGTCTAAAGTACTTGAATGTTTTTTGAGTTCCTCTGGGAAACTTTCTATATCTGAACACTTTGAGATAAATTAAATCATCTTACCTTTTGTCCTTAAAAAATACACTGGAAGTAGAGGTGTTTATTAGTTTAATTTTGTTTTATTTATTGGTTTTGGAGAAATACAAGTTTTCTGTCTTACAATGTGCAATTTATAGCTTTGATGAAAATGGACGTGTCATAAAGGATTCAGCTATGACAGAATTAAGGCATGGTTAATTAATTCCACAAAGAGTAGAAACTGCTTCTGAATCTGAGGCAGAGAGTCAGCCTTATTAAGGCTGTGATCATTCTCTTGAGAAAAAGTCTAAAGCTTGAAATGAGCTAATCCAAAATTAAAACATGCATTTATTTTTCACTGATAATTGCACTACATTCTCTCCAGTGAACCACTTATACCCTGGAGAGTAAATTAGGCATTTAGAGAAGTGCAGAAACTATTTCAAGGTCCTGAGACTCCATTGAGCATAACCTTGAATTAAATGGTACAGGATTGGTCAGATCCTGCCTCCAAATTTCAGAATTCCACTTAAAATATAATCCCTACTCGTTTCTACTAGAATACAGCTCTCATTGCATTCACTAGTTAATTCATTCAACAAATATTTAGTGAATTTGTTTTAGGGAGCAGACAGTATCCTTGGTACTGGCAGAGTAGACAACAAAATGAGTCTTGTCCATTCCTTCATGCAGCTTACAGTCTGGAGTTGGGGAGAAACAGTTCTTACAAAGTGATAAGATAAAGTCAAGTCTAAAACCTATTTATGAACTGTTTGATCTGCCACTTTCTCCAAATACCTTCCTGAATACAGTTTTTTCCCTCCTTTCATTTGCTCACTCTGGTCCACAATACTTGTCTCCTTACTATTCCTTTAACAAACTAAGAAGAATCCTGCCTCAAGGATGTTGTATGTACTGTAAGTATAGCTGGAATGCTCTTCCATAGACACTCATATGATATTATCCCTACTCAGACTTTGCCCAAATGTTATTTCCACAGAGAGCTCTTCTCTGATGTCACCACTCCCTATTTTATTGCCTGATTTATTTTTCTTCAAAGCACCACTCATATCCATGTTAAACACGCACACACACACACATCTATGCATATATGTATGCACATTTGGTATAAACAATAAATTCTTCCTCACTCAAATATAAGTTACATGAGATCATTGTCAGTGTTCTTACCTGTTATATCTCCAGTACATGTTACAGAAATCCAGACATTTGTGACAACATGGATGGACATTGAGGGTGTTATGCAAAGTGAAATAAGTCAGAGGGAGACGGTCAAATACCGTATGATCTCCGCCATTAAGTAGTAGATAATAACAAACAAACACATAGAGACAGATCTTGGATTGGTGGTTACCAGAGGGGAAGGGAGGAGGGAGGAGGGCGAACGGGATAATTCGGCACATGTGTGTGGTGATGGGTTGTAATTAGTATTTGGGTGGTGAACATTAATAGTATTTTTAACAGCTTTATTGAAGTATGCATATGCCCAAATTCGTCAAATTATATACATTAAATAAGTGCAGATTTTGTATATCAATGAACAGTTTTTGAATGAATTATGAGTAAATAAAGATATAAAGGGTGTCCATTTTCTTGGAAGTATTACACAAATTAAGTAAGTATAACACAAAATACCATTTAAAACTTAACATGGAAAAGGGCATTTTTAAGCCCAATGACATATAGATATGATGCTAAGATACAGACCCTGCTACGAGTACAAAAGTTGTCATTATTTTATAGGTGTATGAGTACAATAACTAAGTAAAGAAAGCTAAATTCTTAATCCGTTTATGTGTCCAAAAATCCCTAGACATCAGGTTGTCAATTGAATATACTAATCTGGAATTCAGGTGAGAGGTCAGGGCTGGAGCTAAGCATTTTGGAATCATTGCACTATTCTTAGATCACCTAAGAGGGGGGTGCAGATGGAGAAGCAGTGCACCAATGAACCAATGTAAAGGATTAATTCTATGGCTCCAAGATTTGGAAACCAGGATGAGGATGAAGAGCCAGCAAAGTTATCTGTGAAGATGTGGCAGTGGAGCGAGAAGGAAAATCGGAAGATTGACGCGAGATAGAAACCTACAAAGGGGTTTTATTTTGGGTAGCTGAAGGAATTAACCATGGTAATCCTCCTGAAATAGCAAGCAAAAGTAACGTAGAAGAGCTACCTTTGCGTGCAGTAGTGTTCAAGTCTCATGTGTCCTTGGTTCAAGGAGGGGTGGTACAGAAATACAATCAGAACAGTTATGGGGCATGAGGAAGTAGAGACAATGACTAGAGACAGTTCTTCTGAAAAAATTAATTGTAAAGGGAGCAGAGAAATAAGTTGGTGACTGGATGGCACTTTCAGCCAAGGAAATTGTTAAGAAGAGTGATACCAGATGCTGTTTGTAAACAGATGAGACTATTCCACTAGAGTTTGAGAAACTGATGCTTAGGGAGAGTAGAGATATAATTTCTGAAGTAAAGTTCACGGAAAGCCCCAAAGTTGTGAAAGAACTGGTCTTAGGTAGAAGCAGGGATATATTATCCATTATGACAGGTGGGATGAAAAGTATATATATAAAGATTTAGAGGTGATAAGATGGGGATGGTGTTATCTAATTGTTTATATTTTGGAGGATGAAGTATGAGAAAAGATCAGTGACAGAGTGAAGTACTGGGGGATGTTCTCTAATTGCACTAAGCAGCCTAAGTGGAGGACAGAGAAAATAAACAATTAAGTTTAACTGAATTGGGATTTAATTAGATGAGTAGAATGGAGAGAAAGTAGAACCACGGAATTGAGAGTGATTGAGAATGAGTCATCATATGATGGGCCATGGAATCTCAGTTGGGCAATGAGTGAAATGTTGATGTGCGAGTAGTGATGAATAATGATAAAGGGCCATTTTTCTTAGATTGGTGAAACAAGAAGCAGGTAAGGCATGGATACTACAGTAGATGAGTCAAAATGAAAGAGAACATAAAGGAGGATGCCAGCCATGATACAGTCTTGAATGTCTTTGAGACAAACTGTGGTTAACAGATAAAAGTGGAAGTTATAAGGAGATGGGAGGACAGTTCAGAGTGGACAGGATGAGTTAACCCCTCCTTTGTGGTCTCTAACAAATTTTTCAAGGGTGAGGAGGTCTCACTTGCAGCATGAAGGGCACTGGTGCTCTCCCTCATGGTCTGCAGTGGATAGTGGAATGGAAAGAAATAAGGAGTAAACATTTACCTGATTCCAAAACATTAGGCTTCCTTCAACATCCCGTCTCATCAAAAAAGGTTGTTTCCCCTCTGCTCCAACATTGACAGCCCCCCAATCCACTACAATGAGCAATAAATAGATAATTTAATTTGATAAATGTTTATTGAAAACTACCTGAAAGATTATGAGAGGTAGAGATTAAAACGTTAAAGTACATGATTACTACCCTCAAAATATTCCAATTAATTCAAAAAGTCAGTAAACTATTGCTCTGTTAATTGCTGTGGTACCCATATTATTATAACACCTGATAAGACTCTTTCTTGTATCTTATTTGGTACCCTTGACATCCATGTGAGTGAAATAGTGTTATTATTTATAATGGATGCTGTGGTATACTACCCATATTTGCCTTTCAGGGTTGAAGTATTTACTCGGCTTCCAAGTGAATTGGCAACTGACACTTCACAGCTGAGTTCTGTTCTCGGAATGTCCCTGCTGAAAGATATTGCCATGCCCAAGATTACACCCCTTCCCGGTGGGTAATCCATATCCCAAACTGCTCATTGTGGAGGCACAAATACCTGGCCCTTTTTTCACACGTTAGGATATCTCCGAAGGCTCACCTCAGGTCCAGAGCTCCAAGTGGAACCAGTTGAGTACTGTGTTGCAATTTCATCACAATTCAACATTTTCTACCCAATTCCCTCACTCCCTTACAGGTATGGTTCCGGAAACACTCTCCAATAAACCTCCTGCATAAATATCAGTCTCAGAGTCTATTTGCCCAGATCCCAATCAAAGACACCAACATATTATAATAAAACTAAGATTAAGAAAAGCTAAATACTAAAATTAAAACTTAAACCCAGATCAGCCAATTTCAACTATTTTGTTGCTTTATCAGATACTACCCTCCCCCACTGTGTTGATTCATCATATAGGCCTATTGACACACATTTAAGACACCAAGAGATTAAGAAGCAGACCTCATTTTAAACAATCTACTTTAACACAGAAAAAAAGCTTAAGCAATCAGACAATAAAATTAATATGAAAATATATTTTCTTCTACATAACAGGATGATGTGTAACACGCCTTTACAGTATGTGTTTCTGTAAGATCTTCTTTAGGGCCCCTTTCACATCCTTATTTTTCAAACTGTAGATGAGAGGATTTAGCAAAGGGATCACTACCGTATAAAAGACAGAGACAATCTTGTCCTGCTCCATTGAGTAGCTAGACGTAGGGCGCAAGTACATGAAGAGAATTGTCCCAAAGAATATAGTGATAGCCATGAGGTGAGAGGCACAAGTGGAGAAGGCTTTGTGCCTGCCCTCTAATGAAGGCATCCTCAAGATGGCAATGAGGATACACAGATAGGAAATGAGGACAATCATAACACAGCTGATCACTATAAAACTAGAGAAAGACATGATCACGATGCCATTGATGTGGGTGTCAGAGCAAGAGAGTTTGAGCAGAGGTGGGGTGTCACAGTAAAATTGGTTGATCCTATCAGAGCCACAAAATGATAATCTGCAAGTCATTCCTGTGTGTATGGCTGCATTTCTAAAGCCTGCTAGGAATTAAGTAGTGACTAGCAAGGAGCAAATTCTCCCAGACATGAGCACTGGGCATAGCAGAGGATTGCAAATGGCTGCATTGCGGTCATATGCCATCGTGGCCAACAGGAAGCACTCAGTCCCCAGGAAGGAGCCAAAGAAGTAGAAGTGGGCAGCACATCCACTGAAAGAAATGGCCTTATTCTCAGCCACAAGGTTCACCAGCATCTTAGGAGTGACGGACGAAGAGCAAGAGGCATCAACAAAGGAGAGGCTCCTGAGAAAGAAGAACATGGGAGTGTGGAGATAGGGATCAATCTTAATTAACACAATCATCCCCAAATTACCCACCATGGTTGCCACATAGATTAACAGAAACAATCCAAAGAGGACAACTTGGAGATCTGAATTGTCTGAGAGTCCTAAGAGGAAAAATTCTCTCCCTTCTGTTTGATTCCTGCCTTGGACTTCTTTCATATATCCGATCATTTGAGCTGCAATAAGAGAGAAGACAGAACATGGCGTTTGGTCACATGAATACATGACAGAGCTATAAACATCTTTTTACTGACATACATGCATACAAATTCTAACAGAAGAGTGCAACGTGAAAAACATAGTAAAACGTGTACTGGACTTGTCAAATCAAAAGACTGTGCCTGAGATCTAGGTGTGCTATCTACTAACTAATGACCTTGAAATAAGTGCTTCATACCCATTAACTAAGACCAAGCTCGCGTTAGCCGTTTGTCGAATAATTACAGGATCTTATTTCTATGATGTATTTCTCTTCTTTATTGGTGATAAATAAATTAATTGATTTATTAACATGCCTTCTAGACACAACTTCTGGAGCAAGAAGGTGAAGTGAATTCAGACCACTGACTATTCCTCCGCAGTACTAATGGAATGTATAAAAACTATTGAAAGTTAGCAAAATTAATCAACAGTGTCCAACAAGAAGAAAATAATTGAATTTCCTGGGGGAGAGGAGAACTTGAAAAACTGACGACCAAGGAGAGAGACAGAGGATGGTCCCATGCAGCTAGCATGGCTCCAACCTTGCCCTAATTCCCAGCATCTGCATCTACAGGAAAAAAAAAGTGTCAGTTAAGTATCAAGAATTTTGAATAACTCCCTCCAATATTTAGAGAATCAGATTGTAAGAATAAGTAGACATTCCAGATGAAAGTAATAGAACAAGCCACGGCAGTGGAAACCCCTACTTAACACTCTGATTCACAGGATCACAACAGAACCAGAAAACACCAGCAGCAGCACATGGAATATTCCAGCCACCATACTGAATTGGAGGAATAATTTACCACCAGGTCATCTAAGTGGGAATAAGAGTCACCCCTTGCAATGTGTAATGAAGCTGAATACAGGGCCAAAAAAAAAAAAAAAAAGAAAAGAAAAGGAAAAAGAAAATTCAAAATAGATGCCCAGCCTACGTCTTCCAAAGAAAAGTTTAAGCAACAGCTCCAGTGGAATTCTCCCCTTTCACTCCAATCCCCTATCCCTTCCTTGACTTCAGATTATCGAGCAATAGATAAAACTGTACTAGGCTACCTGTCAAATCATAGCTCAGACAAAGTGTTAAATCCTTTATCACTCACTGGAGAAATTTATTTGATACTGTATAAAATTAAAACATAGGACCAAAGTAACACAATGGCTGTGCTAACATTGGAGAGAATAGATCTACTGAGCATAACTGGGGAGAAGAGCGGGCAGGAACTGGTTCCGTTCTCACAGACACTGCCGTACACAGAAGTGCCTATCCATGCTCTGCTCCATCTAGTTTCCGTTGGAATAGGGGCTCAACATCCCAACCAAGAATAAAACCTGGGTTTTTTATACAGTATTATAATGCTTCAAAGTGTTATTGCACCTATTATCTTATCTGAGCCTCACCACAAATCAGTGAAGGAGATAAGCAGATATTATCCCAAGAGTATTAATAAGATCATCTTTTGTTAGACGAAGTCAGTGAAGTATAGGGCTTTCTCAGATAATTGGTGGTGAATCCTGAGCAGGAACATAGGTCTCTTGATGCAAAATTATTTGTTGTTCCTCAACACTACATCAACTCTCTCCCTGTTTCACTGGACAAATATACAGCCTAGGTCCTCTTCCTTGGAATAATCTTGCTGTTTGAGCCTCAAAAGAACAGCATCTCCAGAAAGGAAGTAAAAATAAGGAATGGATCTTTTTCTCCCATCCTCAACCACAAAGTTTCCCTAAGAGTATTATTTTATCAGAAATAGTGAAAAAAATAAAATGCCACAGACATTTTTTTGTGTGTGTGCTAGACACACAAAGAAAGGTAATGATGAGTAAAAGTAACAAGTACTAAAATATGTTGAGCATTTCCTATGCTCTACAAGCACTGTGCTAAGTATTTTTTCCTGCAGTGTTTTATTTAAATCCTATGAGATAGACAACATTTTAATCCTCTTTTTGCACATAAAAGGTACAAAAGATTTGTGACTCTTTCTCAGAATCACAGAGTTAGCCTAATGGAGTCTAATTTATACCCAGCCAATGCAACTCTTAGTCTCTTAACACTTGAGGTAATTTAGAATGACTTTCTCAGTAACAGATGTGAGCACTAATACACAGAGCAGTTGATACTGTAATTCTCAGAGCTTCATTAATGTGCTAGAATACATTTAGTTACATTAAAAAATTTCCTTAAGAGAAAATATAATTACAATTACTAAAAATTTCTTTTGTAGAATTCATGTTCATTAATTTGCACTATTAGCAAAATACCATTTGTTTTACATCTGGTGCTGTGAATTGCATGTTTTCTCCTCCCCTCTACTTTGTCAAATATATTTCTCTGCTTCTCTGCAGGAATACCCTTACCCCTGGTGAGATTTTGCAGTCAATCCTCTAGTCCAGAGACTCTTGATCTGGGTTTTTAATTTCTAGGAGTTTGTGAAAATAATAGTGAGATTTCCTGAAAAATCTGGTGTTTAAAAAGGCCTGAAAATCACATTATTTATTGCTGCCTTTATTTCTCCTAATGATTTACAAATCTTATAATAATAAAAAACAACAGAGTATTTATTTATCATACTTTCTAGCCATTCAGTGTTCTCAGAACTTTGGGCCTATGGGTGATTGGAGAAATTAACAAGATTGCGAATTATTTTTTAGGTCAGTAAGTTACATGGGCAAAACCCTTTATAGCTTTTTCTTACCTTTCTTAACTGCTTGACTTCTATTTGATCCCTTTGCTTGTTCCTGTCCAGTGCCTAAAATCAGCAAAAAAGAAACAAAGTAAATAAAGCCTTCTTAGAGGAGGCACTCACTCTAATTCTCCCAGGTTAAGCAGGAGGCACAGTTGGAATGGACTTTAGACACCATCCGTTAACAGAGATGGGAAAACTGAAACCCTTTACACCTTCCCTGTGGTAGGAGAGTTACTCTGCATTCAGCAGAGTAACTTTCTTTTACTTTTCCTTAAAGATAAGTATCCCAATTTGTTAAATCAGAGTAAAATAACATTTCAAAATAAACAATATATCCCTGCAGTGCAGTTGTGATGGTTTTTGCAGTTATTTCCAATTGTAGAGTCTCTAGACCAGACTCTGCAGTAAGCATCCTGACTTATTTTAAACAGGATATATTTCTTGTTCCTTAGTCTCCGGGGACAGCATCCCTCTTGTCACCTCATTTTAATCTACTTGTTTTTTCCCTCTGAAACTAAGGAAATCACATGTCCCTTTCATATTTCTCTTCTTTACCCTCGGGACACCTGGGCCCAGTGATGAACGAATTTTCAGTTCCATATTCCTAATCCCCGCTAAGCACCATTCTTCTGTCTCCTCTGATATTTGGTGGCCTGGTCCCCTTGGGACTATTGAAAAATCCACAAAATAGCAGGTTAGCTATTAGAGAGATAGCAGCTCTGCCTCTGGTCCTGCCTGCTCTAAGGACTTTGTGTCCATATAGGAAGTTATGCTCCCTGGATCATGGGGAAGGGCTGATGGGAGGAGGTGCAGGGAGAACAGGGCTGTCTTGGTTTTCGATCCCGGCTGTGTGTCTCACTGACTGGGGACTTTAGACATTGCACTAAATCTCTTTGCGCCTCGGCTTTTTTGTTTTTAAGTGAGAATACTAATGCCTACCTCATAGGGTGAGCCTATGGACAAAATAAATGAATGACTGTGGATTGCTGCATTGAATGAAAATAGATACATGATTAATAAATAAGAGTTTCCCCACTTTGACACTATTCCCTACTGTCCAGAGTAAGAAATAGTTATCAGCCTATGCAGCCTACATTGAGACTTACTGGGTTCCCCATTTGCCCAAATAGATCTTCAATGTAGAAAACACAGATTCTGAAACAAACTAATGGATATCTGATGATCATTTGCATTATCTATGCCATTTTGAGAAGACTTTCTAATTCATTTTTCTCTCAGTATCATTTAATCAATGCAATTTGCGCTAAGTGCTGGGGGACAGAGACTTAAAAGATGTCTTGCTTTATCTCTAGCAATTCAGACAATATTTTTCTTATTTTGGTTAAGTCTTAAATATCCTACTTTTAATTGGTACCTTGGAGGGAAAATACAGAAAGCTCCTATCAACACAGAGTCTGAAACGTAATTGGCAAACAATGAAGATTTATTTAATAAGTAAACAATTCTTCCTCAATTAAGTGTGAATTAGTTACTATATAGGAACAAACTGTTATAAATTAAATGAGATTAAATTGTGTGGAATTGGAATAGGGATGGAGGTTGGAAGAAAGGTCATGTGGCACTAAGAGGCCAGTGGTAAGGGACCCAGGACGTAAGGACCCTAGGTGATAACAGAGTGGTGGAATGAGACCACTGGGCAACAAAGGAGTAACTAACCATGGGCAGTATAGGTGGTAGGTCCTAGTCAACCCCAGCTATAAAGGAGGGACTCTCAAAGAGCTTTGGAATGAGAAGAGAACTCATTTTAATCCCAGCTTGAGTGTCATTCAAAGAGATACCAGATGATGCTATATCTCTCTGCCACCAGGATGGGGATCATCAGAACTTAGGATGCAATTTGATCTCCATGCAGTATTCTGAGAATTCAGAGTGAATACAGGGCTGTTTAACAGTTATTTTTTATCTTATCAAATATACCAATTTTAAATTTAATTGCAGCTGAATTTTGAATATAAATAGAACTCAAAATTGAGAAATAATAAAATTGAAAATTGATAAATTTGACAACATAAAGGAAGAAAAGGAAAGAAGAAAGAAAAAAAGAGAAAGAGAAGAAAAGGAAACCTATTGCATGATAAATTTCTTAGGAAAATCAAAAGACAAATGATAAATTGGAGAAAATTTACACCTTATATACTAGACCAACAGATGATGTCTCCAATATAGAAAAAATATAAAAGTTAATAAGAAAAAGATCTGTGAAGAAATTCAAATTATGTAAGAAACATGCCCTGGAAAAATGGACACAAAATATGAATAAACATTTCACAAAAATAGAAATGCAAATGGCCCTTAAATATTTGAAAATATATTCAACCTTTATATCAGTCAGAATCCAGCTAGCAGACAGAAAACCACACAGTAATTCTATCAGATAAAATTTAATATAAAGACTTACTACCTGGCAACAGGGGATTCACTATCAAGTGATCAGGAAAAGTCCAAAGTATACAGGAAGAACAGATACAGGGAGCAGCTACCACCTCTGGGGCTGAGGCAGAGCACCAAGGGAGAACAAACTTGGAAGAGGACCCCATCTCCAAGGCTCCTTTAGAGGTGGTTGTACTGGGTGTGGCTGTAGCTTGCTATATGGCAGAGACATTCCCTGGCCAGGACTGCCAAACAAGAAACCACTCAGTAGGGTTCCACTGAAACTCACTGGGTAGCCACCCCCTGGGGTGCCAGCAAGACTTACTAGAAAGTCACCTCTGGTGTGCTGATGAAACTTGATGGGAAGCTACTTGTGGGAGTGCTGGTCAACCTTTATGAAGGGTGAGCACCACTGGGTATCCCACATGCTACTGGCTACTACATGCCATCGAGTAACAGGGAAAGAAGACATCAGTATTAGAAAGAGAGCCTTTTCCTTCCGCAGTGTCCCTCCAGTGTTCTCCACTGATTAGCTTAATATTGTCCAGCTGCAAAAGGGGAAGTGTTTATAGTGTCCAGGTCCAATATCACTAAAGCAAGGCAAATGTGGATGGATTTGGAGCTGAGAGACAAAAAATTTACAACTGGTATATTATTCTCAATGAGAAAAAATGCAAATTATGACTACCTTCAGAGAATATTTTCCAAATTTTAGATGGTCCTATATGTGTGTGTGTGTGTATATATATATATATATAGAGAGAGAGAGAGAGAGAGAGAGAGAGAGAGAGAGAGAGAGAGAATAGGTAGGTAAATTTAGATGAGAAATACAAATAGTTGACAACCAATTTTATTGAAAAGACTGTGGGGAAATAAGCACTCTTGTACATAGCTGGAAGGAAACTGGAATATTTAGCAAGTTGCATATTAAATTTCCCTTTGACCCAACAATCCAACTTCTAGGAACCCACTCAGGTGATGTACTGGTCAAAGAAGGAAAAAGCATATGCGTTAGGCTATTTATTATTGTATTTTTTTCTTCTAATAGCAAAAGATCAGAACCAACTCAAATGTCTAACAGGAAACTTTATAAATAAACAATGGTACATCCACACAATGGATTATTATGCAGCTAGACAAATGAGAGACAAATATTTGTTTCAAACCAAAGTTTGACTTGAAAACAAATATTATAGGCCGGCCCGTGGCTTAGCGGTTAAGTGTGTGTGCTCCACTACTGGTGGCCTGGGTTCGGATCCTGGGCGTGCACCGACGCACTGCTTCTCTAGCCATGCTGAGGCCGCGTCCCACATATAGCAACTAGAAGGATGTGCAACTATGACATACAACTATCTACTGGGGCTTTGGGGGAAAAAAAGGAGGAGTATTGGCAATAGATGTTAGCTCAGAGCTGGTCTTCCTCAGCAAAAAGAGGAGGATTACCATGGATGTTAGCTCAGGGCTGATCTTCCTCACAAAAAAAAAAAAAATGAAAAAGAAAACAAGTATTATAGGTAAAAGAACATGTCAGTGTTATTAGGAATTAACTTTTCATCATAAAATGAGATTTAAGAATAAAATTAAAGTAGCTGGATTGAAAAAAAACAAGATCCAACTACATGCTGTCTATAGGAGCCCACTTTATGTTTCCGGACATACAGAGGCAGAAAGTGAAGGAACGGAGAAAGGTATCACAAAGATTCTTTTTATTAACTTCAATGATTTTATTTTTGAATCTCTTTTTTTTTAGAAGGAAAATTTCTCTCAAATAATATAGCATTTCCAAATTAAGTGGCTTTTTAAAAAAAATTGTATAGGTAGGGAGATTTTACAACTGCCCATTTTTGTTTTTCTTTATACAACAGGAAGCTGAAACAAAGTTGCATGCCATCTCTTGAAATTAAATAAAGGTAAAGCACACATATTTTTTACTAACTTAATCTCGTTTTTAATGTTTGAATTTTATCTTTCCTTCACCCTATTTTTCTTACAAATATGTACATGAGATAAGAAAATAAAATTTTTTGGTAAGCTACCCTAGATATCTTCCTGGAATAAGAATCTTTGCCTTATGAATGGCAGTCTTCTCACGATTCTTATCAAAGGAGAAAAAGCATGAACACCACACTCAGACAGATGAGTGTTTCCATTCTCAATCTACCACTTTTTTTTTTTGTGTGTGGGGAAGATCAGCCCTGAGCTAACATCCATGTTAATCCTCCTCTTTTTGCTGAGGAAGACCAGCTCTGAGCTAACATGTATTGCCAATCCTCCTTTTTTTTTCCCCAAAGCCCCAGTAGATAGTTGCACCTCATAGTTGCACATCCTTCTAGTTGCTGTGTGTGGGACACAGCCTCAGCATGGCGGGAGAAGCGGTGCGTCGGTGCGGGCCGGGGATCCGAACATGGACCGCCAGTAGTGGAGCGCGCGCACCCAACTGCTAAGCCACTGGACCGATCCCTACCATTTCTAAGTTGTGTGGTCCTGGAAAAATTAAATAACTCGCACTCACTTCATCTCTAAATCAGTGAGTCATTCACTTCATCTGAAACCAGAGGCAATAATATTATCAGCAGAAGATTCAATTGATCGCACATGTGAAAGTCCCTGCAGTGTCTCTAGCAAATAAATCTTCTCAAAAATTGTTGGTTTCCTTTCCCTGTTCACCAAACTATGGTCTCAAAAAAGCTTAAATCTCATTAATTTGTTTTGTGATGTTAAATTTCAGACACATGTCCCTTACACTGTATTAAGATAGTTTAAATAGGTATATGCAACATGGAAGTTAAATAAATATAATCATATAAATGTATATAGATGTAACATGGAAAGAATCAGCCTCTTTGAAAGGAGTTGCAGGCATCAGAAAATAGATCTTTCTAAATTACTGTCAAAATCACACCATAGAGGCAGCTTTGAGACAGCCCTGGTGGTCTAGTGGTTAAGATTCAGTGCTCTCACCACCACAGCCTGGGTTCGTTTCCAGATCTGGGAACCAGACCACCCATCTGTTGGTTGTCATGCTGTGGTGGCTGCATGTTGCTATGACGCTGAAAGCTACGCCACTGGTATTTCAAAAATCAGCAGGGTCACCCATGGTGGACAGGTTTCAGCGGAGCTTCCAGACTAGACAGACTAGGAAGAAGGACCTGGCCACTCACTTCCAAAAAAATTGGGAAAATCCTATGAATAGCAGCAGAGCATTGTCTGATATAGTGGTGCAAAAAGACCAGGCAGGGTTCTGTGCTCTGAGGTGCACATGGTCCCTAGGAGTCAGGATCGACTCCAGGCACTAACAACAACAACAAGGCAGCTTTGGGCTGGTAAAAATATCCCTGTAGCACTTATGGTTGATTCAATCATCACCACCAGAGTGACTGGAAATCCCCCTGTGCTTCCTTCTTTTATCATTAAGGCTTAAGGAGGAGAAAGTGAAATTCCTCAGGGGATGACAGTTCATCAAATCTTTGGGTCTCCTATGAGTGCAGAAAGCATTTCATCATATTTCTTCTGAGGATTACTTGTGACTCTGAGACTGAAATACCTCCTGCACAAGGGAGCAAAGGTGGGATGAGCAAGCAGCTCAGAGACCACTATCAGAGTGGTTCATCATCATTGGATTCTTCTCAGAATAACGTTCAGTAGAGTTCATTGAGAGAACAGGAGACAGTCAACCCCACCAACAGGTAGAAAACCGTTCAAGTCACAGGTCAATATTTGGCAAAGAAAGAGAAAGAGATGTGACCTACTGGGAGTGGAGCATCACACTGCCCAGTGCTCCTTTGAGCATGCATTTGCTTGACACCAGATCCATGCCATTTTAAAGTTTCAAAAGGAGAAATGGACGATGGGTTTGGATTTTAGGTATCTCATAAGAAGTCTGAATTCAGAAAATACTAGAATTGGAATGTTCCAAAGAGTTTTTATTCTCCAAACCATTCATTTCACAGGTAAGGAAACTGCAACTAATACAGCAATTCATCAGTTAATTAGTGCAAAAAACAAAACTACAGCCAGGATTCCAGACTCTTACTCCAGTATTCCTTTCCTATAAACGTGCAAAAGCTGGTAATACTTAGAAATCTAAAATATATTTGGCCTGTATCTGCTTCTGTAAGGCAATACTTTTGCTGATCTTTTAGAAATATCCAAGTTTAGTAACTGTGGAATATGCTTATCTACTCACTATTGTACCATTTCTTCAAGAGTCAGATCTGCTGACTTTTAGCTACACGAGACTAAAAAGAAAAATATAAAAGTTTTCTTTTCTTTTGTCTTAATCAGCCTTGATTTTGAATTTTATAGCTACATCTCTACTTGTTTTATTGTTTAATAGAAGCGCTGTAGAATTAAAACCACGTTTTTCCTAAAGGTTAAGGCAGTCCGTGATTCATCACCCCACGGAATAAGCATTGAACATCTTTTTTTCTGGGAGTTATGAGTGTGCACGCATCTACCGAATTAAATCATCTATACTCACATACAATGGCCAAATGCATTGAGCACTTAGGACATCACAGTCACTGAATGACTGCACTATGTGTGTGTGTGTATGTATATTCTAACCAATTTTTTGTTGAAAGTTATTAAGGTAGGCATCAATCTCATTCAACAAATAAAAAACTGATTCCAAGAAGATAAGTAGTGTGCTAGAAATCAATAGTAGTAGGTGGCAAAGCCTGGATTTGTCTGTACACTATAAGAGAGAACAGGCAGGGTGCTTTATAATTGGTGAAATAATTCTCATATCCTTCCTCATTTAGCTGGAACCTTGATTCTGTCAGGGAGGAGAGAATGATTTTCTAATCACATATTCTAACTGAGCACAATGAATTGATCAGCACATACTCAGCTGTGGATTCGTCCTGACGCCCTGTGCCGTGTTCTTACCAGGCGTCTCATTTTCCTCTAAGTATCACCTCTGCATTTGCAAACTTGGTGTCTGGGTCTATTTCCTCATCTATAAAATTATGAGATTGGACTAAACGACTCCCTCCCATGTCAACAACAGGATTATTTACTCTCTCACTAAAGTGGAAGAACAGAGGAGGAATGCAAGGACTGTGGTAGATCTTTTGTTTTTTCTTTGTTCCTGGTGAATTATTTTCAAACTTCTATGTGAAGAAGTGGGGGAAAAAAACACAGCACTATATATGAAATTGCCAGTCCCAGATTCAATTGCTGATTCTGCAACTAACAAAATAACTAACAAACTGTGTGACTTTGCAAAACCCCTCACCCAAAGCTTCTGTTTCCTCATTAATATAACCTATAAAGTGATATATTCATTCATGTGTAGTGAGAATGAGCTGAAGTGGGGGAGGTGAAAATAGTTTGCTATTTTTTAACAGCTTTATTGAGGTATAACTGACATACAATAAATTGAATAAATTTAAAGTATAACATTTGATATGATTTGATATATGTATGAAACCATGCTCCCAATCAACCCATTACCGCCAAAAGTTTTCTCATGCTCCTTGGTACTCTTTCTCTCCTGCTCCTCCTCACACACACCTCTACCCAGGCGATCATTGATCTACTTTCACTATTGATTAGCTTACATTTTCTAGATTTTTATAAATGGAATCAAATAAGATATACTCTTTTATCTGGCTGTTTTCTCTCAGCCTAATTATTTTGAGATTCATTCATTGTGTTGCATGTGTCAATAGTTTATTCCTTTTAATTGCAGAGTGGTATTCCATTTTATGGACACACTATAATTTGTTTATCTTGCCACCTAAGAATGGGCCTTTGGATTGTTCCCAGGTGTTTTAGAACAGTTGGATCATAGGATAGATATGTGTAGGCTTAATTTTATACTGCCGAAGTGTTTTCCAAAGCAGTTGTACTATTTGAAAGTTCCAGTTCCTGCGTTTCCTTGACAACACTTAGTATGGTCTGTCTTTTTAAATTTTAATCATTCTAACAGATGTGTAGTGACATCCCATTTTATTTTAATTTGTATGTCCTTACTACAACTGATCCGAGTATTTTTCAAGCATTTGTTGCTATTCATATATTTTCTTTGCTGAAGTGTGTGTTCAAATCTTTGGCCCATTCTTCTTGGATTGTTTTCTTATTGAGTTTTAAAGTTCTTTATATATGATAGATACCAGTTCTTTACAAAAAATATATTTTTAAAATAATTTCTCCAAGGTTTGTCTTTTCATTCTGTTTCCTAATTGACCTAATGTATGAAATGATGAACACATTCACTACATATTAAGAATGAATTGAATAAGAGTAGATATAAGTACTTTATAAACTATAAATTCTTGGGCAGATAGATAGTGTTGATTACTCATTATTAGAGCCCCTTCTTTGCTGCAGTTGATTATATTCGGTGCAGAAATTGAGAGATGGGGGCACTATTGTCAACCGCCCCAGGATTTAAGACAACTTATTGTGAATGTTCACACCCCCATGAAAGACACATTCTACTACTCTGCTTTCTATCTTTCTTAAACAGGAAACCAGTTAAAGTCGATACAGCCTGAGTTCTCACTTCAGGTTTAGGTAGAGGATGCTACTTATTTCTAAATTACTTTGTGTTTTGTTTTGGTTTAGTTTTGCCTACTTCCTTCTTAGAATTCTTCAATGGACCAGATATTTATCCAACCAAAGAGAAAAAAGTTGAACAAGTGCATGCTCCTGTGTGACCACAGAGTTGGATAATGCTCTCTCTATTCCCCTTGAGTGAGGGATGCTTGAATCTTAACTCTGAACTGAGCTGTACAGCAACCTGTTTGTTAGACAGTAGAATTATCTAAAGACACAGCTGTGGCTTCACCCTGATCATGTCCCATGCCAAACCTCTGGGTGTTTCTAAAGATCAGGGAAACCAAAAGACTAATTCTTTGTCCATGTATGACAGGCAAGACAGGAAGAAGAAAGGCAGACACAAAAATAAAGAGATTTAACCTCCACCAAATCATATACACAGAAGACAATAAAGTGAAACGGACTCTAGAATTAGACAGACCCAGCTCTGCTACTTACTGGGTGTCGACTGTGTTGAAGTTACTTAATATTTAGTCTTGTTCTTTTCAGATATGAAATTCAGATAATGGTGGTAGCTACCTCATAGAGTGTTGTGGGGATGCAATGATGAAATGTGTGTAAAGCACTCAGTGTTCTGGCATAGATTTAACTCAGTCACTCTTAGCTTTTTAAAAATTACTATTATCCATTGCCTTTTTAAATATTTCTCACCCTATGTCCCAAGTATTTCACTTTCTGTATATATGTGGGTATGGTATATTATACTTTGAGATCCCTGAGTCTTTCATCTTTCTTTTTGCACCGACCTGCACTGAGAGTTGATGTTTATTCATTATCTGCATTTATATTTGCTTTGTTTTAGAAACAAGGAAGGGACACTCAAAACTGCTCTTCTTTACTAATTGATAAGACAGATAATTACACGGATCAGGTCAAACATTTGGTACCACATGATAAATGACCTCAGAGCATCAAGGTCTTTGGAGAAGCAGAATATACCATCCCTAAGATGCTAACACTTTCTCCTATTTTTACTGGGCACCTGGAGAGCACACACGATCATCACCTTCACCAAAGTCATTTGAATTATCCTAAGGGTCATAAAATCTAATTATTGGGAAGATTTTTAAGAATCACCCCAAATAATGCACTGAGTCCAGGCACACAAAAAATTGAAGAGATCGATAAAGAAAACCACTCAATGGTGACTGAGTTTATCTTTATTGGCATCACTCAGGACCCTCAGATGCAGATCATCTTCTTCGTGGTCTTCCTCTTGGTCTACCTGATCAACGTAGTGGGGAATGTTGGTATGATTATCCTGATCATGACAGACACTCAGCTTAACACACCCATGTATTTTTTCTTCCGCAACCTCTCCTTTGTGGACTTGGGCTACTCCTCGGCCATTGTCCCCAGGATGCTGGCTGACTTCCTAACAAAACACAAAGTTATTTCATTCGCCAGTTGTGCCACCCAGTTTGCTTTCTTAGTGGGTTTTGTGGATGCTTAGTGCTATGTCCCGGCTGCCATGGCCTATGACCATTTTGTGGCCATCTGTTGACCCCTCCACTACAGCACTCTCATGTCCAAGTGAGTCTGCTTGGCTCTCATGCTGGGCTCTTACCTGGCTGGTCTGGTGAGTTTAGTTGCCCACACTTCCCTCACCTTCAGTTGGAGTTACTGTGGTTCCAATATCATCAACCACTTCTTCTGCGAAATCCCACCACTCTTGGCCCTCTCTTGCTCAGACACCTACATCAGCAAGATCTTGCTATTTTGTCTATGTGGCTTCATTGAATTCAGCACCATCCTCATCATCTTCATCTCCTATGCCTTCATCCTCATTGCAATCATCAGAATGAGCTCAGCTGACGGCTGCCTTAAGGCTTTCTCCACCTGTGGGTCTCACCTCACTGGCGTCACACTTTTCTATGGCACAGTCGTGTTTACGTATCTGCAGCCAACATCCAGCTACTCCCTGGACCAAGACAAGTGGGCCTCTGTGTTCTACATGATTATCATCCCCATGTTGAATCTCCTTGATTGGTTTACAGAACAAGGATGTAAAAGCTGCTTTCAAAAAACTAATTGGAAGAAAACCTCAATAATAACAAAAAATGAAAATATGTTATCACCACAGGTAAATGGTAGTAGTAGAAGGATGGTGGAAGGAGATAGGAAATGCAAATAACTTTCCAATGAACACCACCCAAATCATCATCTATTTGCTGAGTGAATCTTAATTCCTAAAGAGTTTTTGGTAACTCTTAACCCTATGCTCTGAAGGAAATAAAAATTAATGTTTTGAAAGACATGCTGAGCAAGTATACATTATAAGTTATAATTGAAAGAGCAGTTGCTTTAGAATCAGGAAGATCTTTGAATCTCATTATCACATCTCTAATCAGTGACCTTGTTGCTAGAGGACTACTAAACAAAGCACTTTAAATCTCATTAAGTTCTTACAACAATTATTAGAGATAGCCATTATCCTCATTTTAAACGTGATAAAAATAAAGTTCAGACAGTTAAACAAATTTGTCAAAGTTAAGTGATAGAATCAAAAAACTGATCCAAGGTTTACACTTTCCATTTTGATTAATGACAAACATTCAGGCTTTGGACTATTTAGAAAGAAGCCCTCATCTAGGCTCTGCTATTTTCTAGCTATGTGATCTTGGGCAACTTGATCTCTGTAAGCCTCAGTTTCTTCATCTACTAAATGGGAGTAACAATGTTTATCTCTTAGTATTTTTCAAAGGATACGCTGTAATCTCTGTAAAGAATCTGTCAAATAAAAATACTTAAGAAACATTATTTGCTTTTATTTTTCATTCATTTCTATTTTAACTGTCCATAATTATGCTACCAATATGATGCAATAAAGAGAGGAAATTAATTTTTTTCCGTGTAGTTTGTGGTAGAGCATGCATATCAACTTATAATGGCAACAGAAAAATGCATAAAGTTGGATCACCTTGGTCTTAGTCTCACTCTCACCAATAATTATATCAGATAAATGCCTTAATGTCTCTGTACTTCAGTCTTTTCATCAGTAAAACAAGGACTATTATTTTTTTTTATTTTGTTTGGTGAGGAAGATTGGCCCTGACCTAACATCTGTGCCTCTATTTTGTAAGTGGGTCACCACCGTAGCATGGCTTGATGAGTAGTAGAGGTCCACTTCCAGGATCTGAACCTGCAAACCCAGGTTGCCAAAGCAGAGTGTGCCGAACTTAACCACTATGCCACTGGGCCAGCCCAAGGACTATTATTTATACCTTATCTATCCTATTAGTTTAAGTGATAAACCCCTTATGTTTGAAAAGACCTGAATTGTCTTTCATACATTAAAAACTTTGTCCAGTAATAAAATCATAACAAAGGTAAATATGTCAATCACGTTCTCTATAGTAGACTGCAAAAATCACATGAGTTGGTGTTTTCTTTAATCAACAAAGAGTTGGTATTCACTGTACTACAGGCTTAGAAAGGCAAAAATTGATGCGGAAGTGGCTAAGAAGGGATATATCAGAGTGAGATAAAGCTGAAATTCAGTTATGATTCCTCCTTGGATAAGCATAACCTATATAACCTCAGGTGAGATTTTTTTGAACAATGCATGCTTAAGACTTGGTGGACAATATGATTTTAAAGGAAGATAGAAATATAGATAGATAGATGATAGATAGATAGATAGATATTGATATAGATGCATTTCTTGACCTCATGCAATTTATATCCATAAGGAGATAAGATAAATGCAAATACCTTGATTCACAGGAAAAAAAAAATGAGTAAATGCCAAAAGAGAATTGCAGTCAAAGTGCTGTGGAAGCTCGCAATAGAAAAATAGCACTTTGTCCTGGGAGATCAAGATAATCTTTATGAAGGAGGGGACAACTGAGTTGTTTTTGAAGCATGGCTCAGAAATTAAAGAGGCAAATGAGACAGGGAATTCCAGAAGGAGAAAATATAGTGAACAAAGGCAAAAAGGCTGGAACCATGGCCCGTGTCCATGGGCCATTTTGACTGGGTGTCCAGTGGAAGGGTTTGATAGTAAAGCTGGAATGTAGCTCGAGATCTGGCACCAATTTAGGGGCACATGATTTTATTGCTTGGGGAGCAGGAAGTTTATCACTGGTGGATTCTAGAGAAGATTCCTCTTTGCTCCCTGAAATCCTGTCACTTATCCATTAGCAGAGCAACCTTTGGAGAAACCACTGTGCCATCACAGCCTGTAGGCTGGTAAATCTGAGTAGATTCTGGATACTTCAAGCAGGTTTTAGATGGTGTGTTTTTCTTAATTGGGCTTGGATAAAACTCGTACATTCAACCTTACTTCTGGTCTTCTCCCAGGGGAAAATTTAAACTTAAGTCCCTGCCTTAAATCTCTCCCTTAGAGAAGATAGCTGGAATTAGGGTCTAAGATTTCTTATCTATCCCATAGCTACCCTTCTTCCATAACTCAGGAGCTATAAAATTGCCAAATCCTTTTCTTAGCATTCTAGTCCCTCCTCTTCTTTAAATCACCTTGCTGATGTTATTCCTCCCTGCTTTCACTGTGCAACAGATTCTTTTGTAAAACTATTTCTTGAATGACCTTCACATTTTTCTACCTCCGTATCCTTCCCAATTCTCTCCTCTCTCCACTCCCTCCTTCCTTGGTAGTCCTAACTCCGTCTCTCAGAATGTCCAAATTCTTCTCTTCCTTCAAAGACCAGCTTAAATACCACTCCTTGAAAAGCCCTCTCTGAGCTACTGGACTGGTTAAAAAACTCTCCTCTGAACAGCAACATCCTTTAATTTACAGCTTTCTTATGGTTGTGTGTGGATATTACAGTGATGCACATACAAGTGCAAATTCCTAAAAGGCAGACACGGCTTAAGATGTCTCTGGGTTTCTCCCATTGCAATAGCGAGATCACCATGGACGCCTAAAGAATGCTTATGAAAAGAAAAGAGTCAGACAAAATGTTTGGTGGCTAGAATGTTTCAAACAGCTACATGCACTACAAAAATGTGCAGCCACATGAGGGACTCTGGAAGCAGCTGTGTTGGTGTCTGTGTGCTTAACGCTGTTAGAATAAGTGTTAACGAAACTAACAAGTCCCTTCACCAGGCCTGGTTCTAGAAGACTGGAATAGGAGCCCACAATGAAATCAACATTATGAATGACATCCACAGATGACATCTGGAATTCTACACTGTCAGCTTTATCCCAGACATTTCCTTCCATATCCCACCTCTCAGAAGTTCAAGTCCCATTGAACTCAAGTACACCATGAAATGTCTCACTTTGTATACTATTGCTTATCCTAGTCCTATGCTTCAGACACCACTAACTCACCTAGAAAACTCATACTTCTGTTTTAAGTCACAAATAAATCATCACCTCATCTATAAATCATTTCTGGTCTCACCTTCTGGGGTTTTCTCACCTGTCAAATGGTACCAATAATACCTAAACAAATGGGTGCAGTGAGAACGAAGGAAGATATTGTTACCATGGCCAGTTGTCCCTCTTACTCAAGGCAGTTTTGTTTTTCGCCTATTGTCCTGGAGTAAGCATCAGTAGTGCTACCTTTTACTCTCAACAGTGCCCAAGTTTAGATATTAAAATATATGAAAAAGCTAAGTAGTATATTTAAGCACTTTGGGGTTTAATTAGATGGCAGCTTTCCTCTGTGTTAGAGAATTACTGTAAACAGAATTCTGCTATAACATTAAAACCTTTATACAGTCACGCATCACTTAACGACAGGGATACATTAAGTTGAGTTGACTGCAGTGTCATTAGGCGGCTCATGACTGTACTCCTCAACATGAAGGCTTCCTTGGTAGCCTGTGAGACTTGAAGGCAGTCTCATTTTTTATCCTCAAGTCCTGGGATAAGTGAGCCACAAATGTTCATTGAACAAATGAATGACCGCCACCTGCTGAACTAGAGAACTATCGAAACCTAGTCCCAATTCTGGGTCTCAGGAAACCTATTGAAAATATGCATAAGATACCAAAATTCATAGGGCATTATTGGCATCATATTTTAAGATGATGAAACTGGATCTTTAGAAGTTTAAATAGCATGCTAATGTGCTCTTAGTTTATAAGTAGTACCACTGGGATTAGAACTAATTGCTACTGATTCCTAGTCCAGGGTTCTATAGAATAGGGAAATGTACAGCATTATAGAAAGTGAAAGGCATAATCAGAACTGAGGAAGAGGTTTGGAGAACCTCTGTAAAGGTCTAGTTTATGGCTATATTCAGTCTGATGATTTAATTAGATTGATTAGTCAGAATTTAGACAGGATTGTACTGTAAAGCACTTGCTGAAAGACTCACATTTGCCTATGACTACGGCGAGCTGAATCTTTGCAAGATCCAATGGGCTAGAGAAGTCACCATAACGTGAATACGTGAGGAAAAGACACAAAATAGGAGATAACATCAAAGAAGCAGTTCGGCTTTCAGATTATGCCGAAAGAGTGGTATCGATGAGGAATAATTATTTAGTATTTTACCAATTCTCATACTTACTACCTGTAATACTAAATTCATATATATATATATATATTTTTTTACTTTAAGAGCGAACATATCCATTAGGAAAGTTGGCAATGTGATGTATGATGGTAGTGGTTATTATATCCTCTGCACCTACAGTGATGACATTAAACCTTTCAACATTACATTATTGTCCTTAAAATTAACCAACCAAATCCAAAAAGCTAAAATATAAAGCCATTTCAGAACAAATTTTGACAGGTTTATAATATACAAATTTTATAATAAATATAGAATAAATCTATTCTAGAGAGGATAGAGATAGCCAGATATAGATAGAGAGATTGATTAATTGATTGATAGATACCTAAAGATTATCTAATCCAACAACGGTTCCATTTTGTAAAAAGGAATGAGGTTCACAGAAAAGTATTCTCATAATACACAATAAGACTGATTAGTCAAGCACTGAAAAAGTGTAGTTCATGACGGTAGTCCATTCTCTAATTATTGTGTTTCCTCTAGGCTTTACTTTTATTTAAAAATGAACAAAGCATTTGTTAGTATATTTCCTAGCTATGTTGTCTTTATGTTGCCATAATCCCAAACAAATGTAGAGAGTGAATAACTCAATAGAACATTTGATCTTGTAAAGGACCAATAATTATTGAGTGCACAATTATTTGTGTTAGTCTAAAATTTTATTATTGCTGTTCTAGCAATGATTGTAGCATATAGTACATAGAAATATTAGTTAAATATCTTTAAGTGCTATGTTTTCCTTTTATGTCAAAAGAAGCAAATATAGAAAAGGAAGAAAATTTGGCTTCAAGATGCTAGACAGAACTAGGATAGGACATGGACTATTTGGATGGCATTATTTTTCTTAATTTATCTAACTCTAATTTACTGATCAAAACAAACTAGTCAAAATGAATTGATTATGTCAAGCAATTGGTCTAAATAATGACTTTTTAGAAAAACAACACAAAAATATTTATTCACACTTGTTTACATGTTTTGGCTATGTGTAGCCCCTATGAGAATTTTGTAATTTTTTTCTGCATTTTTTTTTTTTTTTGAGGAAGATCAGCCCTGAGCTAACATCCATGCTAATCCTCCTCTTTTTGCTGAGGAAGACTTGCTCTGAGCTAACATCTATTGCCAATCCTCCTCCTGTTTTCCCCCAAAGCCCCAGCAGATAGTTGTATGTCATAGCTGCACATCCTTCTAGTTGCTGTATGTGGGACACGGCCTCAGCATGGCCAGAGAAGCAGTGCGTCAGTGCGCGCCCGGGATCCGAAACCCCGCCGCCAGTAGCGGAGCGAGTGCACCCAACCGCTAAGCCACGGGGCGGCCCTCTGCATTTTTAACTAATTAATTCATTTATAGAGTTTGAGAGGTAAGAAGGGTTGGTAATTTTTGTGAAACAAAAAAACTTTCCATTTTATATACCTTTAGTCATTTCATGTTTCTTTCCACACATAATTTAATATTATGTTTCCAATTTATAAATAGCCAACTAAGCATGTATTTCTTATTTGCCAGTATTTGGGGGAATTTTAAATGTTACTTTTTACTTAAATAAATAGTTCAGAAGAAAGTTGGTTAAAAGTATATGTTTCTAATCCTCGTTCACATATTGAGTCAATATACAATATATGCAGTCATTTGTACATCAAGGCAAGTACACACAAGAAAACCACTACTGTTCAATGAATATGGCTATTTGGTTAGTGATTTTGCTTTTTACTTTTTAAATCAATTTTAAATCAGTGATGTCTACTTTCCCTATCCCATCAGAGATGCTTCATTTACTGATTGTATATGACCTATATATTTAAGTAGAAGAAATGGTTGCTTTTTAGTTGTTGTATATCTATGAAAGGAAAATTACATTCTTTTTATTTTATTCTAAATTGTGAAATAAAGTGAGAAAATTTTAGAAACAATTTATCTCTAATGTAATAACATGTTAATCAAAGGCCATATTTAAATTTATTAAGTATATTAATGCTAAATTATATTTTGCTATTCTCTTAATTCAAAGAATAATTGTTTTTAAAGATACCATTGATTGAAAAGCTTCAAAACCAGAAAATATTTTTCCACAAATTTGTGATTATATATATATCTGCCTGTGTTCCACACAGCATCCAGAGAGTCCTTTAAAAACATAAGTTGTGTGATATCACCCTTCTTCATAATACTTACATTTTACCAAGAATAAATCCCTACTTCTTACCTCAGTCAATTGAGCCCTGCATCATCTGGCTGCTGCCTCCCTCCCAGCCACACGTCCCTCTGCCCTGCTTCTCACTAGTTTCCTTTATTCCCTCAAACAGAGCAAACTCTCTCACACCTCCACAGTCTTTATTCACAACTACCCTCTACCTAGAAAGTTTGTCTCCTCAATCTCACTGCTATCTCTCCTTCTGATCTTTGCATGCAGCCTCCTCAGAGAAGGTCACCCTGCCTATTACTGTCTGTCAGTGCCCCTTGATGATTATTTCCTTTTTGGCATTTATCAAAATTTTTCAGTATAAGTGTGTATATATTATGTATATTATATATATGTATATTATATGTATGTATAATATATGTATAGTATACATATTTATGTATATATGAGGAAAGAAAGTGTTTCTATTTTATTTAACATTATGTTATATAGTCATTCAATAATATGTAGTGAATGAATGAATGAATCCATTAATTAACATTTGACTAAATCTTCTGTTTCTGATCATTGTTATCCTCCTGTCCACACAATCAGCCTAAGACCACCAGGAACAAACCTACAGACAGGTAAAATCAGATTTATTGATCCATTGCAAACAGGAATATCACATACTAGGATTTGGAGGTAAGGGTGGAGATAAGATGAAATTTAAATGAAGCGGTATTTTGACAGATTCATTGCAAAGCAGGGCTGTACGTAAAGGGGTCAAAATCAGGTCTAAACCACAAAGTAGGTGTAGGGTCTTGTTTTCTTGGAAACTACAAAATTAAGACAGATGTGAAATGTTGCATCCAAAAACCCTTATCTGAAGTCCTGCTCCTGAATTGAAAATTAAGAATGCTTCTCCACGTCAAGGTGCTTTAGATCCTCCAGGCAGGAGTAAGAAGTTTCATCTTACTGATATAATTTCAAGCAATTAATTCCATATAGTCTATAATTTTAGAGAACTAAGATTTCTCAAAGAGTAGGGAAATAGTACTCACTCAACGAGGGGAGTTGTTTTGATACATTAAAGCTGTGGTTTGTTCTTGGGGGAGACATTTCTTATTGTATTTGCAGTTGGATTTATGTGTCTTTTATGAATGACAGGGCAGATGTTGACAGTTTAGGCTATTTTTCACTCTCTCACTTCATATTCAGAAGTCAGTTATCTTAGATTAACAGTTAACCTTAGTGTCACATTAAGAGCTCTCATGTCCTCTTGCAATAGCTCTCCTTAAAACTCCTTTCACATCTTGGTTCCTTAGGCTATAGATCAAAGGGTTGAGCACAGGTGTGATCACAGTGTAGAACACCGCAATGACATTGTCCCCAGCCCTGGAGGACTTCGACTGGGGTCTCATGTACATGAAGATGGCAGTTCCATAGAATAAGGTCACAACTGGCAGATGAGAGGCACAGGTGGACAGTGCCTTGTGCCTCCCGGAGGCTGACCGCATCCTGAGAACTGATAGAAGGGTTCGGGCGTAGGAAACAGCAATGAGGAGAAAAGGAACGAAGACAATGATGACACTGAAGATGAAAACAACCAGCTCAGTAATGAGGTGTCAGCGCCAGCCAACCTCAGGACGGAAAGCACCTCACAAAAAAAGGGATTCAGGACATTGGGCCCACAGTAGGGCAAACTCAAGTGAGGACACTGATCATCAAGGAGCTCAGGGAGCTACTGGACCAAGAAATGGCTGCCAGTTGGACACAGGTGCTTTGGTTCATAAGATGGTACAAGGAAGAGGATGACAAATGGCTGCATATCTGTCATAAGCCGTGACACCAAGGAGAACACATTCCATCATTCCAACAGAGAGGGAGAAGTACATCTGAGAAGAACAGCTGGAGAATGGGATGGTCTTTTTTCCCACCATGTTGGACAGCATTTGTGGGACATTGGTGGCTGTGTAGCAGATATCCAGAAAGCATAAATTAGTGAGGAAAAACTACATGGGGGTTTGGAGATGTGTTTCTATCTGGATAATAGTGATAATAATAATATTACCAGGTACTGTTAATAAAAAGAAGAACAGGAACATAATAAAAGGAATGAGCTTCCTCTTTGGCTGAGATGAGAGTCCTAGGATCACAACTTCAGTCACTGTGAAGTTTATTTTTATCATATCCATTTTTCACACCACCTCCCTCTTCCAGAAACATCCACTCACCTGAAGACAAAAATCAAGTGCCCTATATGCCACAGTGTTGGAACTAAGTGTTGTGACTAACAGCAAAAACGCCTAAAGGGAAGGAGGATTTATGTCAGGGCAGGAGGAGGCTTAGGAGGAACTTGCAGTGGTAGGAAGAGCACAGAATGAGGAGTCAGAGGCACTGAGTTTTAGACTCAGTCATACCCACTGATTTGCTTTACAATTCCCAGTAGTCACTTTGCATCTCTAGGAGGTCTCTCTTTCCTCATTTTTCTGATCAGGAAGTAGGGGTGGAGTAGAGTGTTTGTGCATTCATTATTCAGGCTTGCCGCACACATATGGATTTGAGAGGTGTTAGCTGCCTGCCTAACACCACCAAGCTTTTTGCCACAGCCCCTGACATTTCAAGCATTAATACCAGTCTAGGTGAAGCCATTGTCTCAGAGAGTGTTCTGAGTGTGACATTAAAAGCCCTCTGCAACCTCATCTGCCATCATTCCAACAAATACACGACATACTCCAGATGGATCTGACAACAGTTTCAACAGTTTCTCCACCCTCCAGTCATTCCATTCCCTGCTTCTACGCGTTGATAGTTGGAGTTTCGTTTTCATTGCCAGAAATCTTCCTCCCACCTGGTAACTGTCCATGCACCTTCAAGCACACCAACATGTTTTTCTCTCCTGTGTAAAATCTTTCACAGCACACACTCTTCCCTCATTGCTCCTAGCAAGCTGTCTTCTCTGGCCTGCCTCCCACTGTCGGGTACAATAGATAATTCTATCATAACCTATGCTACTCACTTGTTTACAAAGATTTAGTTTCTTTCAATAAACTACACTCTTCTTGAGGTCAGGTCCCATGCCTTAGTTCTATCTCTTGTTCGTAGTACCCAGCAGAGTATTTAGAATACAGTAAATGCTAGGTAGATATGCAGGTTTGAGGACAGATATTGAGCACTGAGAGAACTGGTTTGAATCTTGGCTCTATAACCCTCAAATTTTGTGACCTTGAACAATGTATGTACAAACATTTCTATGTTTTAGCTCGTCTGCAAAATGGGAATAACAATCACATTTACTTCACAAGATTATCGTGAAGATTAAAATAAAATGACTCTTTTAAAGCACTCAGCAGAGTGCCTGGCACATACTAAGTACTCAATAAGTATTATGATAAATAATAGAGAAACTTGACAAGTTGCTTTGGGGGACATTAGCCAATCTGACATCATTCTGGTCACTTAAAAATTGGGTAATGAGTCAATGAAAAGTGAGGCTGAATGTCTGTTACAAAATCTATCTGTATAGACACTCAGTGAAATAGCAGATAAGTGAAATCGACTTCTAAAACAATATAGTCATAGGTGAATAGAAACTCAAAGATTACAACTCTCTGAAGTACACGTGGTGTAGAGGAAGGACTATGGATGTTATAATCAGATCTCCTTGAGTTTCAATCCTGCCTGCACTTATTTCTGAGTTTATCTTCAGAAAGTTAATTAACTGCTCTGGATCTATTTTCCTGCCTTTAACAGGAGGTGCAACACATACTCCACAGAGCTGTTTGACAATTAAATAAACTTCCTGGGGAGGGGTTTTGCAAGGATGGATTTCTCAAAATATAGTGATTATTATTAATACTTCTTAAGACATTCTCTTCTTTTGCATTGAGAAAGATTTGCCTAAATAAAGTTAGCACACTTTTTGGTTAATTGCCTTTTCAGAGACTTTCAAAGCTATGAAGACTTGAGGTCCTTAAGGAGTCAAATACGCGGGGGAGTCTGAGCAGGTATAAGTTATCTGGATCCATGGCGTGGTCCTTTATTGGGTGGGACTGTGAGAATTGCGGGTAAGTGTCCTGGTCCTGGGTGAGGTGAGCAGAATGTTTCTGCACTCATAATCAGAGTTGGCTGTAAATGTAAGAGACACAGGACTCTTCCAGAAGATGATTTGGGCACCACTTGCAAACATTCATCTGACCCCACATGTATGAGGTACTCACCTGGGACAGCATCTGAATCTCTCACCATTATCCTATCAGTTTTCGGTAAGGTGTTATAACTAGAAGAGAGGAACCCATGGAACCCCCAAGCAACGGTTAACCTAATACCAAATATAAAAGGATGTGGCTTAGTGGTTAAAAACCAGGTCTCTGGAGTAAGACAACACCACTCTTAACTGTGTAATTACTAGCTACATATTAAAACTCAGTTTGGTTATCTGTAAAATTATTGCTATTAATCTTTAAACATACCTATGATGGAGGCTGTGGGAGTATGAAATAATGCATGTGAAACACTAAGCACAGTGCTTAACTCAGAGTAAAGTATTCAAAATTGTTACCTATTATTTTTATAAATGATCAAATCCTGGGATAGTAATGAGAAGCAGAGAATAAGAGAATCAAGAGACATTAAGTTTAAGATTGAGTCCAGGAGTTCTCAACTTTTTCCCACAGGAAACCCCTTTCATCCCGTGGATTCGAGTTTTCAAAGATTTTGTTCAGCCACAAAATTGTTCTCAGTTTATAACGAGTGATTCATTTAAAATAAACAGCCTACAAAATCTCATAATAAGCCTACTAAGTAAAATGAGGTAAATATTGAACTGATCTATTTTTCCATCAAAAGTAGATGGGAAAGAGTATACTCTAGTGAAGGGAAAAGAAAATAAGTTAAATTAATGGGATGTGTGTAATATTAGATAATGAGCAGTGCTAGGGAGATTGACAAAGTGGAAAAGAGATATAAGAAATATCAGAGAAGTAGATTGCAATATGTTGATCAGGGAACATCTGAAAAGGGGTAATATTAGTGGCAATTAAGTCTTGAAGAATGTGAGGGAGATCGCTATCAAGATATCTGAAGAAGAGCATTCTAGTCACAGGGAGGAGCAGCGGCCAAGGCTCTGACCATGTGCTGTTTATCCCATGAATGGAAAGGAGGGCAGCGTGGCGGGAGTGGAGTTAACAGTGGAGGAGAGAACAGGAGAGTCAGACGCAGAAAAGTAATAAGATTGTATGCTTTGTAAGGATTTTGGCTTTTACTATGAATACATTGAGAAGTCATTGGAGTGTTTGAAGAAGAAAAGTAAAATGATCAAACTGGTATATTAACAGGGTCACTCTAGCTGCCTTGTTGAGAGACTCAAGTGCGGTCAGCACAGAAGCAGGGAGGAAGCAGGGAGACCATTAGGAAGCTCTATAATGATGCAAATGTGAGGTAATAGTGGGTTATTCTAGAACCACGGGAGCTGGGAAAAGTTGGTCAGATTCTGAATCTGTTTTGAAGGTAGAATCAAGATGTTTCTGATTAGTCAGCTACAATGTAAAAGACAAAGAGGAACCAAAAATATTCAATGGTTTTCCCTAAACTGAGATAATGCCATTTACTGCAGTGGAGAAATCTGAGAGAAAAGCAGGCTTAAGAAGCATTGTTAGGAACTCTGTTTTTCTTGAAATGCCCAATGGACATCCTGTTAGAGATATTAAGTAGGTATTTGTATCCAGGAGGCTGGAGTTCAGGGAGGAGAAATGGTCAGGAGATTAAAAAAATAATAAGATTCACATATGGAAATCACTTAAAGTCATTAGACTGGATAACTCAACATGGAGTGACTGTGGATGGAAAAGAGAAGAGATCCACAACTTGATTCTGGGCACTCCAAAATTCAAAGCTGGAGGCAATAATGCTGCTGAGAACACACAGCCATGGAAGCAGAAGGAAACTCAGGCAACTTTGATGACCGGGAAACCAAGGGAAGAGAGTATTTCCAGCAGGAAGGACTGATCAACCACGTCAAATGCTGCAGATAAATCAAATCAGAGGAGGACTGAAACGCGGTCATTGGATTGAGTTACATGTGGTCCCTGAACCTAGATGAGGGCACCTTTAGTGGAGGAACAGTAGCAAAAGCTTAGGTGCAACAATCATCTGTTGTTCTATATTTTACTCAGAAATAAGTCAATTTAGTAACTTTGATATTTATTAACATTAATTTGACAGTCTAATAGGAACCAAGGGTTTTTGTGGATTCCAAGAGGAGGGGCATACATACTCATGTTCACTGGGAGTTTTATTTGGCTACAAAACCACTTAGGTTGGTGGGAAGTTAGTGTGACTGGAATTGCCCATGAAGTGTAATATAGATGTACTGTTGCTAGATATATTCCCCATATCCATTTCAGTGGAATATTTATAGTTCTATGTGCAGAGAATCTTGAAGAAGGTGAGCAGATTTCTTTGTCATCAGATGGAATACCAAGTCTCATCATCATATTCTAAGACATATGTTTTCTTCCTGTTATTATTATTAAGGAAAAAATCCTTAATAATAAAAAATTATAAAAGAAGTAAAAATGTAATATCCTGTGTAAGTTTCTAGTACTACGTTACTTATGTAGTACACAGGAATTACTTAAAATTGGCAATTTAGATTATTGGTATATATTTTATTGTTATAATATAGATAAAATACAGTAAATACTGTATACTTTATAATGCCATCATAGTATACCATTCTTCTGTACACTTTTTTCCAAAGCTTTGTATATATCCTCTTTTTTCCTTATAATCTCCTGAGTATTTTCTTATGCATATAGATATTATTATGAAATATGAATTTATAATGGTTGTAGAGTGTCTCAATATATGGAAGTACTGAAATAAAAATAGTTGATTCTTTAAAAAATATATTAAAAATAGGTGAAGTTCAGTATTTCAGATACAAATAAGTAACACTTTAAGCTAAGAAGTCACATATTTAGCAAAAAAGCAAATTGACATTATGAAGTAGACCAAAGTATAGGAAAATGGAAATTAGAAGGCCATGCTTCCTTTACTTGAACAATCATTCCTAAGGGAAAAAATAAATAACCAACTTCAGAAATTTGGAATTGAATATTGTTAAAGTCGTTGAACAAGGAGGCCATTACAGTGAGGGGGCTCTTATACCTGGTAGCCTATGTAAGCAAACCAATGTCTAAGACAGAGTCAATGCACTTGAATCTGAGAAAATGAAACCTCAGACCAATCACAAACTGCCAGCTAGGTTTTCTGAAATAGAGCAATCATTTAACCTGTAGTCAATCAAATAATTTCCTTGCTTTCCTTTTGTGTCTTCTCTATAAAAACCTGTCCCCTACCTCCTGATGGGGGCGAGCTCCTGACCACTTTTGGTTTGACATTTGCTGGATTCAAATCGATGTAAGCTCAAGCAAACTGTAAGAAATTTTAATGTGCCTATGTTTATCTTTTAACAATATATAGTCATAAAGTCTAAGTGGTCTGTTGCAAAATGAAAATTCTTCATAAAATGAGCACTTACTTTGTTGGATCCTAGATTTCTAGGTTTACCAGTGATATAATGTTATTTATTTACCATATTTTCTATTTATTCAGCACAATGATTCAAGCTGAACTCTCTTTTCTCTTCTCCTAGGTGAGATTCCCTATAGCCATGAACACGGGAAATCACACAGTGACAGAATTCGTCCTGGTGGGCTTCAACAGACCCCATGATACAGCTGATCCTGTTTGTGGTATTCCTCAGCGTAAATTCTGTGACTGTGGTAGGAAATACCACCCTCATAATGTTGATCTGTAATGACTCCCAGCTGCACACGCCCATATATTTTTTCATTGGGAATCTGTCTTTTCTGATCTCTGGTATTCCTCTGTCTACACCCCAAAGATCCTAATGACCTGCATCTCTGAAGACAAAAGCATCTCCTTTGCCTGCTGTGTAGCTCAGTTCTTTTTCTCTGGTGGGCTGGCCTGCAGTGAGTGTTATCTGTTGGCTTATGACCTCTATATGGCCATCTGAAAGACACTGCTTTATTCTCAGTCCATATCCATAAAGCTATGTGCATTTTTGGTAGCAGCCTCATACCTTGGTGGCTTTATTAACTGTTCCATCAACACCAAAAGAACTTTTGCTGTGGAATCCTGTAGTAATAATGTCATTGATGACTTTTTATGTGATTTGCTTCCCCTGGCAAGGTTGGCTTGTGGCGGCAAAGGTGGCTACCAGGTTGTGCTGTATTTCCTCCTGGCTACCAACGTCATTACGCCCGCTGTGCTCATATTTGCCTCCTACCTCTTTATCATTGCCACCATCTTGAGGATCCGCTCCACCCAAGGCCGCCTCAAAGCCTTCTCCACATGCTCCTCCCACCTGATCTCTGTCATTTTGCCCTATGGCTCCTTTCTCTACATCTACTCTCATCTCCAAACTAGCTATTCTTTTGATAGGGACAAAATAGTTTCTACATTTTACACTGTGGTATTCTCCATGTTGAATCCCATGATCTGTAGCTTGAGGAATAAGGATGTAAAAGAGGCTCTGAATAAACTCTCCAAATAAATCAGGATTCTCTCCTTCCAAGGAAATGCAAAGACAGTATTTGATCAGGTTACTAGGTTTCAAGAAAAGCTGTCATTGTGTTCCCACATGGTTAAGAATTCTTACAATGCAAGTTAAAGAGTTTTCAGTCTTGATATATGACCATACACGAGACTTAAGATGACAAAATGAGGGCAATTTACGATATAAAATTTAAGTGTAAAATATAAGTATTTGTATTGAATTTCATATTACTCTAGATTATAAACAAAAACTTACAACCGGAAACTGTCCTCTGCCTTCGTAAAGTAACAGAACAGCCCACTCCTTTAGCATAAGAATATGTCTGGCTGACTGATATACATCGAATAGCATCTATATAATTATTTCTAAGAAACAGGAACAGATATGCTGAATTAATTTTTAATATTTTCCTATTGCTATTAACTAGTTGTAATCACCACATTCCATTCCCTTAACAGAATTTCTCAGGCGTTTTTATACGTACATTTTTCCCCCAGAAGCATTAGCACAAATACCCAGAGGCACCCTTGAAATAACTTAGTACAGCTAGACTCAGCAAGCATGATCTCTCCCATCTATATGTCTCTTATATAAGTTCCTCAGTTAAGGAAAAGTTCTCTTAGATATAATTTTTATGAATCACTGTATAACTCCCAGGGCTCTTCTTTTATTTTATAGGAGTGAACCTACAAGGGCTTCTACATCCAAATTGTGACAATCAAAACACAATTATTATAATAAAAATAATAACAACTGTAGTGAGGTAAACAATTTGAGAAATAAAAGTCTATGAGTACACATTACTCAAAAGAGAAAAAATTATATAGAGAATATATACGGGTAGTGATAAAGCAAAACGGCAGATATGATGAGTTGCTTTTAATTTTAATTTTTAAAAGTGTGGCAATGTTGCTATAATTTGTGTTGATAAAACATGACTATGTCCTTGTTTCTATCTGTATAAGCAGTAACTGAAAAAAAAAAAATGCAAGAAAGTGAAATTTAATCAAATAATTCCCTAAAAATGTAGGAGCTCCATGAAGAGCAGGAGAGATTGATCTGCACTGGCAGTGACACACATTAACCTGAAGAGTAAATCCAAGGTATATAATCAGTACTAGCTGTAACACACAGTAATCCAATAGACACAGGGCCCAACAGTGTAAGTCCAAGACGCTTGATTTAGACAATTTTCTAAAATAGAAAGCTACTTATGCCAACTCAGATTCTTATTATCTAAAAGAGAGATCTCTATATTTCCCACTAATAATAGAATTCCTATAACATATATTCTTTTTAAGAAACATTAACACATCTAATTGGTGTATTACAGTGGCATAAAATCAGTTATTTAATGCTGTTTACATGAAACTAGAAAATATATCATTCCAGAGGGAAATATCAGTTATAAAAAATAAAATTGGTGTAATAAACCTTTTCTTAAAACATCCTAGTATCATAAGTCCTGATATTTAACTACAAAAAAGATGCTCAAACTACTAGTCAAGAATTCTTATGTTAAGTGTTTTAGGAGAAGCAGCCAAGTCTTATCCTTCAAATCATTATCAATATATACTCAGATACCGTAACTTTCACTGGCCTGAATGTATGGTTATATTTTTTTGTGTATTGATAAGTAATCTTAACTCCAGAATCAAGTCTAAATAACATTACCAAGACCCTAATAAGAAGATAAAGTACAGCTAATAATAATCTTAGGGAGACATAAACATAAATAAGAACCTAATAAAAATGTAATTAAACAAGTGGCATTGATGTTTTAGAAAATGTTTTAGAATACGTTTACGTGCAAGTTTGACAGTAAATGTTTTACTCACTGTTGGGACGGTTTCATCTCCAGTTTATAGTTGTGAAACGTTAAAAAAAATCTTCCATATTAATTTGAAATTACAATATAAATTCCTAAGGGAATTTTATTACTCAAATCACAAATGAAGTTTGAAGTCTTACAGAAAAGTAGTTTCTAAGTTGTGGCTTTTAGATATATGAGTTTTAATAAACATTTTTTAAAAGTACAAATAGTTTACGGGTGTTCTCCTCCATGCAGAAAATCTCTTGAACTTACATGTTTTAATAAAAAAAAACTCTAATGAGAAGAAGACCATGTTGTTGAGCCCCTGCCGTACGCTGTGGCCACTTGATATGAGGGCCCATTGAACACGAACTGTTGTGTGTGGGGAGGGAGGCTGACTAACATTCACAGACTATGTCACCTCACCCACCTGACTAGTGAGAGCCTCCCAATATATGCATGTTTGGATATAATTGTGTACATATGTGTGAACATAAAGGGTTTAGGACATCTTCTAAAGAAAGTCTATGACTTTGAAGGTTCAATAAAATATGACAGTCTCTCAGCCTCCTCCACAAACCCAGTGACCTCAAAATGCATTGTTTATCCCTCAAAGCCTACAACTGCTTAGTGCTAATGTGAGCCTGTGCAACTATACAGTTTTTGAGGCTAGACATTTGTTTTTACTCCAAGCTGATTCCATCCATTTTTTTTCCCAAGACAAAAGTTACTATTCCTGCATCCTTTCTCCAACTTGTCTACCTGTAAAACTCGTTCACTCACGATCTCCACCTTGCAGATCCTCAATTCCTTTGCTCTCAGAGAAAGAGACGAGTTAAAGGTGATCAACTGGGATCCTCACCCTTGCATCTTTCAAGTCTTTGATGAAAACACTAATCTCTACACTTCCCCCAGGGATGTGATATTGCATTTTGTTTACTATCTTAGCAGAGGATGTCTAAGGGGAGCAATTTCAGGGACTTCTACTTGAGCCTTCCAACAGTAATAATGCTCATTCCAAGGGTCAAGGAGGAGGAACTAGAATTAAGATTCTGTTTTATTCTGTATGTCTATGCCCTATGTGATTTCTGGATCTGGGTAAATAACGATCAGCTATATATCTGGTCCCATTGCCTATACCAAGAGATGCACTCAGGCCAAAATTATCTTTCACGTTGTTTCCATGAGACCCACCGGTGAGTGTGTACCTCTGGTGTTTGTCCATGTCTGGAGATTAGTGTCACTTCAGAGCCAGTATCTAATAACCCTCAGAAGACTTGAGTACTTCTCCTTTCCCAGTGTAGGATTACCCTCATAAATGGGTACAAGCCATCCACAAGAGGGCCTGGAGGAAGATACACAGTGTACACATTGGCCTAGTTTCAGGATTCTTCCTTAAAGGGACCATGCCTCCCCATCAGTCTATGGCTTCAGTGGCTGTAAACTAACTTAGGTCAGAGAATTATGTAAGAGGCTGTACTTCCCTGCTAGAACATCTTGAGCTAGTTTTGTCCAAGTAAAAATGGTTTTTGTTTATAAGAAAAATAGCACGTTGGTTGGTTTCCCATCTACTTCATCATTAGGAACCACCTAATCCAAGAGATGTTGCCACAAATGTCTGGACAACAAAATACTTGGTTAGCGTCTAGAGTTTGTGGTGTATATGGGTAATTGTTTGCATCTCATCTCTGACATATGCAGTGCAATCGGCTTTTTGGCTGCCTGTTTGTTTTTACACAGGTTTAAATTTCAGCAGAAGCCAACTCACCACATGCTATTTATAAGCTCTATTTGCTCATGCCTCTGTGCCACAGAAAGCTGATCTCTCAATGTCTTCCCTTCACCCCTCCTTCATTCCATGACGCCACTGGTGATCAGTTAAGTTGGATGTCACTAAAGACCACAGATTTCCAGGGTCCCATTTCCCACTTCAATGGGTTTATAAATCGAATCTTTAAATATGTGAATAATCCAATACCATTTGAATGTTTATCTTCCGAGACTACTTCTAGGATGAGTATCAATTATGAACCTGGCAGGTAGCAGATTGCTAGTTAAACTGGTTAATTTGGGAAGGGATTAATAAAGGGATTATTACAAAGGAATGTGGGTGGTGTGGAGAATTCCCAAGGAAAAGGGTAATAATCCTAGGACCACTAACTTCTGAGAGCTGTTCTTCCTCTATCCCTGAAGGTGCAAGAAGAGAGAGACATGGTGAGCGCTGGAGCGAGAGCTTTGAAGGAGGGTCACCTGGAAGGAGCTGTGGTCTAGGCCCAGGGATGCAGCCAGCTGTAGCATGTCTGCAAGCAAGGAGCCTGGGGAACATTACTCTGACCTCACTCTCTTCCCTGCCAGTGACAACCACTGGCTAAATCCATTAAGTAGATAGAGATCAAAGAAACCCACTGATGGAGTTAACACAGTTGAGCATCCTGGAGCAAAGGGGAGGTTCAAAATGTGGAGAATGAATTTGGAAGGACAAAAGAAAAGTTTCAACATATAACAAAAATATCAGTATCATTGAACATATGTGCTTTAATGTGTGATGTATGCATGTGAATAGATATAGTATATGTAATATATGTGCACACATATGTTCAGTTTAGCTTCTACGTAATTCAAGAGAGAATGAGGATGAAAATTCAGACTTATTACATTTTCACCAGGAAATTGTAGTCACAAAAAATTTTTCTGCATCATAAAATAATACCCAATTTGTCAATATACAGTCTTGTTTAATTGTCTTGTTAGTTATTTCCCAAGCTATGAAATCCTGAGGGGTTGCAGGAATCTACCACCCTGGGAAACCAGAAACTGATAAAAACAATTCTGGAACAGGCAGATTTGAATTCTGTTGAGGTGATGGTGTGGCTGGGAATTTTAGGTAAATTGCCTAATTCAGATGTTACAGATAGATGGAAAATTTTACTTGTTCCTCACAACCAGTCCAAAGGTCATTTACATCTTAAGATACAATAAGTGCTAAAAAAAAGGGCCTTTTGAAATATCTTCACCATCTTCCTATTGTAGTTTCTGAAACTGCTGAGAGTTCACAAGGAGAAGTAGCATTTCTCATTATTACAGACAAAAAAAATTAACATTACATAAAAGGACAAGGGAGAAAAAGAAACTAAATACACAAACAAAGAAGCAATCATCAGGAACCACTTACAAAAGAAACATGATTGTCAATATCTCAAGGGCAACTGAGGCAACCGAATTAAGTAGCAAAGATTACTAAAGATTACTAGTCTGAAGGCTAAAAGATATCAAGAAAAGTTTTAATTTATTTCAGTTTGATGTTCTTTAAGAAAGCACAAAGGCATATAATATTTTTGAGGAGAATTCCAGACAAGAGATGCTTATCTCTAGACACAAAAAGTTATATTTTAATAATTTTGATGGAAAATGCATTGTTTAGTTTATACAAAAACACAACTTTTGTTGTGGAGAATAATATGTTAGTTTCTTAGCAAACAAAGCTAGATTACCATAGTCATCCTGTTCTGATTACCAGCTACAGAACTCAATTCTTCAACCAGTCTCTACCCAAGGAATTGTGTGCCCTATCTTGTTTTTGTGTTGGCATTAGGATTCCAAGTAGATCTGTTTATAGCTCATCTTTTTAATTGTATAACATTAAGCAACACATCTTTACTTTTGTTAACTCTTTGAGTCTTCCCCACATTGTAATGCAGGCAGGACTCCTGGAATAAAGAATAAGAGTAAGAATACAACTGATATTTATATCAACATTTCAAAGATGTGATTACAAGCAACCTGTTTTACAAGACTTGGGCTACTTAAATGAAAGCAGGTTCCTGGGCCCCACACACAGACTGCTAAATCCTTGTGTGTGCTGAATTCCAGAACCACTGGTTACTGGAGTGTGTATGATGTGCCAGGCACTGTGCTTAGTCCTTATTTGAATTTTCTGCTTTACAACAACCCTAAGGAGATAGAAGTTATCCCCGTCTTACACATGAAGAAATTGAGGCTTTACAATGTTGACTAATGATGGAGAATTTGAATCCCTGTTAACTGCCTGAAAGTCAAATGCTTTTTGTATGATGCCCAGGATCTCTCTGGTTTGAGCAGTCAGCTCTGATTTCTAAGACATGCTTCCTATCCATCATATATCCATCATATACAATGACAGAAAATCTGTTGCTGACATAAAAAACACCTTCTTCAAAGACCCACTCTATTTGGGCAAACAAGTATTGGGTAAAGTTATTTCACAGGCAGATTTGTTTCTTCCTATTCCTGTCTGCAGGAATGGTCGAGGGATTACTGGTGACAGGAAATGCATGTGAGATATCAGACAGTTCTGCTGACGTTTTAAGAGTAAATGACATCATTAGATACCTCCCAGAAAATTGATTCTATTGACTTGGTTCTCTTGCAATCCAAGGCTAACCATTCATTCATTCACTCATTTATTCATTAAATATTTATTGTATGTGTATTATATGCTAGGTACTATTCTAAGCACTGGGCATATAAAAATAATGAAATAGACAAAAAATCCTGCAGTCATGGAGTTTACATTCTAGTGGCCTTCTATCTCTGCTTGACCTCACTCACCCAGTAGACTCATGAAGATCTAGACAGAGTGCTATATAACCACAGGTAATTTTCCCACTCAACGATACTCTCCACTAATTTTCTATCCCTTCATATAATCCCTAGAAGAATCCTATAAAGAGTCACTAAGTAAAAGACAAAGCTGTGGAGTAGAGTTTCTTAATAGAGTCATAACATCCTTTAAAAAACATTTTTGAAATGTGTGGTGGATTTTCGACTGTCACAAAGATCAGGGACACTCCTGGCCATTTAGTATGTAGCAGACAAGGATGAAAATCGTTTGCAACCATGAGCAAGTCCCATCCAAAGAAAAACGTCCCACCCTCTACATCCAATGTCTTGATAGACAATGGTGCATTGAAAAAAATCATAATTATGTGAGTTTGAAATTTACTCCACTTTATGAAAAAACACAAAGTATATTTTACACGTTTTTGCTATACATCAACTTGCCTAGGAACTAAAAATTGAGCAAAGGTTGTGATTTGTTTTGTTTGGAACTTTATCAAGAATTATTCACCTTGTCAAAAAATCTTATGACGGAGTGTAAGTGTCACTCTGGGTATTTGAGTCACCAATAGATTCGTGATGATTCTACATAGATATGTATTCATTACACTGTGTTCCAGCATTGACATATTGAAAATCACATTATTTTATAATAGATCCTATAATTATTACTATATAATAATTGTATTATCAACTACTTTTCTTTTTTTATCACGTTTACATTAGACTTAGAATATTTTATTTACCTATGCATACGTATGTTTGTAGGTACATTATATTAACAACAAATTTCATCTTAGGACTATGAAGGAAGCATTAAAAGTGTTTGTTATGAAGTGGAAATTTTTGAATGTGATAAAATTGAGTACTATTACTACAAATGATATCAAATTGGGCTAAGTGTCTTTTTAAGAAGTGTACATGGCTAGTTATAAAAACTGGAAAAAATGCTTTTTCAGGTTTTTAGACCCCAAAAGACCTACAATGACATTCCATTTTATTTCTACTTAGCATAATCAGATGGACTAATTTTTTTGGTCTTCATTCTGAAATTTCACCCTGATTCTCAATTTGCTTTTCTCCCTGAGATTTATGACAAATGTGCCAAAAGCCCCTGCACAGTAGCTGAGAGGAAAACTTTCTCTGTGACTATGGAATAAAACTATGTAGGAGAGAGAATATTTTACCTTAGAGTTTTCTACTGGGCCTGAAAAGTAAATTTACATAAAACAGATTAATAGGAGTAAAGCATACAAACTGATTTAGCATAAGTATTACGTGACCTGGGAGCCCTCATAAGGAAACAGAGCCTCAAAGATGTGGCAAAACATAAATGTTTCTATAATAGGTTGAAGAAAGAGAAGCAATAGTGGAAAAGTAACTAAAATATATGGAGAGGCTAAAGGAAGATGAGAATTATTTTAAAGAGAAGAGCAAAGTTGAAGGACTCACGCTTCCCAATTGTAAAACATACTACAAAGCTATAGTAATTGAAACAATTATGACATTGGCCTATGGATAGACATAAAGACCAATGGAATAGAATGGAGAGTCCAGAAATAAACCCTTACATTTATGGATTTGGTAGGTAGGGATAATGCCTCCCCGAAATGTCTATGTTCTAATCCCTGGAAACTGTGATTACGTTAGGTTACATGGAAAGTGGATGTTATGGTTGCTATTCAGCTGACTTTAAAATAGATTATCCCGGATTATCTCTTGCACCCAATGTAATCACAAGAATCCTTAAAATTTAAAATAGAGGCAGAAGAGTTCAGAGTCAGAGGGAGACATGATTATGGAAGAATTTTCATAGAGATACAATGGTGCTGACTTTGAGGATGAAAAAGAGGGACCATGAACCAAGGAATGTGGGCAACCTCTGGAAGCAAGGAAATATATTCTTCTTTACAGCCCTGAGAAAGGAAAATAGCGGGGCCAACACCATAATTTCAGCCCAGGAGGACCCATGTTGGACTTCTAATCTACAGAACTGTAAGACAATATATTTGTGTTGTTTTAAGCCACTAAGCACGAGGTAATTTGTAACAGGGGCAACAGGAAACTAAAACAATGCTCAACTAGTTTTTGTCAAGGATGCCAAGATAATTGAATGGGGAAAGAATAGCCTTTTCAACAAGTGGTGTTGGGACAACTGGATATTCATATACAAAAGAATAAAGCTGGACCCCTACCTCACACCATATACAAAAATTAACTGAAAATGGATCATAGACCTAACTGTAAAAGTTAAAACTATATAAATCTTAGAAGTAAACAGAGCAAATCTTTGTGACCTTGTGTTAGGCAATGGTTTCTTAGATGAGACACAAGAGCAAGCAAGAAAAGAAAAAACAGACAAATTGGACTTTATCAAAATTAAAAGCTTTCATACATCAGTAAAGACTATGAAGAAAGGAAAAAGATCACCCAGATGATGGGAGAAAATATTTCAAGTGATATCTAATAAAGGCTTGTATATATAATATATAAGAATCCTCACAATTCAACAATAAGAAGACAGAAAACCTAATTAAAATGTGATTCAAAAATTTGACTAGATATTTCTCTAATGAAGATAAACAAATAGCCAATAAGTACATGAAAAGATGCTCAACATCATTAGTCATTAGGAAAATGTAAATCAAAACCACAATATTATGCCTCTTCATACCCAATAGGATTGTTACAATCAAGAAGACAGAAAATAACTTGTTTTGGTGAGGATAAGGAAAAATTTGAACCCTCGTACCTTGCTGTTGGAATTGAAAAATGTTACAGCTAATTTGGAAGACAGTTTGGCTGTTCCTCAAGATGTTAAATATAGATTCAATATGTGACTCAGCAATTCTATCTTACATATCTACACATGTAAATGAAAACGTGTCCATACGGAACTTATACAAGAATGTTCATAGCAGCTGCCAAGAAGTAGAAGCAGCAATGTGTCCATCAATTGGTGAGTAGGTAACCCACTATGGTACAACCATTTAAAAGAATATTACTCACAATAAAAGGAATAAAGTAATGATATATGCTAAAACATAGATGAAAAAGAAAAAAAAAGGAATCATTTTAACAAAGTCTGTGCAGAATTCTTTTGGTCTCAACTTCTGTCCTTGATAATAAGGATGTTTCTTATTGCTGCTGGTAAAAGTAAGACAGCTCTCACACGAGAGTTTCATCTCCTGTTTTCAGAAGGAAAGGGGGAGATCAGAGTGTCCCTTTTGTATCTGCAGATATTTTAAATGCCATTAGCTCAAAATAATACTTATGCCAAAGCAGCATATTTTGGAGTGATGTATTCTATCACCTTTCAGATGTCACCACCTTCCAAACCATAAGAACTTTCTCAATTATCATGGGTTTGAATATCTCGTCCATTTCTGGATGAGAAATTAGAAAGGGGGTTCTTTCTTAGTGTCAAAATTTAATTACCTCTTCTCTCAGTTTGCACCCATCATCCAGTATTATTTTCTTAATATCATCTAAAATTAAGTGAAAGTATTTCTATACTTATTTATTTATTGTATGTTTCTTCCTTCTAAATAAAAGCTACACAGAATAAGTGTCAGCCATATCACCCTCACTGCTGTATCCCAATGCCTAGATAACACCTAGAAGCAAAGAAATATATTCTGAAAAAATGAATAAACCACCAACAGCACTAAGGCTTTATTATTATTAAAATAATTTTACTGAAAGGAATCTATTGAGGCTCAGAAAACTCCTATTACCTGTCCAAGTCAGGCAAGATTCCTACTCAGATCTCACTTACTCTAAAATCTATAGACTGGAACAGAGAAAGCCCTCCTTTGGTATTGGTTGGGGGAATTAAACTCTTCACTCTTCCATTTGTAGGTGAGATCTCTTTAAGCCATGGAGAGGAGCAATCACACAGTGACAGAGTTCGTCCTGTTAGGCTTCACAACAGACTCCGTGATGCAGCTGGTCCTGTTTACGGTGTTCCTTTGTGTGTACTCCGTGACTGTGGTAGGAAATACCACCCTCGTAGTGTTGATCTGTAATGACTCCTGGCTGCACACGCCCGTGTATTTTTTCATTTGGAATCTGTCTTTTCTGGATCTCTGGTATTCCTCTGTCTACACCCCAAAGATCTTGGTGACCTGCATCTCTGAAGACAAAAGCATCTCTTTTGCTGGCTGTGCATCTCAGTTCTTCTTCTCTGCTGGGCTGGCATACAGTGAGTGCTACCTGTTGGCTGTCATGGCTTATGATCGCTATGTGGCCATTTCCAAACCCCTGCTTTATATTCAGGCCATGTCAAGGAAATTGTGCATCTGTTTAGTTGTATATTCCTATACTGCAGGTTTTGTCAATGCAATAATACTCACCAGCAACACATTCACAATGGATTTTTGTGGTGACAATATCATTGATGACTTTTTCTGTGATGTCCCGCCCCTAGTGAAGTTGGCATGTGATGTGAAAGACAGCTACCAGGCCATGCTGTACTTCCTCCTGGCCTCCAACGTCATTACGCCCGCTGTGCTCATACTGGCCTCCTACCTCTTCATCATCGCCGCCATCTTGAGGATCCGCTCCACCCAGGGCCGCCTCAAAGCCTTCTCCACATGCTCCTCCCGTCTGATCTCTGTCACTTTGTACTGTGGCTCCATTCTCTACATCTACTCTCGCCCAAGTTCCAGCTATTCCCTTGAGAGGGACAAAATGGTTTCCACATTTTATATTGTGCTGTTCCCCATGTTGAACCCCATGATCTACAGTTTGAGAAACGAAGATGTGAAAGGGGCTCTGAAAAAATTTTTCAGCTTGACACAATCAGGAGTCTAAATTGACATAAATTTCTTAAATGAGTGCTAAGTGCAAAATTAAGTTCTTCAGGGTAAGCTTGGAGAAGTGAATTAAAAAATAAATAAACAAACATTTTTTCTATTCAAAGAAATCCAGTGAAAAAGACTTATTTCTTTGTGTTTGTTTTTCTTTTGTGATCAAACTAAAATTTATACTATAGAATATGGATTCAATTTAATATTAGTATAGTTTTTGAAAAACAGCATTAGGGATTAATGCAAAATAGAAGAATATATGTTACTTTGGGATCAAAGGATTACATTTTATTTCACTATTTACCCTGAGATTGACCCTTGTTTTTTCTCCCTATAGTAGGCATTGTGGGAATGTGAAGAAAATGTTATATGGATACTTGATTTGTGGAATATATCCCAAATCCTTATTGTCCAGTACACACAGAACTTCCGTGGTAATGGAAGAATAAGGAATGTTAAGAATTTTGTGATTAAAAAAGAGAGGGCAGTGATGTGTTAGATAATACACGTAGATGAAAAGAAAGATCACAAAAGTCAGAGCTAATATAAATGGTGAGGTGGCTATGGCTAGTTGTTCTAAAATTTTAATTTAAATGCAGTTTATAAATGTGCTCATTACAACAATAACTATAATCTTTCAATAACAAATTCTAACTTTTTATGCTCAAGCTACTCATTTGTCAAATGTGACTAATAATCCTTAATCTGCAATTTTATTGTAAAGAGTATGGAGAAAAAGTCAACTAAACCTGCCACATACTGAATATTGAGCTGTAAGTTTCTTAAAATTGAAAAATTCTAGTGGGGAAAAAAAACAAGCATTGAATCTAGAATACAGTAGATTTTGTTTGTTGGTTTGTTGTTTCAGTGTGTTCCCCTGGATGTCGTTATTTTCCTCGATAGGGAGTATATAGTGGTATGGAATGAGGGAGAGTATGACAGACTACTCATTCTCTGTGGAAGAGATCACTCTTTTATGGAGTTATACAACCCTAAATACACTTCTTTCCCCACGGATTCAGAAAGGTGTTTTGGGTGTTTTCTTTTTTATTTTCTTGTAATAGAAACAACTCAAAAATTTGCCTAATATTCAATTGATGTAGAAGACACAATGTTTACAGAGATGTATTCTATATGCTCAATTAGAACTTTATGAAAATATTTGGAGGGAACTACTTATTAAAAATAAATGCTTGTAAATTTCCAACAGTTACACCATTCCAAATCTTATTCTCAACAAATAAAGTTTTCTCACTAAGCTTCAAATTCAAACTATGTGCATGAAAACCATCCAACCATCAAATAACTCAATATTAGAAGTTAATATGATTAATCACAATAAAATGATAATAAAGAGTTAAAAATGGTTTGATCAGTGTGTCATTGTTTTACATACAACTCATTGAATATACTTGAAATATTACAGTGTTACAAATTGTCTATAAGCCAATAATTTGGAAAATACGATAAGGGTATTCTGCAAAAAGATAACCTTCACCTCTGTGGCCTTATGCTCTGAACTGCTTTCCGGAAGGCTGCTTTGACGTCTTTGTTTCTCAGGCTGTAGATGAGAGGATTAAGCAATGGGTTGAACAGGGTGTAGAAGAGAGAAGCCACTTTGTGTCTCCCCACAGAGTAGGTGGAACTTGGCCTTGAATACATGAAGAGTAAGGATCCATAGAAGAACATGACAGAGATAAGGTGAGACGCACAGGTGGAGAAGACCTTGTGCCTTCCTGAGGCTGAGCGGATCCTCGAGATAGACAGAAGGATGTTGAAATAAGAAATCAGGATGGCAAGAATGTTGGAGAGGACCGTGAAGCCCACCAGACCCCGGAGGATTTTTTCATAGACCTGGATGTCTGTACAAGACATTTTTACCAATGGTGTTACGTCACAGAAATAGTGGTCAATGATATTTTTACCACAGAAACTCAGGCGGAAAGTGTTAGCAATATGAGCGATGGAATTCAAGAACCCTCTGATGTAGGAGCCAGCAACGAGTCCAGTACAGAGAGAACTGGACATTGTACTTGAATAAAGTAATGGCTTACAGATGGCCACTAGGCGGTCACAGGCCATGGCTGCCAGGAGATAGCACTCAGTGTAGGCGGCAAGGCAAGAAAAGAACAGCTGTGCTCCACATCCAGCCAAGGAAATAGGTTTATTTTCTGAGACACATATGGCCAGAATTTTGGGAATATACACAGAAGGATACCAGAAATCCAGAAAAGACAGATTACTAATGAAACAGTACATAGGTGTGTGCAGGCGGGAATCAATACATATTAAGATGACCATGGTCATGTTCCCTGACATGGCAATCAAGTAGAGCATCAGAAATATTCCAAATAGAATCAGCTGCCACCTGGGGTCTGCGGATAAGCCCACCGAGATGAATTCAGTCAGGACAGTGCGATTTCCAACTTCCATGTCCAGACAGAAGAAAGCCCAATAAAGATTACAAGAAAAAAAAATTCAGTGATTTTACTGCTGAAAGAAAGAAGCAAAGGTATCAATTAAGTCAGTAATTACTAGAGGCTTATATGGACTTTTATCCCTTACTCTCTAGAATGCTATAATTCCAGTCTGATACTTAGGAACAACTGGAATTGGAGTAGGATCTGATTCTGAAATTATGGCTCTCACTTAGTAATTGTTTAATGCTAGGCCAGTCCCTAATTCTCACCAAAAAGATGAACAAAATGATGACCCCTGACAGGTTGTCTGATTGGATAAAGAAGATATGCATCAAAACACCCGGCCTCATGCTTGGTACATAGTGAGCACTCAAAAAATTTTAGTATACTTCATATATTATTAAGACTTATGTGTCAAGCATCATCCCTATAATTATACAAAAACCAATATACTGTCCTATTCCTTCGGCTCTTAGTACAAATAGAATAAGTAAATGAATAAATAAATAGATATGTTACTCACTATGTGCCAGTTAGTATTCTGAGTCCTAATCTTAACACACTTAATCCTTACCACAACTTTACAAGGTAGGTATTTATGTTGCTCATGTAATTTAAGAAACATTTCCAAGGTCACAGAATTATTCAATAGCAGAACTGGTTTTTGAACACAGAATTTCTTTTATCAAGGGTATATGCTTTCAATTGTTAAGCTTTTATGTCTTTTATAGATGAATTATTTTTTCCCCTGTTTTCCTGGCTAAGGCAACCTTGTAATTCTATGACAACTTGAATATCTTCACCTATTAAAAAGACCTTTAAAAAATCACTTTTTTAAAAGAATGCATTCTTTTCCACTTTCCGCTACTAGATGTAAGATTTATATACATAAGTGAGAAATTTTTTTTTAATATAGTGGATTCTGAACATTGGAAAGAAACCAATTTTTGGTGTCAAAGATTCATTGAGAAACCATGAATCCTTCAAAGTTCCTACCTTGAAGCTCCAAAGCTAGCAGAGAGAAGCTACAAGGAGGTATCGAATTTAAAACATTACATAATTAGGGCTGATGCCCCAATAGCTTTAGAGCTGATATCCCTCTAACTATAAAGTTGGTGAAAGAAAGCTAAAACCAAGAGAGAATTGTAATTTATTCTGATGTTTAAAACATTTACGTATGGACTAAGCCAGGGTCAGTGTTGTAACTAGAACGCAAACTCAAGTCTTCTCCCTGGAGTTCTGGTGCTTCTGCTTGCTAGGAAGAGAGGTATGGTGTCCAAATCTCTCAACCGTAGCTGATGATGTTATGATAGGTCATAACTGCATTGATGATGCTGTGGTAACAGCAGCTCGAAGCCCCGAAGACCGTTCGTTTCTTTATTACTGCATAATAGATCTTTTCTTATTTGCACACAAAGCACAGATGCTTCAGCCCTACACCCAACGTTCCATAAGCTAGTTCTAACTTACCTTTATAAACCTCTCTCACCACTTCTCTTCATCAATTTAGGACGGCAACCAAACTAAATTCCTCTATGATTCATGTCCCCAGAATAATCTCACACATCCTGGGAGCTTCACAGTTATATTTCTATGCTATTATTCATGTGTATGCTATATTTTTTTTTCAGAATTTACTCAAGCTTGAGTATAAATACTTGACGGGAATGTATGTTTGTTATATTGGTAATGTAAAAGTGGTGGGCGATAGCCACCATCTCAGTAGTTACTTTCAACTTTCCCTGCTATGATATCATGTGTCTATATAAGGCAACATAACTGGGCGTTATTGAGCACATTTTTAATATAATATAATTTGGGGAAAAATGGAAATTTCTGGCCAGATCTAATTGTTACTCTTCTACTATTACCCTCTAAAGACTCAAATAACTCATAAAATACATATTCTGCTCTAAATTCAGAGTCTTCCCAGAAGAAGAGGTATTTAAATGAGACCTGAAAAATGAGCTAAAATGAAAAATGACCCTAAAATACTCCCAATTTTTTCTAAGTTAAAGTCAAATTCCATACAATGGCTTAAAGGTCTTCCAAGAGCCTACCCTCCATTACCTACAGGTCCATTTCTCCTAAGACTCACCCCCGCCTTCATTCTGCTCCAGGTTTGCTAACTTTCTCACTGTTTCACAAAGAAACACCAGCCCTTCTCTAACACCAAAGATTTCTGAACTGTCTATTTCTCTGCTCGAAACACTATTCCTCAGATATTTGCCAGGCTGACACTCTCATCTCCTCTAAGTCCCATTCAAATATCATTTTCTGACTAAGGCTCATCCTTATCACTATTTTAAATTCCACGCCCTCTTCCCACCAGCAATCCCCATCCTTCTTATTCTGCTCAGACTCTACTCTATTTTCCCCCAGACCTACTGTCACCTTCTAACTCCTGTTTATTAAGTTTATTGTCCATTTTCCCCACCATAATGCATTAACTGTGGGGCAGAAAGATTTCTCCACTTAGTTTACTACTGTATCCCAGCATACATAATAGTTCCTCGTAACTAACTGGCACTTAATATATATTTCTAGAACAAATAAATGGGTAATCACCTTTATACCTTGAAGCTGTTTTTCACAAAGTATTATCTACTTCTAACCTAACTCAAACTATTCAGGACTTATCTGCCCTCACAGGGACTTTCTTTGCCTAGTGTACTGTATCACTAATAAGAAGGAAGAGTAAATAAAGAGAGGACACATAACCACATCTCAAATCCATCTTGAATTTGAAATAAACTACAATTAAAATGTGACTGTGAAATAAAAGACAAAATATCAGAGCCAGTTATGCTAACGCATCCCATATAGAATGGCTTCTAAAGAGGTGTGTTCCCCTGTAGAAGCTCTGTTCCCTGCTCCCTTCCCTGGAAGACTTAAAATTCTGTGGATGAAGGTGTCCCTCTAGCACCTAAAAATGAGTACCAAGAAATAAAAATATCATACATTAGTATTTTGGATATCTCAGAGTGCCACAACTACTAGAGGCAAAAAGCATGTCACCTTTTTTTGTCCTCTTGATCTCTCTACTCTGTAAGTGAATGTATGATGACCCAGCATAACCATCACACTGAATTTCAAACTCTAGATAAGAGTTACATATATTTGGTTGAAATCTTATTTAGGATAGTGTCTGTGTGTGTGTGTGTGTGTGTGTGTGTGTGTGATTGGCACAACAATGATCTTATGAGAGCCAGGCCAGACTCTATCCACCTTCAAATTGCAGTAGCTGAGATCATAGAGAGGTCAAACCAGCCAGCTGCCCCTGATTCCAGTTGCTTACCCTTGATCAGGAAGGACAGTCCTGGAAGTGATACACTTTTCCCTCTCTTGTCACACTTTGGCTTGCTCTTTTGGGGCCTGATATATCTATTTTCTCAACAGCCCTTTGAGATACCTTCCTCACAAGCCTAGAAATATGTACCTCAGTCTCCAAAGACCAATTAGAGTTCATTTGGAGTGTGAGGATGACATCTTTATTAGGATATGGTGAAATAAAGGGTGTTTCATTAAATGTTGACTCTCTTATTGGATCTAAGTCACAATACAATTATTAAATGTGTCTGATCATGGAAACTCTCCAAATTGTACTAAAGTTTTCTAGAATGTATCATATTGGTGATAATTTTTTCTTGCCATATGCTCTTCTCTCTCTTCTAGGCTACCCCTTCTTGTCTCATTCATCAAGAAACTCTTGTCTATCCCTGGTGTTACTGGTTGAGTTTACCCCACAACCATTCATGTGTTGAAGTCCTAAGGCCCAGTAACTCAGAATGTGGCTATATTTGGAGATAGGGCCTTAATAGAGGTGATTAAAGTTAAAATGAGTTGATTAAGGTGAGCACTAAACCGACCAGACTGGTGTCTTTGTAAAAAATAAGAAATGAAAATTTGAACACCCAAAAAGACACCAAGGATAGATGTAAACATAAAAAAGACTATTTGAGGACGTGGCAAGAGGGTGGCCATATGCAAACCAAGGAAAGCGGCCTCAGAAGAAATCAACTCTGATGGCATCTTCTTATTGGCCTTTTAGCCTCCAGAACTGTGAGAAAATAAATTTCTGTTGTTAACATGACCTAGTCTATGGTATTTTTTTGTGGGAGCCCTAGCAAACTAATGTACTTGCTTATCAACACTAGGGCTTTTTTATGTTGGTGCAATCCCGTGTTTTACAGGTAGAAAGACTATTAAATTAGGAAATGTGATGCATCATAATGAAATATTCTCCAATTTTTCATTAATACATATACAACACTGACCAACCAAAGAAATATAAATGTTCATAGACCCTTAATTGTTATCAGTCATTGCTTCACCTAGGAGATATTTTCACTTTGAATCTTTTTGTGGATGCAAAGCTTTTTGAAATTTCTTCCTTGATTTCTCTAGTTATCTGTCTATGTCTATCTATAGGTCCATTTTTGTCTATTTCATACAGCTGCTATACTTTTACCCTTAATTCCTTAATTTTTGGGGAAACACACTCTTTTATTGAAAAGCTCACAATGACTCTAGTAAAGATATTTGTTCCTTCCTCTATCTATTGCCAGGGAAATCTTTGTTATCACGGTAAGCCAAGAAATAAGAGTCAGAAAGAAAAAATAAGTTTATTTCCAATGGCATTTTACAGTAGAAATTTTACTTATGACCTCCTAACTGACTCTGTCTGCCAACAATTGGGGTGAGAACCTTTGGTGTCAGAAGTTCTGGGTCCGCACTCCTATTTTCTCACCTATGAACTACATGATTTGAAGGAAGTCATTTAATCCATCTAAATGAAGCTAAGTTTCCATCACCAATTTTATTATTCTTGTTTATAGATTACAATGTTATACATACAAGGAACTTATAAACTGTCAAGTGAAAATTAGAAGGAAAAAAAGCTGCTCTCTTTCATCCTTCTAGAATCCCAGTAATTTTATAGACTTTATTTCAAGCTAGCTGGCATAGCTGTTTTTCCAAATGCCCCAGCCTCGTTTACTTTCAAAACACATTCATGTACATTAGTGCCAACTTGAAAAAACAAATGCAGACTAGTGTTTCAACAATATCCAAACATTTTTTTGTTTTCTTATTTTACGTATTTCTGAGAGGACAGGCTGATAACAATGACAGGGAGATAATCTGTGAAATAAAATATAGCCATTGTTCACCAAATATTTTCACTTACTAAAACTTTGGTCTATTTAACATTTTCTTCAGGGCATTTTTAACATCTTTATTTCTTAAAGCCATAGATGAAGGGATTCAACATTGGAATCACCACAGTATGGAACACTGACACAACTTTATCCCTTTCTAGTGCATAGCTAGTACTTGGTAGGGAGTAAATGAAGAGAATTGAACCACAGTACAAGGTGACAGCTGTCAAGTGAGAGCAGAAGTGGAGAAGGCCTTGAGGTGGCCTTGGGTGGAGTGGATCTTCAAGATGGCAGCAATAGTGAAGAGGTAGGAGGCAAGAATAAGCATGGCAGGGGTGATGACATTGGAGACAAGTATGAAATAGAGCACAGCCTGGTAGCCCTTCTTCACATCACAGGCCAAATTTACAAGGGGAGGCAGAGCACAGAAAAAATCATCAATGATGTTGTTGCCACAAAAGCTCAGGGTAAATGTCTCGCTAGTGATGATGGTTGAATTAAGAAAGCCAGCAATGTATGAGGTTGCAAAAAGACTGGAACATAACCTTGCAGACATAGCCTGGGAATAAAGCAGCGGGTCAGAGATGGCCACATAGCGATCATAAGCCATGGCAGCCAACAGGTAAGATTCACTATCAGCCAGTCCAGCTGAGAAGAAGAACTGAGCTAGGTAGCCAGCAAAGGAGATGCTTTTGTCATCAGAGATGCAGGTCATCAGGATTTTGGGCACATTAGCAGAAGAAAACCAGAGATCCAGGAATGGCAGGTTTCCAATGAAGAAATACATTGGTGTGTATAGCCGAGAATCAGCACAGATCAGAGAAATCAGGGTGATGTTCGCTGAGAGACTGAAGACATAGATGATGAGGAAGATGAAAAAGAGCACTCTCTGTAACCGCATGTCTGCTGTGAACCCCAAAAGTATGAACACTTTCACTCTGGTGACATTTTGCTCATCCATTGGTTTGGGGTTTCTCTGGTCCCTTTCTGTGAAAAGATTAATGAATATGTCATGATTTAAGATATCAGTATATCAACTTCCCCATCATTTGCCATTTAAGATGACTGAAAAACCCAACTGATGTATTGACCTTGTAAATTGTGAGACATGTTTATGCTGAACTGGTATCGTTGTTGGATAAATGGGAAATCCTTCTTTGCTGCCTTGAGAGATGGGTTACTATGTACATAATATAGTGTGTCACCTTATATTTTTAAACTAGTTTTTCCTACTTTTTGGAGGGAGTAATTTCTGTATCTTCTCTTCCATTTGCACTTAGGGTGACTGGGAACCATGTGGAAGATATGAAGAACTGAATTTGAAAAGACGCACTGACTTCTCTTTGGGTCTTTTAATCCTTTTGTCTTTTTCCACAGAGTTACATATAGAAGCACACCTATATTATTTTAACTATCTATTGGAATATCTTTAGAAGTGCATTTTACTATAATTTCTTCAAAAGCAATAGTTATATTTTCTTCAACTTTTTACCCACAAAACCAAGAACACAGCTTTGCATAAAGTTGAAAATGTGTAACTTGAATAAAAGAATAGATTTACTTAGATAATAGGAATTTGAGATAATAGCTACCTATATGACACTCAATATAACCTATAAAGAAGTAATTATATTAATGAATGGATAATTGTGTTCATAATGTGATTGAATTTCCTACAGAACCAAGATTTTAGAAAAATAAAGGAACCAAAAAACTAAACTGTCCAAACTGAATGATTTTGGGATGGATGGTAGGCTGAATAATGGCCTCTATAGATATCTATGTTCTAATTCCTGAAACCTGAGAATGTTACTTTATATGGAAAAAGAGTTATTAAATTAAGAACCTTGAGATGGGTAAATTGCCAGGATGAGCCCTAAATGCAACCCCAAATATTCTTATATGAGGGAGGCAGAGGAAGATTTGACTACAGACACAAGAGAATAAGGCAATGGAAACTCAGAGGCAGAGACTGGAGTGATACAACTCAAGAAGACAGAGAAGGCAAGGAATAGATTCACCACTGCAGCCTCTGGTTGGAGTGTGGTCTTGCCAACACCTTGGTTTTGGTTCAGTGACATTGAGTTTGGACTTTTAACCTCTAAAACTATGAGGGAATACATTTCTGTTGTTTTAAGCAGCCACATTTTTGGTAATTTGTTAATGAAGGAAGTTATGAAACTCAACCTCTAACAATCTTCTTTTCCTTAAAGATAGGAGACTGAATTATTGCCAGCATTAAAGGAAGCACTCCCTTTGCTTATTATGTTACAACCCAGGGGGCCCCTATTACAACACACCAAAATCAAAAAAGGCCTGAATGATGATTGTCATTGTTCTGAATTGACAGGGGGTGTGATATTTCTGCTATTAGATCCAAGGCTTTAGAATCTCTTCTGCTGGGGGACAAAAAAAAATAAAAACCTTAATCTTAGTCACATGCTTGGCTATGGACTTAAAACTGAGCTATAAAAATGAAGAATTGCTCTTTCACAACTGTATCTGTTTGATAGTAAAAATCTATAATTTTTAACTGTAAAATAAATATTAATGCTATACTTATTGTCAAAGCAGAAATTCTTCATAAAAACCAAAAGAGGCTTGGAATAGGTTACCTTTGAATTCCCTTAGAATTTCAAGGCTGTCAGATGCTAAGTCATTTTTAACAAAGCAGCTTAAGACTAAGTACCAAGAAATTTGGGTTTGACCTTAGTTGACTGCTGCCAAATTCAAATAAAATTATAACCTCCCAAACTCTATTTTCTCACCTAGTTTTCTTAGTTCAGTGAGACATTATGAGATCACAGATGTGATTAAGCACTGTGAAAACTAGAAGTTAAAACTATATATTGCCTTCTCTATGTTTTCTTCATCGCTGTAGTCTACCCTTCAGATATATCTATTTTATTTCCCAAGAATTTCCGATTACCCATGCTATTGACTCCATAGAGTTTCATGTGTTCTCATGCAGAAACTTCTTCTTCAATATGTGGCTTCTACACAAGTTGTGCAATTGCTGGGCTTGTTTGCAGAATTACAACAGGGAATGAAAATTTCAAGAGAATTTTCCTACCTAATATCTTTTTTTCCTCTACAGTTATTAAAAAATTAAGTAAACTTAAGTGTCAATGTCTATGTACATGAATATGTATATCAACGCTTTCACAAAAAACATGGGTTGAAGTTATCTTGGTGTAAGACATAAGATGCAGGTAAATAATATAAATTAAGAAGATGTGAAAAGGAAAAACAAGCCCTGGACCTAAAATGGAAGCAAGGATAAACCTGTTGCACAGCAACCAGTCCAATCCACTACTCTGTGCAGACCACAGATCTGATCAAAACTTTCTAGCAGCCCATATATACAATCAGTAGCATCCAAAAGACAAGCAAACCAACCAAAAGATTGGGCAATATATTATCATTATTGATACTAATTTGAAATTATTTCTCCCAAGATTTCTTGTAAAGACAATGAGTTTTGAAATATAAGGCATAATATATTGAATGTTATTACATATGTAGACGCACAACAGAGTTTTTTTGAGCTGCATTTACTTGCCAGTAATTTGCAGACTTAAACCTGGCTACATCCTTTCTTAGATTGGAGGAGACACTCAGACCCTTCTCCCCACAAAATATTTCTCCTCCCCATCTGCCACACATCGTTCTTTACCAAGAGGCATTTTTAAAAGATAAATGCCTCTGGGAGTGGTCACTCAGAAGGAGCTGAACTCTCAGTGATCTCTCAGTCCTCTCCAGGCATAATGAACTTGCCATTTCTGTCATTCAGTTTGATATGTTAATCAGATGCTTCTTGAGTTACATATTAATTATAAGTCTATAGTATAATCCCAAAGATTTATATTATATTTGCACTCCATCTCTTAAGGAGTTCGTGTACCATGCAATGCCTAACATAGAATAATAAACATTTTAAACTCATGATAATATGAACCCATTTTAATTTTTCTATACTTGTCCTAATCTAAGGACTAATAAATTTCCTGCAAGATAACAGAAGAGGCAATGGTGGGCCACATACAGCTACAGAGGATTTATGAGAATGAAAACATCCATCAAGTACACATCTCATTGCTTGTTTCATTGAAAGAGAAGATAAGTCTGGAGGAAAATACATTTGGAGACATTTCTGCTTCCTTCATCAAATATAATTATAAGAAAGAAAACTTTATTCTATCTCACAATGTAGAATTATGTTACGGTTTGATTACATTAAGAATTGTTTTGTCTTTCGTCGCTGTTGTGATTTCCTAACCTTTTCCTCTGGTTATTTTAACGCAATACTTCGTGAAGAAAAGGAGACACTTCATTTGAATTTCAACTCAAGTCTAGAATTTCTCACATTGTCTTAAATAAAAAGTGCTTTCTATTCATGTCACAGGAATCCCATTTCCAACAGTAACAACACTGGAGAGTATATAAGCCTGAGCACCCCTTTGGGATATGCTGCTGGAAGCAAAGAGGATCCTCACGTGCTATTCTAGCACTAAGTGACCAATTATAATGCTCAGCTATCTTTCTGGAATGCAGCAGGGAGAAATCATTCAAAATGAATATAATTGGTCCAATTAGTCTGTAAAGCCCTTTGCTTTGTGAGTTTCATTCACGCATTTTAGATGAAAGAGGAACCTGCAAAAAGGAACAGCCAACAGAAATGTCAGCACACAGTAGATACTCAAGAATCATTTGCAATCCACAGTGATAACAATAATGATAATGAAAAGGCCACAGAATTTTAGTGCTGAGACATGTTGACTATCATTTAATAAAAAGAGCCCATTTTACAATCAATGAATTGAGTGACAGGATTTGAGAAATGGAATTTGAGAGACAGATCCAGTCATATGGTTAGAGGAAGCTTCATCTCTACATCAGAACATGATTATACTCATTGATTCAAAACATATTTATTATGCAACACCTAGGTACACAGCACTGAGGGAGAAGCTGGGGGAGATACATCTGGGAGGCGAGGTAAGGTCTTAGGTGGGCTTAGTTATTGCCAAGAGACATTTCAGGACAGAGACTGTCTAAGAGTGAACCTCAGGTCTACAACTCATTAGTTGTGTGACCAAGAGCAGTGCACTTAAACTCACCAAGCCTCAGTTTTACTATCTATAAAGTGGAAATAACTTGTCTTCCTCATAAAGTTGTTGTGAAGATTGAATGAGATAACATATATAAAGGTTTTAATAAATATCAGTGAAAAAAATCAAAAAACAAGCAAAAGTAAAAATAAAAATAAAATAAAGAGAGGGAGATACAGTGCTTGCCCTTGTGGAAGTTATGGCCTCATGGGGGAGTTAATCAACTAATTAAATACATTTATAATTATCAATTATGACTAGTATTGCAGTCATAATATTAAGGTGTCATAAGATTTTACTACAGTATCTGACATAGTGTGGGACTTTAGGGAAGATTTGTCTGAGGAGGTTATATTAAACTGAGAACTGAATGACAATAATAGGAGGTCACCAGTCATAGTGAGTGATGATGGTAGGGGTGGCAGCTGCAGGGAGGGTAGGGAGAGTAGTCTTGTGAGATCACAGGAAATGCAAGGATCCCACTTGAGAAAAAGCACCATGGATTCTAGGAAGGGAAGGAAGTTCATAGTGGCTAGACCTTGGAAAGATAAATACAGCTGCACTGAATTAGGCAGGAGAGGTGGGCAAGGTCAGACCGCATAGGGACTGGGCGTCCATGTTAATGATTCAGAGTATATTCTAAGTGCACTGGGAAGCCACTGATGAGTTTAATCAGATGCATGCTGTGGTCAAATAAAACTCTCTTTACAACATGAAAAATAGAAGTGTGAAGGCAGAGAGGTTCAGATGACTATTTTGGAAACCCATGCAACAGCTGATAGTACTTGGACTGGGTGATAGTAAACAATTTGTTGAAAAATAGTCATATCTGAGAGATAATTGGGAAGTAATATACATATAGGAGTTGGTGATGAAACCTTTAACACACAAATATCTCTGAAATTTCCTTGTCTTTGAAAACAGCCACTTTCCTCTCTCTCAGGGGAAAAAATCTTTTAATGACATTGTAGGGACAGTTGTCTTGCAGGAAATGTCAATATCTTCTCTGTTCCTACGCTCAACATCTCTCTTTGCTTCCAGGTCCAAGAGAGAATTAGATCCGAGCACAAGCCAGATGTGGAGTGGAAGGACGGCTCTTGGAGGACATGTGTATACACCTGATGTGGGATTGTGCTGATTGTCAGGGGCTGAGGAGCTTGTGGGGAATGGGTACTCAGGAAATTGAATAAAGGAAGATAAACTAAGAAATAACATCAGCAGAGGCCTATACTCAATACAAATGAGATGTAAGACCATCCCTTACATTCTTTGTAAAGGAAGGAGTCAAAAAAATTAGAGAGACATGTATGTTGGTGTAGATCAATCATGTGCAACCTACTTAACCATCTCCTAAACCTGCAGTTCTCACATCTTTTGATCTCAGCACCTGGGTCAACTGTGTCAGGCACCAGGGGCCAGAGGCCAGTTTTTGGAAGGATGGGAAGAGGAAACAGATTCATACTCACTGACTGTGTTCTTCAATTTATTAGAGACTCTTGCATAATAGAGGAGATTCAAAACAAAATGACTAGACAGATTGAGGCTTTGTTGTTTTCATTTCTACAAGTAGAAACTAAAAGAGGTAAAAATGTTATTGTTGTTGTTTGTGGCCCTGTTATAAATCACCTGCCCCTCTCAACAACCTAAGACCAATATGGCAACTTGACAAGACAATGGGTCAAGCTCCTTTACAAGACACAAAAGTCTCATAATTTATAGCCTTCCTCTCCAGCCACATCTTCTGGTATTCTCCACCACCATGCTGTTGATGGTGCAGACCCTCAGAACTTTTGTGCTGTCATCTAGAAAAGCCTCCACCATGACCACCTCTCTTTAGATATCTACATGCTGCTCCTCGTGCTTGCAGTGCTCTTGCGCACTACTCCATCTGGTTTGCTTCTATTCATGCCACACAATTCAAGTCAAGAGTTAACCTAAAACATTGTACATTCCCCGCACCCCTGCACAAACAGAATCAGTCACTTCCCCCAATTTGCACCAGGTGATCCCCAACGCAGTACACTCTGTACAGAGCACAGTTAACACCAAGAATTCAGGGTTCCCTCCACACTTGTCCTCCACTCTCAGATCCTAACAAAGGAGTAGTTACAATTCTAAGTGCTTGTTAAATGCCCGGCACAGGGTTAAGCACATTACGGCTGTTATCTCCTTCAAACTTCAAACAGTTCAAAGAGATAAAACCTGTCTAGAGCAGTGGGGAAATTTCCTAAACATAATACAATTGAGAAAAATGAAAAATGTATGAGATAATACTTCTTTAAGAAATGAAATTGGGGGGCCAGCCCGGTGGTGCAAGCGGGTAAGTGCGCGCACTCTGCTGTGGCGGCCCGGGCTTCACGGGTTCGGATCCCGGGCATGCGCCGACACACTGCTTTCAAGCCACACTGTGGCGGCGTCCCATATAGCGTCCCATATAAAGTGGAGGAAGATGGGCACGGATGTTACCCCAGGGCCAGTCTTCCTCAGCAAAAAAAAGAGGAGGATTGGCAGATGTTAGCACAGGGCTGATCTCCTCACACACACACACACAAAAATGAAATTGTTTTAAAAAACAGAAAATGCACAGCAACTGTGTTTAAGCATTCTCTGAATAATTTGGTAAATAAGTTAATACATGTAAAGTTTAGAACTTTGTTTAAAATATATAATAATCAATATATAAATTTAGAATTAATATGAATGCTGTCATTTAATTTCTCTATTTTGAACCCTGATATGTTTTTTATATCTTTTTTGGGGAGACAGGGCACTAAAATTTCAGGAATTGCAGCTTTTATGGTAAGCAAAATCACTCTCTCATTATTCACAAATCTCCACCCATTGGTAATATCAATAGAGTATGAGAGATGGGAGAGTGGAGAGAAAAATTGGCAATAACATTCAGCCACCCACCAAAAAAAGGGGCTCTGCTCTGATATTCCCAAATGCAAGAGACCTCCAGCCTGGAGGAGTGAGGAAATGGAGTAAAATAGAGGTTCTGTATGTGTATTTATGATCCAAATCCTAATTACTCTGTGATTATGCTGAGAAACACATAAAAACACAAGAAGTGTTCACAGAAATGAAAACTTAGAAAATGCTGGACACTCAAACATACCTCTTGGCTTCACAATAGATAACCCGATCAACAAAGAAGCCAACTTATTTGAAGGTCAGAATTTTGTTTACTTCTTAATGTTATCTTCTGAAAATACAACACAGACATAATGAAAATTGATGACAATGAAATTGTCATGTTAGAAAAATGTTCAAATTGCAGATATATCTGTTGAGCTCTGAAGATTTGACATGTGGCTGTTTAACAATTGAAGAAAAACCAATATGGATTACATTTTAATAGAGCTTCAAAGAGAATTGAGATACACAAGTTAAGAGAAACCTTTGAGAAAACTGAGGAAGTTCTCCAATGGATTTTGTGAAAATAACACTCTTTGTGAATGAGCCATGAATAACCATAATGAGGTGTTGAAAATTCTATGTCCCTTTCAATACTTAATTTCTTACTATCTAGGTGTATGAACTGGTCCATAGTTGAAATTCTGTGTAGCATTTCAAGATCTTTGTTTTATTTTCCAAGATCTATTCCAGTGAAATGCTTCATTATAATATGCTAGAAAATGTTGGTTTTGTTTCCCATGTTAGTGTATTCACATCAATAGACATTTTCCTCATATCTGTCTTCCTTAGATAAGAAAGACTTTCTGTATTTGTGAATGGTTAACTCCTTTTCTGCACTTTGCACTTATGAAATAGGTTTATTTCTCAGGGGAGGAAGCTGAAGAGAGAGTGTGACAAGTGACAAAACCCCTTCTATCCTTTTAGGGAGTCTGTATCTCTCTTGCCCATTTACCCCACAGTGTACCATGAACCAGATATGTGTGACCAAGGCCACATTTCTAGATACCTGTGCCCTGATGATGCCCTTTTCCAGGAGCTCCTTCCTTACCTCCATTCTAATGATAGTAGAAGAAGACTTGCTCAGTGTTCATAGATGAGTGACTGAATAAATGAAATTATTTTTGGCCAATTTTCCTCTTTTTATTTTCATGATGCTGACTTTAGACAAAATCAGAAATAGAATGAAATAGAAATATTTCAGGCCTCATTTAGCCCACAGGCCAAATATTTATTGAACAGTGACTATGGACAATTTATCCAATTATGTGCTAATCACTAGAGACCCAACAGCGAACAAGTGAACAACGTAGAAAGAGTCCTTGTGCTGCTTATAGTTCAGGTTGTCATGACTACGGAGCAAAGCAATTGCTTAGTGTGATTGTGAGAAGTTGCAAGACTTGCCCAAGACCATGAAGAGAGTTCATGTCAGAGCCAGCATAATCGGAACTCCTAGCAACACACTTTGTAAGTCTTAGATGCTCTAAAACTTAGTCCTCTATCCCCTTTTTTCACCAAAATGGTTTTCTCTACCTCTACTGGAGCAGAAGGTCTAAATTTGGGTCCATTGTTCACTAGGAAAAACATAGATGGGCCTCAAAGGGTACAAGATTCACCCCTGAAAATGTTCAGGAGAAATCTTGTTTGCATGCTTATGTGTTCAAGAGGGTCTGTTAGATTCTCCGTAGGGTCCATGGTTCAGAGCCATTGGGCTACAGGTTTCAGATTTGTATCCCTCAAAATGAAGGACTTCTAGAGTGATGTAGACAGTTTCTGAAATGGATTTTACCAAAGGAATTTAGGCAAGAAAGGGTAAGCTAGATGAAATTTCCTTTAGAGTACCTTAGAACTCTGACCTTCTAGATTTGACTGCTGAAAAGAGTTGTCAGCCAAACATTAAAATCAAGTCTCATTTTATCATTTTGAACATATCCAGAAGAAGAAACCTAGGTAAAACTTATGAAAACACTGCCAAGAAAAGGAAGTAAGGGTATACTGATATTTTATATTGCTGTTTTGATTAAAAAAAAAGAGAGAGAGAGCGAAGACATCCTAAATGAACAATTACTGGTTTTCATATGAAAGAATTTCAAATCAAAGCAAAGTGATTATGAATCGTGAGTGTGAATAACAGCATCAATGTAAACAAACGTTTGTGGGGTAATGTTTTGTCCTTCCATTTAATTTTATCTTAAAGGGAAAAAAGTGCCCCTGTTCTCAAGGAGCTTACCTTCTACTAAATATAGACAGGCTGGATGTTCACCAAGCCCATCTACTCTTCTAGACACAGAGGAAGATCACAGTCCCCAGTCAACTTTAGAGCTAAGCTAGGATCATGTGACTACATTCTGGCCAATAGGATTTGACAAAAATGAGGTACACCATTTCTATTTCTGGAAATATAAATACACAATAAAACCCCATACACAATCATCCACATCATCCATCCTTTCTCCTCCCCTTCTGCCAAATCCCAGGGGCCATGTTCGGTGACAGTGATGCCGAAAGAAGGAAGAAAACTGGCTCTCCAAGTCACCAATTAGCAGAAAGATGACACGTCCCAGAACTTGAAATGGAATATAGTCTAGCCCATCCCAATTAAAATTGGTCATTCATTTAAAAATCAAAAAAATGTCTATTAAAAACCCAACAACTAAACAGGAATTGCAATTGTTAAAAATCAAAAACAAACAAAAATGTAACCCCTACCTTTAAGGAAGATAATTTAATTGTGGAAAATGTAATTGCTAGCAGATATATATTACAATATTGTTTAGAGGCAAATTGAAAGGGGAAAAAAGATCTGTTAAAAAGAAATTATTGTCTATACTTTCCAATAAATTTTACTGTGAAACCATAACTGCTCTAAAAAAACATAGTTTATTAAAAAAGGTGGGAGTAGGTGGTTGTTATCTCATGAGAAGAGTGTTGAGTTTGAAGGGGTCCAAAGATGAAGGGGAAGGTTGAAGGAGGTTTTCATTTTTCCTCTATATTCTTTACAGTTTTTGACTTTTTTTAGTAACAGGCATGTGTTAATGTAACCTATGTAATAGAAATAAAAAAGAATTAAAAATGGTTTGTCTATCTTTATAAATATATTAAATATAATTAATGACATTGCTTATAAATGATATATTTAAAACTTTTGCCTTTTTATGTAATCGTTTATCCATACATGAAGAGGCAAAAAATACGTTCCAACTATAGCTTAACAGGGAAAAGACATCTTTCTTGGAGAATTTTTGCCACCTTGTGGTGTGTAAAAGTAATATCACACATTTAATATATCCATACATTTGTTCAGGAAGAAGCATCTTCTACTAGCCAGGCTCTGCTACACTAAATGCTTTTGTAGAATCCATATCTTTCAAAATATCCGTGAGTAAGAATTCCAACTTTGTAGCACTTAATTATGTTGAAGAATTTACATGTATTTGCGGTCATATGTTTCCTGTCTCTTCCCTAAACTGTAAACCCTAAGAAAGCTGGGTCCATATCTGTTTTTGCTCACCAATGTATTATATGCCCTCCCTAGCGTAGTCCCTTGCATAGCACTTAGCACAGAAGCACTTGGTAAATATTTGTTGAGTTAGTTAATTGAATAGTTAATGTGCTGAAACTTAATCATCTTTGGGTTATTTTTGAAATTACAAAAAGCAATGGACAGAACAGTGTGTACAATATCTTTCCATTTGCCTGTGTGTGCAAAGATATATTCATGTAAATTCTTGTAAATTGATAAAACCCTCTGGAAGGAAAGATAGGAACTATTAATACTGATCCATGTTAGAGAAGGAAGCTGGAGGTCTGGGCTGCGATGATCACTTCTTATTGTGTACTCATTCGCATATCTTATTGGAATGTTTACCATGAACATATATTATTTTTCAATATAAAAACATAAACCAAAAAATAAATAGTATAACTATTACCCAATATAGACAACAAATTACCTGTATTTTTCATTATATAAAAGAGAGAAAATAAACATCCATGTCTTTTTTAAATTTTATTTTATTAATAAAAATTAAATATAGGGGCCGGCCCGGTGGCATAGCGGTTAAGTGCTCGCGCTCTGCTGCTGGTGGCCGGGGTTCGGAAACTGGGCGCGCACCCACGCACCGCTTGTCAGGCCATGATGTGGCGGCATCCCACATAAAGTGGAGGAAGATCCGTATGGATGTTAGTTCAAGGCGTCTTCCTCAGCATAAAGAGGAGGATTGGCATGGATGTTAGCTCAGGGCTGATCTTCCTCACACACACACACAAAAAAAGTTGTATATATTTAAGGTGCACGATATCATGTTTTGGTTTACATATACATAGTGAAATCATTACTACAGTCAAGCTAATTAGCATAGGCATCTCCTCACATCATTATTATTTTTGTGTGTATGGTGAGAGCACTTAAGATCTACTTTCTTAGCAAATTTCCAGTATAAAATAAAATGCTATTAACTATCGTCACCATGCTATACATTAGTTTTTAGAACTTATTTATCTTACATAACTGAAACTTTCTATCCATTGACCAACATCTCCCCATTTGCCCCACCTCCCTGCCCCTGGTAACCACTGATCTACTCTCTACTTCTATGAATTTGACTTTTTTAGATTCTATGTGTAGGTTAGATCACGTGGTATTTTTCTTCCTCAGTCTGGCTTATTTCACTTATCATAATATCCTCCAGATTCATCCATGTTGTCATAAAATACAGGGTCTCCTTCATTTTTAAAGCAAGTTATATATATATTTGGTGATATATATATGATATATATCTCTCAATTGCTTTATCCATTCATCTATTGATGGACACTGATTATTTCCATATCTTGGCTATTGTGAATAATGTTGCAATGAACATGGGAGCTCAGATATCTCTTCAAGGTACTGATTACATTTTCTTTGGATATATACTCAGAAGTGGGGATTGCTGGGTCATATGGTAGTTATATTTTTAGAGGAACCTCCACATTGTTTTCCATAATGCATGTAACGATTTATATTCCCACCAAAAATGCATGAGTCCTCTTCTCCACATCCTTGACAACACTTGTTACCTTTTGTCTTTTTGATAATAGTCATCCCAACAGTTGTGAGGTGATATCTCACTGTGGTTTGATTTGCATTTCCCTGATGATTAGTGATGTTGAACATCTTTTTCTATACCTATTAGCCATTTATATATCTTCTTCGGAAAAACATTCAGGTTCTCTGCCGATTTTTTAATTAGGTCTTTTTCTCTTGCTATTGAGTTGTTTGAGTTCCTTATATATTTTGGATACTAACTCCTTACCAGATTTATGATTTGCAAATATTTTCTCCCAATACGTAGGCTGCCTTTTCATTATGTTGATTGTTTCCTTTGCTGTGAAGAAGGTTTTTTTTTTTTTTTTGTGAGGAAGCTCAGCCCTGAGCTAACATCCATGCCAATCCTCCTCTTTTTGCTAAGGAAGACTGGCCCTGGGCTAACATCTGTGCCCATCTTCCTCCACTTTATATGTGATGCCTGCCACAGCATGGCCAGACAAGCGGTGCATTGGTGCACGCCCGGGATCCAAACCTGGGCCACCAGCAGTGGAGTGCGTGCACTTTAACTGCTACACCACGGGGTCGACCCCTGAAGAAGATTTTTAGTTTTTTTTTATTTTATTTTTCTTTTTGTGAAGATCGGCCCTGAGCTAACATCTGCCAATCCTCCTCTTTTTCTGCTGAGGAAGACTGGCCCTGGGCTAACATCCATGCCCCTCTTCCTCTACTTTATATGGGACACCGCCACAGCATGGCTTGACAAGCGGTGTGTCAGTGTGTGCCTGGGATGTGAGCCGGCGAACCCTGGGCCCTGACACGTAGCAGTGGACGGCGCACTTAACCACTTGCGCCACTGGGCCGGCCCCCTGAAGAAGCTTTTTAATTTGATGTAGTTCTGCTTGTTTATCTTGGTTTTTGTTTTCTGTGCTTTTGGTGCCATATACAAAAAATCGTTGCCAAGATCAATGTCAAGAATCTTTTCCCCTGTGTTTTATTCTAGGAGTTTTTATGGTTTCAGGTCTTATATTTAAGTCTTTAATCCATTTTGAGTTTACTACCGTGTACGCTGTAAGACTGGGGTCCCCTATCACTCTTTTGCATAATTCCACATGACTTTTTATTGCAATCCTCTTATTTTTATCTTAAATCTTAGCATTGTAATATCTAACTATTTAAACTTATCATTTCAATATTTCAGGGCCTCCCCCCAAGCTAGTACAATGTTTTCTCTGTCGTATATTTGCTCTATTTTGTGTGTGTGTGTGTATAGCATAGCTATATACATTCAGAAGATTATATCAATCAAACATCTCTCAGAGGAAAGATCCACTTAAAAAAAAATGGAGTAGAAGAGAACAGAGTAAAAGAAAAGGGGAGCAAATTTAATTATTTCCCTGTGCTATATTGATCATTATTTGAGTGCTCAAAACTATATCCTTCCCCTTGTTGTCTTCATCAGAAAGTACCAAGAAGCACTGACTCTCTTTCCAAAAAAAATCTCTTGTACTTCTCTACTGCAAATTTCTAAAATCCCTCAAGAATGTAATTGTCTTTATTTTTTTTTTTAACGGAAGGTCCTTTGGGAATAGTCATGAGTTAATCATAAAATGTTAAATTTCCCTTTTAGTGTGATGGCTATTTGAGATTTCCTTTCTTCCTTCATTTCCTTCCCTCTTTTCTTTCCTTCCTTTTTGTATGAGCAGGTACCATGGGGCCCTCGAAGGAGTAATTGCCCTAAACATCAGGAGGATCGGGTTCTTAACATGATTGTGCTTCTAACTCGATGACCTTGAACAGATCAGTTCCTCACTCTGATTATTAGCTCCCTCACCAGACAAAGACAGGGCTCAGCCCAGGCTGTCTGTAAGGTAGTTTTCACTTCTAACATTTCTGTGACTCAAAAAACTATATAGGAGTTTGAAGCCTGAACAATGAGTAGTTAATTCTTCAGAGAAACCATTACAGCAAAATGCTGACAAACTATTCTTGCCAGTGTGAGACTGAGGCTCCAAGGCCCAACATGGTTACTGATCCTCTTTCTAACAAGACACCTTGAGCATCATTAAGATTGAATGGGTGCAGAGATGGGCAATTACTAACCTTGAAAGAAATTATTAGCTCATTCCTAAACAATGTCAGAGGAACTAATTAATCAAGGCAATTTAAAATAACAAAACTTCCTGGGTGATAATTAGTGTTCAGCTCTGAAAGTTAGCTCCTAGGGCCTGATCCAGGTCAGGAAGCAAAGAAGCACTAACCCTGGGGATGAGCAATGCCTCCGTAGATTGATATAAGACAGGAGGGCCACTTTCTAGCGTTATCTGTTCATTGGATGCTATCCTGTCTTCTTGGGGTTTGATCTCTTGCCCTACAAAAGAAAACAAAACAAAAAAAAAACAAAAATGTGTTCCAATTCAACAAAACCTGGCAAACCCAGGAGATTAAATTAATTTATAAAAATCAGAAGCTGTAAGAAAGGCTATAATTCAAATCTTTGCTCTGTTGAAGAACATGTGTCTTGCACAAAGACATTTCTAGGTTTGAACACCAGCTCTTAATCTTGAGCAAGTTATTAAAACTCTCGAGTTTCAATTATTTCAAATGCAACAGCATGTTAAATAATAGCACCTGCAGTGTGGAATTAAATGAGATAACGCACATAATGTGCCTGGAACATAGTAAGAACTCAATACTTATTAATTGTCCTTATTGTTTAGTCATCGCTATCATTCTCACCCAGGCTATTGCATCAGCTCCTACCAGGTCCCCTCACCTCTAGTCGCTCTTCCTTCCTGACTATCCTACACAAAGCCACCTCTCCAGTTGGGTAGGCCTACATGTTATAAATGGTGGCCTCTTCCTACAGAAAGAATAATGCCCCAACTCCCCAAACTAAATAGGCCGTAATCTGACTCCATCGATTTTTCTATCCATATCTCCCACCACTTTACTTCATAATTCCTATAATCCCAGCTAAATCAGACCACTTGTTTGTCACATCGTCATGCTCTTCCTGTGCCATTCTCTCTACCTGGTATTCTTCTCACCATTGCTAGATGTCCAAGTCCTACCTTCACTGCCAATCTCAAGGATCACCTCCTCCACGAAACCATTCACTGCCCTAATCCAATATGAAGCTTCTTTCTTTCTTTCCTTCCTTCTTTATTTACTGAGTCTCCACCAAACCATGTATTTGCTTCTTATGGCTATTATATTCTGTCATACATTTTAGTCATTTATACATTAGCTATGCTTTATTAGATTGGAAATTTCCTAAGGATAGAGACCATATCTTTCTGGTTATTTTGAATAATAGTAATAAATGCAAAAAAATTTGTATTCTATTTTAATTTTGATAAAATAACCCTTATTTCATTGCTCACAAATGATTATAATTCTATTTTCTAAATGAGGCCCTCCTAGAAGCAAGGTAGCTTCTGGAGATCACACAGAAAGTTAGTGACAAAGTTAAATCTAAAACTCTGCTCTTGGGGCTGGCCCAGTGGCATAGCAGTTAAAGTCATACACTCTGCTGCGGCAGCCCGGGGTTCGCAGGTTCGGATCCCGGGAGCGGACATACGCAGCGTTTGTCAAGCCATGCTGTGGCGGTGTCCCATATAAAGTGGAGGAAGATGGGCATGGATGTTAGCCCAGGGCCAGTCTTCCTCAGCAAAAAGAGGGGGAGTGGCATCGTATGTTAGCTCAGGGCTAATCTTCCTCACAAAAAAATAATAATAATAAAAATGAAAAAAAATAAATAAATAAAACTCTGCTCTCTGACTTCATATCCAGTGATCTTCCTAGCCCAATTTTTTCTTAACTTTATGTGGACAAGATCAATGGTCCTTTGTCAATGTGGTTGATGGTCCTTATGCACCTGGGCTTCCCACGTAGCTACTTACATATTTGCCGGAGTATTCGTTGGATCTCAATTTTACAAAACAAAATGAAGTAAAAATTATAAGCATTAACTTCCTCAGCCCCATTCTCAATTCCCCCTTTCTGCTCCTTCCCACTCCTCCCTGGCACAGTCTTCCCCACCAGAGAGTCCACAGACCCAGAACCTCCTAAGAGCCTGTAGAAGCACCTCTTCAGGGGCAAAATCTGTGGCACAGAGTCTCAGGTTTACAACCAGGAAAATGAAGATATGGGGCAGGAGTAGTTAATGCATCTTTTACTCCAGCAAATAGTAAATTAAATATTTGAAGTCTATAGATTGGCAAGGCAATGCTTAAAACACTGTTATTGACTGGTAATGGATAATAAATAGTTTGAAACAGGCTTATTCCAAAATCCTAGCCTCAATTAAAAATAAATAAGAGGAGAGTTACTGTCCTTGAAAAAGATATAAGTGGACATTCTGAAAAGAATTCCAAGGTCCTTTTTCAGTAGATGTTTTTAAAAGTACACTCGTTACAGAAAAATTGAACAATACAGAAACATAAAGAGAAATTTTTTTACAGCCATCTGTGGTCTCACTACACAAATATAACTGCTACTAAGTTAGATGACTTATTTTTTTTCCTTTTTTTTTTTACTCTTTCTTCCCTGTGTAGTACTTTTAAACACATATATAACATTTTATTTTTATTTCTTAACAAGAGGAAAAAATAATATTTTCATGATTTTACAGAAATTTGTTTGAGATTGGTAATAGCTGAAAAATATTTCCTTATAAAGGACGTAATGTGACAAGTCACTAGCCTTAAATGTTTGCTGGAGGGAAATTATTGTTTCAATAGCTCATCATTCCCTCTGCAGTTAGGGCCACCTGGCCTCTACAACTTTTACTTTCAATGATGAATGTCATAAGAAGCCATTTTCAAAACATTTTGAAGTTCTCTGTTTTTTTTTTTAAGGTACAGACCTGGATACTTCTTTGAGGTGAAACATGTTCCCTTATTCTACACAAATCCTGACAGTCACCTTTTTAAAAAATCATAGTAAAGTAAACAAAACATAAAATTTACCTTTTAACTATTTTTAAGTGTATAATTCAGTGACATTAAGTACATTCACATTCACCCAACCATCACCACCATTCATCTCCAGAATTATTTTTACATCATTCCAAATCGAAACTCTGTACCCATCAAATCATAACTCCACGTTACCTCCTCTCGCCAGCCCCTAGTAACCACTATTCTACTTTCTATCTCTATAAATTTTACTACTCTTAGTATCTCTTATAAGTGGAATCATGTAATATTTCTCCTTTTGTATCTGCCTTATTTCGCTAAGCATAATATCTTTAAGGTTCACCCTGGTTGTAACGTGTCAGAATTTCATCCCTTTTTAAGGCTGAATAACATTCCAATATATAGATATATCACATTTGATAATCCCTTCATCCCTCAGTGGACATTTGGGTGGTTTCCAACTTTGGCTATGGCAAATAGTGCTGCTGTAAATGTCAGTTTTTTAGACATACAAAGACAAAGTAAAGGTTTTATGTTGAGGTAAAGATGAATATGGTAATATAACATATTGGACAGTTTATTGTCATTCATTCAACAAATATTACTAAGCACCTACTCTGTAGCAGACATTCTTCTAGTGGAACAGTGGTGAACAAAAAGAGCTTTGCAATCAGAGTGCGAAGTATATATGTGCCAAGAAACATGGCAAAAAGGTGAGGCAGCTGGCCACTCTGGTCTGGTAGGCTCTGACCACGGGCAGCCTCCCGAGGCACTCTTCAGAAAGCAGCCCATGCAGAGAAGGTCTGATGGCAGGCCCCCCGGACCCCGCAGAGAATAACCCCAACATCCACTGCTCTGCTCTCTGCTTCACCACAACCTGCTGGTTTGGCCTGTGGGAGCACAACTACTTCAACAGCCTCACTGTGGATAAGGAGTCATGACGCTGCAGGATGGCACATGCTCCAGGTGTCCGTGGAGATGCAGTCAAGCAAGAATTGATAGAGAGGTGGGACTGGCAACATCTCCTGGAAAAAGCAGCTCCATGCCGGCTCCCAAATCTGTCTTCATATTTATCCTATATGTCTGTACCTTTCTGCTAATTGTTATTTTACTGATGTGTAGGCTGGAACATGACTATCCAACAATGCATGAACATTCAGAAAATTCGAGATTTATCTGATTTTGAAATATGTAACGTAAACATTCAACTGGATTTGAATTCTATTTTCATTTTAACAAGAAATTTCAATATCGCCATTTGTCAAAAGAATAGCTTTAATATCATTTCTTTAAATTTAATTTCAACTCCTTTAAATATATAAATGCTGTAAAAATTAATTTTCAGATTATTATTAAAAATTATTTGTTAGAAGTTGTTCATAATAATTTCAGCCAAAAACCTGAGGTAAAACTGTTATGCTCACGGAAGCAAATTCAAGTTCCCCACGCAAAAATTTGGAAAAAATTTCCTTGTAATTTTTACATAAATTCAAAGCATCTTACCTACTATTTTGTATTTTGTTTATTGTAATAACATGATCCTTAAAAAAATAATGAAACGTCTATGTCTTGAGAGCTTGGCTTTGTGACCTTTCTGATCTCTGCCATCAAGAGGATGCACGTACATCTCGGTGGCCAGTTGAATATACTGGGTTTCCAGGAAGCACTCTCTTTGGCTGTGTCAGCTCTCAGGGGAGTTTGTCATAAGGGGTCCCAATTTCTTTCATTAGGGGTCTTTGTTGTTTCACCCTCCATTGCTTATTAGTGCACTCTGCCTGTGCAATACAGGCCTTTGTTTTCTTAGACTATTTCTGGCAGTGAACTTTCTGGATCTTATGAGGACTGCTTCTTTTGCACTCTCTTTTGGGGACAGCTCTTATGTACATGGTTAAGCTGTAAAAGACTTGTTGGTTTGAGTCACTCTTAAGATCCTACTCGTCAATGTGGTCAGATGACGGATCATTTAAATTAGAAAAACTTCTAAATTGTAAAAAAAAAAATTTGAGAGTTCTTACCATAATTGTTTTATTGGTACCTATAAAAAGACTAAATTAATAAAGAAATACAAAAATAAAATAATGACTAACCTTAAGACTCTGACTCAGGTTACAATTAAATTGAGAAAATATAAAAATGTGTTGATAAGATTATGAAGGTTGGAATGCTTAAGCTAATTTTATATGAAGAGGTTGTATCAACTTTGCCTGAATGCATTTTGAAGATGGACATTATGTCTGGCTGAGAATGCTTCCCGTATCCAAAATTATAAGACCAAGACCTATTGATAAAGTCCTAAAGATAGCTATGACTAGAGGTATAAGAGTTGATGGAAATCAGATAAAAGTTTGTAGGTAAATTGATATATTTTTAGACTTTATGTGAAGTGATTGCATCTGTTTATGCCTGATTGTATTATAGATTGTATTGTGGTGATAGACATAGTGTATCACTGGCAAATGTTTCCCCTGCCTGATTATAAGACAGCATATAAATCTGCACTTTAGACGATGTTAATTCAACATACTAGAAGAAAGTCAATAGAGTTGTCTGAGCCCACACATGATATGAAATAAAAACTAGAGGCTAATATCAGGTGATTAAAAAAAAAGATAATAAACCCCCAACCCCCAGGGCAAATTTGTCTAGGGTTAAATTGCACACTTAGAAAGAGGGCCTTTGTTAAATGATTTGTGCAGACTTTTCAAGGTGCGATACATTATCCTAAAGTTTTAAAATAATAGCTATGGAGTCTTGATGTATGTTATATACGTGTGATATTTTGCCTCTGGATGGTATGCCCAAAATTAAGACCTCTATTTCATTGGCTTAAAGCAATTCTCAAAAAAGACACCTACTTCTGGGTCTCTATTTTTCTGGTATTTGTTGCACGTTGAATCACAGTTGCATATAATGAAATACTGGATTTTCCCTGTTTTTAGATTTATATGTGTTGGAAATTTGATTGATGAAAATTGATATGCCATTGCAGTATCATGCTGTCAGGAGAACGACTCTTTCAGCATCACAAGTCTCACAATAAGCCAGTGTGTTGGGATTTGTCTATTTGCCTGATCGAGCATGTTGCACTCTTCAAATCTTCTTTATCATTACTTACTTTTACCCCACAGATTTATCAGTTTCTGAGAGCAATGTGTTAAACAATAATAGAGTATCTTAGTATTTATATCTTCCCTAAAAATGAGTTATTTTTTAGCTAAATCTTCTCTCCTCTATTCTTCCATGTGGTAATCATCTGGAATTTTGGTTCGAATGTGTTTTTAATGTCTTGGTTTAAAGCTAATACTAAATTAGACAGACTGTTTGTTCCTTTCCTCCTGACTCCTGTCATGTTTTCCTGGGTTCACATTTCTTCTTCCTGATGCACATTCTTTACCGCTTCTTTCACTGCAGGCCTGTGGGAGGTCAACTTTGAGTCTGTTTGTAGGTCAGATAACGTCTTTCTTTCTTTGACACAGTTTAAATAGGTGTTTAATTTAGCTTTGGAGTAATTTTTTTCCTTCTTTGTCAAGTTATTTAATATTTCTGAGCCTCCATATCTTTAGCTTAAAATGGGAATAAAACCCTAAAAATGGTGACTGTAACTGAGATAACAGATGCAGAGCTTGCCAGTCATGTTGCTTAGCAGAAATTAAAGTCAATAATGATAACTATTATTAATCATTATCATGATGTTATTATAATAATGTAATATATCGTAATAATATATTAATGTATAATAATTATACATTAATTTATAATTATAATGTACAGTGTATAATGTATAATGTATGCAATGTATAATAATAATATATTAATATTATTAATCATTAGAAGCTTCAGAGTGTGCATTCTCAGAGAATCACAGCTTAAGATTGAGAATGTGAAGCTCACACACAAAAAGTCTGAGAGAGTGGCATGACTGTGACTTTAATTCTCAGCCCTTGGCTATCTTCAGCTGTGGTCGTCTGCACAGTGTGTACAGATAATGTAATCTGTTCCCACAGACCCACGGCAGAACAGCGCAGCCTGCCTCATGCCTGGGATGCTCTGGGCTGCTTGTTGGGGAGCCTCTGCTGTGAGGCTAGTTGGACTCTGTACAGAGAAAGATGAAAAAAGACTCTTTCTTTTCCCTCAGATTTCCTCCCCTCCTCGAGTTTTATTCACTTTTACATCCAGAGCAGATACTCTCTTCCCAGAGCCTTGGTGTTACTCTGGGATTCAGGGTCTCCAGACACCTAGTCATTTCAGCTCCCAAGGCCCAAGGTGACTGCAGAGTCATGTCTCACCCACTCCTCCCATCTTGGCCTGTTTCCCGTCATGGAGGACCCATGAGTGGGGAGAGGAAACATTGAGGGAGATTGATCTGGAAGTCCTGGTGAATCTGAGCTTCAGAGAATGAAGCAGAAAAGGGGAACCTGAGACTGCCAGTGCTTCAGTGGGGGAGGAATATGGAGGAACCGACAGGGGTGTGATGGCTGCACAGAGTCAAGGGGAGGGATGTTCCAAAGTTTCCTAAGAAGGGAAAACTTGCACTGAAGTGGGGATTCGATTTTACGTGATGGCAATGTCTGTGCTGGTTTCACCAATTCTGGTGTCCCTGAGGGATGAACTGGTGTGACACCACAGGACAGAAGTTGCAGTCACTTTCAGGACTTAAGGGAGGTGAAACCTTTCAGCTTAGTCCCCTGTGAGCCAGTCAGGGGCCAAGTCTAGAAACGCTCGGAGCCTATGTCTGTCCAATGTGGTTTCGTTCTGTTCCAGTCAAGCTTCTCCAGACCCCGTCTGGGAAAAGGGGACCTCAGATCTAGTCAGATCTAGTCATCGCAGCTTCCGTAGGTCGCCATGAGGCAGGTAATAGCCCAGGCGTCGTCACTGGACCTCATAGACGCCCTCCTTCTTCCGCCGGCAGACAAGTGACTTGTGAGGTGAGGAGAGCGCATCAGAATGGTCCAGTCAGCTGCCCAGTATGGGAGACTCCAGGGGAAGGAGATGCTAAAGCCACAGAGACCCGATGCCTCCTGTGTCTCCCTCTTCCTTTTGTCCACTTAATTTTCACCCTCAGTCCTTCTTTTCCTTGCCTTTTCCCTCTTTCGGCTCTCTCTCCCTCTCTTTCCGCTCTCTCTCCCTCTCTTTCCCCTGCATGTTCTAGCTTAATTGAGGCATTAACGACATACAGTAAACTGCATACATTTAAAGCGAATAATTTGATACATTTTGATTATAACTTATTGAACCATCACCACAATCAAGAAAAGGAATGCCCATCCTCCCCAAATTTCCTCATGCTCATTTTAATTCCTCCTTCCCTGCCGTTTGCAAACACATTCTCATTCCCAGGCAACCAGTGTTCCGGTATATGTCCCTATAGATTTTCCTGTATTTTCCATGAATTTTTATAAATGGGATCATATACTACTCATTTTTTACTGTCTTCTTTCACTCAGCATTATTATTTTGAGATCTATGCTTGTCATTGCACGTACTATGAAGTCATTCCTATCCCCAACCCTTCCCTGGCAGCACTGTGCACACGCCCGAGCGCTTCCCAGGTTGGCGTGAGAGCCAATAGTACTGCTGCATCCCCAAAAGTACGAATGCGCCTGGTGCAACTCTGGGAGGGGTTGGCGGCAGCCCTGGACCCGCACATGAATGCTTTCCTGGATGGCTGGAGAGCCCACCATGTCACTGGAGTCCCAATGATCGGCCAATGCTCAGACCCGTGAAGAAGCCCCACCCACCAAGCACAGAGGCTGCCATGAGCATGAGAAAAGGCAGCAGCAGATACACGCGCACATGCAGATGCTTTCCCAGATGCACACACACCCATAGTAGTGCTGCGGTCTCACAACTGGGTACTTGCCTCCGTGTGGCGGCAGCTCTGAGCCCAGTGTGAACGCTTTCCCAGTGGGTGAGAACACCCACTGTACCCACACAACTTCCAGCATATGGGGGGATCAGAAACACAGCTCATGCTTCCCCCACAGCAGTAGCAGGTGGAATCTGCGACCTGATACTACCACAAATACACAGGCAAAAGATTACTTCAACAAACACCATAAGAAACTACAGTAACAATTCAGAGCAGAAGGAAATGACAAATCTCCAGAAACCAACCTTGAAGTCAGAGAAATTTACAATCTAAATGACAGAAAATTCAAAATAACTGTCATAAAGAAACTCACCAAGTTACAAGGATGTTCAGACAGTTCGATGAACTCAGGAATAAAATTAATGAGGAAAAGGAATACTTCATCAAAGAGACTGAAACTATTAAAAAAAAAACAAGCAGAAGTTCTGGATATAAAGAACATAATTAATGAGCTAAAAAAGAATCTAGAATCCTTAAAAAATAGAGCTGATATCATGGTTGAAAGAATAAGTGATTTAGAGGATAGAAATACAGAAATGCTTCCAGTGGACGAGGAGAAAGGACTCAGATTTTTAGAAAATGAAGGAATTCTTGGAGAAATATATGACTCAATTATAAAAGCAACATAAGAATTATACGGCTGGGTAGACGTATGTAATTATTAAAGACGCATCCAAGCTATTTTTCACAAGCACTCGATGAGAGTTTCAGTGAATTGACATCTTCAACAACACTTGCTATAGTCAGTCTTTTTAATTTTAGCCATTCTCAAGTGTGGTGGAATCTCATGATGACTGTCACTTTCATTTACCCAAGGACTCATGTTGTGAAGGAGAAGGTAAGCCACACACAGACTGGGAGAAAACATCTGCAAAACATATCCCTAGAAAAGGACGTGTATTTATAATATATAAAGAGCTCTTACAACCCAATAGTAAGAAGACAAGCAACACGTCATGGCTTACCAGCAGACAGCAGATCAGGCCTGTGATGAGCACCAGGATTCCCGCCAAGCAGATGAGGATGAGGACCCAGAAGGGGAGGTCTGGGGAGACAAATGGTGGGGTGAGCCACCTCCTGTCATCACCCCAGGGCTCCTGCTGACCCCACTGTGCCTCAACCGTCCTTGACAAGGGTTGGCCAACTTTCCTCATCATCCAAGACCCTGTGCGCATGGTTCTCTTCAATGAGGCACAGCATCAAGATACTCGCCCCCTACCGTGGGCTGGGGCTTCCTGCAGGTTTACCAGGCTTCTCAGTCAAGGTGTCATCTCTGTTGGCAGAATATTCTGGAAGTGAATGAAATGGAGAATGCATGTGAGTGTGTTTCACTCTTTTTAATAAAACTTTTTGCACATAGAAAAATAAAGGAAACAGTCTCATAAACATACATCATCTAATTTAACCATGTATATTCCATCCAATTAAAACAATATTTCATCAATGTATAAATTATTAACACTTGCCACCCTTGATTCATCCCATGTTTTCAATGAAATATTAAAGTCAAGTAGATATCATCATGTTTCACCCCATTTTAGTTTCCATCTCTAAAAAGTGAGCACACTTTGCTACAAAATCCAAGACCATTATCACAGAACAAAAGTTTAATAAATTAAACCAAATTCATACCTCTGGGCACAGAGGACTGAATTTGGGCTGGACTTTCTTATGACGGCTGGGGGGAGAATGGGTCATCACAGTTGGCAAGCCTATGGGATCTCTCTAAATTTGTAAATTCCCACTCAAAAGTGTTCTTCCATGCCTAGAAACACATTCATCCCCTTCTCCCTTATCTATTTGCTTAATATTCATTTTCTAGGATTAACCTACAATGTAATATCCTACAGGAAGTCTTCTCTGATTTCCACCTGCAAGTATGAGTTTGTTCACATCAAATAATTGATAATTTTCAATTCTCTATTCTTGTTATTGCCAGCTACAACATAAACTCCAGGAGGGTAGGACACGCAGCACCCAATGGGCATGGGAGGAGGGGTGCAGGTCCCCCTACTTGTACCTCTACCCAGACAACCTCTTAGAGGTGTGCTGTCTGATATGGAGCAGCAACAAGTCTCTTTTTGAATTAAAATTAATTTTAGTTAAGAGGAGTGACGTCAGCATCATGGCGGAGTGAGCTTTCCCGTGAATTCTTCCCCCACAAGATACAACAAAAGTAACAGCCACAGACCAACAACGGAATCCCAGACAGTGAAAACCTAGAGTGGAGGGATCCACACTGCCGCACATCTGAGAGCGGAACGTGCTGGGCCCCCGGAGGAAGTGGGGAGAGGTAAGGAGAACTCCGCTCCCTCCCCATCAGATCAGCGATCCCGGTCTGCGCGGCTCCCAGAGAGGGGGGAGGGGCGGCCCTCGGCGGGAAACTGTAGCTCTTCGGGCTCTCTCAGCCAGTGGGAAACTCCCGCACAGAGGGCTCAGAGGAGCCACAGGGCTACCATCAACATCTGAGCACCCCAGAGAGCGGATAAAGAGGGGCAAATGAGAAGCCTCCCACGTCAGGGACCCAGAGGGCAAAAGAGAGAGCTCCCCACTCCCCGCAACCCGGAGTCTGCAGCTCGACCAGACCTAGCGATCCGAGGCAGACCTGAACAAACTGGACTGGACCCGTGGATCGCAGTGGGGAAAAAAACAAAACAAAACAAAACAAAACTGCGGATCGCAGCAGAAAAACTGGGGCAGAGCGCAGGGGGCTTAGACCACACAGCCCTTTACCACCAGACAGTGGCGGCAGGTGGAAATTGCAACCAGAGACTTCCAGGATGAGGAAAATCAAAACCAACACAGGAACCACAATGCAAGAATATGTGAAATCACCAGACCAGAAACAAAATGACAAGCACCCAGAAATCAACCCCGAAGACACAGAAATCCATAAACTAAATGACAGAGATTTCAAAATAGCTATCATAAAAACACTCAACGAAATACGAGACAACACAGACAAACAATTAAATGAGATTAGGAGTTTCTTCACAAAAGAGATTGAAATCATAAAGAAAAACCAATCAGTGCTGATGGAGATGAAGAACACAATGGAGGAGATAAAGGAGAATCTGGAGTCTTTAAAGAACAGAGCTGACAATATGGAGGAAAGAATTAGTACTTTAGAGGATAGGAATACAGATATACTCCAGATGGAAGAAGAGAGAGAACTAAGACTAAAAAGAAATGAAGAAAGACTCTGAGAAATATCGGACTCTATTAGAAAATGTAACATAAGAATTATAGGTATTCCTGAGGGAGAGGAGAGGGAAAGAGGAACAGAGAGCCTATTCAAGGAAATAATAGCTGAAAATTTCCCAAATCTGGGGAAGGAGCAGGAAATACCAGTAAGCGAAGCCAACAGGACGCCTATATATATTAACAGACAAAGGCCTTCACCACGACACCTAGTGGTAAGGCTAGCCAGGGTCAACGACAAAGAAACAATATTAAGGGCAGCTAGACAAAAACAAAAAACAACGTACAAAGGAACTCCCAGCAGGCTCTCAGCGGATTTCTCAACAGAAACTTTTCAGGCTAGAAGAGACTGGAATGATATATTCAAAATACTAAAAGACAAAAACTTTCAGCCAAGAATACTCTATCCAGCAAAAATATCCTTCAAATATGATGGAGAAATAGTAACTCTCCCAGATAAACAAAAGCTAAGGGAGTTCATGGCCACGAGACCCCCACTACAAGAAATACTCAAGAAGGCCCTCAGGCCTGAAAAAAAGAAGAGAAAGGGAACACAAAGCTTGGAGTAAGGAGAAAAGTAGGTAGACAAAATCAGAGAAATAGTAGATCTTTACCGGAATAGGTTAGCAACCACTTAAATACTAAACTCAAAGATCAAAGGAAGAAATTCACCAAAAATAAATTTAACCTCATCACTGTAAACATACAGCCACAACACAAGATAGAATAAGGTATAAGAAGAGCAACTTAGAAGGGGAAGAGGAAAGTGACTGAATTGACTTAGTATAAGGAAATAGGAGGCTATCAGATAATGGACTATCTCATACACAAGATTTTTTGCCCAAACCTCAAGGTAACCACTAAACAAATAATCAAATTAAAACCACATATGATAAACAAAGAGAAAACCAGAAGAATCATAAGACAGAACAACCAAACTGAATTGGCAGTCCAAAACAAATGGGACAAGAAACAAAGGAAATGCAAAAGAACCAGAAAATAAGTGACAAAACAGCAACATTCAGCCCTCATATTTCAATAATTACCCTAAATGTAAATGGATTGAACTCTCCAATCAAAAGATACAGAGTGGCAGGATGGATTAAAAAGCAAGACCCAACAATATGCTACCTTCAGGAAACACATCTTAGCACTAAAGACAAGCACAGGCTCAGAGTGAAAGGATGGAAGACAATACTCCAAGCTAATGGCAAACAAAAGAAAGCAGGTGTTGCCATACTCATATCAGACAAAGTAGACTTCAAGATAAAACAGGTTAAGAAAGACAAAGAAGGGAAATATATAATGATAAAAGGGACACTCCATCAAGAAGACATATCACTTATAAATATATATGCACCCAACATAGGAGCACCAATGTACATAAAACAACTATTAACAAACCTAAAAGGAGAAATCAACAACAACACAATAATAGTAGGGGATCTTAACACCCCACTTACAGCAATGGATAGATCATCCAGACAAAAAGTTAATAAAGAAATAGTAGACTTAAATGAAAAACTGGACGAGATGGACCTAGTAGACATATACAGAGCACTCCACCCAAAAACAGCTGACTACACATTCTTCTCAAGCGCGCATGGAACATTCTCTAGGATAGACCATATGTTGGGAAACAAAGCAAGCCTCAATAAATTTAAGAAGATTGAAATCATAACAAGCATCTTTTCAGACCATAAGGCTATGAAACTGGAAATGAACCAGGAAAAAAAAACTGGGAAAGTGACAAAAATGTGGAGATTAAACAACATGCTACTGAACAACCAATGGATCGTTGATGAAATTAAAGGAGAAATCAAAAACTATCTGGAAACAAACGAAAATGATAACATGCCATATCAAACCATATGGGATGCAGCAAAAGTGGTCCTGAGAGGGAAACTCATAGCGATACAAGCCCACCTTAACAAACAAGAAAAAGCCCTAATAGGCAACCTTAAATTACACCTAACAGAACTAGAAAAAGAAGAACAAACAAAGCCCAAAGCCAGCAGAAGGAGAGAAATAATAAAAATCAGAGCAGAAATAAGTGATATTGAGACCAAAAAAACAGTAGAAAGGATTAATGAAACAAAGAGTTGGTTCTTCGAGAAGATAAACAAAATAGACAAACCCTTAGCCAGGCTTACTAAGAAAAAAAGAGAAAAGGCTCAAGTAAATAAAATTAGAAATGAAAGAGGAGAAATTACAACGGATACCATGGAAATACAGAGGATTATAAGAGAATACTATGAGAAATTATATGCCAACAAATTGGACAATCTAGAAGAAATGGATAAATTCTTAGACTTATACAACCTCCCAAAATTGAACCAAGAAGAAATGGAGAATCTGAATAGACCAATAACAAGTAAAGAGATTGAAATAGTAATCAAAAACCTCCCAAAAAATAAAAGTCCAGGACCAGATGGTTTCTCCAGTGAATTTTACCAAACATTCAAAGAAGATTTAATACCCATCCTCCTCAAACTATTCCAAAAAATAGAGGAAGATGGAACACTTCCTGAATCATTCTATGAGGCCAACATCACCCTGATACCAAAACCAGACAAAGACAATACAAAGAAAGAAAATTACAGGCCAATATCGCTGATGAACATTGATGCAAAAATCCTCAACAAAATATTGGCAAACCGAATACAACAATATATTAAAAAGATCATACACCATGATCAAGTGGGATTTATACCAGAGACGCAGGGATGGTTCAACATCCGCAAATCAATCAACGTGATACATCACATCAACAAAACAAAGAATAAAAACCACATGATCGTCTCAATAGACGCAGAGAAGGCATTTGACAAGATACATCATCCATTTATGATAAAAACTCTCAATAAAATGGGAATAGAAGGAAAGTACCTCAACATAATAAAGGCCATATATGACAAACCCACAGCTAACATCATACTCAACGGGGAAAGACTGAAAGCCATTCCTCTGAGAACAGGAACGAGGCAAGGCTGCCCAATCTCACCACTCCTGTTCAACATAGTACTGGAGGTTTTGGCCAGAGCAATTAGGCAAGAAAAAGGAATAAAAGGAATCCAAATAGGTAACGAAGAAGTGAAACTCTCACTATTTGCAGATGACATGATTGTATATATAGAAAACCCTAAAGAATCTGTTGGAAAACTGTTAGAAACAATCAACAACTACAGCAAAGTTGCAGGGTACAAAATCAATCTACAAAAATCAGTTGCATTTCTATATGCTAATAATGAACTAACAGAAAGAGAGCTCAAAAAGATAATACCATTTACAATTGCATCAAAAAGAATAAAATACCTAGGAATAAATCTTACCAAGGAGGTGAAGGACCTATACAATGAGAACTACAAGACATTATTGAGGGAAATCCACGATGACATAAAGAAATGGAAAGATATCCCATGCACGTGGATTGGAAGAATAAACATAGTTAAAATGTCTATATTACCTAAAGCAATCTACAGATTCAATGCAATCCCAATCAGAACCCCAATGACATTCTTCACAGAAATAGAAAAAAGAATACTAAAATTTATATGGGGCAACAAAAGACCCCGAATAGCTAAAGAAATCCTAAAGAAAAAGAACAAAGCAGGAGGCATCACAATTCCTGACTTCAAAACATACTACAAAGCAATAGTAATCAAAACAGCATGGTACTGGTACAAAAACAGACACACAGATCAATGGAACAGAATTGAAAGCCCAGAAATAAAACCACACATATACGGACAGCTAATTTTCGACAAAGGTGCTAAGAACATGCAATGGAGAAAGGAAAGTCTCTTCAATAAATGGTGTTGGGAAAACTGGACAGCCACATGCAAAAGAATGAAAGTGGACCATGTGCTATCACCATTCACAAAAATTAACTCAAAATGGATCAAAGACCTGAAGGTGAGACCTGAAACTATAAAACTCATAGAAGAAAATATAGGCAACACACTATTTGACATTGGTTTTAAAGGAATCTTTTCGGATGACATGCCTACCCAGACTAGGGAAACTAAAGAAAAAATAAACAAGTGGGACTTTATCAGATTAAAGAGCTTTTATAAGACAAATGAAACCAGAATCAAGATGAACAAACAACCAACCAGCTGGGAGAGAATATTTGCAAAACATACATCTGACAAGGGGTTGATCTCCATAATATATAAAGAACTCACACAATTGAACAACAAAAAAACAAACAACCCGATCAAAAAATGGGCAGAGGAAATGAACAGACACTTCTCCAAGGAAGATATACAGATGGCCAATAGGCACATGAAAAGATGCTCAACATCACTAATCATCAGGGAAATGCAAATCAAAACAACACTAAGATACCACCTCACGCCTGTTAGAATGGCTATAATCACCAAGACAAAAAACAACAAATGTTGGAGAGGATGTGGAGAAACAGGAACCCTCGTACACAGCTGGTGGGAATGCAAATTGGTGCAGCCTCTATGGAAAACGGTATGGAGATTCCTCAAAGAATTAAAAATAGAGATGCCCTATGATCCAGCCATCCCACTACTGGGAATCTATCCAACGAACCTGAAATCAACAATCCAAAGAGGCTTATGCACCCCTATGTTCATTGCAGCATTATTCACCATAGCCAAGAAGTGGAAGCAACCTAAGTGTCCCTCGACTGACAATTGGATTAAGAAAATGTGGTATGTATATACAATGGAATACTACTCAGCCATAAAAAAAGACAAAATCGTCCCATTTGCAACAACATGGATGGGCCTGGAGCGTATTATGTTAAGTGAAATAAGCCAGAAAGAGAAAGACAAACACTGTATGATCTCACTCATATGTGGAATACAAACCAACACATGGACAGAGAAAACTGGACTGTGGTTACCCGGGCAGTGGGGGTGGGGGGTGGGCACAAGGGGTGAAGGGAGTCATATATGGGGCGATAGACAAACAAAAATGTACAACCCAAAATTTCACAATGTTAGAAACCATTAAAACATCAATAAAAAAATAAAAAAAAAATTAATTTTAGTTAAATAAAATAAAAATTCTAACCTCAGTAACATTAAAAATCAGTAACAATAAAGACCAGTCACAATACCATGTTTCAAGCACTCAACAGCCACATGCAGCTATGCACTGGACAGCACAGATATAGAACATTCCACCACTGCAGAAAGTTCTAGTGCATTGGTGCTCATCTAGAGCGGGACTTGGCAAACTATAGCCTGTGGATGAGAAACCACATCCACTCCCAAACCTGTAAGTCTGCTTCACACACAGCTGGAGGCCCTCATTGACCATCGGGCCCAGTGGCTCTCAGTGCAGAGATAAGGAAACAAAAGTCCAGAGAGGGGAGGTGACTAGCTTGAGGTCACAGAGCTGTCTAGGAGAAGGTGAGGGCCTCCCATACTACACTGGTGTCCTTTTCTCTCTCTCAATGGTGGCTAAAGACTGGGGGACTATGCCACCTCCTGCCAGCCTGAGCAAGTTCAATGTTCTCTCAGTCCCAGGCCTCCAGAGTCCCCAGAAAGGCCTCACTTCCTTTCCCAATGACCAGGGAGCCTTACCATCCCCAAGGACATTCTTTCCATCCAGGGTAAAGTTCTGCAGCTGGGTACCCTTCTGGTCAGCCGCAGGAATTCCTCATAGATGGCAACTCTGTCCAGTCTCTGTGCCAAGGCGGCTGGGTACACAGTGAATCCATTGCAGTGTGGTTACCATGGGGGACCAACCTGGAAGGACACAAGGGATGAACAAGGGTGTCTGGAATTCTACCCTGATTCTAGATTCCCTGCTTCTGGGTCCTGTCCAAGAGAACTTTCTGCAATAATGTCAACATTTGCCTGCACTACCAAATACACTCATTATTAGCCCCATGTTGTTATCAAGCACTTAAAATGTGGCTAGTGTGTGTGAGTGAGGAACTGAATTTCTCATGTAATTTCATTTCAAGTAATTAATTTATAAATAAATAACCACAGAGAGAACATTTTTGAAACTTTGGAGTAAGGACGCCTGCAAATGCATAAAAACAATGAGAACACTGGTAAAAATGGTCAAAATCAACTTTTCAGAAGTCTAGAAATTAATCAAAGGCTTGCAAGAATCTGAGGAGGGTTTAGTGAAGACACACGGTGGAATCTTGATAAAGGGAGCAAACTTCGTGGCACTATAACTTGCACTATTCCCATCCTGCTCTCACAACATCCTCCATAACTGTGAAAACCGTCAGTCTCAGAACCATGGTGGCTGAGACAACCAGCAGCACAGCAGCCATAATGGGTGTGGAGCTCTGAAAAGACCCCTCCCCACCCAACTGCAACTAGCTGACCTGCATGGCAGCTCCCCGAAAACACCCCATGTTCAGGGCTTGTCGTTACTAGACTCAGAGCTTGCCCAGAGAGGAAAGTCTGTCCCCAAGGCACTTGCTAAAAACAATCAGGGCTAATTGTTTTCTATTGTAGCTGCCTGAGGGAGTGATACCAGCAGAGGCAGGCAAGAGGTGAGCCAACAACTTAGAAGAAAAACTGGGGGAATGAGATGTCCACAGGGGGCTTTGAAAATCTCCAGGGTATTTGCGGGCATCTAGAAGGCCACAAGGGCTCAGGCCTGTGGCATGCCCAGGAAAGACTTGAGAACATCTTAATATCTCACCTCTAGTTGAAGGGTTGGGTTAATATCTGAAAACTTGATTATGTAATACACCATAGTAATAGAATAACGGCCAATACCACACAATCTCGACCACATATACAGAAAAGAATTTCACAAAATACAGCGCCCTTCATGTCTAAAGACAACAGAAAACACTGAACAAATTAGGAATAGAAAAAACTTTCTCAACCTATAAACAGCATCGATGAAAAACCCATGGACAACACCATATTCAATGGTGAAAGACTGAAAATTTCCCCCTAAGACCAGGGACAAGACATTGATGTCTGCCCTCATCTCGCATGTTAATCACAGGCACCAGAGGCTCTGATAAGGGCAATTAGGCAAGAAAAAGGAATAAAAGAGACCCAGATTGGAAGGGAAGATGTAAAACTATTTGGTTGGCAGATGAGAAGATATTGTATCTAGAAAAACCTAAAAAATACACCCCACACACACACAATATGTGCATCGTATCCCAATAGGTGTATAAAAAATTTTAATTGCCTCATCTGGTTAGTGGCTCCAATATTGGAGAGCACAGGTAGACCACTAATATTTGTTGAACTTTTCCAGAAGAGGAGGAGGAGGAGGATGCTGGAGGTTGGTGGCCCCAAATGTTAATGCTTTTCTCAACCCCCGAAAACCTATGGAAGGAGATGGTAGGATTAGCTGACAGGGATGTGGGGCAGAATGGGCACCATGTCAGTGACTTCCAGATCAAGGATGTGTCACGGGAGCTCAGAGCCATCAGCCACCAGCTCAACCAATGCTTCCAATCTCCTCAACCTACATCAGGTCGGTGACCAGGCAGGAGTGGAATATGTCTCACAGCTGGCTGCCTCTGTAGAGCTTGGTGACCTAGAACAAACGCGAGGGAGAGTGGGTGAGATGGAGGTCTCCTGGAGACGCAGGGGGCCACTGGAGCCAGTGAAACATCACAGACCTTGGGGCAAGGGAGACCTGACTTCAAATCCTGGCTCTGCCCCTAACTCACTGTGTGACCTTAGGCACAATAATCCCCTTTCTGAGCTTCAGTTTACCCATGTGAGAAATGGGGAAGGCAGCTAGGACATCACCTCTGGACACTGAGAGAACCCAGGGACGCAGGGAAAGTGAAGGGTTGAAACAATCACGTAACAGATGTAAGTCAGACAGAGGAATGACGGTGCCCTCAGGGCAAGGAGCGATGCGAGAGGGGAGACCCCACCTGGTCCTGGGTGTCCCTCAGCAGGACGGTGTACTCCGAGGATGTGGGCTCCGGGTTGCTGAGGTTCCAGCTGATGATGTGGAAACGTAGCTGGTGCTCTCTCTGGATGGATAAACTCTGGGATGCAGAGCCTGGAGCCACCGAGAGGAAGAGCAGACAGGTGGAGACTCTCCGCTCCCAGCACAGAGGCATGGTGGCCCACGGGGTCAGGATGGTAGGTGCAGACGGCGTCCACACTGCTGGCTTCCCCATCCTTTTCAGGCCTGGGGAGAGAGGGATGTGGGGACTCTAGAGAGAGGTCCTGAAACCTCTGGGGTGGGGGCCAGAACAGGAAGGAGGAAATGGGAGGACAGGGGGGAGACAGAGAGGGGTGGTGACAAAAGTGGTCATTAGGGGCAAATGCTCAGGGGAGGGTCTCACCTGAGGGAGACCAGTCTGCAACTCAAGGAGAAGAGGCCCAGGCTGCTCTTCTTGGACAAGGATCCACCTGGGGAGGAAGGAGGAGGAGGATGAGAGGAGGGACAGGGAGTGGGGGAGGGGCTGGGTGGGATTTAACCCAACAGGAGCTGCTGGAACCAGGGTCTCCCCAGGCTCTGCAGGACCCTCTCAGTGGAGTTGAACATGGCTGAGCAGTTGCTCCTGTCTTATGAATACCGGAGGGTGGAGATGGGGAAGGGGACTGTGAGGGTCTTCAGGTTGTGCCCCAAAGCTGCAAGACGAGAGGGAGAGCGATGGCCATCACTGAAATCTGGCCTGAGACCACACCAGAGTCCTGCACTCATTATCATCTGTCGTCTTCTCTCCCAGGGGCACCACCACCCACCCGTGTGGTCACCCAAGTCAGAACCAGCACATCTGCTCTGCTCCTCCTCCCTCCCAGTAACACCAATTCCAGTTGCGCACCGGTCCTCACATACACTCCCTCTCCATCCCTGTCCCAGCTCAGGTCTTAACTTCCTTCACCCGGACCAACACCCCAGCAGGCTCACTGGATGCTCTGTCTAAAGGATGTTCTACATGGACCACTAGAAGAATCTTTCTGAAATGAATACCTCACTAGGGCCACCACTGCTCCAGTACCACCCATGGCTCCCTATGGCCTTCAGTGTTTAGTTCAACCTTCTTGACCTGGCACTCAAGGCTCTACTCAATCTGGCTCCTGCTGACCTTTCAGTCTCATTTTATCCATCTACTGCGGGTTAAACTTTATGCTTCACGCAACCCAAATTCATTTCAATTCTCCCCATACGGCATGTTGTTTCTGGCCGGAGCCTTTGATCATGGAATCCTCTCTGCCAGGAAAACCCTTCATCCTCTAGTTGCCAGGGTCCCTACTACTTATTCTTAAAGACTCCATTCTGGTGAAACTTTCTCTAGCAAGCTCTTCCCCTCCAAATGATGCCAGGCGCCTCTCCCCGAAACATCCCACATTGTACTATAATGGTGTGTTAATTTCACAAGACTCGGGGCTCTCTGAGGGCTGGCCTGAGACTGAACCGTCGGTATAATCTTTGTGATCAGCATGATTGCCCTAAAACAAGAATTTCACACCCTGGCTTCCCAGCTCCTGGATCACAACTGGCTGGTGGAGGAGTGGGGCCGGAGAGCTTCTCTTGGGAAGGAAAAGGGGCCCCCAGATACCTGTGGTGGCTTCTGGTGGCACAGGTGATGATGAAGTATGCAGGGACGTGGTGGCTGGCTCGGGAGCTGTGGCGAGGGCTGTCTCAGGGAGGGACAGAGTGGGAGGAGCCCCCAGGCTCACCCGGGCTCCAGCAGTGGCTGTGCCAGGACCACCATTCACAGGTGAAGCATACATGAGAGTGAGGGGACGGGTGACTGTGTGAGTAGAGGGATGAGCAAGCCTGTGGATGAGAGGAGCCCGAGAGAGAGAGATATGTGAACAAGAGAGACTGAACTCGGAGGAGAGACAGATGGATGGGCAGAAAACTGGACAGACGGATGGGATACCTGGAAAAGGAGGACCAAGGGCGGGGCTTTAGGAGAATTAAAGTGAAAACCACGTGGGGTCAGAATGTGGTGGAGAACATGTCTGTGTCTAAGGCTTTCTCACCCTGGGCTGGGACTCTCCACCAGAACCCGGGAGGGAGAGAAGGGATGAATTAGGGCCCTTCCAGGTGCTTCCCTCACCAAGGACAGCGGGTGAAGGAGAACAAGTGCTCCCCAACCCCAAATGCGGACGGGACCCAGGATGTCAGGGCCAGGAATACTCACTGGTGGTAGTCGGGGCTGCGGCTCCATAGGTGTAATCTGTGGAGAGGAGGCAAGAGGAGCTGAACAAGAGCTGGGGTGAACATAAAGGATTAAGGGAGAGGGGCAATGTAGGGAGCTTTGTGGGAAAATCAGAGGGGAAAGCAGAGGGGAAGAGGGGAGGGGTGATCAGGGGGTAGGCAACGAGATGGAAGGTGGCTGGACCCAGTGATCACACAGTGATGAGAAGACTGATCCCAGACCAGGAGCATAGAGAGATGGATCATAGCTCACTTTAGAGCAACGGAGGCAACACAGAACTCTGACTGGGAGAGACAGTGTGGCTGTAGCACAGCCCCTCACCACTGACGTAGAGGCTGTCCCCGTCCAGGGTGAGGGAGCCCAGGTGGGTGACACCCTGGGTCTCATGGCTCAGCTCCCAGTAGAGTCGCTCTCTGTCCAGCCCTGGACCAGCGGGGGTCAGAGTGGAAGGTGCAGATGATGTCCACCCCAGTGGCTGCCCCACCCTTCTCAAGCCTGGGGGAGGGAGAACCTGGGGACATGGAATACTGAGCAGGGGTCCTTCTGGGTGTGGAAAGCGAGAGAGGGGAAGGGAGGAGGCTGAGGGAGAGGCTGAAGGGGCTGCTCTGATGTCTGGAGAGGCTCTCCTCGGTGTCTCCCATGTGAGACAACCCCCTCACAAGTAAGGCCTGACTTCCTTTAGGATGTGGAGGGGGGCCTGTGAGTGACAAAGAAGGGTGAACACACAGACCTGGGTGAGGGGGCGCCTGCAGGTCTGCACGGACAGCAGCGAGGAGAACAGTCAGTGCCCTGTGCCATCTGACACATGCAGGCAAGAAAGTACCGTTACCTTCTCTCGGTTCTACACTCCAAGGTCTTTTCTTTCTACTTCTTTCCTGCTCCACAGCCATCACCCAGGCCTAGGGAACAGTCACCTTATTCCTCATCTTATTCCCAGCACCTCCCATCTCGCCTCTTAAGTCTACATTCTTAAACATGAAGTCCATCTGAACCCACGTGCTTAGACCAAACGCTAATCACATCCTCCTTCTACTCGCATCTCTCCAGAGTCTTCCCACTGGTCTTAGAACAGAGTCCCAAGTCACCCCTGATCTGGTCCTGCCTGTCCCCCCTCGCTGGCGTGGCTCACACCCCTCACCCTGTGTTGACTCGGCTCAGCCATCCCTCTTCTCAGTTCATGGACACACCAGGCTCTCTGCTTCAGGGGTGTCCTCATGCGGGTCCCTCTGTCTGAAACGCTCTCTTGAACACACTCCCACACCCTCACTCCAGTCTAACCTTCCAACTAGCTAAATCCAGTCCCATCTCTAGCTCTCAAGCTAAATATCAGTCCTTCTCAAGAGGGCTTCCCTGTCCCCTCAGGTTGAGTCACCTTGTGCCAATCTCCCACATCACTCTCATCATTAACTGTCTAAAATCCAAATTCCCAAATACAATATAAATTCCACGGAGGTGGGACAAGGTCTCTCTGGTTCTCCAGGTCCCCATGCATGTGGCCCAGGGCCTGGCTCATCAGATGAGGAACCATCCCGGTTTGTCTAGGACTGCCCTGGTTTGAACACTAAACGTCCTGTGTCCTGGAAAACCCCTCTGTCCTGAGTAAACAAGGATGGTGGGTCACCATAAATTATACACTCAAAGACTATCTATTGCATGACAAGCACACATTCCCCTCAAGAACATCACAGGAAAGCTAGAATGAAAAAGGCACACACACACACACACAATTAGTAGAGGCCAACAACTAAATACAAAATTACTTAACAAGATTCTCTGCAACGTGAATCACCAGACCGTTATTTCAGAAAAATTTCAAGAAACAAAGTTAATTCCCTTTAGAAGGCAAGGTGGTGAGGACAGTCTTTTTAGAGACTAGTGCCCTGCACTGTAATCTACAGTGTTGCTTAGTACTCCTCGAAATGATTGGAAATGTCATAAAGAAAAAAATGCTCAAAATAAATCTGGCTACTGGCAAATTCAATGTTAAATTTGTTATTAATACAAAGAAGTTCCAATCATCTTTTTCCCTCAATGCTCCTATATTTCAAATTTTTGTAGAGGATTTATAGGACTTTAGAAGTCAAGTTGAATGGGTCTAAGGAATGTTGCTGAGTATCCCTGCTAATATTTAATGGGACGTCTTCTAATACTACATACACATGCAAAACATTTCTGTATTTATATTATATATAAATCCTGACTTTTGAGTATTATGCAATGCCGGTAAATCTATATTTTCTACTATAATACACATTTGCAGTTATTTATACTTGTTTTATGTGTTTTTATTTGCATATAACTGTACTTACTGAAATATTTACCACACAGAACCACACACAGCTTACCATCTTTCACTTGAATATAATCCATCAAACATCAATAATTTTTCTCAAGATACCCTCACTCTCAGTGTCCATGTGGTGACAACCTGAGCCCAGGAAAGCCCACTAGCAGGTCTTCTGCACAGCGGAGGCTGCCGGAACCTGCTGGTACCAGGTCGACAGGGTACTCACCTGGTCACACAGAAATCCATGGATCAGCGAGGACAGGTGGACTCTGAGCCTGCTTTCACCTCAAACTTGAGCTCCACGGATGCTTTCCGTGTCTGAGGGGGGAAAAAAACGGAAACAAGCTTTTGAGGCCTTTTATAGGGTGTTGGATGGAAAGGCCACCCAATTCACTTTTCTTTTTTGTATTAACTGATTTAACTGTAACTGTTGGCTGAGACTGGATTTTCCCGATTCCTATCCAGTCACCTGCTCCCCAAGATGGGAGGAAGCAGCTTCGTGCTGTGTGCACTTGTGTCGCTCAACTCACTTGGCTGGACAGAGACTTTTTGGTGACCCCAGACCCTTTAAACAAGTTTGTCATTTAGGGACCCTGTAAGTGACTCGCTGACTTATAAACATTTCCCACACTTCATTCAGGGCTCGGGAGATTTTCAGGCCCTGGAGCAGGTTTCCCACCCTCGGCACCATTGACATCTGGGGCCGGATGATTCTCTGTCAGGCCGTCCTGGGCCCCGGAGGATGCTGAGCAGCATCCCTGCCTCCCCCTCTAGAGGCCAGGAGCGCCCCCATTAGTAACAACCCAAACACCGCCTCCAGACGCGGATAAGCCCCCTGGGGACAAAATCACACGGAGGACGGTGACGGGGACTCTGAGGAGGGGCCGGCGGCGCCCGGAGCCGGGAGGAACAGCAGCCTCGGGCGCCCTGACGAACAGCCCGGGGAAACGGGGCTCCGGGGGGACGGAGGGACGCCGGGCCCTGACGGGGCTGCCCGCGGCCCAGGCCCCTCCCTCGACCGCGACCGGAGACGGGACCGCCCGCCACTCACCGCGCCTCGCCCCTTCGGCCGAACGTCCACGGGAATGCGGTCCGCGCCGAGAAGACTGGACACACCGCGCAGAACTCCCGCTCCATCCACGGCGCCGCCCGCGCTTCCGCTTCCGGTCTCGGGCGGGCGTTCTGGGAGGACGGAGTTTCGGGGAGGACGGACGTTTGGGGGCTCTGGGTTGAGGCGGCGTGCGGGTCGGGGCAGGGGGGCGGGGCAGGGCGGGGCCTCTCACCCCAGCCTCGGGGGAGGTGTCTAGTTTCTAGAGTTAATGTGAGGCCGGGCCGCGGGCTGGGTCAGCACCAGGGACAGGGACCAGGCCTAGGGGCGGGGCTGTGGGTGGAAACCAGCTCTAGAGGCGGGGCTGTGGGCGGGGACAAAGGGCGGCGGGGCAAGGGGCGGGGACCAGGCTGTGGGCGGAACCAGGCCCGAGTGCTGTGCAGAGACCAGTTCCAGGGGCGGGAAGAGGCGGGGGTGGGGCTGGAATAAGTCTGGCCGACTTCACAGTGGGAGGAAATCAGCTCCAGGGGCGGGGCTGGAGGCGGGGCTTTACGTGGACCCCTAGACTGTACAGGTAGCTGGATGTTGAACAGCTTTTCTTCATTCCTTTCCTCACGTTTATACAGCCTCATAGAATGATGTGCCCATATTTAGAATTATAAATTTTTTGTGCGTGTTTGCTCTTCTTAATTTCATTAAAAAATTGGGTCATATATTCACATTTCTCTACAACTTACTGTCCCAAGACAGTAGATAAGGATATAATGCTATTTTAATTTTAATTTAAAAATCTGGGGGGAGGGAGGCCACTACGTCGTAGATGCACGTATAGGAAAACTTCAAAGAGTGGTGCAAAGTCAGTAAAATATTCTCACTCTATCACTGTCTCCCAGTCCTTTTGCACAGAGATAAACATCCTTTTCTCCTCTATCCTTCCAGACATACTGTGTATATGTGGGCCTGTGTATATGTTCAAGCCCAAGAGTGAGGTCCCCAAGCAAAACCTGAAGCCCATGAATTGTCTCATGTGTCAGAAGTTACTGAAAAGAGATTTAAATTTCTGGTGGAAGGAGATGAACTAGTGATGAATCCATAGGAAGACAAGAAAGAAATAAGGGAATTTTACCATTTAAAAGGTCAAAGGAAAAAGTGAGAAAGAAAATGTGTTCATAATATCTGATGTAGCACATCTCTGGATAAGATTCGTATGCTATAAAATGGTAAACACTTATGTCATAAAACAGTAGACATTGAATTTTGATTTATCCTAATTCATTAAATAGTTATATTGGGCAAGGGGAATTATGTTTTTAATGTATGTAAGAACTCTTCATGCTGATTTTTTCAGAGAAGAAAGAAACTATAAATAGTCAAAAGATGAAAAATGAAAAAGTGTATGAGTAGCTAATATAGAAATACAGATTTTCAACCAGAAAATTTAAAAAGTTGTTTTTGGAACCAGAGTCAAGAGTGGGGAAGGTAGCTTTTCATTACAAGGCTTGAAGTATTATTTGAGAGATGTGCGTATAGACACACACACACGCACACACACGGGAGCCTGAATTTGTATTCCAAAGGGATCCTGTAACTCTACAAATAATTTGTTACAAGGATTCACTTTACAACAGTAGAACATATTTTGAAAACTACAGACTTCAAGCCAAAAAAAAAGCTCTCATCATCCCGGTGGAAAAATGAATGGGGCATCACTTTCCAACCGACATGGTGATAAGCATTTTACATATATTACTCTTGAGTATTTTCACAGCAACCCATAGGAAGATGGTATTATCTATCTCCATTTTGCAGATGAGGAAATTGGTGACAGCATATTGCTAAAATTTTCATATAAGTTCTCAATAGATATTGTTTTATGTTAAAATTGTTTATTGAATTTTCTTTTCATTAATAAAACGATATATGCCATTCTTACAAATAAGCAAAGGGCGTGTAAAAACAATTTAGCAAAACGACAGTTTCCTTTTGATATAATTAAATAGAACAATCACTTTATTATTTTTCTGCTCTCTGCCTCACATCTAGGAAGATATTTCCTATCCTAAAGGCTTACTAGAAAACTCTACTAAAAATCAAGAATCAGGGAATACCCATATTATGCAAGGTTCCTGAATACATGCAAAAAAAGCCATTATAACAAGTTTTTGTACAAAAATCTTAGATCATTCATGAACTGATAACGACACAAAACATGATTAGGCAAGGTATTTCTGTAGAATGACAAATATTTAAACTTTAGACATTTAGAAAGGTAGTTCATTACAGTAACTAATGTGTATAAGAAGAAAATTTTCAAACTCATTAAGTGCCAGGAAAACGTTTGACAAAGGCGCTGCAATATTATTCAGAATAGCCAAGAGATGGAAACTACCTAATTGTGCATCTGTGGGTGAAAAGATTAAGAAAATCTGGGGCATCTATACAATGGAATATTATTCAGCCTTAAAAAGGAAAGAAATCCTGTATTCAGAATTGCTTGCCTGGATCATTTCAGTAGTCATGTGCTTTCTTGCTTAGCCCCCTCTGGTCCATTCACCAACCAGAAACCAGGGTGATCCTTTCACAATGTAAGCGCCACGACCTCTAATGGATCCCTAAAAGAGATTTTGGAGGTAGACTTCCTGGGTACCAGCTGTGTGACCTTGGACAATTATATAACCTCTAATATTCCTCATCCATACAATAGAGGTTAATAGTATTGTCTCCATAGCATTGTTGTGAGGATTAAATGAGTGAATACGTGTCAGATGCCTAGAATGTGCCTGGCACATGGTAAGGCAACATGAAAAATTTAACTGTAAATATAACCAAATTAAATATTGTGATGGCCTGTTAATTAAGTTGAACAATATGAAATTTCTAATATTCAACCATTTTGACCCATTATTATTGTTGAATAAATGATAAAACTCAGTCTAGGCAGGTTGTGTAGAGTCAAAAAGGATCGGATAAATGAAAATATTATTAGAAAAAATAAGCTGAAATAGATTGCTTTGCAATTTACAAAGCAGTTTCTCATACTTTGTTTCATTTAATCTCTAGAGAATGCTTTTCAGGGTATTATTACCACTGACTCTGAAGGAGTAACTGACTTGCCCCAAATCACACCACATTAAATAACACAATTAGAGTGGAAACATCATTTCGAGTATAAATCCCATATGATATTTTGTTTTCCCTTCATAATATCATCCGTCTTCTCAAGAAAGCGATGAAATAATGCTGATTCATAGGAACTTAGTCTTAAAGAGACATACTCTCAGATGATAAACACCATGTCTTTGAAACAGGGGTGTTGCGAGAAGAAACATGGGACCCATGCTTTCTGGGTTTTCAAGTCCATACTTAGAGTTCTGGGAAAGAGTAAAAGAAGGGAAAGGGTGAAAAATAGTCCAGAATGAAAAATGTTTGACGTATATGTAACTTTATTGATCACCTCAAGATTCTCTTTTTGTTTATGGTCTGTGTCACCCTACTAGAATATAAATGCTCTTAGGGTAGATCACTGCTATCTTGCAGCAAATGGTAGGGACTGAGTAAATATTTATTAAAGGAATGAAAGTGGCCTTGAATACATCTGCTCTTGACTCACCAGAGAACAGCCCCATACTAGGCAAATGGCATCATTAGTATAATTTTAAAAATCATGTCCTCATTAACTCGTAACCATGGATTCAAGGCTCCCATTTATTTCATACTTTCGAAGTACAGAAGAATTCTGGTGTATTAGGGAATGTTTCCACAGCCTTGCTGTAAAATAAAGCAAGACTTTTTGGCCCATTGATTGCTGGTTCCAGCAGGGCCCATCTCTATACTTACCTCTAAACAATTAACTATAGGTTTATTATCCCAATGAACAGCAATTTGGTATGGAACCTGTTTTATCAGTGTCATGCAAAAGTAGACATTTGATATGTCTTTAAGTGGTGATATGGATAATAATGTTGATGCAGAAGAAGACAACTAAAAATTCTCTCTGATCTTTGTTAAGTGTATCTGGGTGAAGGGTATCTTGGAATGACTGGATTTCAGACCTCAAAAAGACTCATCCAACTCTTCATGTTACAGGTGAAGAAAATGAGGTCTAAAGATGTTAAGAGATTTGACCAGGACTAATTCCTGGGACTAGAGAGAGATCCTCTGATTCTCAGCTGGCCACATTGTCATAGCATCTCCAGCTCCAAACAGCCAAGAGAAGCAAGTCTGTTGATTTCTAGGTAGAAGTGATTCCCCTGCACGTTTTTACTTTCTCTCTCTTAGATGCCTGCTCTGCCCTGACAAGGAATTTATCTGATGTTTACGCTACACTTAAGAAGAGGAAAATGCTCCTGGCAAACATTATTGTGATTCGGTGTGGCACTGGAGAGCGCAGTCATGAAAAAATGAGAATCAAAAGAATAAGAGGTAAATAATATTAGAGAAGAAGAGAAAATCTATTATTTGAGTGGGACATAACTTATAAAGTTTACAACTGGTAAATAAGTTGAGGAATGTGAAAGGAAGCTGTAATTCCTATATGAAACATCAAAAATACTGTTATATGAGCAAGAATTAGTTTAAACACAAAGGAAAAGAAAGGGTGAGTCCACTCTCTCCTCCTGACCTGGGACACCCATTGTTTCCTGCCCTTGGACATTAGAGGTGCTGGTTCTCAGGCCTTCAGACTTCAGCTGAGTTATACCACCAGCTTTTCTGGTTCTCCAGCTTGCAGATGGCAGATTGTGGGACTTCTCTGCCTCCATAACCTCTTGAACCAATTCCTGTAATACATCTCCACATCTCTATGTTTATATATATATTCTATTTCTATTTCTCTAGACAACCGTGACTAATACACGTGGATGACAAAGTCCATAGTAGGTGCACAGAGAGGAACTTTCGCAAAGCAAAGGAGGCTCCCCCACCCCACAGGAGAAAGCAACTCATCCTATCCTGGCAGCATGGATCAGCACATGCACGCGCGCACACACACACACACAAACACAGCTAACTTTAGAAATGTACTCAAGCTCAAACTCTCTCTCTCTGCCCTATAGGTCATCACAGTGGTTATTTCCACATGGCATGTTATAAATTCTTTGCAGTTTATTATGTCTTTCCTCGTGTTAAGACTAGGTCAAACAGGGGCGGTGAGTCTGTTTAGCTTTTTTGTAGATCACAGGTTTTACACCAGAGTTTTGCATGTAGTAGGTGCTCTATAAATAGAATGACCAAATAGTTTTCTCTCCAAACTGGAACATATTGAGGAATGAAAAGGGTAGTATTAATAATTATGATAGGACAACAGGAAAAATATCTGCTGAAGACAGAAATTGAGGATTTAAAAGGTAAGGTGAACTGATCAGTTTTACATTTTAAACAGATCACTGTAAGTAGAATCTCGTAGGCTGATTACAGGGAGAGAGGATTTGGAAATCTTAAGCTGTAATTGCCAATTTATTGCAGTATACCAGAAAAACTTGATATCTTTGCATAAATGTAGTTAAGTGGATGGGTTTAAAATATTTCAGGAAGTGAACTTTTAGTATTTGAATTAGATAGGTAGGTAGGTAGGTAGATAGATAGATAGACAGATATAATATACGAGCTCTTTTTGTGTGCCAAGCCATATGAGAACACTGTTGAGGGAAACATCTAGAAAATCTACATTAGTCATGTCTATATGGAGTATCCCATTTAGTGAGAACTGAATATTGAAAGAAAGAGATGATGCACATATAAGTAAAGTAGAACAAAATATCAACAAAGAGGAAAAATGGAGTTTTGTAATTTAGGTTGCTAGAGCAGGAGAGGTCACTGTGTGGGAATGGTATTTTGTGTCATTTCTGAAAGGTGATTAGAAATGATTCAAAAGTGAAGAATCTGTAGGAGGATTCAGGAGGGTGGATGGATGGGTCATTGATATGAATGTGGGGTGGCAGAGTGTCCAGAATGACACTCAGGGACAGACAGGATATTAGCACAAACAGGTGAATTTGGGAACACTGAGAGAGAAGTGAATTATTTGGGAAAGTGTTTTTTTCAATTTGGAACCTGGACACTGTGAGTCGAGTCATCACTGATGGGCTGAGTGGGCAGGTACATATTTGGGTCTGGGGGGCAGAGTCAGATCTGTGCTGATTCTTTGAACATTTTTAGCTCATTAGTGGTATTTGAAGCCAGTGAAATGGATATGATTGCCTAGTAGGAGGGTGCAGGTGGACAGCAGATGTCAGAGCAGGGCTGACTTCTGGGAAGCATCAGGCATTGTGGGTTGGTTATAAAGAGAAGCCAACAAGTGACTCAGGAAGTTTGGAGCAGGAGAAGGACAGTGTAGCACTGGTGGATCCCAAGGACAAATGAGCTTTCTAAAGGAACTTGAAGGCCACAAAGTCACATGCTACTGCAGGACATGTCAGACAAATAATGAAAAGGCCACATTGGAATAGTAAGAGCCGTGACCTGTGAGCTAAGCAAGAGAAGCATCCACAGAAGGGGGACATGGGATCGGTTGCCAGTGTGGAAACAGAGGCATTGGGATGTAAGTGAACTTTTCACAATGAGTCCCTGGCAGGAGGAGGAGAGGGAGGACATCGAGGGTGAGGGGCATTAGGAACAATGGATGAGGGATTGGTTTGTAGATGGTAGAGATTTGTGCATATTTGAAACATGAGGCATGATCCCAGTAGGGAGGTGATTGAAAGTACTGCGAATATTGAAAGCATGAGGTCATTGAAATGGAAAGATGAGATGAAAATCAGAATGGTTTTAGCTAAGAAAGAAATATATCTGTATAAAACAACAGAAATGGTGTGATAAATGAATTGCTTATGCGGAAAATTTCTAGATCTGATGACTAGAGTGTGAAATAGTTCTTGTGTGGTGGTTAACAATTTGTCTGTGAGATATGAAGTAGGTCAAGAGAAAATAGTTTTATGGAACTCAAGAAATGGAAAGAAATTAACAGAGCATTCAGGAAGCATTAGAGAATGCATGGAGGCCCATTGGTTGCTGCTGATTCTCTGTTGGGACCCCCAGGCTCCTCGTGTGCTCTCTCTTCAGCGGTGATCCTCAGTGCAGGTGTCAACATGGCATGGCAGGAATTTGGAATCATCCAAAGTCAGAGGCTTGCAGGGCAGATATGATGAGAGTAAAGAATTAGGGAGCGTTGTCAGTGGGTTATTGAAATGATGGACCACAGAATCCAAGATTAATATGGAGGAATAGGAAGAGAGAAGGAAGAGAGCCTTGTTAAGATACTCTAACTGGAGTAATCTATTTTCTTAAAGAATGGTTGTATACGGTAGAGTTCTTTGTGTAGAAACTAGAAATGTGGAAATTTGTGGTGAGAATGTGGTGTTTCTGAGTTACTGATTTACAAGCAGGAGAATTTTGGGTGAAAACAGGCTCTGGGTGTGGAAGTGAGTATCTAAGGGTGGAAGAGTGCGTGATTTCATTAGAGATGGGACACTCAAAGGAGTTATGGAGTCCTTGGATCTCTGTGTCCCAATAACGTAGGTTACAGGGTACCAGCATGTGTATAGTTGTCAATGATAGAGAAGGGAAGAGAATAACATCCTTAAGCAAGATGGAGGAGGCAAGTTGGTCTGGATTTGCACTGATAGTGACACATCAGCTTGATAGTGTCCCAGAATCCCGTTCTCAACGTCTGATGCCTATATCAGCAGCATCAACATCAGCTGGGAACGTCTTAGAAATGAAAATTCTCCGTTGCCTCCCCAGACCTACTTGGGTTGAGTTCCAGCAATCTGAGTTATAAAAACTCTGCAATGATTGTAATGGACAGTATGATTTGAGACACATTTCTCCAGGGAGAGAAAGAGGGTGCAATATCCAAATGAGCTGCGAACATTCTCCATGGATGGTAGTCTTCATCCTCCTCTTTGTTCAAATTTTGCATTTTATTCTGTTTTTAAAGAGAAAGCTCAAAAAATATGTCCTAACTTCATAGTAGAAACAATGAGACCATGAAACTAAAACCAAGTAGAAAACTGAAGTTCTATGCAGTCTGAAGGCTGAGCAGCTGTATATTCCAGAGGTCAGTTACTAGAATCGCTTCCCATCCTGGCAGTGAGGTCATGTGCAGTCAATGGGAGGAGACCTTGGAGAATCCCCAGCAAGTCTGTGGATACAGGAGACTGCAGGGACTCCAGGCCTGCAGCAGTGAAGGAGAACTCTTAAGTCCTTTGGATTCACAAATACCTTAAAAACAGTTGCACTGGGGGGTCCAGGTGAATCCCTGGGCCGTGGCTGAAGCTGAGGGGTCTGCACACCAGCCCTGAGCCCACCCCTGGCCAGTGTCCATATTGGGCAGAGATGAGTCCTGGTTTGGGTCTGGGTCTCTCATAGCCCCTCTGCAGGCAACGAGCATCTTTTGGAGATATCAGGAGACAGACACAGAAAGTGAAGAAAAGCATGGGAGGGAGTGACTGTGGCCTCGAGGACAGACGAGATTGCCCGGGAGGCAGAGAGAGCAAGGAGCCAAGAAAGGCATCCTGAAAACACAGTGAGAAAAGCAACATGGGTGCTGAAGAAAAAGAGAGTGATGTGGTTGAGAAATTCCCCATGAGACAGGCTTGACTCTCACAGCATCTCTTTGTAACGTCCGTCGTGATCTTTACCTTTCATGATAACATCAATTTTTATTTACCATGATTTTTCTTCCTTTTTATATTAAAATTGATAGGATAATCGATGCTGAGGAATTAGTGTTTTGAACTTATATCTGTTTTTTCATTGAGTGTTAACTCAATGAAGAGATGATACCTACTTGAATGAGATTTATCTTTTAATATATATTAAATCTGATTCCATAAATTATTCTGATTTTGCATGTAATTTTTTTTTTTTTTTTAGCTGAGGGAGATTCACCCTGAGCTAACATTTGTTGCCAATCTTCCTCTACTTAGTATGTGGGTCACCGCCACAGCATAGCTGCTGAGTGTTGTAGGTCCACACCTGTGAACAGAACGTGGGCTGCCAAAGCAGAGCTTGCCAAACTTAACCACTAGGCCAGGGGCCAGAACTATGATTTTGCATCTAATTTTAACATAAAATCCATCAATCTTTCTCTTCTTTGTCACATGTTAATTCAGACATAGGTCATTTCTGTATCATGAATTAAGTATCTCTTGTTTGTTACCTGGCAAACCTGTGTAGCTTTGATTTTGGAATCTTAAAAATGAGCATACCCCCTGGGGGCATTATTTTCCCCGTAGAGAACCTTGGCAGCAGACTCATTGCCTTCCTTCCCACACTAGATCCAGAGTCGTGGAAATGTGTTCGCCTTGCACACAGCACAGAGCACATAGGAATTACTCCACAAACATGTGGTAAGTGAACAGTTGGTGGCATCATCAGGTCATTCACAGAACGAGACTGAGAGAGAGCTTCCTTAGGTCAGGAAGGAGAAGCATTCCTTTATATTTTCAATCAATGTTTTAATTTGTAACATTGTAATGTGAACACCGAGTATACTATTTGTATCAAAATTGTGTTCTGAAAGTTTTCAAAAATCTCTAAATCTCAGAGTAGAGGAAAATCAACCTCTGTGAACCTGTCACTTGCTTCAAAAATTATCAACTCGTATACCATCTGGCTTCGTTTATCCTCACACCCACCCCGCTAGAGTTAACCAGCTGAGATGACTGAGAGCACATCATTTCAGCTATAAATATTTTCAGTTTCTCTTACAGATGAGGGATTTTTTGAACACAAACACACTAATGTTATCACACACAAAAATAAAAGTGTCATTCCTATAATCAACTATCTGGTCAGTATCCAAAGTCCCCCAGTTTTCTCAAGATGATTTCCTGGTTTTGCATTTTATTGGAGTCAGGATCTTTAAAAAACCCTTTTTTTGCAATTGCTTGATGTGTTTCTGAAGTGGCTTTTACTCTCTTACTAGTTCATGCATCTTGATGTTTGGGTGGGATATGCCTGTGTGTGTTTACATGTCTACACCAAGCTGTGAATTCTTTCTTTCCTGGATGGCAGTGCCCTGGCAGGAAGGGCCTGTGCTGTGGGAACCAGGATTTCTACTCTGCATCTGGCTGAACTGAAAAGGCGTCCCTGGGTGACACTTGCAGCCTTCAGAAAGGAGGGGGAAGAAGTACCAAGGAATTCAAGACAATGGCCCTTGTCTTACAGGGTGTTTCCAGGGCATGATGTTCAAAATGCCGGGTGGTAACCCTTTAGCTCCTAGTCGTAGGGTGGATTCTGGGTGTGAGCTCAGAGTAGTGTCTGTTTACCACCCATGTGGGAAGCGTTTCAGTATTTTACTTGGTAAGTTTGTGTCTGTTGTGTCTGTGTTGTCTAAGATGGGTTGCATTCCCCTGCTGGACCCACTCCTATACCTGCCCCTCTCGTGCCTCATCTTTCAAAACTCCCAACAGGCAAGTTTCACATCCCTGTAACACACATCCACATAACCACAGCACAGACTGGGGAAAAGAACACAGTCATCCCAGGGGCTACGTGCTCTATGCGCTCAGGCCCAGCTGCCCCTTTGGGACAAGTCAGTAACAACACGACTGAGTGTGTAAACTAGTGACTGTCTGAGACCATGGACCTCAGAACACCAAGGTCCCAGATGTCACCCTAGGCAGCAATGGACAGTGTGGGTCATTCAGTGGCCAGGATTAAGGTCTATTATCTTGGCAAACCAGAGGTCACCCCGATCCATCAGGCCCAGCCAGGGAGGAATGGCCACGATGTACCTGACAGAGAGGCTGGGGGCCTTCTACGGAATTTCTGCCCAAAAAGAATCATATAAGGAAATGCGGGGATGCTGGAAATCCTAGTTCACAGGGAGTGGCGAGGTTTATGGAAGAAAGTCCTATTGTAGGTTTAAAAGCTGCCTCATGAATCTTTTCCTCTGGATATGAAACAAGTGGGAAAAGGACTTCCATGGCATGGGCCAGGATCCCAGGAGGATTCCAATCTAGGCGAAGGGTGAACAGGGAGCCCTAGAGGCGGCCTGATGGGGATGTCCTGTCGGCCCTTAGTCCATCAGCACATGGTCTTCCTCTGGCCTTGTCTTTTCCACATGCAAACTTTTATCTTTTTACATTTTTTCCTCATTTAGTGTTGATGCAAATCTAGAGACTGATTAGAAAACGGTAACTTCCAATAGTTGGTCAAAAGAAACCTCAATGGGAGAAGCAGAAAACATCCTTCTTCCTGGAAAGCTGTAGAAAGACAGCCGCTGCCCTGGGGAAGGACATGGTCCTGGCAAGTGGTATTTGAAAGACATCTGCATTTCAGTGGTTGTTGCTCTGCCTGGGAAAGTCCCTCCAACCTCTACATCCAGGGAGATCTGAGGGGCTGTCTCTGCTCCTGGCCCAGGTGAACCACACTGAAATGCACCTGTCCTCTGAGGAAGGGGGACTTGAGGGTGTCATTCAGTAGCCAGGGAGGGGACTGGCCGTCCTCCCTTCTCCCACATACCATAAGCTCTGACCATACATGAGTTCTTAATTCAAGGCGGAATGTGAGATTCTGTGTCTCATTTACATGAGCATAAGCAGTGAAAGAACCACACCACAACACCCAGGCTGTGACAGAAACAGAACTTACTGCAACATTCAAATCTGATATTTACTCTTAAACATATACTAATGCTCCTCCTCAATGGATAAACAGTCCCTGGGGTGCAGATGTCAGGGATTTGGAGGGGGGTCGTGCCCTCCGCCTGGGGCTTTAGGGGAAACCAGGGAAAGTCTTCAGATGTCCTCCTTCACTTGGGGTGGGGGGGGAAGAGCTGACCCGGTGCACCCCGAGGGTCCCAGTGGCCCTGCTGCTCAGGAGGAGCTGCACTTGTGGTCTCCAGAGGGTTATGGCTCCTTGCCAAGGGCACGGTGGCTGAAGAGAAGAAACAGACTATTTTGGGGAACCTTCCTGAGATTCACGGCACACCTCCCTGCCCCACAACACTCTTATCCAAACCCTGTGCCGAGTGCTCAGTCCATCAACAGCACCTCGTTTGTCCCTGATGGGGGAGGCATCATTTAGCATCACTCATTTAAGAGGAGGCAACCGAGTCCCAGAGAGGAGAGGGGAGCGGCCTGTCCCAGGCCTGGCCAGCACTGGAGCTGGGATCCAGGCCCATGCTTAGCCCGAAGCTGTACTGAGCCCCTGGATTCAGTCGCTGCTGCTCCTGACACTCACTCGGCCCTGAACTGGAGGATGTCCGGTTCCTCTTTCTCCTGAAGAGCCGCATTTTGCTCGTCTTCTGGTGTGTGGGCTCCAGCCGGCAGGAGAGGCAGTAGCTACAGGACAGAGTGGCCTGTGAGCTACCAGGAGCCGCACCTCAGGTGTCCCTCCCAGAGCCTGCCAGCAGCTGAGTCCCGGTGCCCCATGGGTCACCACGCAATGAGGTCTGGGGCTGATCAGGGAGCCAGGCCCCACGCTCTGCAGCCGGCCGGCCGAGAGAGTCTGGCCTGCCCTCACCCAACTCCTGTGCCCCTCACCTCTCATCAACACTGAGGGGCTCCATCGCCTGGAACCAGGCCCCAAATCGCTCCTCGGGATTCAGGTCATATTCACTTGCAGCCTGCTGGAGCAGCTGGATCTTCCTAATGACTTTGTATTTCTGGGAGGAAGGACAGGATGCAGACAGGTCCCGGGTGGGGAACCCTGCCAGGGACTTGTGCGGAGTGAGGATCTGGTCTGGGGTCTGTGCTCACTCGGGAACCCTCCTTCCTTCCCACTCCATTCAGGACTTGCCTGTCCTCACAGTTGGCTTGAATTAGTTCCTCATCCAGGAAGGTGTCCTTGATGCCAGCCCCTCCCGCACCCGCCAACGTGATGGGATTCCCAGCTTTGTAGCATCTAACTGTCCCAACAAATATAAGACCCGAGGGATGAGGACACGTGACATCTTGCCACGGGAGGTCTGTGATTTCCACTTCCCCACCCTCCCCACAGCTGCTGACCTCACGCCATTTCTGGAAGTTGACCAGATTTCCCTGGAAGGGAGACAGCCAATGTCCATCAGTAACGGCCCCCTAAGCCCATAACCAGCCCCCATCCCACCCCTTCTCAGGCTGCAGGAATGTCAGGGCCCAGCAGAGGGCAGACCTTCCACAAAGAGAACTTGACACTGGGCCAGGCTCTGGGCTCCAGAGCAGGAGGGACAGGGGAGCTGAAGCCAGAGACCTTGCAGCCCACCCATTTCTGATGACAGACGGGAAGACTGAGGCCTCAGGCAAAAAGGGACAGCTGGACCACAGATGTGCTTCCTCACTTGCAGGGGCTGATGGCACTCCCCCAGGGGCAGGGCCCAAGGGGGAGGCTGAATCCAGCTCAGACACAGCCTCCTGCAGCTTTGCAGGCAGGCAGCTATGAGCTTCACTAGTCCTGAGAGCCTGGTAGGGGGCTTACGCGGAGCCTCCATTCACGCATCACTAAGACGGGCCTGACTCTGACTCCCTAGCTCCCAGGGGTGGCCATGATGCTCTCATGAGAGGAGGTTTGCCAGGTACAGAGAGCTCAGGGCCCAGTGCAAGGCTCTCGCCTCCCAAACCACAGGATCCTGCTCCCTGGCCCCACCTCCAGGCTCACTCACTTGTAGATCATCCTCCATCCCAATGTCCAGCAGTTTCAGGTGATTGAGGAACGTGCCCAGGAAGGGGACGACACCCTGTGAAATCAGGGTGGGAGTGGGGATGAGTCCCAGCTCTCAGGTGCCCCCATGGACCCTCCCCCAAATCCCTTCACCCCAGCCTCCTGCCCACCGCAGACTCCCACAGAGAGCAGCCTAGGACCCTCAGCAGCCTCCCCCCTGTTGCACCCTCCAGGACCACCCAACGTCCCCCGTCAGCTACCAGGGGCGGCTTTTGGCAAATCCCAGGGTGTGCGGTCCCTGCCACTCCCCCCGCAAATCCATCTTGCGCCCAGCCATTCCAGGCCTCCTCCTGGTCACTTCCAGGGCAGGCATTTCAGGCTCTGGGGCTCCAGGAGCTGGGCTGGAGGAGGAGGGACCCCTCTCTTGGGGAGGCCTCCAGCCGTGAGGGGTGAGACCCCCTCCTCTGACACCTGGACCCTCCCCCTCAGGCCCCCTCACCTGCTGCTGCTGCCTCTCCTGGGCTCCCTGGGGGTCCATCTCTTGGGTGGCCCACACAGAGTTCACCTCCTGCAGGGTCAAGGACAGGCTCAGGGAGGCCATGCTACCTTCCCCGTGTCTCCCAGGCCCCTGATCCTGGACCCTGGACATCTGATGTCTATGGCGGCTCCCATTCCAGAGTGATCTGATTCTAGATCACTCCCAGCTCCAACACTCCCTCCTCTGTGCCCTCAGGCCTGCCTAGGCCCCTAAGCCTCTCTCCTCCTCAAGAAAGTGTGAGGAGGACTCCCATGCCTCCCAGGGTCCCCTGAGGACTGTGTCATCTGACTGTCACCAGTGCTCTCCCCTCCCCCCTCGAGGAGGAGGAGCACAAAGCCGCTGCACATTCCTCTCCCCCTTGTACCTCATCACCCCTGTGAGGCCTGCACCACAGATCATCTCCCTCCATTTCCCAGATGAGGAGACCGAGGCCCACAGAGGGGTGGTGACTTGCTCAGGGGCCACAGAGGAGAGACCACTCCCCCTCCCAGCCAGAGGCCCTGGCCCCCGGCCTTCACTCCTCCTCCAGACACACCTCTGACCAAGGCCCTGTCCTCTGGACTCTCGGGGTGTGTTGAGGCCCTCAGTCAGCCTGAGCCATGGATCGGGAGGCACAAGGTGTCTCAGGGGGCATATCCAACTGGCTTCTGCCTGTCCCAACCCCTGGGGTTTTCTGACTCCAGCTGGACCTGAGGCCATGCCAAAGGCCTCAGCTCCCTAGGATCCCCTCAGGATGGTCCCTGCACAGAACTCCTCCTTCATTCACTCAGGAAGGGGACCCCCTTGTGCCACATCTGAGTGACAGTGTAGGGGGTGACCAGGGCGTTGGGTGATGGTGACATTTGCATCCTTTTTTACTTGGAACCTTCTAATGTCCTGCCAGGAAGGTCCATTAAGAATCTGTAGGTTCCCCGATAATTCTCATTGCCATCTGGGGTGTATCCTTATCAACAAGTCACCTGGGGAGACTCTCACTGAGTTTTCAGCAGTAACCACTATCGGGATAGAGTGCAGAGTCCCAGAGAGCACACAGTTCTGTGCCAGATCCACCATTCGTTCCAAGGCTGGGCAGCCCCTGTGTCCACCTGGCCTGTGTGACCACACAGTGCCCGTCCCTGGGGCAGGCAGAGTGCCCTTCCCTGAGAGGTGCAGTGCAGATAGAAGGAGCAGCAGGGACCTGGCTTCCTGAGGACAGACCGGGCTGCTTTAGGAGGAAAGGAACCCCCACCCACTCCATCCACCCGCCAGCCTGGAGGAAGATGAGGGCCAGCTGATGGGCCCGCATGGAAGCTAGAGACCTGCTCATTCTGCCAGCTCCTCACCTCCTGGAACAGTCCAAAAAACACCACTCTATCCCGTGACCAAGGCCTCCTGCCCCAAACAGTCCCCACCTGCCCTTGCAGCTCACACCACCTGCTTCCTGTCAATCTGGACAAAACAGACCGTTATGTCTCAGAGAAACTTTCAGTGAAAAACTAGCCAAAGCACACTCTGCCTGGTCCCTCCTCCCCCCTCCCCTCCCCTCCTTCCAGATCTCCAGCCTCCACGCACCTCCATGAGCAGCTTCCTGCTCTCCCGCTGGTCCGTTTTGCACAAGGTTTTAAATTTTTGGCAGTTCCTCCTGAGGAGGGAAAAAAGGAAAGAAACACTGTGGGGTGGTTTAAGGGTAAATCCCTTTTGTTTGAAAACCCAGAATTATCCAGACAGCCTGGATGAGCGTTTTCAATGTGTGCTCTGAGCCCTGAGGTCTCTGGGACTGGGGAGGGAGCTCTCCTGTTGTCACCTGGGGCCTTCGTTCTCTTATCTACTGAACAAATCTGTTTTAAACAGTCTTGATTTCAGGTGGACAGAGAGTTCTGTTGCTGCAAAGCAAACCCTTGAAAATGTTCAATTTAGTTCGAGCCAGGGTCTGGCACTTAGGGAAACTGATTCCTAAAGCAGAACCACTGGCCTAAGTTTCCAGAAAGACTCCAAGCCTCCCAACCAGGTCAGACCCTGTCCCCAGGGTTCACTGTCTCCCAGGATGTCCCAGCTTACTGAAGGGCAGTGGCAGCCCTGTGGGGGGTGTCTGGTTCACCCAGGTGGTGACGCATGGAGAGAGGCCTACGCACCTGGACACCCGTCCCCACGTCTTTTTTAAACGCTGAATGGAGGGGCTCTGCAGGGCCCAGAGGATGGCATGGAGTGATGAAAGGTTCCTCAGGCCTTTGCACTCCTGGGGAAGGGAAGGGAATGAGCTGTGAGGGGAGCTGGAGCCCTGCTTCCTCTGGCTTTGGTCACCTCATGGACGTCCCCTGTCCTGGATGAGACAGAGGCTCTGGAAACCTGAGAAGAGCACAGCTAGACCCTGATGAGGAACACTCCCAGGGAGGAGGATTTTAGCTCAAGCCAAGGAAGGAGCCCAGGAAGGGGTGAGCATCCCACCACTGGGACCAGGAGTCAGGTCATTGAGACACTGGCAGGAGGGGCCTAAGGACTGTGCAAAGGCTCAGACCACAAACTTCAATCCTGACAGCTGGAAAAGGAGAAGGGGCAGTTCCCACGACTCCAGAGAGGGGCTCAGAGGACCTCCCACATCTTACCTTGGCCACCTGGATCCAGAGCTCCACCAACCTGGCCCTGTCCCGGGCTGTCATGGTCGGGTCCCCGAGGCAGGTGGTGATGACACATTTGACCACTCTGATAAAGTGGGTCATGGTGGCACGAATGGTGGGTGCCAGGAACTCATTGGCCCTGTTGTCCCACTGGGACCAGATGGAGTCCAGGAAGTGGCGGGGCATCAATTTCATGAACAGCTCCTGGGGAGGACAGGGAGTGTTACCCAACCCTGCCACATCCCAGCTCAGTGTCCACAGCCCCCAGTCCCAGGCCGGGTCAGTGGTGAGAGCTGGAGCTCAGGAAGCTGAGAATGTGGCCTGAGACTTGTGGGAGTCCCTGGGTGTTGCCTGTGTCCCCTGAGAGCACCCAGCACAGGATGACCCAGGACCCGATACTGTGGTGCAGGATAGTGACATTTGCTCCCAGCCCAGTCTCACTTCCTCCAAGCACCAGAACTCGGCTCCTGCTTGACCATCTCAAGGGGAATCTTCCAACCATTCTGATTATCCTGGGGTCTGACTCCTCTTTCAGATGCACATTCCCCCAAGGCAGCAACAACCACGGGCTTTGATTGTCTGCCATGTAGTCATGGACATATGAGGTGCCTAATAAGTGCTGAGGCTCTTGAGGCCTCTCGGGCAAATGAGTATTCTACCCGAGGACCTGATAGCACTTCAGTGAGCTCCCCACCCCCAGCAAAGAGCAGACTCTGCCCAACTTCCTCTCTGCTCCACCTCATCCATCTGCACAGCCACTCTGCATGGCAGATGCTCTCAGTGTCCATCTCTCCTGTCCACATGAGGACAGCAAAGGCTCGAGAGTTAAGAAGGCTGCTCAGGTCACATGAGGGTAAGTGGGAAAGCAAGAGGTTGGACCGAGATCATGGGATTCTAGATCAGGAAATGGCAGGTCTGGGGCAGCTGATGGCACAGGGGAAGGCCGGCCCCACCTGCCCTGAGAGCCCCGCTGCTCACCACATCCATCAGTGTCAACTGCTCTGCCACCAGCCGGGGAGGGAACTCCAAGAAGTCAGGCTTCTCCTCTCTCAGCAGCTTCTTGGTGCTCAGGTCCGAGGGGCAGGTGGGCTCCAGGGCTGGATCTGGCTCTGCTGTTATCTCTCCAGGTGGAGGGAGGATTCTCCCTGGAGCCAATGGTCCAGCTGGCTCCAGCTCAGGAGCTGGCACTGGGGCTGGAGCTGACGTCGGTGGTGTCTCTGGCCCTGGAGGGACTGATGGAGGTGACACTGGCTCCAGCTCTAGCACAGGTGGTGGAACTAGAGCTGGAGCTGGATCTAGCCGTGGAGCTGGCCCTTGCTCTGGCTCTGGAGCTGGAGGCAACTCTGGAGATGGTACTGCAGCAGGAGAAAGAAACAGTTTCACTCAAGTAGCTGACTTCCCCTGTGCCTGTCAAAGCCAGGAAAGACCCCACTGCCTTGAAGTGAACCAAGCCTCTGAACACTCTGCAAATTGTCATCCCAGACTGCAGTCGCCTCACCTTCCAGCTCTGCCTCAATGGGCCGTGGATGCTCCAGCTGGACCTGGAGAAGGTAGGCGTGGCCCTGCAGCCCCGAGCCAGGCAAGCTGAGATGCAGAGAGGCCAGCTTCATGCTGAAGCAGGGATAGTGCAGGGGCTCCCAGAAATCCTGCCCTGGGTCCAGGCAGGTTCCCACCAGAGAAGAGATGGCACTGGGGGAGGCAATTGGGCAACAGAGTCAGAGGCCTGGCCTTTCCCTCCACACTTCTCACCCAAGGCACCCTGGCTTGGGGCTGGGCCCTATGCCTGCCCCTCTCCATCCAGGTGAGAGCCACAGGGCAGCCCTGACCCCTGTGAGGCTGTCCTGGCAGTGGCAGGCCTGCTTATCCAGCAGGTTGACACAGAGTCTGTTGTGACTCTCTTCCCACTGACACTCTTCTCCTGAAGGTCTGGGACACAGCCCACCCCAGCACTCCATGCACTTGTGCAACTGGACTGAGCACTGAGACAGATTTGTGACCAGGTTGCTCACACGCCTCCTGTTCTGGGCCTGGAGGCGGTGGTCAGAAGAGGTAGATGTGGAGAAGGGGAGGCAGATTCAAATGGGTCTGTGGTGGGAATGGGTTTCTAGGGGAGAACTCAGCCCAGCCACCCCTCTGGTTCCCAGGGGTCCTGGCACCCATCCATAGCTCTTTGACTCCTGTCCTCCTGGACTGGAAGCCACCGGGCCTCTGCCTTCCCATGGGAATCAAAAGATGCGTGAGATGCGGCTTCTGCCAGGCTCCCCTCAGCCACAGCCTCCATCTCTCCCCCCACAGCTTGTTCTTTAGAGACAGGAGGCCGTCCTTCTGCACCCAAAGACCACTCACTTTTTTAGGTGGTCCTGCGCTCTGCCCTCCTGGCTGGAATAAGGGGAGATGCCTCCAGATGTAAAGGAGGCTATGAGGGCATCCCTTGGGATGGAAGGTGGATGACAAGACCTGCGAATGATGTCTAATGTCAATGTCTGACTCTCAGACGGAAATTGAGGCCACGCATTGTGTCTCCTTCATTCACTGGGTTTACTGTCTCCAAATGTCCTGCATGCAGTAGATGCTTAATCTAC